>NC_064631.1:10000-646199 GCF_023864275.1 Schistocerca cancellata
GCTGCCTCGGGAGTCGAGATTTTTGAATCGGACGCAAAACTTATGGTTAATTGTAACGTTCAGGGCCTCCTAATGACGATGGAAAACTAAAATTGCATCGCCATTCCATACATCGTCCTCCAGCCGATTTGCCTCCAAGGGGATATTGCTGCCTCGGTCACCTTATGGTCCGTCTCGTGTCAGTCTAGATTTTCGAATCCGACGCAAAACTGATAGTTAATTGCACCGTTCAGGGCCTCCTAATGACGAAGGAACACTCAAATTGCGTCGCGATTCAATAAATCTTCCTCCAGGTGACTTGTCTGCAAGGGGATTTGCTGCCTCGGACACCTTATGGTCAGTCTCCTGTGGGTCTAGATTTTCGAATCGGACGCAAAACTGATAGTTATTTGTAACGTTCAGGGCCTCCTAATGACGATGGAAAACTCAAATTGCATCGCGATACAATACATCGTCCTCCAACCGACATGTCTCCAAGGGAATATTGCTGCCTCGGGCACCTTATGGTCCGTCTCCTGTGGGTGCAGATTTTCGAATCCGACGCAAAACTGATGGTTGATTGTAACGTTCAGGGCCTCCTAATGACGATGGAACACTCACATTCCGTCCAGATACAATACATCCTCCTCCAGCCGACTTGTCTCCAAGGGGATATTGCAGCCTCGGACACCATATAGTCCGTCTCCTGTGAGTCTAGATTTTCGAATCGGACGCAAAACTGATGATTAATTGTAACGTTCAGGGCCTCCTAATGGCGATTGGAAACTCAAATTGCATCGCGATTCAATAATCGTCCTCCAGCCTGCTTGTCTCCAAGGGGATATTGCTACCTCGGGCACCTTATGGTCCGTCTCCTGTGAGTCTAGATTTTCGAATCGGACGCAAAACCGATAGTTAATTGTAACGTTCAGGGCCTCCTAATGGCGATGGAAAACTCAAATTGCATCGCGATTCAATACATCGTCCTCTAGCCTACTTGTCTCCAAGGGGATATTTGTGCCTGGGGGACCTTATGGTCCGTCTCCTGTGAGTCTACATTTTTGAATCGAATGCAAAACTGATGATAATTGCAACATTCAGGGCCTCCTAATTACGATAGGAATCTCAAATTGCATCGCGATTCAATACATCGTCCTCCAGCCGACGTGTCTCCAATGGGATATTGCTGCCTCGGGCACCTTATGGTCCTTCTCCTGTGATCTAGATTTTCGAATCCGACGCAAAACTGACGGTTAATTGTAACGTTCAGAGCCTCGTAATGACGATGGAACACTCAAATTACATCACGATTCAATACATCGTCCTCCAGCCGATTTGTCTACAAGCGGATATTGCT
Organism: Schistocerca cancellata; assembly: GCF_023864275.1. Classification (NCBI taxonomy): domain Eukaryota; kingdom Metazoa; phylum Arthropoda; class Insecta; order Orthoptera; family Acrididae; genus Schistocerca; species Schistocerca cancellata. Next base: position 11,337 of record NC_064631.1, read on the forward strand.
GCCCTGGGCACCTTATGTTCCGTCTCCTGTGAGTCTTGATTTTCGAATCGGACGCAAAACTGATAGTTAATTGTAACGTTCAGGGCCTCCTAATGGCGATGGAAAACCCAAATTGCATCGCGAAGCAATACATCATCCGCCAGCAGACTTGTCTCCAAGGGGATATTGCTGCCTCTGGAACCGTATGGTCCGTCTCCTGTGAGTGTAGATTTTCGAATACGTCGCAAAACTGATGGTTAATTGTAACGTTCAGGGCCTCCCAATGACGATGGAACACTCAAATTGCGTCGCGATTCAATAAAGCTTCTTCCAGCCGACTGGTCTCCGAGGGGATTTGCTGCCTCGGACACCCTATGGTCCGTCTCCTGTGAGTCTAGATTTTCGAATCCGACGCAAAACTGATGGTTAATTGAACGTTCAGGGCCTCCTAATGACGATGGAACACACAAATTGCGTCGCGATTCAATAAATCGTCCTCCAGCCGACTTGTCTCCAAGGGGATATTGCTGCCTCGGACACCATACGGTTCGTCTCCTGTGGGTCTAGATTTTCGAATCCGACGCAAAACTGATGGTTAATTGTAACGTTCAGGGCCTCCTAATGAGGATGGAAAATTAAAATTGCATCGCCATTCAAGACATCGTCCTCCAGCCGATTTGCCTCCAAGGGGATATTGCTGCCTCGGTCACCTTATGGTCCGTCTCGTGTCAGTCTAGATTTTCGAATCCGACGCAAAACCGATAGTTAATTGTAACGTTCAGGGCCTCCTAATGGCGATGGAAAACTCAAATTGCATCGCGATTCAATACATCCTCCTCTAGCCTACTTGTCTCCAATTGGATATTTGTGCCTGGGGCACCTTATGGTCCGTCTCCTGTGAGTCTAGATTTTTGAATCGGATGCAAAACTGATGATAATTGCAACATTCAGGACCTCCTAATTACGATAGGAATATCAAATTGCATCGCTATTCAATACATCGTCCTCCAGCCGACGTGACTCCAAGGGGATATTGCTGCCTCATGCACGTTATGGTCCTTCTCCTGTGAGTCTAGATTTTCGAATCCGACGCAAAACTGACGGTTAATTGTAACGTTCAGGGCCTCCTAATGGCGATGGAAAACCCAAATTGCATCGCGATGCAATACACCATCCGCCAGCAGACTTGTCTCCAAGGGGATATTGCTGCCTCTGGAACCTTATGGTCCGTCTCCTGTGAGTGCCGATTTTCGAATACGTCGCAAAACTGATGGTTAATTGTAACGTTCAGGGCCTCCTAATGACGGTGGAACACACAAATTGCGTCGCGATTCAATAAATTGTCCTCCAGCCGACTTGTTTCCAAGGGGATATTGCTGCCTCGGACACCATACGGTTCGTCTCCTGTGAGTCTAGATTTTCGAATCCGACGCAAAACTGATGGTTAATTGTAACGTTCAGGGCCTCCTAATGACGATGGAAAACTAAAATTGCATCGCCATTCAATACATCGTCCTCCAGCCGATTTGTCTCCAAGGGCCCCCTAATGATGACGGAACACTCACATTCCGTCCAGGTTCGATACATCGTCCTCCAGCCGACTTGTCTCCAAGGGGATATTGCTGCCTCGGGCACCTTATGGTCCGTCTCCTGTGAGTCAAGATTTTCGAATCAGACGCAAAACTGATAGTTAATTGTAACGTTCAGGGCCTCCTAATGGCGATGGGAAACTCACATTCCGTCCAGATTCAATACATCGTCCTCCAGCCGACTTGTCTCCAAGGGGATATTGCTGCCTCGGGCACCTTATGGTCCGTCTCCTGTGAGTCAAGATTTTCGAATCGGACGCAAAACTGATAGTTAATTGTAACGTTCAGGGCCTCCTAATGGCGATGGGAAACTCAAATTGCATCGCGATTCAATACATCGTCCTCCAACCAACTTGTCTCCAAGGGGAAATTGCTGCCTCGGGCACCTTATGGTCAGTTTCCTGTGATTATAGATTTTCGAATCCGACGCAAAACAGATGGTTAATTGTAACGTTTAGAGCCTCCTAATGACGATGGAACACTCACATTCCGTCCAGATTCAATACATCGTCCTCCAGCCGACTTGTCTCCAAGGGGATATTGCTGCCTCGGGCACCTTATGGTCCGTCTCCTGTGAGTCAAGATTTTCGAATCGGACGCAAAACTGATAGTTAATTGTAACGTTCAGGGCCTCCTAATGGCGATGGGAAACTCAAATTGCAGCGCGATTCAATACATCGTCCTCCAGCCTACTTGTCTCTAAGGCGATATTGCTGCCTCGGTCACCTTATGGTATGTCTCCTGTGAGTCTAGATTTTCGAATCGGACGCAAAACTGATGTTAATTGCATCATTCAGGGCATCCTAATGACGATAGGAATCTCAAATTGCATCGCGATTCAATACATCGTCCACCAGCAGACTTGTCTCCAAGGGGTTATTGCTGCCTCGGGAACCTTATGGTCCGTCTCCTGTGAGTCTAGATTTTCGAATCGGACGCAAAACTGATATTTAATTGTAACGTTCAGGGCCTCCTAATGACGATGAAACACACAAATTGCGTCGCGATTCAACAAATCGTCATCCAGCCGACTTGTCTCCAAGGGGATATTGCTGCCTCAGACACCATACGGTTTGTCTCCTGTGAGTCTAGATTTTCGAATCCGACGCAAAACTCATGGTTAATTGTAACGTTCAGGGCCTCCTAATGACGATGGAAAACTAAAATTGCATCGCCATTCCATACATCGTCCTCCAGCCGATATGTCTCCAAGGGGATATTGCTGCCTCGGGCACCTTATGGTCCGTCTCGTGTCAGTCTAGATTTTCGAATCCGACGCAAAACTGATAGTTAATTGTAACGTTCAGGGCCTCCTAATGGCGATGGAAAACTCAAATTGCACGCGATTCAATACATCGTCCTCCAACCTACTTGTCTCCAAGGGGATATTGCTGCCTCGGGCACCTAATGGTCCGTCTCCTGTGAGTGCAGATTTTCGAATCCGACGCAAAACTGATGGTTAATGGTAACGTTCAGGGCCTCCATATGACGATGGAACACTCACATTCCGTCCAGATTCAATTCATCGTCCTCCAGCCGACTTGTCTCCAAGGGTATATTGCTGCCTCGGACACCTTATGGTCCGTCTCCTGTCAGTCTGGAGTTTCGAATCCGACGCAAAACTGATGGTTAATTGTAACGTTCAGGGCCTCCTAATGACGATGGAACACACAAATTGCTTCGCGATTCAATAAATCGTCCTCCAGCCGACTTGTCTCCAAGGGGATATTGCTGCCTCGGATACCATACGGTTCGTCTCCTGTGTGTCTAGATTTTCGAATCCGACGCAAAACTGATGGTTAATTGTAACGTTCAGTGCCTCCTAATGACGATGGAAAACTAAAATTGCATCGCCATTCAAGACATCTTCCTCCAGCCGATTTGTCTCCAAGAGGATATTGCTGCCTCGGGCACCATATGGTCCTACTAATGTCAGTATAGATTTTCGAATCCGACGCAAAACTGATGGTAAATTGTAACTTTCAGGGCCTCCTAATGACGATGGAACACTCAAATTGCGTCGCGATTCAATAAATCTTCCTCCAGCTGACTTGCCTCCTAGGGGATTTGCTGCCTCGGTCACTTTATGGTCAGTCTCCTGTGAGTCTAGAATTTCGAATCGGACGCAAAACTGATGGTTAATTGTAACGTTCAGGGCCTCGTAATGACGATGATACACACAAATTGCGTCGCGATTCAATAAATCGTCCTACAGCCGACTTGTCTCCAAGGGGATATTGCTGCCTCGGACACCGTACGGTTTGTCTCCTGTGAGTCTAGATTTTCGATTCCGACGCAAAACTGATGGTTAATTGTAACGTTCAGGGCCGCCTAATGACGATGGAACACTCAAATTGCGTCGCGATTCAATAAATCTTCCTGCAGGTGATTTGTCTCCAAGGGGATATTGCAGCCTCGGACACCATATAGTCCGTCTCCTGTGAGTCTAGATTTTCGAATCCGACCCAAAACTGATGATTAATTGTAACGTTCAGGGCATCCTAATGACGATATAAAACTAAAATTGCATTGCGATTCAATACATCGTCGTCCAGCCGACTTGTCTCCAAGGGGATTTTGCTGTTTCGGGCATCATCTGTGAGTCTAGATTTTCGAATCCGACGCAAAACTGATGGTTAATTGTAACGATCAGGGCCTCCTAATGACGATGGTACACTCACATTCCGTCCAGATTCAATACATCGTCCTCCAGCCGACTTGTCTCCAAGGGGATATTGCTGCCTCGGGCACCTTATGGTCCGTCTCCTGTGAGTCAAGATTTTCAAATCGGACACAAAACTGATAGTTAATTGTAACGTTCAGGGCCTCCTAATGGCGATGGTAAACTCAAATTGCATAGCGATTCAATACATCGTCCTCCAGCCTACTTGTCTCCAAGGGGATATTGCTGCCTCGGGCACCTTATGGTACGTCTCCTGTGAGTCTAGATTTTCAAATCGGACGCAAAACCGATAGTTAATTGTAACGTTCAGGGCCTCCTAATGACGATGGAAATCTCAAATTGCATCGCGATTCAATACATCGTCCTCCAGCCGACGTGTGTCCAAGGGGATATTGCTGCCTCGGGCACCTTATGGTGCGTCTCTTGTGAGTCTAGATTTTAAATCCGACGCTAAACTCATGGTTAGTTGTAACGGTCAGGGCCTCCTAATGACGATGGAACACTCACATTCCGTCCAGATTCAATACATCGTCCTCCAGCCGACTTGTCTCCAAGGGGATATTGCTACCTCGGGCACCTTATGGTCCGTCTCCTGTGAGTCTAGATTTTCGAATCGGACGCAAAACCGATAGTTAATTGTAACGTTCAGGGCCTCCTAATGGCGATGGAAAACTCAAATTGCATCGCGATTCAATACATCGTCCTCTAGCCTACTTGTCTCCAAGGGGATATTTGTGCCTGGGGCACCTTATGGTCCGTCTCCTGTGAGTCTAGATTTTTGAATCGGATGCAAGACTGATGATAATTGCAACATTCAGGGCCTCGTAATGGCGATGGAAAACCCAAATTGCATCGCGATGCAATACATCATCCTCCAGCCGATTTGTCCCCAAGGGCCTCCTAATGAAGACGGAACACTCACATTCCGTCCAGATTCGGTACATCGTCCTCCAGCCGACTTGTCTCCAAGGGGATATTGCTGCCTCGGGCACCTTATGGTCCGTCTCCTGTGAGTCTAGATTTTCAAATCGGACGCAAAACTGATAGTTAATTGTAATGTTCAGTGTCTCCTAATAGCGATGGAAAACTCAAATTGCATCGCGATTCAATACATCGTCCTCTAGCCGATTTGTCTCCAAGGCGATATTGCTGCCTTGGGCACCTTATGGTCGCTCTCCTTTTAGTCTAGATTTTCGAATCCGACGCAAAACTGATAGTTAATTGAAACGTTCAGGGCCTCCTAATGACGATGGAAAACTCAAATTGCATCGCGATTCAGTACATCGTCCTCCAACCGACTTGTCTCCAAGGGGATATTACTGCCTCGGGCACCTTATGGTCCGTCTCCTGTGAGTGCAGATTTTCGAATCCGACGCAAAACTGATGGTTAATTGTAACGTTCAGGGCCTCCAAATGACGATGGAACACTCAAATTGCGTCGCGATTCAATAAATCTTCCTCCAGGTGACTTGATTCCAAGTGGATTTGCTGCATCGGACAGCTTATGGTGAGTCTAGGTTTTCGAATCGGACGCAAAACTGATAGTTAATTGAAACGTTCAGGGCCTCCTAATGACGATGGAAAACTCAAATTGCATCGCGATTCAGTACATCGTCCTCCAACCGACTTGTCTCCAAGGGGATATTGCTGCCTCGGGCACCTTATGGTCCGTCTCCTGTGAGTGCAGATTTTCGAATCCGACGCAAAACTGATGGTTAATTGTAACGTTCAGGGCCTCCAAATGACGATGGAACACTCACATTCAGTCCAGATTCTATACATCGTCCTCCAGCCGACTTGTCTCTAAGGGGATATTGCTGCCTCGGGCACCTTATGGTCCGTCTCCTGTGAGTCTAGATTTTCAAATCCGACGCAAAACTGATAATTAATTGTAACGTTCACGGCCTCCTAATGACGAGGGAAGAATCAAATTGCGACGAAATTCAATACATAGTCCTCCAGCCGACTTGTCTCCAAGGGAATATTGCTTCCTCGGGCACCTTATGGTCCGTCTCCTGTGAGTCTTGATTTTCGAATCCGACGCAAAACTGATCGTTGATTGTAACGTTCAGGGCCTCCTAATGACGATGGAGCACTCACATTCCGTCCAGATTCAATACATCGTCGTCCAGCCGACTTGTCTCCAAGGGGATATTGCTGCCTCGGGCACCTTATGGTCCGTCTCCTGTAAGTCTTTTGTTCGAATCGGACGCAAAACTGATAGTTAATTGTAACGTTCAGGGCCTCCTAATGGCGATGGAAAACTCAAATTGCATCGCGTTTCAATACATCGTCCTCCAGACGACTTGTCTCCAAGGGGATATTACTGCCTCGGGTACCTTATGCTCCGTTTCCAGTGAGTCTAGATTTTCGAATCGGACGCAAAACTGATGTTAATTGTAACGATCAGGGCTTCCTAATGACGATGGAAATCTCAAATTGCATCGCGACTCAATACATCGTCCTCCAGCCGACTTGTCTCCAAGGGGATATTGCTGCCTCGGGCACCTTATGGTCCGTCTCCTGTGAGTCTAGATATTCAAATCCGACGCAAAGCTGATGGTTAATTGTAACGTTCAGTGCCTCGTAATGACGATGGAACACACAAATTGCGCCGCGATTCAATAAATCGTCCTCCAGCCGCCTTGTCTCCAAGGGGATATTGCTGCCTCGACACCATACGGTTCGTCTCCTGTGAAGCCTAGATTTTCGAATCCGACGCAAAACTGATTGTTAAATGTAACGTTCAGGGCCTCCTAATGACGATGGAAAACTAAAATTGCATCGCGATTCAATACATCGTCCTCCAGCCGATTTGTATCCAAGGGGATATTGCTGCCTCGGGCACCTTATGACCCGTCTCCTGTCAGTCTAGATTTTCGAATCCGACGCAAAACTGATGGTTAATTGTAACGTTCAGGGCCTCATAATGACGATGGAACACACAAATTGCATCGCGATTCAATAAATCGTCCTCCAGCCGTCTTGTCTCCAAGGGGATATTGCTGCCTCGGACACCATACGGTTCGTCTCCTGTGAGTCTATATTTTCGAATCCGACGCAAAACTGATGGTTAATTGTAACGTTATGGGCCTCCTAATGACGATGGAAAACTAAAATTGCATCGTCCTCCAGCCGGTTTGTCTCCAAGGGCCTCCTAATGAAGACGGAACACTCACATTCCGTCCAGATTCGATTCATCGTCCTCCATCCGACTTGTCTCCAAGGGGATATTGCAGCCTCGGGCACCTTATGGTCCGTCTCCTGCGAGTCTAGATTTTCAAATCGGACGCAAAACTGATAGTTAATTAAAATGTTCAGTGTCTCCTAATAGCGATGGAAAACTCAATTTGCATCGCGATTCAATACATCGTCCTCCAGACGACTTGTCTCCAAGGGGATATTGCTGCCTCGGGCACCTTATGGTCCGTCTCCTGTGAGTCTAGATTTTCAAATCGGACGCCTCCTAATGACGATGGAACACTCAATTTGCGTCGCGATTCAATAAATCGTCCTCCAGCCGACTTGTCTCCAAGGGGATATTACTGCCTCGGGCACCTTATCGCCCGTCTCCTGCGAGTCTAGATTTTACCATCGGACGCAAAACTGAGAGTTAATTGTAACGTTCTTGGCCTCCTAATGACGAGGGAACACTCAATTAGCGACGAGATTCAATACATCGTCCTCCAGCCGACTTGTCTCCAAGGGGATATTGCTGCCTCGGGCACCTTATGGTCCGTCTCCTGTGGGTCCAGATTTTTGAATCGGATGCAAAACTGATGATAATTGCAACATTCAGGGGCTCCTAATGACGAGGGAACACACAAATTGCGTCGCGATTCAATAATTTGTCCTGCAGCCGACTTGTCTCCAAGGGGATATTGCTGCCTCGGACACCGTACGGTTCGTCTCCTGTGAGTATAGATTCTCGAATCCGACGCAAAACTGATGGTTAATTGTAACATTCAGGGCCTCCTAATGACGATGGAAAACTCATATTGCGTCGCGATTCAATACATCGTCCTCCAGCAGACTTGTCTACAAGCGGATATTGCTGCCCTGGGCACCTTATGGTCCGTCTCCTGTTACTCTTGATTTTCGAATCGGACGCAAAACTGATAGTTAATTGTAACGTTCAGGGCCTCCGAATGGCGATGGAAAACTCAAATTGCATCGCGATGCAATACATCGTCCTCCAGCCTACTTGTCTCCAAGGGGATATTGCTGCCTCGGGCACCTTATGGTCCGTCTCCTGTGAGTCTAGATTTTCGAATCGGAAGCAAAACTGATGTTAATTGCATCATTCAGGGCATCCTAATGACGATGGAAATCTCAAATTGTATCCCGATTCAATATATCGTCCTCCAGTTGACGTGTCTCCAAGGGGATATTGCTGCCTCGGGCACCCTGTAGTCCGTCTCTTGTGAGTCTAGATTTTCGAATCCGACGCAAAACGCATGGTTAGTTGTAACGTTCAGGGCCTCCTAATGACGAGGGAACACTCAATTAGCGATGAGATTCAATACATCGTCCTCCAGCCGACGTGTCTTCAAGGGGATATTGCTGCCTCGGGCACCTTGTAGTACGTCTGTTGTGAGTCTAGATTTTCGAATCCGACGCAAAACTCATGGTTAGTTGTAACGGTCAGAGCCTCCTAATGACGATAGAACACTCACATTCCGTCCAGATTCAATACATCGTCCTCCAGCCGACTTGTCTCCAAGGGGATATTGCTACCTCGGGCACCTTATGGTCCGTCTCCTGTGAGTCTAGATTTTCGAATCGGACGCAAAACAGATAGTTAATTGTAACGTTCAGGGCGTCCTAATGGCGATGGAAAACTCAAATTGCATCGCGATTCAATACATCGTCCTCTAGCCTACTTGTCTCCAAGGGGATATTTGTGCCTCGGGCACCTTATGGTCCGTCTCCTGTAAGTCTCGATTTTTGAATCGGACGCAAAACTAATGATAATTGCAACATTCAGGGCCTCCTAATGACGATGGGAATCTCAAATTGCACCGCGATTCAATTCATCGTCCTCCAGCCGACGTGTCTGCAAGGGGATATTGCTGCCTCGGGCACCTTATCGTCCGTCTCCTGTGATTCTGGATTTTCGAATCCGACGCAAAACTGATGGTTAATTGTAACGTTCAGGGCCTCCTAATGGCGATGGAAAACTCAAATTGAATCGCGATGCAATACATCGTCCTCCAGCAGACTTGTCTCCAAGGGGATATTGCTGCCTCGTGAAAATAATGCTCCGTCTCCTGTGAGTCTAGATTTTCGAATCGGACGCAAAACTGATGTTAATTGTAATATTCAGGGCCTCCTAATGACGATGGAAATCTCAATTTGCATCGCGATTCAATACATCGTCCTCCAGCCGACTTGTCTCCAAGGGGATATTGCTGCCTCGATCAACTTATGGTCCGTCTCCTGTGAGTCTAGATTTTCGAATCGGACGCAAAACTGATAGTTAATTGTAACGTTCCGGGCTTCCTAATGACGATGGAAAACTCAAATTGCATCGCGATTCCATACATCGTCCTCCACTCGACTTGTCTCCAAGGGGATATTGCTGCCTCGGGCACCTTATGCTCCGTCTCCTGTGAGTCCAGATTTTCGAATCCGACGCAAAACTGATGGTTAATTGTAACGTTCAGGGCCTCCTAAAGACGAGGGAACACACAAATTGCGTCGCGATTCAATAAATTGTCCTGCAGCCGACTTGTCTCTAAGGGGATTTTGCTGCCTTGGACACCGTACGGTTCGTCTCCTGTGAGTATAGTTCTCGAATCCGACTTAAAACTGATGGTTAATTGTAACGTTCAGGGCCTCCTAATGACGATGGAAAACTAAAATTGCATCGCGATTCAATACATCGTTCTCCAGCCGATTTGTCTCCAAGGGGATATTGCTGCCTCGGGCACCTTATGGTCCGTCTCCTGTTAGTATAGATTTTCGAATCCGACGCAAAACTGATGGTTAATTGTAACGTTCAGGGCCTCCTAATGACGATGGAACACTCAAATTGCTTCGCGATTCAATAAATCTTCCTCCAACCGACTTGTCTCCAAGAGGATATTGCTGCCTCGGGCACCTTATGGTCCGTCTCCTGTGAGTCTAGATTTTCGAATCGGACGCGAAACTGATAGTTAATTGTAACGTTCAGGGCCTCCTAATGACGAGGGAACACTCAAATTGCGACGAGATTCAATACATCGTCTTCCAGCCGACTTATCTCCAAGGGGATATTGCTGCCTCGGGCACCTTATGGTCCGTCTCCTGTGAGTGCAGATTTTCGAATCCGACGCAAAACTGATGGTTAATTGTAACGTTCAGGGCCTCCTAATGGCGATGGAAAACTCAAATTGCATCGCGATTCAATACATCGTCCTCTAGCCTACTTGTCTCCAAGGGGATATTTGTGCCTGGGGCACCTTATGGTCCGTCTCCTGTGATTCTAGATTTTTGAATCGGATGCAAAACTGATGATAATTGCAACATTCAGGGCCTCGTAATGGCGATGGAAAACCCAAATTGCATCGCGATGCAATACATCATCCTCCAGCCGATTTGTCCCCAAGGGCCTCCTAATGAAGACGGAACACTCACATTCCGTCCAGATTCGGAACATCGTCCTCCAGCCGACTTGTCTCCAAGGGGATATTGCTGCCTCGGGCACCTTATGGTCCGTCTCCTGTGAGTCTAGATTTTCAAATCGGACGCAAAACTGATAGTTAATTGTAATGTTCAGTGTCTCCTAATAGCGATGGAAAACTCAAATTGCATCGCGATTCAATACATCGTCCTCTAGCCGATTTGTCTCCAAGGCGATATTGCTGCCTTGGGCACCTTATGGTCGCTCTCCTTTTAGTCTAGATTTTCGAATCCGACGCAAAACTGATAGTTAATTGAAACGTTCAGGGCCTCCTAATGACGATGGAAAACTCAAATTGCATCGCGATTCAGTACATCGTCCTCCAACCGACTTGTGTCCAAGGGGATATTACTGCCTCGGGCACCTTATGGTCCGTCTCCTGTGAGTGCAGATTTTCGAATCCGACGCAAAACTGATGGTTAATTGTAACGTTCAGGGCCTCCAAATGACGATGGAACACTCAAATTGCGTCGCGATTCAATAAATCTTCCTCCAGGTGACTTGATTCCAAGTGGATTTGCTGCATCGGACAGCTTATGGTGAGTCTAGGTTTTCGAATCGGACGCAAAACTGATAGTTAATTGAAACGTTCAGGGCCTCCTAATGACGATGGAATACTCAAATTGCATCGCGATTCAGTACATCGTCCACCAACCGACTTGTCTCCAAGGGGATATTGCTGCCTCGGGCACCTTATGGTCCGTCTCCTGTGAGTGCAGATTTTCGAATCCGACGCAAAACAGATGGTTAATTGTAACGTTCAGGGCCTCCAAATGACGATGGAACACTCACATTCAGTCCAGATTCTATACATCGTCCTCCAGCCGACTTGTCTCTAAGGGGATATTGCTGCCTCGGGCACCTTATGGTCCGTCTCCTGTGAGTCTAGATTTTCAAATCCGACGCAAAACTGATAATTAATTGTAACGTTCACGGCCTCCTAATGACGAGGGAAGAATCAAATTGCGACGAAATTCAATACATAGTCCTCCAGCCGACTTGTCTCCAAGGGAATATTGCTTCCTCGGGCACCTTATGGTCCGTCTCCTGTGAGTCTTGATTTTCGAATCCGACGCAAAACTGATCGTTGATTGTAACGTTCAGGGCCTCCTAATGACGATGGAGCACTCACATTCCGTCCAGATTCAATACATCGTCCTCCAGCCGACTTGTCTCCAAGGGGATATTGCTGCCTCTGGCACCTTATGGTCCGTCTCCTGTAAGTCTTTTGTTCGAATCGGACGCAAAACTGATAGTTAATTGTAACGTTCAGGGCCTCCTAATGGCGATGGAAAACTCAAATTGCATCGCGTTTCAATACATCGTCCTCCAGACGACTTGTCTCCAAGGGGATATTACTGCCTCGGGTACCTTATGCTCCGTTTCCAGTGAGTCTAGATTTTCGAATCGGACGCAAAACTGATGTTAATTGTAACGATCAGGACTTCCTAATGACGATGGAAATCTCAAATTGCATCGCGACTCAATACATCGTCCTCCAGCCGACTTGTCTCCAAGGGGATATTGCTGCCTCGGGCACCTTATGGTCCGTCTCCTGCGAGTCTAGATTTTCAAATCGGACGCAAAACTGATAGTTAATTAAAATGTTCAGTGTCTCCTAATAGCGATGGAAAACTCAATTTGCATCGCGATTCAATACATCGTCCTCTAGCCGATTTGTCTCCAAGGCGATATTGCTGCCTTGGGCACCTTATGGTCGCTCTCTTTTTAGTCTAGATTTTCGAATCGGACGGAAAACTGATAGTTAATTGTAACGTTCAGGGCCTCCTAATGACGATGGAAAACTCAAATTGCATAGCGATTAAATACATCGTCCTCCAGACGACTTGTCTCCAAGGGGATATTGCTGCCTCGGGCACCTTATGGTCCGTCTCCTGTGAGTCTAGATTTTCAAATCGGACGCCTCCTAATGACGATGGAACACTCAATTTGCGTCGCGATTCAATAAATCGTCCTCCAGCCGACTTGTCTCCAAGGGGATATTACTGCCTCGGGCACCTTATCGCCCGTCTCCTGCGAGTCTAGATTTTACCATCGGACGCAAAACTGAGAGTTAATTGTAACGTTCTTGGCCTCCTAATGACGAGGGAACACTCAATTAGCGACGAGATTCAATACATCGTCCTCCAGCCGACTTGTCTCCAAGGGGATATTGCTGCCTCGGGCACCTTATGGTCCGTCTCCTGTAGGTCCAGATTTTCGAATCCGACGCAAAACGGATGGTTAATTGTAACGTTCAGGGCCTCCTAATGACGATGGAACACTCACATTCCGTCCAGGTTCAATACATCGTCCTCCAGCCGACTTGTCTCCAAGGGGATATTGCTGCCTGGGGCACCATATGGTCCGTCTCCTGTGAGTCTAGATTTTTGAATTAGATGCAAAACTGATGATAATTGCAACATTCAGGGGCTCCTAAAGACGAGGGAACACACAAATTGCGTCGCGATTCAATAATTTGTCCTGCAGCCGACTTGTCTCCAAGGGGATATTGCTGCCTCGGACACCGTACGGTTCGTCTCCTGTGAGTATAGATTCTCGAATCCGACGCAAAACTGATGGTTAATTGTAACATTCAGGGCCTCCTAATGACGATGGAACACTCATATTGCGTCGCGATTCAATACATCGTCCTCCAGCAGACTTGTCTACAAGCGGATATTGCTGCCCTGGGCACCTTATGGTCCGTCTCCTGTTACTCTTGATTTTCGAATCGGACGCAAAACTGATAGTTAATTGTAACGTTCAGGGCCTCCTAATGGCGATGGAAAACTCAAATTGCATCGCGATGCAATACATCGTCCTCCTGCCTACTTGTCTCCAAGGGGATATTGCTGCCTCGGGCACCTTATGGTCCGTCTCCTGTGAGTCTAGATTTTCGAATCGGAAGCAAAACTGATGTTAATTGCATCATTCAGGGCACCCTAATGACGATGGAAATCTCAAATTGTATCCCGATTCAATATATCGTCCTCCAGTTGACGTGTCTCCAAGGGGATATTGCTGCCTCGGGCACCCTATAGTCCGTCTCTTGTGAGTCTAGATTTTCGAATCCGACGCAAAACGCATGGTTAGTTGTAACGTTCAGGGCCTCCTAATGACGAGGGAACACTCAATTAGCGATGAGATTCAATACATCGTCCTCCAGCCGACGTGTCTTCAAGGGGATATTGCTGCCTCGGGCACCTTGTAGTACGTCTGTTGTGAGTCTAGATTTTCGAATCCGACGCAAAACTCATGGTTAGTTGTAACGGTCAGGGCCTCCTAATGACGATAGAACACTCACATTCCGTCCAGATTCAATACATCGTCCTCCAGCCGACTTGTCTCCAAGGGGATATTGCTACCTCGGGCACCTTATGGTCCGTGTCCTGTGAGTCTAGATTTTCGAATCGGACGCAAAACAGATAGTTAATTGTAACGTTCAGGGCGTCCTAATGGCGATGGAAAACTCAAATTGCATCGCGATTCAATACATCGTCCTCTAGCCTACTTGTCTCCAAGTGGATATTTGTGCCTCGGGCACCTTATGGTCCGTCTCCTGTAAGTCTCGATTTTTGAATCGGACGCAAAACTAATGATAATTGCAACATTCAGGGCCTCCTAATGACGATGGGAATCTCAAATTGCACCGCGATTCAATTCATCGTCCTCCAGCCGACGTGTCTGCAAGGGGATATTGCTGCCTCGGGCACCTTATCGTCCGTCTCCTGTGATTCTGGATTTTCGAATCCGACGCAAAACTGATGGTTAATTGTAACGTTCAGGGCCTCCTAATGGCGATGGAAAACTCAAATTGAATCGCGATGCAATACATCGTCCTCCAGCAGACTTGTCTCCAAGGGGATATTGCTGCCTCGTGAAAATAATGCTCCGTCTCCTGTGAGTCTAGATTTTCGAATCGGACGCAAAACTGATGTTAATTGTAATATTCAGGGCCTCCTAATGACGATGGAAATCTCAATTTGCATCGCGATTCAATACATCGTCCTCCAGCCGACTTGTCTCCAAGGGGATATTGCTGCCTCGATCAACTTATGGTCCGTCTCCTGTGAGTCTAGATTTTCGAATCGGACGCAAAACTGATAGTTAATTGTAACGTTCCGGGCTTCCTAATGACGATGGAAAACTCAAATTGCATCGCGATTCCATACATCGTCCTCCACTCGACTTGTCTCCAAGGGGATATTGCTGCCTCGGGCACCTTATGCTCCGTCTCCTGTGAGTCCAGATTTTCGAATCCGACGCAAAACTGATGGTTAATTGTAACGTTCAGGGCCTCCTAAAGACGAGGGAACACACAAATTGCGTCGCGATTCAATAAATTGTCCTGCAGCCGACTTGTCTCTAAGGGGATTTTGCTGCCTTGGACACCGTACGGTTCGTCTCCTGTGAGTATAGTTCTCGAATCCGACT
Organism: Schistocerca cancellata; assembly: GCF_023864275.1. Taxonomy (NCBI): domain Eukaryota; kingdom Metazoa; phylum Arthropoda; class Insecta; order Orthoptera; family Acrididae; genus Schistocerca; species Schistocerca cancellata. The sequence continues at coordinate 26,689 of NC_064631.1, forward strand.
TAAAACTGATGGTTAATTGTAACGTTCAGGGCCTCCTAATGACGATGGAAAACTAAAATTGCATCGCGATTCAATACATCGTCCTCCAGCCGATTTGTCTCCAAGGGGATATTGCTGCCTCGGGCACCTTATGGTCCGTCTCCTGTTAGTATAGATTTTCGAATCCGACGCAAAACTGATGGTTAATTGTAACGTTCAGGGCCTCCTAATGACGATGGAACACTCAAATTGCTTCGCGATTCAATAAATCTTCCTCCAACCGACTTGTCTCCAAGAGGATATTGCTGCCTCGGGCACCTTATGGTCCGTCTCCTGTGAGTCTAGATTTTCGAATCGGACGCGAAACTGATAGTTAATTGTAACGTTCAGGGCCTCCTAATGACGAGGGAACACTCAAATTGCGACGAGATTCAATACATCGTCTTCCAGCCGACTTATCTCCAAGGGGATATTGCTGCCTCGGGCACCTTATGGTCCGTCTCCTGTGAGTCTAGATTTTCGAATCCGACGCAAAACTGATGGTTAATTATAACGTTCAGGGCCTCCTAATGACGATGGAACACTCTCATTCCGTCCAGATTCAATACATCGTCCTCCAGCCGACTTGTCTCCAAGGGGATATTGCTGCTACGGGCACATCCTGTGAGTCTAGATTTTCGAATCCGACGCAAAACTGATGGTAAGTTGTAACGTTCAGGGCCTCCTAATGACGATGGAAAACAAAAATTGCATCGCGATTCAACATATCGTCCTCCAGCCGACTTGTCTCCAAGGGGATATTGCTGCCTCGGACGCCATATGGTCCGTCTCCTGTGAGTCTAGATTTTCGAATCCGACGCAAAACTGATGGTTAATTGTAACATTAAGTGCCTCCTAATGACGATGGAAATCAAAAATTGCATCGCGATTCAATACATCGTCGTCCAGCCGACTTGTCTTCAAGGGGATTTTGCTGCTTTGGGCACCTCGTGTGAGTCTAGATTTTCGAATCCGACGCAAAACTGATAGTTAATTGTAACGTTCAGGGCCTCCTAATGACGATGGAACACTCAAATTGCGTCGCGATTCTATAAATCTTCCTCCAGCCGACTTATCTCCGAGGGGAAATTGCTGCCTCGGGCACCCTATGGCCCGTCTCCTGTGAGTCTAGATTTTCCAATCGGACGAAAAACTGATAGTTAATTGTAACGTTCAGTGCCTCCTAATGACGAATGACGAGGGAACACTCAAATTGCGACGAGATTCAATACATCGTCCTCCAGCCGACTTGTCTCCAGGGGATATTGCAGCCGCGGGCACCTTATGGTCCGTCTCCTGTGAGTCTAGATTTTCGAATCCGACGCATAACTGATGGTTAATTGTAACGTTCATGGCCTCCTAATGACGATGGATCACTCACATTCCGTCCAGATTCAGTATATCGTCCTCCAGCCGACTTGTCTCCAAGGGGATATTGCTGCCTTGGGAACCTTATGGGTTGTCTCCTGTGAGTTTAGATTTTTGAATCGGACGCAAAACTGATAGTTAATTGTAACGATCAGGGCCTCCTAATGACGATGGAACACTCAAATTGCGTCGCGATTGTATAAATCTTCCTCCAACCGACTTGTCTCCACGGGGATAGTACTGCCTCGGGCACCTTATGGCCCGTCTCCTGTGAGTCTAAATTTTACAATCGGACGCAAAACTGATAGTTAATTGTAACGTTCAGGCAGCCGACTTGTCTCCAAGGGGATATTGCTGCCTCGGACACCATACGGCTCGTCTCCTGTGAGTATAGATTCTCGAATCCGACGCAAAACTGATGGTTAATTGTAACGTTCAGTGCCTCCTAATGACGATGGAACACTCACATTCCGTCCAGCTTCAATACATCGTCCTCCAGCCGACTTGTCTGCAAGGGGATATTGCTGCCTCGGGCACCTTTTGGTCTGTCTCCTGTGAGTCTAGATTTTCGAATCGGACGCAAAACTGATAGTTAATTGTAACGTTCAGTGCCTCCTAATAGCGATGGAAAACTCAAATTGCAACGCGATTCAATACATCGTCCTCCAGCCGACTTGTCTCCAAGGGGATATTGCTGCTTCGGGCACATACTGTGAGCCTAGATTTTCGAATCCGACGCAAAACTGATGGTTAATTGTAACGTTCAGGGCCTCCTAATGACGATGGAAAACAAAAATTGCATCGTGATTCAATATATCGTCCTCCAGCCTACTTGTCTCCAAGGGGATATTGCTGCCTCGGACGCCATAAGGTCCGTCTCCTGTGAGTCTAGATTTTCGAATCCGACGAAAAACTGATGGTTAATTGTAACGTTCAGGGCCTCCTAATGACAATGGAATACAAAAATTGCATCGCGATTCAATTCATCGTCCTCCAGCCGACTTGTCTCCAAGGGGATTTTACTGCTTTGGGCACCTCCTGTGAGTCTAGATTTTCGAATCCGACGCAAAACTGATAGTTAATTGTAACGTTCAGGGCCTCCTAATGACGATGGAACACTCAAATTGCGTCGCGATTCTATAAATCTTCCTCCAGCCGACTTATCTCCAAGGGGACATTGCTGCCTCGGGCACCTTTTGGCCCGTCTCCCATGAGTCTAGATTTTCCAATCGGACGAAAAACTGATAGTTAATTGTGACGTTCAGGGCCTCCTAATGACGAATGACGAGGGAACACTCAAATTGCGACGAGATTCAATACATCGTCCTCCAGCCGACTTGTCACCAAGGGGATATTGCAGCCTCGGGCACCTTAAGTCCGTCTCCTGTTAGTCTAGATTTTCGAATCCGACGCAAAACTGATGGTTAATTGTAACGTTCATGGCCTCCTAATGACGATGGAAAACTCACATTCCGTCCAGATTCAGTACACCGTCCTCCAGCCGACTTGTCTCCAAGGGGATATTGCTGCCTCGGGCACCTTATGGTCCGTCTCCTGTGAGTCTAGATTTTCGAATCGGACGCAAAACTGATGCTAATTGCATCATTCAGGGCATCCTAATCACGATGGAAATCTCAAATTGCATCGCGATTCAATGCATCGTCCTCCAGCCGACTTGTCTCCAAGGGGATTTTGCTGCTTCGGGCAGCTCCTGTGAGTCTAGATTGTCGAATCCGACGCAAAACTGATGGTTAATTGTAACGTTCAGGGCCTCCTAATGACGAGGGAATACTCAAATTGCGACGAGATACAATACATCGTCCTCCAGCCGACTCTTCTCGAAGGGGATATTGCTGCCTCCGGCACCTTATGGTCCGGCTCCTGTGAGTCTAGATTTTCGAATCCGACGCAAAACTGATGGTTAATTGTAACGTTCAGGGCCTCCTAATGACGAGGGAACACTCAATTAGCGATGAGATTCAATACATCGTCCTCCAGCCGACTCTTCTCGAAGGGGATATTGCTGCCTCCGGCACCTTATGGTCCGTCTCCTGTGAGTCTAGATTGTCGAATCCGACGCAAAAATGATAGTTAATTGCAACTTTCAGGGCCTCCTAATGGCGATGGGAAACTCAAATTGTATCGCGATTCAATACATCGTCCTCCAGCCTACTTGTCTCCAAGGGCATATTTCTGCCTCGGGCACCTTATGGTCCGTCTCCTGTGAGTCTAGATTTTCGAATCGGACGCAAAACTGATGTTAATTGCATCATTCAAGGCATCCTAATGACGATGGAAATCTCGAATTGCATCGCGATTCAATACATCGTCCTCCAGCCGACGTGTCTTCAAGGGGATATTGCTGCCTCAGGCACCTTGTAGTTCGTCTGTTGTGAGTCTAGATTTTCGAATCGGACGCAAAACTGATAGTTAATTGTAACGATCCGGGCTTCCTAATGACGATGGAAAACTCAAATTGCATCGCGATTCAATACATCGTCCTCCAGCCGACTTGTCTCCAAGGGGATATTGCTGCCTCGGGCACCTTATGCTCCGTCTCCTGTGAGTCCAGATTTTCGAATCCGACGCAAAACTGATGGTTAATTGTAACGTTAGGGGCCTCCTAATGACGAGGGAACACACAAATTGCGTCGCGATTCAATAAATTGTCCTGCAGCCGACTTGTCTCTAAGGGGATTTTGCTGCCTTGGACACCATACGGTTCGTCTCCTGTGAGTATAGTTCTCGAATCCGACTTAAAACTGATGGTTAATTGTAACGTTCAGGGCCTCCTAATGACGATGGAAAACTAAAATTGCATCGCGATTCAATACATCGTCCTCCAGCCGATTTGTCTCCAAGGGGATATTGCTGCCTCGGGGACCTTATGGTCCGTCTCCTGTTAGTATATCGAATCCGACGCAAAACTGATGGTTAATTGTAACGTTCAGGGCCTCCTAATGACGATGGAACACTCAAATTGCTTCGCGATTCAATAAATCTTCCTCCAACCGACTTGTCTCCAAGAGGATATTGCTGCCTCGGGCACCTTATGGTCCGTCTCCTGTGAGTCTAGATTTTCGAATCGGACGCGAAACTGATAGTTAATTGTAACGTTCAGGGCCTCCTAATGACGAGGGAACACTCAAATTGCGACGAGATTCAATACATCGTCTTCCAGCCGACTTGTCTCCAAGGGGATATTGCTGCCTCGGGCACCTTATGGTCCGTCTCCTGTGAGTCTAGATTTTCGAATCCGACGCAAAACTGATGGTTAATTATAACGTTCAGGGCCTCCTAATGACGATGGAACACTCTCATTCCGTCCAGATTCAGTATATCGTCCTCCAGCCGACTTGTCTCCAAGGGGATATTGCAGCCTTGGGAACCTTATGGGTTGTCTCCTGTGAGTTTAGATTTTTGAATCGGACGCAAAACTGATAGTTAATTGTAACGATCAGGGCCTCCTAATGACGATGGAACACTCAAATTGCGTCGCGATTGTATAAATCTTCCTCCAGCCGACTTGTCTCCACGGGGATAGTACTGCCTCGGGCACCTTATGGCCCGTCTCCTGTGAGTCTAAATTTTACAATCGGACGCAAAACTGATAGTTAATTGTAACGTTCAGGCAGCCGACTTGTCTCCAAGGGGATATTGCTGCCTCGGACACCATACGGTTCGTCTCCTGTGAGTATAGATTCTCGAATCCGACGCAAAACTGATGGTTAATTGTAACGTTCAGTGCCTCCTAATGACGATGGAACACTCACATTCCGTCCAGCTTCAATGCATCGTCCTCCAGCCGACTTGTCTGCAAGGGGATATTGCTGCCTCGAGAACCTTTTGGTCTGTCTCCTGTGAGTCTAGATTTTCGAATCGGACGCAAAACTGATAGTTAATTGTAACGTTCAGTGCCTCCTAATAGCGATGGAAAACTCAAATTGCAACGCGATTCAATACATCGTCCTCCAGCCGACTTGTCTCCAAGGGGATATTGCTGCTTCGGGCACATACTGTGAGCCTAGATTTTCGAATCCGACGCAAAACTGATGGTTAATTGTAACGTTCAGGGCCTCCTAATGACAATGGAATACAAAAATTGCATCGCGATTCAATTCATCGTCCTCCAGCCGACTTGTCTCCAAGGGGATTTTACGGCTTTGGGCACCTCCTGTGAGTCTAGATTTTCGAATCCGACGCAAAACTGATAGTTAATTGTAACGTTCAGGGCCTCCTAATGACGATTGAACACTCAAATTGCGTCCTGATTCTATAAATCTTCCTCCAGCCGACTTATCTCCAAGGGGACATTGCTGCCTCGGGCACCTTATGGCCCGTCTCCCATGAGTCTAGATTTTCCAATCGGACGAAAAACTGATAGTTAATTGTGACGTTCAGGGCCTCCTAATGACGAATGACGAGGGAACACTCAAATTGCGACGAGATTCAATACATCGTCCTCCAGCCGACTTGTCTCCAAGGGGATATTGCAGCCTCGGGCACCTTATGTCCGTCTCCTGTTAGTCTAGATTTTCGAATCCGACGCAAAACTGATGGTTAATTGTAACGTTCATGGCCTCCTAATGACGAGGGAAAACTCACATTCCGTCCAGATTCAGTACACCGTCCTCCAGCCGACTTGTCTCCAAGGGGATATTGCTGCCTCGGGCACCTTATGGTCCGTCTCCTGTGAGTCTAGATTTTCGAATCGGACGCAAAACTGATGCTAATTGCATCATTCAGGGCATCCTAATCACGATGGAAATCTCAAATTGCATCGCGATTCAATGCATCGTCCTCCAGCCGACTTGTCTCCAAGGGGATTTTGCTGCTTCGGGCAGCTCCTGTGAGTCTAGATTGTCAAATCCGACGCAAAACTGATGGTTCAGGGCCTCCTAATGACGAGGGAATACTCAAATTGCGACGAGATTCAATACATCGTCCTCCAGCCGACTCTTCTCGAAGGGGATATTGCTGCCTCCGGCACCTTATGGTCCGTCTCCTGTGAGTCTAGATTTTCGAATCCGACGCAAAACTGATGGTTAATTGTAACGTTCAGGGCCTCCTAATGACGAGGGAACACTCAATTAGCGATGAGATTCAATACATCGTCCTCCAGCCGACTCTTCTCGAAGGGGATATTGCTGCCTCCGGCACCTTATGGTCCGTCTCCTGTGAGTCTAGATTGTCGAATCCGACGCAAAACTGATAGTTAATTGCAACTTTCAGGGCCTCCTAATGGCGATGGGAAACTCAAATTGTATCGCGATTCAATACATCGTCCTCCAGCCTACTTGTCTCCAAGGGCATATTTCTGCCTCGGGCACCTTATGGTCCGACTCCTGTGAGTCTAGATTTTCGAATCGGACGCAAAACTGATGTTAATTGCATCATTCAAGGCATCCTAATGACGATGGAAATCTCGAATTGCATCGCGATTCAATACATCGTCCTCCAGCCGACGTGTCTTCAAGGGGATATTGCTGCCTCGGGCACCTTGTAGTTCGTCTGTTGTGAGTCTAGATTTTCGAATCGGACGCAAAACTGATAGTTAATTGTAACTATCCGGGCTTCCTAATGACGATGGAAAACTCAAATTGCATCGCGATTCAATACATCGTCCTCCAGCCGACTTGTCTCCAAGGGGATATTGCTGCCTCGGGCACCTTATGCTCCGTCTCCTGTGAGTCCAGATTTTCGAATCCGACGCAAAACTGATGGTTAATTGTAACGTTAGGGGCCTCCTAATGACGAGGGAACACACAAATTGCGTCGCGATTCAATAAATTGTCCTGCAGCCGACTTGTCTCTAAGGGGATTTTGCTGCCTTGGACACCATACGGTTCGTCTCCTGTGAGTATAGTTCTCGAATCCGACTTAAAACTGATGGTTAATTGTAACGTTCAGGGCCTCCTAATGACGATGGAAAACTAAAATTGCATCGCGATTCAATACATCGTCCTCCAGCCGATTTGTCTCCAAGGGGATATTGCTGCCTCGGGGACCTTATGGTCCGTCTCCTGTTAGTATATCGAATCCGACGCAAAACTGATGGTTAATTGTAACGTTCAGGGCCTCCTAATGACGATGGAACACTCAAATTGCTTCGCGATTCAATAAATCTTCCTCCAACCGACTTGTCTCCAAGAGGATATTGCTGCCTCGGACACCTTATGGTCCGTCTCCTGTGAGTCTAGATTTTCGAATCGGACGCGAAACTGATAGTTAATTGTAACGTTCAGGGCCTCCTAATGACGAGGGAACACTCAAATTGCGACGAGATTCAATACATCGTCTTCCAGCCGACTTGTCTCCAAGGGGATATTGCTGCCTCGGGCACCTTATGGTCCGTCTCCTGTGAGTCTAGATTTTCGAATCCGACGCAAAACTGATGGTAAATTGTAACGTTCAGGGCCTCCTAATGACGATGGAAAACAAAAATTGAATCGCGATTCAACATATCGTCCTCCAGCCGACTTGTCTCCAAGGGGATATTGCTGCCTCGGACGCCATATGGTCCGTCTCCTGTGAGTCTAGATTTTCGAATCCGACGCAAAACTGATGGTTAATTGTAACGTTAAGGGCCTCCTAATGACGATGGAAAACAAAAATTGCATCGCGATTCAATACATCGTCGTCCAGCCGACTTGTCTCCAAGGGGATTTTGCTGCTTTGGGCACCTCCTGTGTGTCTAGATTTTCGAATCCGACGCAAAACTGATAGTTAATTGTAACGTTCAGGGCCTCCTAATGACGATGGAACACTCAAATTGCGTCGCGATTCTATAAATCTTCCTCCAGCCGACTTATCTCCAAGGGGAAATTGCTGCCTCGGGCACCTTATGGCCCGTCTCCTGTGAGTCTAGATTTTCCAATCGGACGAAAACTGATAGTTAATTGTAACGTTTAGTGCCTCCTAATGACGAATGACGAGGGAACACTCAAATTGCGACGAGATTCAATACATCGTCCTCCAGCCGACTTGTCTCCAAGGGGATATTGCAGCCGCGGGCACCTTATGGTCCGTCTCCTGTGAGTCTAGATTTTCGAATCCGACGCATAACTGATGGTTAATTGTAACGTTCATGGCCTCCTAATGACGATGGATCACTCACATTCCGTCCAGATTCAGTATATCGTCCTCCAGCCGACTTGTCTCCAAGGGGATATTGCTGCCTCGGGCACCTTATGGGTTGTCTCCTGTGAGTTTAGATTTTTGAATCGGACGCAAAACTGATAGTTAATTGTAACGATCAGGGCCTCCTAATGACGATGGAACACTCAAATTGCGTCGCGATTGTATAAATCTTCCTCCAGCCGACTTGTCTCCAAGGGGATAGTACTGCCTCGGGCACCTTATGGCCCGTCTCCTGTGAGTCTAAATTTTACAATCGGACGCAAAACTGATAGTTAATTGTAACGTTCAGGCAGCCGACTTGTCTCCAAGGGGATATTGCTGCCTCGGACACCACACGGTTCGTCTCCTGTGAGTATAGATTCTCGAATCCGACGCAAAACTGATGGTAAATTGTAACGTTCAGGGCCTCCTAATGACGATTGAAAACAAAAATTGCATCGTGATTCAATATATCGTCCTCCAGCCGACTTGTCTCCAAGGGGATATTGCTGCCTCGGACGCCATATGCTCCGTCTCCTGTGAGTCTAGATTTTCGAATGCGACGAAAAACTGATGTTTAATTGTAACGTTCAGGGCCTCCTAATGACAATGGAAAACAAAAATTGCATCGCGATTCAATTCATCGTCCTCCAGCCGTCTTGTTCTCAAGGGGATATTGCTGCTTCGGGCACATCCTGTGAGTCTAGATTTTCGAATCTGACGCAAAACTGATGTTAATTGCATCATTCAGGGCATCCTAATCACGATGGAAATCTCAAATTGCATCGCGATTCAATGCATCGTCCTCCAGCCGACTTGTCTCCAAGGGGATATTGCTGCCACGGGCACCTTATGGTCCGTCTCCTGTGAGTCTAGATTTTCGATTTTGACGCAAAACTGATAGTTAATTGTAACGTTCAGGGCCTCCTAATGACGATGGAACACTCAAATTGCGTCGCGATTCAATAAATCTTCCTCCAGCCGACTTGTCTCCAAGGGGATATTACTGCCTAGGGCACCTTATGGCCCGTCTCCTGTGAGTCTAAATTTTACAATCGGACGCAAAACTGATAGTTAATTGTAAAGTTCAGGCAGCCGACTAGTCTCCAAGGGGATATTGCTGCCTCGGGCACCTTTTAGTCTGTCTCCTGTGAGTCTAGATTTTCGAATCGGACGCAAAACTGATAGTTAATTGTAACGTTCAGTGCCTACTAATAGCGATGGAAAACTCAAATTGCATCGCGATTCAATACATCGTCCTCCAGCCGACTTGTTCTCAAGGGGATATTGCTGCTTCGGGCACATCCTGTGAGTCTAGATTTTCGAATCTGACGCAAAACTGATGGTTAATTGTAACGTTCAGGGCCTCCTAATGACGATGGAACACTCAAATTGCGTCGCGATTCTATAAATCTTCCTCCAGCCGACTTATCTCCAAGGGGACATTGCTGCCTCGGGCACCTTATGGCCCGTCTCCCATGAGTCTAGATTTTCCAATCGGACGAAAAACTGATAGTTAATTGTGACGTTCAGGGCCTCCTAATGACGAATGATGAGGGAACACTCAAATTGCGACGAGATTCAATACATCGTCCTCCAGCCGACTTGTCTCCAAGGGGATATTACAGCCTCGGGCACCTTATGTCCGTCTCCTGTTAGTCTAGATTTTCGAATCCGACGCAAAACTGATGGTTAATTGTAACGTTCATGGCCTCCAAATGACGATGGAACACTCACATTCCGTCCAGATTCAGTACACCGTCCTCCAGCCGACTTGTCTCCAAGGGGATATTGCTGCCTCGGGCACCTTATGGTCCGTCTCCTGTGAGACTAGATTTTCGAATCGGACGCAAAACTGATGCTAATTGCATCATTCAGGGCATCCTAATCACGATGGAAATCTCAAATTGCATCGCGATTCAATGCATCGTCCTCCAGCCGACTTGTCTCCAAGGGGATTTTGCTGCTTCGGGCAGCTCCTGTGAGTCTAGATTGTCGAATCCGACGCAAAACTGATGGTTAATTGTAACGTTCAGGGCCTCCTAATGACGAGGGAATACTCAAATTGCGACGAGATTCAATACATCGTCCTCCAGCCGACTCTTCTCGAAGGGGATATTGCTGCCTCCGGCACCTTATGGTCCGTCTCCTGTGAGTCTAGATTTTCGAATCCGACGCAAAACTAATGGTTAATTGTAACGTTCAGGGCCTCCTAATGACGAGGGAACACTCAATTAGCGATGAGATTCAATACATCGTCCTCCAGCCGACTCTTCTCGAAGGGGATATTGCTGCCTCCGGCACCTTATGGTCCGTCTCCTGTGAGTCTAGATTGTCGAATCCGACGCAAAACTGATAGTTAATTGCAACTTTCAGGGCCTCCTAATGGCGATGGGAAACTCAAATTGTATCGCGATTCAATACATCGTCCTCCAGCCTACTTGTCTCCAAGGGCATATTTCTGCCTCGGGCACCTTATGGTCCGACTCCTGTGAGTCTAGATTTTCGAATCGGACGCAAAACTGATGTTAATTGCATCATTCAAGGCATCCTAATGACGATGGAAATCTCGAATTGCATCGCGTTTCAATACATCGTCCTCCAGCCGACGTGTCTTCAAGGGGATATTGCTGCCTCGGGCACCTTGTAGTTCGTCTGTTGTGAGTCTAGATTTTCGAATCGGACGCAAAACTGATAGTTAATTGTAACGATCCGGGCTTCCTAATGACGATGGAAAACTCAAATTGCATCGCGATTCAATACATCGTCCTCCAGCCGACTTGTCTCCAAGGGGATATTGCTGCCTCGGGCACCTTATGCTCCGTCTCCTGTGAGTCCAGATTTTCGAATCCGACGCAAAACTGATGGTTAATTGTAACGTTCAGGGCCTCCTAAAGACGAGGGAACACACAAATTGCGTCGCGATTCAATAAATTGTCCTGCAGCCGACTTGTCTCTAAGGGGATTTTGCTGCCTTGGACACCATACGGTTTGTCTCCTGTGAGTATAGTTCTCGAATCCGACTTAAAACTGATGGTTAATTGTAACGTTCAGGGCCTCCTAATGACGATGGAAAACTAAAATTGCATCGCGATTCAATACATCGTCCTCCAGCCGATTTGTCTCCAAGGGGATATTGCTGCCTCGGGGACCTTATGGTCCGTCTCCTGTTAGTATATCGAATCCGACGCAAAACTGATGGTTAATTGTAACGTTCAGGGCCTCCTAATGACGATGGAACACTCAAATTGCTTCGCGATTCAATAAATCTTCCTCCAACCGACTTGTCTCCAAGAGGATATTGCTGCCTCGGGCACCTTATGGTCCGTCTCCTGTGAGTCTAGATTTTCGAATCGGACGCGAAACTGATAGTTAATTGTAACGTTCAGGGCCTCCTAATGACGAGGGAACACTCAAATTGCGACGAGATTCAATACATCGTCTTCCAGCCGACTTGTCTCCAAGGGGATATTGCTGCCTCGGGCACCTTATGGTCCGTCTCCTGTGAGTCTAGATTTTCGAATCCGACGCAAAACTGATGGTTAATTATAACGTTCAGGGCCTCCTAATGACGATGGAACACTCTCATTCCGTCCAGATTCAATACATCGTCCTCCAGCCGACTTGGCTCCAAGGGGATATTGCTGCTACGGGCACATCCTGTGAGTCTAGATTTTCGAATCCGACGCAAAACTGATGGTAAATTGTAACGTTCAGGGCCTCCTAATGACGATGGAAAACAAAAATTGCATCGCGATTCAACATATCGTCCTCCAGCCGACTTGTCTCCAAGGGGATATTGCTGCCTCGGACGCCATATGGTCCGTCTCCTGTGAGTCTAGATTTTCGAATCCGACGCAAAACTGATGGTTAATTGTAACGTTAAGGGCCTCCTAATGACGATGGAAAACAAAAATTGCATCGCGATTCAATACATCGTCGTCCAGCCGACTTGTCTCCAAGGGGATTTTGCTGCTTTGGGCACCTCCTGTGGGTCTAGATTTTCGAATCCGACGCAAAACTGATAGTTAATTGTAACGTTCAGGGCCTCCTAATGACGATGGAACACTCAAATTGCGTCGCGATTCTATAAATCTTCCTCCAGCCGACTTATCTCCAAGGGGAAATTGCTGCCTCGGGCACCTTATGGCCCGTCTCCTGTGAGTCTAGATTTTCCAATCGGACGAAAACTGATAGTTAATTGTAACGTTCAGTGCCTCCTAATGACGAATGACGAGGGAACACTCAAATTGCGACGAGATTCAATACATCGTCCTGCAGCCGACTTGTCTCCAAGGGGATATTGCAGCCGCGGGCACCTTATGGTCCGTCTCCTGTGAGTCTAGATTTTCGAATCCGACGCATAACTGATGGTTAATTGTAACGTTCATGGCCTCCTAATGACGATGGATCACTCACATTCCGTCCAGATTCAGTATATCGTCCTCCAGCCGAGTTGTCTCCAAGGGGATATTGCTGCCTCGGGCACCTTATGGGTTGTCTCCTGTGAGTTTAGATTTTTGAATCGGACGCAAAACTGATAGTTAATTGTAACGATCAGGGCCTCCTAATGACGATGGAACACTCAAATTGCGTCGCGATTGTATAAATCTTCCTCCAGCCGACTTGTCTCCAAGGGGATAGTACTGCCTCGGGCACCTTATGGCCCGTCTCCTGTGAGTCTAAATTTTACAATCGGACGCAAAACTGATAGTTAATTGTAACGTTCAGGCAGCCGACTTGTCTCCAAGGGGATATTGGTGCCTCGGACACCATACGGTTCGTCTCCTGTGAGTCTAGATTTTCGAATCGGACGCAAAACTGATAGTTAATTGTAACGTTCAGTGCCTCCTAATAGCGATGGAAAACTCAAATTGCATCGCGATTCAATACATCGTCCTCCAGCCGACTTGTCTCCAAGGGGATATTGCTGCTTCGGGCACATACTGTGAGCCTAGATTTTCGAATCCGACGCAAAACTGATGGTTAATTGTAACGTTCAGGGCCTCCTAATGACGATTGAAAACAAAAATTGCATCGTGATTCAATATATCGTCCTCCAGCCGAATGTCTCCAAGGGGATATTGCTGCCTCGGACGCCATATGCTCCGTCTCCTGTGAGTCTAGATTTTCGAATCCGACGAAAAACTGATGTTTAATTGTAACGTTCAGGGCCTCCTAATGACAATGGAAAACAAAAATTGCATCGCGATTCAATTCATCGTCCTCCAGCCGACTTGTCTCCAAGGGGATTTTACTGCTTTGGGCACCTCCTGTGAGTCTAGATTTTCGAATCGGACGCAAAACTGATAGTTAATTGTAACGTTCAGGGCCTCCTAATGACGATGGAACACTCAAATTGCGTCGCGATTCTATAAATCTTCCTCCAGCCGACTTATCTCCAAGGGGACATTGCTGCCTCGGGCACCTTATGGCCCGTCTCCCATGAGTCTAGATTTTCCAATCGGACGAAAAACTGATAGTTAATTGTGACGTTCAGGGCCTCCTAATGACGAATGACGAGGGAACACTCAAATTGCGACGAGATTCAATACATCGTCCTCCAGCCGACTTGTCTCCAAGGGGATATTGCAGCCTCGGGCACCTTATGTCCGTCTCCTGTGAGTCTAGATTTTCGAATCGGACGCAAAACTGATGTTAATTGCATCATTCAGGGCATCCTAATCACGATGGAAATCTCAAATTGCATCGCGATTCAATGCATCGTCCTCCAGCCGACTTGTCTCCAAGGGGATATTGCTGCCACGGGCACCTTATGGTCCGTCTCCTGTGAGTCTAGATTTTCGATTTTGACGCAAAACTGATAGTTAATTGTAACGTTCAGGGCCTCCTAATGACGATGGAACACTCAAATTGCGTCGCGATTCAATAAATCTTCCTCCAGCCGACTTGTCTCCAAGGGGATATTACTGCCTAGGGCACCTTATGGCCCGTCTCCTGTGAGTCTAAATTTTACAATCGGACGCAAAACTGATAGTTAATTGTAAAGTTCAGGCAGCCGACTAGTCTCCAAGGGGATATTGCTGCCTCGGGCACCTTTTAGTCTGTCTCCTGTGAGTCTAGATTTTCGAATCGGACGCAAAACTGATAGTTAATTGTAACGTTCAGTGCCTACTAATAGCGATGGAAAACTCAAATTGCATCGCGATTCAATACATCGTCCTCCAGCCGACTTGTTCTCAAGGGGATATTGCTGCTTCGGGCACATCCTGTGAGTCTAGATTTTCGAATCCGACGCAAAACTGATGGTTAATTGTAACGTTCAGCGCCACCTAATGACGATGGAAAACAAAAATTGCATCGTGATTCAATATATCGTCCTCCAGCCGACTTGTCTCCAAGGGGATATTGCTGCCTTGGACGCTATATAGTCCGTCTCCTGTGAGTCTAGATTTTCGAATCCGACGCAAAAATGATGGTTAATTGTAACTTTCAGGGCCTCCTAATGACGATGGAAAACTAAAACTTCATCGAGATTCAATACATCGTCGTCCTGCCGACTTGCCTCCAAGGGGATTTTGCTGCTTCGGGCACCTCCTGTGAGTCTAGATTTTCGAATCGGACGCAAAACTGATGTTAATTGCATCATTCAGGGCATCCTAATCACGATGGAAATCTCAAATTGCATCGGGATTCAATACATCGTCCTCCAGCCGACTTGTCTCCAAGGGGATTTTGCTGCTTCGGGCAGCTCCTGTGAGTCTAGATTGTCGAATCCGACGCAAAACTGATGGTTAATTGTAACGTTCAGGGCCTCCTAATGACGAGGGAATACTCAAATTGCGACGAGATTCAATACATCGTCCTCCAGCCGACTCTTCTCCAAGGGGATATTGCTGCCTCCGGCACCTTATGGTCCGTCTCCTGTGAGTCTAGATTTTCGAATCCGACGCAAAACTGATGGTTAATTGTAACGTTCAGGGTCTCCTAATGACGATGGAACACTCAAATTGCGTCGAAATTCAATAAATCTTCCTACAGCCGACTTGTCTCCAAGGGGATATTGCTGCCTCGGGCACCTTATGGTCCGTCTCCTGTGAGTCTAGATTTTCGGATCCGACGCAAAACTAATAGTTAATTGTAACGTTAAGGGCCTCCTAATGACGATGGAAAACTTAAATTGCATCGCTATTCAATACATGGTCCTTCAGTCTATTTGTCTCCAAGGGGATATTGATGCCTTGGACGCCATATGGTCCGTCTCCTGTGAGTCTAGATTTTCGAATTCGACGCAAAACTGAGGGTTAATTGTAACTTTCAGGGCCTCCTAATGACAATGGAAAACGAAAATTGCATCGCGATTCAATTCATCGTCCTCCAGCCGACTTGTCTCGAAGGGGATTTTGCTGCTTTAGGCACCTCCTGTGAGTCTAGATTTTCGAATCCGACGCAAAACTGATAGTTAATTGTAACGTTCAGGGCCTCCTAATGACGATGGAACACTCAAATTGCGTCGCAATTCTATAAATCTTCCTCCAGCCGACTTATCTCCAAGGGGACATTGCAGCCTCGGGCACCTTATGGCCGGTCTCCTATGAGTCTAGATTTTCCAATCGGACGAAAAACTGATAGTTAATTGTAACGTTCAGGGCCTCCTAATGACGAATGACGAGGGAACACTCAAATTGCGACGAGATTCATTACATCGTCCTCCAGCCGACTTGTCTCAAAGGGGATATTGCAGCCTCGGGCACCTTATGTCAGTCTCCTGTGAGTCTAGATTTTCGAATCCGACGCAAAACTGATGGTTAATTGTAACGTTCATGGCCTCCTAATGACGATGGAACACTCACATTCCGTCCAGATTCAATACATCGTCGACCAGCCGACTTGTCTCCAAGGGGATATTGCAGCCTCGGACGCTATATATTCCGTCTCCTGTGAGTCTAGATTTTCGAATCCGACGCAAAAATGATGGTTAATTGTAACTTTCAGGGCCTCCTAATGACGATGGAAAACTAAAACTTCATCGAGATTCAATAGATCGTCGTCCTGCCGACTTGCCTCCAAGGGGATTTTGCTGCTTCGGTCACCTCCTGTGAGTCTAGATTTTCGAATCCGACGCAAAACGGATGGTTAATTGTAACGTTCAGGGCCTCCTAATGACGATGGAACACTCAAATTGCGTCGAAATTCAATAAATCCTCCTTCAGTCGACTTGTCTCCAAGGGGATATTGCTGCCTCGGGCACCTTATGGTCCGTCTCCTGTGAGTCTAGATTTTCGAATCCGACGCAAAACTAATAGTTAATTGTAACGTGAAGGGCCTCCTAATGACGTTGGAAAACTTAAATTGCATCGCTATTCAATACATGGTCCTCCAGTCTACTTGTCTCCAAGGGGATATTGCTGCCTCGGGCACCTTATGGTCCATCTCCTGTAAGTCTTGATTTTCGAATCGGACGCAAAACTGATAGTTAATTGTAACGTTCAGGGCCTCCTAATGGCGATGGAAAACTCAAATTGCATCGCGATGCAATGCATCGTCCTGCAGCAGACTTGTCTCCAAGGGGATATTGCAGCCTCGGGCACCTTATGTCCGTCTGCTGTGAGTCTAGATTTTCGAATCGGACGCAAAACTGATAGTTAATTGTAACGTTCAGGGCCTCCTAATGACGACTGAACACTCAAATTGCGACGAGATTCAATACATCGTCCTCCAGCCGACTTGTCTCCAAGGGGATATTGCTGCCTCGGACGCTATATGGTCCGTCTCCTGTGAGTCTAGATTTTCGAATCCGACGCAAAACTGATGGTTAATTGTAGGGCCTCCTAATTACGATGGAAAACAAAAATTGCATCGCGATTCAATACATCGTCCTCCAGCCGACTTGTCTCCATGGGGATTTTGCTGCTTCGGGCACCTCCTGTGAGACAAGATTTTCGAATCCGACGCAAAACTGATAGTTAATTGTAACGTTCAGGGCCTCCTAATGACGATGGAACACTCAAATTGCGTCGCGATTCTATGAATCTTTCTCCAGCCGCCTTGTCCCCAAGGGGATATTGCAGCCTCGGGCACCTTATGGCCCGTCTCCTGTGAGTCTAGATTTTCGAATCGGACGCAAAACTGATGTTAATTGTAACGTTCAGGGCCTCCTAATGATGAATGACGAGGGAACACTCAAATTGCGACGAGATTCAATACATCGTCCTCTAGCCGACTTGTCTCCAAGGGGATATTGCAGCCTCGTTCACCTTATGGCCCGTCTCCTGTGAGTCTAGATATTCGAATCCGACGGAAAACTTATGGTTAATTGTAACGCTCATGGCCTGCTAATGACGATGGAACACTGACATTCCGTCCTGATTCAATACATCGTCCTCCAGCCGACTTGTCTCCAAGGGGATATTGCTGCCTCGGGCACCTTATGGTCCGTCTCCTGTGAGTCTAGATTTTCGAATCGGACGCAAATCTGATGTTAATTGCATCATTCAGGGCATCCTAATAACCATGGAAATCTCAAATTGCATCGCGATTCAATACATCGTCCTCCAGCCGAAGTGTCTACAAATGGATATTGCTGCCTCGGGCACCTTATGGTCCGTCTTCTGTAAGTCTTGATTTTCGAATCGGACGCAAAACTGATAGTTAATTGTAACGTTCAGGGCCTCCTAATGGCGATGTAAACTCAAATTGCATCGCGATGCAATACATCGTCCTCCAGCAAACTTGTCTCCAAGGGGATTTTGCTGCCTCGGGAACCTTATGATCCGTCACCTGTGAGTCTAGATTTTCGAATCGGACTCAAAACTGATGTTAATTGTAACATTCAGGGCCTCCTAATGACGATGGAAATCTCAATTTGCATCGCGATTCAATACATCGTCCTAAAGCCGACTTGTCTCCAAGGGGATATTGCTGCCTCGGTCACCTTATGGTCCGTCTCCTGTGAGTGTAGATTTTCGAATCGGACGCTAAACTGATAGTTAATTGTAACGTTCAGGGCTTCCTAATGACGATGGAAAACTCAAATTGCATCGCGATTCGATACATCGTCCTCCAGCCGACTTGTCTCCAAGGGGACATTGCTGCCTCGGGCACCTTACGTTCCGTCTCCTGTGAGTCTAGATTTTCGAATCCGACGCAAAACTGATGGTTAATTGTAACGTTCAGGGCCTCCTAATGACGAGGGAACACACAAATTGCTTCGCGATTCAATAATTTGCCCTGCAGCCGACTTGTCTCCAAGGGGATATTGCTGCCTCGGACACCATACGGTTCGTCTCCTGTGAGTATAGATTCTCGAATCCTACGCAAAACTGATGGTTAATTGTAACGTTCAGGGCCTCCTAATGACGATGGAAAACTAAAATAGCATCGCGATTCAATACAGCGTCCTCCAGCCGATTTGTCACTAACGGGATATTGCTGCCTCGGGCACCTTGTGGCCGTCTCCTGTTAGTATAGATCTTCGAATCTGACGCAAAACTGATGGTTAATTGTAACGTTCAAGGCCTCCTAATGACGATGGAACACTCAAATTGCTTCGCGATTCAATAAATCTTCCTCCAGCCCACTTGTCTCCAAGGGGATATTGCTGCCTCGGGCACCTTATGGTCCGTCTCCTGTGAGTCTAGATTTTCGAATCCGATGCAAAACTGATGGTTAGTTGTAACGTTCAGGGCCTCCTAATGACGATGGAACACTCACATTCCGTCCAGATTCAATACATCGTCCTCCAGCCTACTTGTCTCCAAGGAGATATTGCAGCCTCGGGCACCTTTTGGTCTGTCTCCTGTGAGTCTAGATTTTCGAATCGGACGCAAAACTGATGGTTAATTGTAACGTTCAGGGCCTCCTAATGACGATGGAAAACTCAAATTGCATCGCGATTCAATACATCGTCCTCCAGCCGACTTGTCTCCAAGGGGATATTGCTGCTTCGGGCACATCCTGTGAGTCTAGATTTTCGATTCCGACGCAAAACTGATGGTTAATTGTAACGTTCAAGGCCTCCTAATGACGATGGAAAACAAAAATTGCGTCGCGATTCAATATATCGTCCTCCAGGCGACTTTCTCCAAGGGGATATTGCTGCCTCGGACGCCATATGGTCCGTCTTCTGTGAGTCTAGATTTTTGAATCCGACGCAAAACTGATGGTTAATTGTAACGTTCAGGGCCTCCTAATGACGATGGAAAACAAAAATTGCATCGCGATTCAATACATCGTCCTCCATCCGACTTGTCTCCAAGGGGATTTTGCTGCTTCAGGCACCTCCTGTGAGTCTAGATTTTCGAATCCGACGCTAAACTGATAGTTAATTGTAACGTTCAGGGCCTGCTAATGACGATGGAACACTCAAATTGCGTCGCGATTGTATAAATCTTCCTCCGGCCGACTTGTCTCCAAGGGGATATGGCCCGTCTCCTGTGAGTCTTGATTTTCCAATCGGACGCAAAACTGATAATTAATTGTAACGTTCAGGGCCTCCTAATGACGAATGACGAGGGAACACTCAAATTGCGACGGGGTTAAATACATCGTCCTTCAGCCGACTTGTCTCGAAGGGGATATTGCTGCCTCGGGCACCTTATAGTCCGTCTCCTGTGAGTTTAGATTTTGGAATCGGACGCAAAACTGATAGTTAATTTTAACGTTCAGGGCCTCCTAATGACGAGGGAACACTCAAATTGCGACGAGATTCAATACATCGTCCTCCAGCCGACTTGTCTCCAAGGGGATATTGCAGCCTCGGACTCAATATAGTCCGTCTCCTGTGAGTCTAGATTTTCGAATCCGACGCAAAAATGATGGTTAATTGTAACTTTCAGGGCCTCCTAATGACGATGGAAAACTAAAATTGCATCGCGATTCAATATATCGTCGTCCAGCCGACTTGTCTCCAAGGGGATTTTGCTGCTTCGGGCACCTCCTGTGAGTCTAGATTTTCGAATCCGACGCAAAACTGATGGTTAATTGTAACGTTCAGGGTCTCCTAATGACGATGTAACACTCAAATTGCGTCGAAATTCAATAAATCATCCTCCAGCCCACTTGTCTCCAATAGGATATTGCTGCCTCGGGCACCTTATGGTCCGTCTCCTGTGAGTCTAGGTTATCGAATCCGACGCAAAACTAATAGTTAATTGTAACGTTCAGGGCCTCCTAATGGTGATGGGAAACTCAAATTGCATCGCGATTCAATACATCGTCCTCCAGCCTACTTGTCTCCAAGGGGATATTGCTGCCTCGGACACATCCTTTGAGTCTAGATTTTCGAATCCGACGCAAAACTGATGGTTAATTGTAACGTTCAGGGCCTCCTAATGACGATGGAAAACAAAAATTGCATCGCGATTCAATATATCGTCCTCCAGCCGACTTGTCTCCAAGGGGATATTCCTGCCTCGGACGCCATATGGTCCGTCTCCTGTGAGTCTAGATTTTCGAATCCGACGCAAAACTGATGGTTAATTGTAACGTTCAGGGCCTCCTAATGACGATGGAAAACAAAAATTGCATCGCCAATCAATACATCGTCCTCCAGCCGACTTGTCTCCAAGGGGATTTTGCTGCTTCTTGCACCTCCTGTGTGACTAGATTTTCGAATCCGACGCAAAACTGATAGTTAATTGTTACGTTCAGGGCCTCCTGATGACGATGGAACACTCAATTTGCGTCGCGATTCTATAAATCTTCCTCCATCCTACTGGTCTCCAAGGGGATATTGCTGCCTCGGGCACCTTATGGCCCGTGTCCTGTGAGTCTTGATATTCGAAACGGACGCAAAACTGATAGTTAATTGTAACGTTCATGGCCTCCTAATGACGATGGAACCCTCACATTCCGTCCTGATTCAGTACATCGTCCTCCAGCCGACTTGTCTCCAAGGGGATATTGCTGCCTCGGGCACCTTATGGTCCGTCTTCTGTGAGTCTAGATTTTAGAATCGGACGCAAAAGTGATAGTTAATTGTAACGTTCAGGGCCTCCTAATGACGACTGAACACTCAAATTGCGACGAGATTCAATACATCGTCCTCCAGCCGACTCTTCTCCAAGGGGATAGTGCTGCCTCCGGCGCCTTATGGTCCGTCTCCTGTGAGTCTAGATTTTCGAATCCGACGCAAAACTGATGGTTAATTGTAACGTTCAAGGCCTCCTAATGACGATGGAACACTCACATTCCGTCCAGATTCAATACATCGTCCTCCAGCCGACTTGTCTCCAAGCTGATATTGCTGCCTGGGACTCCATATAGTCCGTCTCCTGTGAGTCTAGATTTTCGAATCCGATGCAAAAATGATGGTTAATTGTAACTTTCAGGGCCTCCTAATGACGATGGAAAACTAAAATTGCATCGCGATTCAATACATCGTCGTGCAGCCGACTTGTCTCCAAGGGGATTTTGCTGCTTCGGGGACCTCCTGTGAGTCTAGATTTTCGAATCCGACGCAAAACTGATGGTTAATTGTAACGTTCAGGGCCTCCTAATGACGATGGAACACTCAAATTGCGTCGAAATTCAAGAAATCTTCCTCCAGCCGTCGTGCCTCCAAGGGGATATTACTGCCCTGGGCACCTTATGGTCCGCCTCTTGTGAGTCTAGATTTTCGAATCCGACGCAAAACTCATGGTTAGTTGTATCGGTCAGGGCCTCCTAATGACGATGGAACACTCACTTTCCGTCCAGATTCAATACATCATCCTCCAGCCGACTTGTCTCCAAGGGGATATTGCTGCCTCGGGCACCTTATGGTCCGTCTCCTGTAAGTCTTTTGTTCGAATCGGACGCAAAACTGGTAGTTAATTGTAACGTTCAGGGCCTCCTAATGGCGATGGAAAACTCAAATTGCATCGCGATTCAATACATCGTCCTCCAGCCTACTTGTCTCCAAGGGGATATTGCTGCCTCGGGCACCTTATGGTCCGTGTCCTGTGAGTCTAGATTTTCGAATCGGACGCCAAAATGATGTTAATTGCATCATTCAGGGCATCCTAATGAGCATGGAAATCTCAAATTGCATCGCGATTCAATACATCGTCCTCCAGCCGACGTGTCTCCAAGTGGATATTGCTGCCTCTGGCACCTTATGGTCCGTCTCTTGTGAGTCTAGATTTTCGTATCCGACGCAAAACTCACGGTTAGTTGTAACGGTCAGGGCCTCCTAATGACGATGGAACTCTCACATTCCGTCCAGATTCAATACATCGTCCTCCAGCCGACTTGTCTCCAACAGGATATTGCTGCCTCGGGCAGCTGCCCGAGGCAGCAATATCCTGTTGGAGACAAGTCGGCTGGAGGACGATGTATTGAATCTGGACGGAATGTGAGACTTCCATCGTCATTAGGAGGCCCTGACCGTTACAACTAACCATGAGTTTTGCGTCCGTCTCCTGTGAGTCTAGATTTTCGAATCCGACGCAAAACTGATGGCTAATTGTAAAGTTCAGGTCCTCCTAATGACGAGGGAACACACATATTGCGTCGCGATTCAATAATTTGTCCTGCAGCCGACTTGTCTCCAAGGTGATATTGCTGCCTCGGACACCATACGGTTCGTCTCCTGTGAGTATAGATTCTCGAATCCGACGCAAAACTGATGGTTAATTGTAACGTTCAAGGCCTCCTAATGACGAGGGAACACCCAAATTGCGACGAGATTCAATACATCGTCCTCCAGCCGACTTGTCTATAAGGGGATATTCCTGCCTCGGACGCCATATGGTCCGTCTCCTGTGAATCTAGATTTTCGAATCCGACGCAAAACTGATGGTTAATTGTAACGTTCAGGGCCTCCTAATGACGATGGAAAACAAAAATTGCATCGCGATTCAACACATCGTCCTGCAGCCGACTTGTCTCCAAAGGGATTTTGCTGCTTCGGGCACCTCCTGTGAGTCTAGATTTTCGAATCCGACGCAAAACTGATAGTTAATTGTAACGTTCAGGGCCTCCTAATGACGATGGAACACTCAAATTGCGTCGCGATTCTATAAACCTTCCTCCAGCCGACTTGTCTCCAAGGGGATATTGCTGCCATGGGCACCTTATGGCCCGTCTCCTGTGAGTCTAGATTTTCGAATCGGACGCAAAACTGATAGTTAATTGTGACGTTCAGGGCCTCCTAATGACGAGGGAACACTCAAATTGCGACGAGATTCAATACATCGTCCTCCAGCCGACTTGTCTCCAAGGGGATATAGCAGCCTCGGGCACCTTATGGTCCGTCTCCTGTGAGTCTAGATTTTCGAATCCGACGCAAAACTGATGGTTAATTGTAACGTTCATGGCCTCCTAATGACGATGGAACACTCACATTCCGTCCAGATTCAGTAAATCGTCCTCCAGCCGACTTGTCTCCAAGGGGATATTGCTGCCTCGGGCACCTTATGGTCCGTCTCCTGTGAGTCGAGATTTTCGAATCGGACGCAAAACTGATAGTTAATTGTAACGTTCAGGGCCTCCTAATGACGAGGGTACACTCAAATTGCGACGAGATTCAATACATCGTCCTCCAGCCGACTCTTCTCCAAGGGGATATTGCTGCCTCCGGCACCTTATGGTCCGTCTCCTGTTACTATAGATTTTCGAATCCGACAAAAAACTGATGTTTAATTGTAACGTTCAGGGCCTCCTAACGACGATGGAACACTCACATTCCGTCCAGATGCAATACATCGTCCTCCAGCCGACTTGTCTCCAAGGGGATATTGCTGCCTCGGTCACCTTATGGTCCGTCTGCTGTGAGTCTTGATTTTCGAATCGGACGCAAAACTGATAGTTAATTGTAACATTCAGGGGCTCCTAATGACGATGGAAATCTCAATTTACATCGCGATTCAATACATCGTCCTCCAGCCGACTTGTCTCCAAGGGGATATTGCTGCCTCGGTCACCTTATGGTCCGTCTCCTGTGAGTGTAGATTTTCGAATCGGACGCAAAACTGATAGTTAATTGTAACGTTCAGGGCTTCCTAATGACGATGGAAAACTCAAATTGCATCGCGATTCAATACATCGTCCTCCAGCCGACTTGTCTCCAAGGGGATATTGCTGCCTCGGGCACCTTATGTTCCATCTCCTGTGAGTCTAGATTTTCGAATCCGACGCAAAACTGATGGTTAATTGTAACGTTCAGGGGCTCCTAATGACGAGGGAACAAACAAATTGCGTCGCGATTCAATAATTTGTCCTGCAGCCGACTTGTCTCCAAGGGGATATTGCTGCCTCGGACACCATACGGTTCGTCTCCTGTGAGTATAGATTCTCGAATCGGACGCAAAACTGATAGTTAATTGTAACGTTCAGGGCCTCCTAATGACGAGGGAACACTGAAATTGCATCGCGATTCAATACATCATCCTCCATCCGACTTGTCTCCAAGGGGATAATGCTGCCTCGCGCACCTTATGTTCCATCTCCTGAGAGGATAGATTTTCGAATCCGATGCAAAACTGATGGTTAATGTAACGTTCAGGTCCTCCTAATGACGATGGAAAACAAAAATTGCATCGCGATTGAATATATCGTCCTCCAGCCTACTTGTCTCCAAGGGGATATTGCTGCCTCGGGCACCTTATGGTACGTTTCCTGTGAGTCTAGATTTTCGAATCCGACGCAAAACTGATAGTTAATTGTTACGTTCAGGGCCTCCTAATGACGATGGAACACTCAAATTGCGTCTCGATTCAATAAATCTCCTCCAGCCGACTTGTTTCCAAGGGGATATTTGTGCTTCGGGCACCTTATGTTCCGTCTTTTGTGAATCTAGATTTTCGAATCGGACGCAAATCTGAAAGTTAATTGTAACGTTCAGGGCCTCCTAATGACGAGGGAACACTCAAATTGCGACGAGATTCAATACATCGTCCTCCAGCCGACTTGTCTCCAAGGGGATATTGCTGCCTCTGGCACCTTATGGTCCGTCTCCTGTGAGTCTAGATTTTCGAATCCGACACAAAACTGATGGTTAATTGTAACGTTCAGGGCCTCCTAATAACGATGGAACACTCACATTCCGTCCAGATTCAATACATCGTCCTCCAGCCGACTTGTCTCCATGGGGATATTACTGCCTCGGGCACTTTATGGTCCGTCACCTGTGAGTCTAGATTTTCGAATCGGGCGCAAAACTGATAGTTAATTGTAACGTTCAGGACCTCCTAATGGCGACGGAACACTCACATTCCGACCAGATTCAATACATCGTCCTCCAGCCGACTTGTCTCTAAGGGGATGTTGCTGCCTCGGACAATATATATTCCGTCTCCTGTGAGTCTTGATTTTCGATTCCGACGCAAAACTAATTATTATGGTTAATTGTAACGATCAGGGCCTCCTAATGACGATGGAACACTCACATTCCGTCCAGATTAAATACATCTTCCTCCAGCCGACTTGTCTCCAAGGTTATATTGCTTCCTCGTTCACCTTATGGTCCGTCTCCTCTGAGTCAAGATTTTCGAATCGGACGTTAAGGGCCTCCTAATGACGATGGAAAACTCAAATTGCATCGCTATTCAATACATGGTCCTCCAGTCTACTTGTCTCCAAGGGGATATTGCTGCCTCTGGCACCTTATGTTCCGTCTCCTGTGAGTCTAGATTTTCCAATCGGACGCAAAACTGATAGATAATTGTAACGTTCAGGGCCTCCTAATGACGAGGGAACACTCAAATAGCGACGAGATTCAATACATCGTCCTCCAGCCGACTTGTCCCCAAGGGGATATTGCTGGCTCAGGCACCTTATGGTCCGTCTCCTGTGAGTCTAGATTTTCTAATCCGACGCAAAACTTATGGTTAATTGTAACGTTCAGGGCCTCCTAATGACGATGGAACACTCACATTCCGTCTAGATTCAATACATCTTCCTCCAGCCGACTTGTCTCCAAGGTTATATTGCTTCCTCGTTCACCTTATGGTCCGTCTCCTCTGAGTCAAGATTTTCGAATCGGATGCAAAACTGATAGTTAATTGTAACGATCAGGGCCTCCTAATGGCGATGGAAAAAGTCAAATTGCATCGCGATTCAATACATCGTCCTCCAGCCTACTTGTCGCCAAGGGGATATTGCTGCCTCGGGCACCTTATGTTCCGTCTCTTGTGAGTCTAGATATTCGAATCCGACGCAAAACTGATGGTTAGTTGTAACGGTCAGGGCCTCCTAATGACGATGGAACACTCACATTCCGTCGTGATTCAATTCATCGTCCTCCAGCCGACTTGTCTCCAAGGGGATATTGCTGCCTCGGGCACCTTATGGTCCGTCTCCTGTGAGTCGAGATTTTCGAATCGGACGCAAAACTGATAGTTAATTGTAACGTTCAGGGCCTCCTAATGACGAGGGTACACTCAAATTGCGACGAGATTCAATACATCGTCCTCCAGCCGACTCTTCTCCAAGGGGATATTGCTGCCTCCGGCACCTTATGGTCCGTCTCCTGTTACTATAGATTTTCGAATCCGACAAAAAACTGATGTTTAATTGTAACGTTCAGGGCCTCCTAACGACGATGGAACACTCACATTCCGTCCAGATTCAATACATCGTCCTCCAGCCGACTTGTCTCCAAGGGGATATTGCTGCCTCGGGCACCTTATGTTCCATCTCCTCTGAGTCTAGATTTTCGAATCCGACGCAAAACTGATGGTTAATTGTAACGTTCAGGGGCTCCTAATGACGAGGGAACAAACAAATTGCGTCGCGATTCAATAATTTGTCCTGCAGCCGACTTCTCTCCAAGGGGATATTGCTGCCTCGGACACCATACGGTTCGTCTCCTGTGAGTATAGATTCTCGAATCCGACGCAAAACTGATGGTTAATTGTAACGTTCAGGGCCTCCTAATGACGATGGAAAACTAAAATTGCATTGCGATTCAATACCTCGTCCTCCAGCCGATTTGTCTCCAAGGGGATATTGCTGCCTCGGGCACGTTATGGTCCGTCTCCTGTTACTGTAGGTTTTCGAATCCGACAAAAAACTGATGTTTAATGGTAATGTTCAGGGCCTCCTAATGACGATGGAACACTCAAATTGCTTCGCGATTCAATAAATCTTCCTCCAATTGACTTGTCTCCAAGGGGATATTGCTGCCTCGGGCACCTTATGGAACGTCTCCTGTGAGTCTAGATTTTCGAATCGGACGCAAAACTGATAGTTAATTGTAACGTTCAGGGCCTCCTAATGACGAGGGAACACTGAAATTGCATCGCGATTCAATACATCATCCTCCAGCCGACTTGTCTCCAAGGGGATATTGCTGCCTCGGGCACCTTATGTTCCACCTCCTGAGAGGATAGATTTTCGAATCCGATGCAAAACTGATGGTTAATGTTCAGGGCCTCCTAATGACGATGGAAAACAAAAATTGCATCGCGATTGAATATATCGTCCTCCAGCCTACTTGTCTCCAAGGGGATATTGCTGCCTCGGGCACCTTATGGTACGTTTCCTGTGAGTCTAGATTGTCGAATCCGACGCAAAACTGATAGTTAATTGTTACTTTCAGGGCCTCCTAATGACGATGGAACACTCAAATTGCGTCTCGATTCAATAAATCTCCTCCAGCCGACTTGTTTCCAAGGGGATATTTGTGCTTCGGGCACCTTATGGTCCGTCTTTTGTGAGTCTAGATTTTCGAATCGGACGCAAATCTGAAAGTTAACTGTAACGTTCAGGGCCTCCTAATGACGAGGGAACACTCAAATTGCGACGAGATTCAATACATCGTCCTCCAGCCGACTTGTCTCCAAGGGGATATTGCTGCCTCCGGCACCTTATGGTCCGTCTCCTGTGAGTCTAGATTTTCGAATCCGACGCAAAACTGATGGTTAATTGTAACGTTCAGGGTCTCCTAATGACGATGGAACACTCAAATTGCGTCGAAATTCAATAAATCTTCCTACAGCCGACTTGTCTCCAAGGGGATATTGCTGCCTCGGGCACCTTATGGTCCGTCTCCTGTGAGTCTAGATTTTCGGATCCGACGCAAAACTAATAGTTAATTGTAACGTTAAGGGCCTCCTAATGACGATGGAAAACTTAAATTGCATCGCTATTCAATACATGGTCCTCCAGTCTATTTGTCTCCAAGGGGATATTGATGCCTTGGACGCCATATGGTCCGTCTCCTGTGAGTCTAGATTTTCGAATTCGACGCAAAACTGAGGGTTAATTGTAACTTTCAGGGCCTCCTAATGACAATGGAAAACGAAAATTGCATCGCGATTCAATTCATCGTCCTCCAGCCGACTTGTCTCGAAGGGGATTTTGCTGCTTTAGGCACCTCCTGTGAGTCTAGATTTTCGAATCCGACGCAAAACTGATAGTTAATTGTAACGTTCAGGGCCTCCTAATGACGATGGAACACTCAAATTGCGTCGCAATTCTATAAATCTTCCTCCAGCCGACTTATCTCCAAGGGGACATTGCAGCCTCGGGCACCTTATGGCCGGTCTCCTATGAGTCTAGATTTTCCAATCGGACGAAAAACTGATAGTTAATTGTAACGTTCAGGGCCTCCTAATGACGAATGACGAGGGAACACTCAAATTGCGACGAGATTCATTACATCGTCCTCCAGCCGACTTGTCTCAAAGGGGATATTGCAGCCTCGGGCACCTTATGTCAGTCTCCTGTGAGTCTAGATTTTCGAATCCGACGCAAAACTGATGGTTAATTGTAACGTTCATGGCCTCCTAATGACGATGGAACACTCACATTCCGTCCAGATTCAATACATCGTCGACCAGCCGACTTGTCTCCAAGGGGATATTGCAGCCTCGGACGCTATATATTCCGTCTCCTGTGAGTCTAGATTTTCGAATCCGACGCAAAAATGATGGTTAATTGTAACTTTCAGGGCCTCCTAATGACGATGGAAAACTAAAACTTCATCGAGATTCAATAGATCGTCGTCCTGCCGACTTGCCTCCAAGGGGATTTTGCTGCTTCGGTCACCTCCTGTGAGTCTAGATTTTCGAATCCGACGCAAAACGGATGGTTAATTGTAACGTTCAGGGCCTCCTAATGACGATGGAACACTCAAATTGCGTCGAAATTCAATAAATCCTCCTTCAGTCGACTTGTCTCCAAGGGGATATTGCTGCCTCGGGCACCTTATGGTCCGTCTCCTGTGAGTCTAGATTTTCGAATCCGACGCAAAACTAATAGTTAATTGTAACGTGAAGGGCCTCCTAATGACGTTGGAAAACTTAAATTGCATCGCTATTCAATACATGGTCCTCCAGTCTACTTGTCTCCAAGGGGATATTGCTGCCTCGGGCACCTTATGGTCCATCTCCTGTAAGTCTTGATTTTCGAATCGGACGCAAAACTGATAGTTAATTGTAACGTTCAGGGCCTCCTAATGGCGATGGAAAACTCAAATTGCATCGCGATGCAATGCATCGTCCTGCAGCAGACTTGTCTCCAAGGGGATATTGCAGCCTCGGGCACCTTATGTCCGTCTGCTGTGAGTCTAGATTTTCGAATCGGACGCAAAACTGATAGTTAATTGTAACGTTCAGGGCCTCCTAATGACGACTGAACACTCAAATTGAGACGAGATTCAATACATCGTCCTCCAGCCGACTTGTCTCCAAGGGGATATTGCTGCCTCGGACGCTATATGGTCCGTCTCCTGTGAGTCTAGATTTTCGAATCCGACGCAAAACTGATGGTTAATTGTAGGGCCTCCTAATTACGATGGAAAACAAAAATTGCATCGCGATTCAATACATCGTCCTCCAGCCGACTTGTCTCCATGGGGATTTTGCTGCTTCGGGCACCTCCTGTGAGACAAGATTTTCGAATCCGACGCAAAACTGATAGTTAATTGTAACGTTCAGGGCCTCCTAATGACGATGGAACACTCAAATTGCGTCGCGATTCTATGAATCTTTCTCCAGCCGCCTTGTCCCCAAGGGGATATTGCAGCCTCGGGCACCTTATGGCCCGTCTCCTGTGAGTCTAGATTTTCGAATCGGACGCAAAACTGATGTTAATTGTAACGTTCAGGGCCTCCTAATGATGAATGACGAGGGAACACTCAAATTGCGACGAGATTCAATACATCGTCCTCTAGCCGACTTGTCTCCAAGGGGATATTGCAGCCTCGTTCACCTTATGGCCCGTCTCCTGTGAGTCTAGATATTCGAATCCGACGGAAAACTTATGGTTAATTGTAACGCTCATGGCCTGCTAATGACGATGGAACACTGACATTCCGTCCTGATTCAATACATCGTCCTCCAGCCGACTTGTCTCCAAGGGGATATTGCTGCCTCGGGCACCTTATGGTCCGTCTCCTGTGAGTCTAGATTTTCGAATCGGACGCAAATCTGATGTTAATTGCATCATTCAGGGCATCCTAATAACCATGGAAATCTCAAATTGCATCGCGATTCAATACATCGTCCTCCAGCCGAAGTGTCTACAAATGGATATTGCTGCCTCGGGCACCTTATGGTCCGTCTTCTGTAAGTCTTGATTTTCGAATCGGACGCAAAACTGATAGTTAATTGTAACGTTCAGGGCCTCCTAATGGCGATGTAAACTCAAATTGCATCGCGATGCAATACATCGTCCTCCAGCAAACTTGTCTCCAAGGGGATTTTGCTGCCTCGGGAACCTTATGATCCGTCACCTGTGAGTCTAGATTTTCGAATCGGACGCAAAACTGATGTTAATTGTAACATTCAGGGCCTCCTAATGACGATGGAAATCTCAATTTGCATCGCGATTCAATACATCGTCCTAAAGCCGACTTGTCTCCAAGGGGATATTGCTGCCTCGGTCACCTTATGGTCCGTCTCCTGTGAGTGTAGATTTTCGAATCGGACGCTAAACTGATAGTTAATTGTAACGTTCAGGGCTTCCTAATGACGATGGAAAACTCAAATTGCATCGCGATTCGATACATCGTCCTCCAGCCGACTTGTCTCCAAGGGGACATTGCTGCCTCGGGCACCTTATGTTCCGTCTCCTGTGAGTCTAGATTTTCGAATCCGACGCAAAACTGATGGTTAATTGTAACGTTCAGGGCCTCCTAATGACGAGGGAACACACAAATTGCTTCGCGATTCAATAATTTGCCCTGCAGCCGACTTGTCTCCAAGGGGATATTGCTGCCTCGGAACCATACGGTTCGTCTCCAGTGAGTATAGATTCTCGAATCCTACGCAAAACTGATGGTTAATTGTAACGTTCAGGGCCTCCTAATGACGATGGAAAACTAAAATAGCATCGCGATTCAATACAGCGTCCTCCAGCCGATTTGTCACTAACGGGATATTGCTGCCTCGGGCACCTTGTGGTCCGTCTCCTGTTAGTATAGATCTTCGAATCTGACGCAAAACTGATGGTTAATTGTAACGTTCAAGGCCTCCTAATGACGATGGAACACTCAAATTGCTTCGCGATTCAATAAATCTTCCTCCAGCCCACTTGTCTCCAAGGGGATATTGCTGCCTCGGGCACCTTATGGTCCGTCTCCTGTGAGTCTAGATTTTCGAATCCGATGCAAAACTGATGGTTAGTTGTAACGTTCAGGGCCTCCTAATGACGATGGAACACTCACATTCCGTCCAGATTCAATACATCGTCCTCCAGCCTACTTGTCTCCAAGGAGATATTGCAGCCTCGGGCACCTTTTGGTCTGTCTCCTGTGAGTCTAGATTTTCGAATCGGACGCAAAACTGATGGTTAATTGTAACGTTCAGGGCCTCCTAATGACGATGGAAAACTCAAATTGCATCGCGATTCAATACATCGTCCTCCAGCCGACTTGTCTCCAAGGGGATATTGCTGCTTCGGGCACATCCTGTGAGTCTAGATTTTCGATTCCGACGCAAAACTGATGGTTAATTGTAACGTTCAAGGCCTCCTAATGACGATGGAAAACAAAAATTGCGTCGCGATTCAATATATCGTCCTCCAGGCGACTTTCTCCAAGGGGATATTGCTGCCTCGGACGCCATATGGTCCGTCTTCTGTGAGTCTAGATTTTTGAATCCGACGCAAAACTGATGGTTAATTGTAACGTTCAGGGCCTCCTAATGACGATGGAAAACAAAAATTGCATCGCGATTCAATACATCGTCCTCCATCCGACTTGTCTCCAAGGGGATTTTGCTGCTTCAGGCACCTCCTGTGAGTCTAGATTTTCGAATCCGACGCTAAACTGATAGTTAATTGTAACGTTCAGGGCCTGCTAATGACGATGGAACACTCAAATTGCGTCGCGATTGTATAAATCTTCCTCCGGCCGACTTGTCTCCAAGGGGATATGGCCCGTCTCCTGTGAGTCTTGATTTTCCAATCGGACGCAAAACTGATAATTAATTGTAACGTTCAGGGCCTCCTAATGACGAATGACGAGGGAACACTCAAATTGCGACGGGGTTAAATACATCGTCCTTCAGCCGACTTGTCTCCAAGGGGATATTGCTGCCTCGGGCACCTTATAGTCCGTCTCCTGTGAGTTTAGATTTTGGAATCGGACGCAAAACTGATAGTTAATTTTAACGTTCAGGGCCTCCTAATGACGAGGGAACACTCAAATTGCGACGAGATTCAATACATCGTCCTCCAGCCGACTTGTCTCCAAGGGGATATTGCAGCCTCGGACTCAATATAGTCCGTCTCCTGTGAGTCTAGATTTTCGAATCCGACGCAAAAATGATGGTTAATTGTAACTTTCAGGGCCTCCTAATGACGATGGAAAACTAAAATTGCATCGCGATTCAATATATCGTCGTCCAGCCGACTTGTCTCCAAGGGGATTTTGCTGCTTCGGGCACCTCCTGTGAGTCTAGATTTTCGAATCCGACGCAAAACTGATGGTTAATTGTAACGTTCAGGGTCTCCTAATGACGATGGAACACTCAAATTGCGTCGAAATTCAATAAATCATCCTCCAGCCCACTTGTCTCCAATAGG
This sequence comes from Schistocerca cancellata, assembly GCF_023864275.1. NCBI lineage: Eukaryota > Metazoa > Arthropoda > Insecta > Orthoptera > Acrididae > Schistocerca > Schistocerca cancellata. Next base: position 60,109 of record NC_064631.1, read on the forward strand.
ATATTGCTGCCTCGGGCACCTTATGGTCCGTCTCCTGTGAGTCTAGGTTATCGAATCCGACGCAAAACTAATAGTTAATTGTAACGTTCAGGGCCTCCTAATGGTGATGGGAAACTCAAATTGCATCGCGATTCAATACATCGTCCTCCAGCATACTTGTCTCCAAGGGGATATTGCTGCCTCGGACACATCCTTTGAGTCTAGATTTTCGAATCCGACGCAAAACTGATGGTTAATTGTAACGTTCAGGGCCTCCTAATGACGATGGAAAACAAAAATTGCATCGCGATTCAATATATCGTCCTCCAGCCGACTTGTCTCCAAGGGGATATTCCTGCCTCGGACGCCATATGGTCCGTCTCCTGTGAGTCTAGATTTTCGAATCCGACGCAAAACTGATGGTTAATTGTAACGATCAGGGCCTCCTAATGACGATGGAAAACAAAAATTGCATCGCCAATCAATACATCGTCCTCCAGCCGACTTGTCTCCAAGGGGATTTTGCTGCTTCGGGCACCTCCTGTGTGACTAGATTTTCGAATCCGACGCAAAACTGATAGTTAATTGTTACGTTCAGGGCCTCCTGATGACGATGGAACACTCAATTTGCGTCGCGATTCTATAAATCTTCCTCCATCCTACTGGTCTCCAAGGGGATATTGCTGCCTCGGGCACCTTATGGCCCGTGTCCTGTGAGTCTTGATATTCGAAACGGACGCAAAACTGATAGTTAATTGTAACGTTCATGGCCTCCTAATGACGATGGAACCCTCACATTCCGTCCTGATTCAGTACATCGTCCTCCAGCCGACTTGTCTCCAAGGGGATATTGCTGCCTCGGGCACCTTATGGTCCGTCTCCTGTGAGTCTAGATTTTAGAATCGGACGCAAAAGTGATAGTTAATTGTAACGTTCAGGGCCTCCTAATGACGACTGAACACTCAAATTGCGACGAGATTCAATACATCGTCCTCCAGCCGACTCTTCTCCAAGGGGATAGTGCTGCCTCCGGCGCCTTATGGTCCGTCTCCTGTGAGTCTAGATTTTCGAATCCGACGCAAAACTGATGGTTAATTGTAACGTTCAAGGCCTCCTAATGACGATGGAACACTCACATTCCGTCCAGATTCAATACATCGTCCTCCAGCCGACTTGTCTCCAAGCTGATATTGCTGCCTGGGACTCCATATAGTCCGTCTCCTGTGAGTCTAGATTTTCGAATCCGATGCAAAAATGATGGTTAATTGTAACTTTCAGGGCCTCCTAATGACGATGGAAAACTAAAATTGCATCGCGATTCAATACATCGTCGTGCAGCCGACTTGTCTCCAAGGGGATTTTGCTGCTTCGGGGACCTCCTGTGAGTCTAGATTTTCGAATCCGACGCAAAACTGATGGTTAATTGTAACGTTCAGGGCCTCCTAATGACGATGGAACACTCAAATTGCGTCGAAATTCAAGAAATCTTCCTCCAGCCGTCGTGCCTCCAAGGGGATATTACTGCCCTGGGCACCTTATGGTCCGCCTCTTGTGAGTCTAGATTTTCGAATCCGACGCAAAACTCATGGTTAGTTGTATCGGTCAGGGCCTCCTAATGACGATGGAACACTCACTTTCCGTCCAGATTCAATACATCATCCTCCAGCCGACTTGTCTCCAAGGGGATATTGCTGCCTCGGGCACCTTATGGTCCGTCTCCTGTAAGTCTTTTGTTCGAATCGGACGCAAAACTGGTAGTTAATTGTAACGTTCAGGGCCTCCTAATGGCGATGGAAAACTCAAATTGCATCGCGATTCAATACATCGTCCTCCAGCCTACTTGTCTCCAAGGGGATATTGCTGCCTCGGGCACCTTATGGTCCGTGTCCTGTGAGTCTAGATTTTCGAATCGGACGCCAAAATGATGTTAATTGCATCATTCAGGGCATCCTAATGAGCATGGAAATCTCAAATTGCATCGCGATTCAATACATCGTCCTCCAGCCGACGTGTCTCCAAGTGGATATTGCTGCCTCTGGCACCTTATGGTCCGTCTCTTGTGAGTCTAGATTTTCGTATCCGACGCAAAACTCATGGTTAGTTGTAACGTTCAGGGCCTCCTAATGACGATGGAAAACAAAAATTGCATCGCGATTCAACACATCGTCCTGCAGCCGACTTGTCTCCAAAGGGATTTTGCTGCTTCGGGCACCTCCTGTGAGTCTAGATTTTCGAATCCGACGCAAAACTGATAGTTAATTGTAACGTTCAGGGCCTCCTAATGACGATGGAACACTCAAATTGCGTCGCGATTCTATAAACCTTCCTCCAGCCGACTTGTCTCCAAGGGGATATTGCTGCCATGGGCACCTTATGGCCCGTCTCCTGTGAGTCTAGATTTTCGAATCGGACGCAAAACTGATAGTTAATTGTGACGTTCAGGGCCTCCTAATGACGAGGGAACACTCAAATTGCGACGAGATTCAATACATCGTCCTCCAGCCGACTTGTCTCCAAGGGGATATAGCAGCCTCGGGCACCTTATGGTCCGTCTCCTGTGAGTCTAGATTTTCGAATCCGACGCAAAACTGATGGTTAATTGTAACGTTCATGGCCTCCTAATGACGATGGAACACTCACATTCCGTCCAGATTCAGTAAATCGTCCTCCAGCCGACTTGTCTCCAAGGGGATATTGCTGCCTCGGGCACCTTATGGTCCGTCTCCTGTGAGTCGAGATTTTCGAATCGGACGCAAAACTGATAGTTAATTGTAACGTTCAGGGCCTCCTAATGACGAGGGTACACTCAAATTGCGACGAGATTCAATACATCGTCCTCCAGCCGACTCTTCTCCAAGGGGATATTGCTGCCTCCGGCACCTTATGGTCCGTCTCCTGTTACTATAGATTTTCGAATCCGACAAAAAACTGATGTTTAATTGTAACGTTCAGGGCCTCCTAACGACGATGGAACACTCACATTCCGTCCAGATGCAATACATCGTCCTCCAGCCGACTTGTCTCCAAGGGGATATTGCTGCCTCGGTCACCTTATGGTCCGTCTGCTGTGAGTCTTGATTTTCGAATCGGACGCAAAACTGATAGTTAATTGTAACATTCAGGGGCTCCTAATGACGATGGAAATCTCAATTTACATCGCGATTCAATACATCGTCCTCCAGCCGACTTGTCTCCAAGGGGATATTGCTGCCTCGGTCACCTTATGGTCCGTCTCCTGTGAGTGTAGATTTTCGAATCGGACGCAAAACTGATAGTTAATTGTAACGTTCAGGGCTTCCTAATGACGATGGAAAACTCAAATTGCATCGCGATTCAATACATCGTCCTCCAGCCGACTTGTCTCCAAGGGGATATTGCTGCCTCGGGCACCTTATGTTCCATCTCCTGTGAGTCTAGATTTTCGAATCCGACGCAAAACTGATGGTTAATTGTAACGTTCAGGGGCTCCTAATGACGAGGGAACAAACAAATTGCGTCGCGAGTCAATAATTTGTCCTGCAGCCGACTTGTCTCCAAGGGGATATTGCTGCCTCGGACACCATACGGTTCGTCTCCTGTGAGTATAGATTCTCGAATCGGACGCAAAACTGTTGGTTAATTGTAACCTTCAGGGCCTCCTAATGACGATGGAAAACTAAAATTGCATCGCGATTCAATACCTCGTCCTCCAGCCGATTTGTCACCAAGGGGATATTGCTGCCTCGGGCACGTTATGGTCCGTCTCCTGTTACTGTAGGTTTTCGAATCCGACAAAAAACTGATGTTTAATGGTAATGTTCAGGGCCTCCTAATGACGATGGATCACTCAAATTGCTTCGCGATTCAATAAATCTTCCTCCAGCCGACTTGTCTCCAAGGGGATATTGCTGCCTCGGGCACCTTATGGACCGTCTCCTGTGAGTCTAGATTTTCGAATCGGACGCAAAACTGATAGTTAATTGTAACGTTCAGGGCCTCCTAATGACGAGGGAACACTGAAATTGCATCGCGATTCAATACATCATCCTCCATCCGACTTGTCTCCAAGGGGATATTGCTGCCTCGCGCACCTTATGTTCCATCTCCTGAGAGGATAGATTTTCGAATCCGATGCAAAACTGATGGTTAATGTAACGTTCAGGGCCTCCTAATGACGATGGAAAACAAAAATTGCATCGCGATTGAATATATCGTCCTCCAGCCTACTTGTCTCCAAGGGGATATTGCTGCCTCGGGCACCTTATGGTACGTTTCCTGTGAGTCTAGATTTTCGAATCCGACGCAAAACTGATAGTTAATTGTTACGTTCAGGGCCTCCTAATGACGATGGAACACTCAAATTGCGTCTCGATTCAATAAATCTCCTCCAGCCGACTTGTTTCCAAGGGGATATTTGTGCTTCGGGCACCTTATGTTCCGTCTTTTGTGAATCTAGATTTTCGAATCGGACGCAAATCTGAAAGTTAATTGTAACGTTCAGGGCCTCCTAATGACGAGGGAACACTCAAATTGCGACGAGATTCAATACATCGTCCTCCAGCCGACTTGTCTCCAAGGGGATATTGCTGCCTCTGGCACCTTATGGTCCGTCTCCTGTGAGTCTAGATTTTCGAATCCGACACAAAACTGATGGTTAATTGTAACGTTCAGGGCCTCCTAATAACGATGGAACACTCACATTCCGTCCAGATTCAATACATCGTCCTCCAGCCGACTTGTCTCCATGGGGATATTACTGCCTCGGGCACTTTATGGTCCGTCACCTGTGAGTCTAGATTTTCGAATCGGGCGCAAAACTGATAGTTGATTGTAACGTTCAGGACCTCCTAATGGCGACGGAACACTCACATTCCGACCAGATTCAATACATCGTCCTCCAGCCGACTTGTCTCTAAGGGGATGTTGCTGCTTCGGACAATATATATTCCGTCTCCTGTGAGTCTTGATTTTCGATTCCGACGCAAAACTAATTATTATGGTTAATTGTAACGATCAGGGCCTCCTAATGACGATGGAACACTCACATTCCGTCCAGATTAAATACATCTTCCTCCAGCCGACTTGTCTCCAAGGTTATATTGCTTCCTCGTTCACCTTATGGTCCGTCTCCTCTGAGTCAAGATTTTCGAATCGGACGTTAAGGGCCTCCTAATGACGATGGAAAACTCAAATTGCATCGCTATTCAATACATGGTCCTCCAGTCTACTTGTCTCCAAGGGGATATTGCTGCCTCTGGCACCTTATGTTCCGTCTCCTGTGAGTCTAGATTTTCCAATCGGACGCAAAACTGATAGATAATTGTAACGTTCAGGGCCTCCTAATGACGAGGGAACACTCAAATAGCGACGAGATTCAATACATCGTCCTCCAGCCGACTTGTCCCCAAGGGGATATTGCTGGCTCAGGCACCTTATGGTCCGTCTCCTGTGAGTCTAGATTTTCTAATCCGACGCAAAACTTATGGTTAATTGTAACGTTCAGGGCCTCCTAATGACGATGGAACACTCACATTCCGTCTAGATTCAATACATCTTCCTCCAGCCGACTTGTCTCCAAGGTTATATTGCTTCCTCGTTCACCTTATGGTCCGTCTCCTCTGAGTCAAGATTTTCGAATCGGATGCAAAACTGATAGTTAATTGTAACGATCAGGGCCTCCTAATGGCGATGGAAAAAGTCAAATTGCATCGCGATTCAATACATCGTCCTCCAGCCTACTTGTCGCCAAGGGGATATTGCTGCCTCGGGCACCTTATGTTCCGTCTCTTGTGAGTCTAGATATTCGAATCCGACGCAAAACTGATGGTTAGTTGTAACGGTCAGGGCCTCCTAATGACGATGGAACACTCACATTCCGTCGTGATTCAATTCATCGTCCTCCAGCCGACTTGTCTCCAAGGGGATATTGCTGCCTCGGGCACCTTATGGTCCGTCTCCTGTGAGTCGAGATTTTCGAATCGGACGCAAAACTGATAGTTAATTGTAACGTTCAGGGCCTCCTAATGACGAGGGTACACTCAAATTGCGACGAGATTCAATACATCGTCCTCCAGCCGACTCTTCTCCAAGGGGATATTGCTGCCTCCGGCACCTTATGGTCCGTCTCCTGTTACTATAGATTTTCGAATCCGACAAAAAACTGATGTTTAATTGTAACGTTCAGGGCCTCCTAACGACGATGGAACACTCACATTCCGTCCAGATTCAATACATCGTCCTCCAGCCGACTTGTCTCCAAGGGGATATTGCTGCCTCGGGCACCTTATGTTCCATCTCCTCTGAGTCTAGATTTTCGAATCCGACGCAAAACTGATGGTTAATTGTAACGTTCAGGGGCTCCTAATGACGAGGGAACAAACAAATTGCGTCGCGATTCAATAATTTGTCCTGCAGCCGACTTCTCTCCAAGGGGATATTGCTGCCTCGGACACCATACGGTTCGTCTCCTGTGAGTATAGATTCTCGAATCCGACGCAAAACTGATGGTTAATTGTAACGTTCAGGGCCTCCTAATGACGATGGAAAACTAAAATTGCATTGCGATTCAATACCTCGTCCTCCAGCCGATTTGTCTCCAAGGGGATATTGCTGCCTCGGGCACGTTATGGTCCGTCTCCTGTTACTGTAGGATTTCGAATCCGACAAAAAACTGATGTTTAATGGTAATGTTCAGGGCCTCCTAATGACGATGGAACACTCAAATTGCTTCGCGATTCAATAAATCTTCCTCCAGTTGACTTGTCTCCAAGGGGATATTGCTGCCTCGGGCACCTTATGGAACGTCTCCTGTGAGTCTAGATTTTCGAATCGGACGCAAAACTGATAGTTAATTGTAACGTTCAGGGCCTCCTAATGACGAGGGAACACTGAAATTGCATCGCGATTCAATACATCATCCTCCAGCCGACTTGTCTCCAAGGGGATATTGCTGCCTCGGGCACCTTATGTTCCACCTCCTGAGAGGATAGATTTTCGAATCCGATGCAAAACTGATGGTTAATGTTCAGGGCCTCCTAATGACGATGGAAAACAAAAATTGCATCGCGATTGAATATATCGTCCTCCAGCCTACTTGTCTCCAAGGGGATATTGCTGCCTCGGGCACCTTATGGTACGTTTCCTGTGAGTCTAGATTGTCGAATCCGACGCAAAACTGATAGTTAATTGTTACTTTCAGGGCCTCCTAATGACGATGGAACACTCAAATTGCGTCTCGATTCAATAAATCTCCTCCAGCCGACTTGTTTCCAAGGGGATATTTGTGCTTCGGGCACCTTATGGTCCGTCTTTTGTGAGTCTAGATTTTCGAATCGGACGCAAATCTGAAAGTTAACTGTAACGTTCAGGGCCTCCTAATGACGAGGGAACACTCAAATTGCGACGAGATTCAATACATCGTCCTCCAGCCGACTTGTCTCCAAGGGGATATTGCTGCCTCTGGCACCTTATGGTCCGTCTCCTGTGAGTCTAGATTTTCGAATCCGACACAAAACTGATGGTTAATTGTAACGTTCAGGGCCTCCTAATAACGATGGAACACTCACATTCCGTCCAGATTCAATACATCGTCCTCCAGCCGACTTGTCTCCATGGGGATATTACTGCCTCGGGCACTTTATGGTCCGTCACCTGTGAGTCTAGATTTTCGAATCGGGCGCAAAACTGATAGTTAATTGTAACGTTCAGGACCTCCTAATGGCGATGGAACACTCACATTCCGACCAGATTCAATACATCGTCCTCCAGCCGACTTGTCTCTAAGGGGATGTTGCTGCCTCGGACAATATATATTCCGTCTCCTGTGAGTCTTGATTTTCGATTCCGACGCAAAACTAATTATTATGGTTAATTGTAACGTTCAGGGTCTCCTAATGACGATGGAACACTCACATTCCGTCCAGATTAATTACATCTTCCTCCAGCCGACTTGTCTCCAAGGTTATATTGCTTCCTCGTTCACCTTATGGTCCGTCTCCTCTGAGTCAAGATTTTCGAATCGGACGTTAAGGGCCTCCTAATGACGATGGAAAACTCAAATTGCATCGCTATTCAATACATGGTCCTCCAGTCTACTTGTCTCCAAGGGGATCTTGCTGCCTCTGGCACCTTATGTTCCGTCTCCTGTGAGTCTAGATTTTCCAATCGGACGCAAAACTGATAGATAATTGTAACGTTCAGGGCCTCCTAATGACGAGGGAACACTCAAATAGCGACGAGATTCAATACATCGTCCTCCAGCCGACTTGTCCCCAAGGGGATATTGCTGGCTCAGGCACCTTATGGTCCGTCTCCTGTGAGTCTAGATTTTCTAATCCGACGCAAAACTTATGGTTAATTGTAACGTTCAGGGCCTCCTAATGACGATGGAACACTCACATTCCGTCTAGATTCAATACATCTTCCTCCAGCCGACTTGTCTCCAAGGTTATATTGCTTCCTCGTTCACCTTATGGTCCGTCTCCTCTGAGTCAAGATTTTCCAATCGGACGCAAAACTGATAGTTAATTGTAACGTTCAGGGCGTCCTAATGGCGATGGAAAAAGTCAAATTGCATCGCGATTCAATACATCGTCCTCCAGCCTACTTGTCGCCAAGGGGATATTGCTGCCTCGGGCACCTTATGGTCCGTCTCCTGTGAATCGAGATTTTCGAATCGGACGCAAAACTGATAGTTAATTGTAACGTTCAGGGCCTCCTAATGACGAGGGTACACTCAAATTGCGACGAGATTCAATACATCGTCCTCCAGCCGACTCTTCTCCAAGGGGATATTGCTGCCTCCGGCACCTTATGGTCCGTCTCCTGTTACTATAGATTTTCGAATCCGACAAAAAACTGATGTTTAATTGTAACGTTCAGGGCCTCCTAACGACGATGGAACACTCACATTCCGTCCAGATTCAATACATCGTCCTCCAGCCGACTTGTCTCCAAGGGGATATTGCTGCCTCGGTCACCTTATGGTCCGTCTGCTGTGAGTCTTGATTTTCGAATCGGACGCAAAACTGATAGTTAATTGTAACATTCAGGGGCTCCTAATGACAATGGAAATCTCAATTTACATCGCGATTCAATACATCGTCCTCCAGCCGACTTGTCTCCAAGGGGATATTGCTGCCTCGGTCACCTTATGGTCCGTCTCCTGTGAGTGTAGATTTTTCAATCGGACGCAAAACTGATAGTTAATTGTAACGTTCAGGGCTTCCTAATGACGATGGAAAACTCAAATTGCATCGCGATTCAATACATCGTCCTCCAGCCGACTTGTCTCCAAGGGGATATTGCTGCCTCGGGCACCTTATGTTCCATCTCCTGTGAGTCTAGATTTTCGAATCCGACGCAAAACTGATGGTTAATTGTAACGTTCAGGGGCTCCTAATGACGAGGGAACAAACAAATTGCGTCGCGATTCAATAATTTGTCCTGCAGCAGACTTGTCTCCAAGGGGATATTGCTGCCTAGGACACCATACGGTTCGTCTCCTGTGAGTAAAGATTCTCGAATCCGACGCAAAACTGATGGTTAATTGTAACGTTCAGGGCCTCCTAATGACGATGGAAAACTAAAATTGCATCGCGATTCAATACCTCGTCCTCCAGCCGATTTGTCTCCAAGGGGATATTGCTGCCTCGGGCACGTTATGGTCCGTCTCCTGTTACTGTTGGTTTTCGAATCCGACAAAAAACTGATGTTTAATGGTAATGTTCAGGGCCTCCTAATGACGATGGAACACTCAAATTGCTTCGCGATTCAATAAATCTTCCTCCAGCCGACTTGTCTCCAAGGGGATATTGCTGCCACGGGCACCTTATGGACCGTCTCCTGTGAGTCTAGATTTTCGAATCGGACGCAAAATTGTAACGTTCAGGGCCTCCTAATGACGAGGGAACACTGAAATTGCATCGCGATTCAATACATCATCCTCCAGCCGACTTGTCTCCAAGGGGATATTGCTGCCTCTGGCACCTTATGGTCCGTCTCCTGTGAGTCTAGATTTTCGAATCCGACACAAAACTGATGGTTAATTGTAACGTTCAGGGCCTCCTAATAACGATGGAACACTCACATTCCGTCCAGATTCAATACATCGTCCTCCAGCCGACTTGTCTCCATGGGGATATTACTGCCTCGGGCACTTTATGGTCCGTCACCTGTGAGTCTAGATTTTCGAATCGGGCGCAAAACTGATAGTTAATTGTAACGTTCAGGACCTCCTAATGGCGATGGAACACTCACATTCCGACCAGATTCAATACATCGTCCTCCAGCCGACTTGTCTCTAAGGGGATGTTGCTGCCTCGGACAATATATATTCCGTCTCCTGTGAGTCTTGATTTTCGATTCCGACGCAAAACTAATTATTATGGTTAATTGTAACGTTCAGGGCCTCCTAATGACGATGGAACACTCACATTCCGTACAGATTAAATACATCTTCCTCCAGCCGACTTGTCTCCAAGGTTATATTGCTTCCTCGTTCACCTTATGGTCCGTCTCCTCTGAGTCAAGATTTTCGAATCGGACGTTAAGGGCCTCCTAATGACGATGGAAAACTCAAATTGCATCGCTATTCAATACATGGTCCTCCAGTCTACTTGTCTCCAAGGGGATATTGCTGCCTCTGGCACCTTATGTTCCGTCTCCTGTGAGTCTAGATTTTCCAATCGGACGCAAAACTGATAGATAATTGTAACGTTCAGGGCCTCCTAATGACGAGGGAACACTCAAATAGCGACGAGATTCAATACATCGTCCTCCAGCCGACTTGTCCCCAAGGGGATATTGCTGGCTCAGGCACCTTATGGTCCGTCTCCTGTGAGTCTAGATTTTCTAATCCGACGCAAAACTTATGGTTAATTGTAACGTTCAGGGCCTCCTAATGACGATGGAACACTCACATTCCGTCTAGATTCAATACATCTTCCTCCAGCCGACTTGTCTCCAAGGTTATATTGCTTCCTCGTTCACCTTATGGTCCGTCTCCTCTGAGTCAAGATTTTCGAATCGGACGCAAAACTGATAGTTAATTGTAACGTTCAGAGCCTCCTAATGGCGATGGAAAAAGTCAAATTGCATCGCGATTCAATACATCGTCCTCCAGCCTACTTGTCGCCAAGGGGATATTGCTGCCTCGGGCACCTTATGTTCCGTCTCTTGTGAGTCTAGATATTCGAATCCGACGCAAAACTGATGGTTAGTTGTAACGGTCAGGGCCTCCTAATGACGATGGAACACTCACATTCCGTCGTGATTCAATTCATCGTCCTCCAGCCGACTTGTCTCCAAGGGGATATTGCTGCCTCGGGCACCTTATGGTCCGTCTCCTGTGAGTCGAGATTTTCGAATCGGACGCAAAACTGATAGTTAATTGTAACGTTCAGGGCCTCCTAATGACGAGGGTACACTCAAATTGCGACGAGATTCAATACATCGTCCTCCAGCCGACTCTTCTCCAAGGGGATATTGCTGCCTCCGGCACCTTATGGTCCGTCTCCTGTTACTATAGATTTTCGAATCCGACAAAAAACTGATGTTTAATTGTAACGTTCAGGGCCTCCTAACGACGATGGAACACTCACATTCCGTCCAGATTCAATACATCGTCCTCCAGCCGACTTGTCTCCAAGGGGATATTGCTGCCTCGGTCACCTTATGGTCCGTCTGCTGTGAGTCTTGATTTTCGAATCGGACGCAAAACTGATAGTTAATTGTAACATTCAGGGCCTCCTAATGACGATGGAACACTCACATTCCGTCCAGATTAAATACATCTTCCTCCAGCCGACTTGTCGCCAAGGTTATATTGCTTCCTCGTTCACCTTATGGTCCGTCTCCTCTGAGTCAAGATTTTCGAATCGGACGTTAAGGGCCTCCTAATGACGATGGAAAACTCAAATTGCATCGCTATTCAATACATGGTCCTCCGGTCTACTTGTCTCCAAGGGGATATTGCTGCCTCTGGCACCTTATGTTCCGTCTCCTGTGACTGTAGATTTTCCAATCGGACGCAAAACTGATAGATAATTGTAACGTTCAGGGCCTCCTAATGACGAGGGAACACTCAAATAGCGACGAGATTCAATACATGGTCCTCCAGCCGACTTGTCCCCAAGGGGATATCGCTGGCTCAGGCACCTTATGGTCCGTCTCCTGTGAGTCTAGATTTTGTAATCCGACGCAATACTTATGGTTAATTGTAACGTTCAGGGCCTCCTAATGACGAGGGTACACTCAAATTGCGACGAGATTCAATACATCGTCCTCCAGCCGACTCTTCTCCAAGGGGATATTGCTGCCTCCGGCACCTTATGGTCCGTCTCCTGTTACTATAGATTTTCGAATCCGACAAAAAACTGATGTTTAATTGTAACGTTCAGGGCCTCCTAACGACGATGGAACACTCACATTCCGTCCAGATTCAATACATCGTCCTCCAGCCGACTTGTCTCCAAGGGGATATTGCTGCCTCGGGCACCTTATGTTCCATCTCCTCTGAGTCTAGATTTTCGAATCCGACGCAAAACTGATGGTTAATTGTAACGTTCAGGGGCTCCTAATGACGAGGGAACAAACAAATTGCGTCGCGATTCAATAATTTGTCCTGCAGCCGACTTCTCTCCAAGGGGATATTGCTGCCTCGGACACCATACGGTTCGTCTCCTGTGAGTATAGATTCTCGAATCCGACGCAAAACTGATGGTTAATTGTAACGTTCAGGGCCTCCTAATGACGATGGAAAACTAAAATTGCATTGCGATTCAATACCTCGTCCTCCAGCCGATTTGTCTCCAAGGGGATATTGCTGCCTCGGGCACGTTATGGTCCGTCTCCTGTTACTGAAGGTTTTCGAATCCGACAAAAAACTGATGTTTAATGGTAATGTTCAGGGCCTCCTAATGACGATGGAACACTCAAATTGCTTCGCGATTCAATAAATCTTCCTCCAGTTGACTTGTCTCCAAGGGGATATTGCTGCCTCGGGCACCTTATGGAACGTCTCCTGTGAGTCTAGATTTTCGAATCGGACGCAAAACTGATAGTTAATTGTAACGTTCAGGGCCTCCTAATGACGAGGGAACACTGAAATTGCATCGCGATTCAATACATCATCCTCCAGCCGACTTGTCTCCAAGGGGATATTGCTGCCTCGGGCACCTTATGTTCCACCTCCTGAGAGGATAGATTTTCGAATCCGATGCAAAACTGATGGTTAATGTAACGTTCAGGGCCTCCTAATGACGATGGAAAACAAAAATTGCATCGCGATTGAATATATCGTCCTCCAGCCTACTTGTCTCCAAGGGGATATTGCTGCCTCGGGCACCTTATGGTACGTTTCCTGTGAGTCTAGATTGTCGAATCCGACGCAAAACTGATAGTTAACTGTTACTTTCAGGGCCTCCTAATGACGATGGAACACTCAAATTGCGTCTCGATTCAATAAATCTCCTCCAGCCGACTTGTTTCCAAGGGGATATTTGTGCTTCGGGCACCTTATGGTCCGTCTTTTGTGAGTCTAGATTTTCGAATCGGACGCAAATCTGAAAGTAAATTGTAACGTTCAGGGCCTCCTAATGACGAGGGAACACTCACATTCCGTCCAGATTCAATACATCGTCCTCCAGCCGACTTGTCTCCATGGGGATATTACTGCCTCGGGCACTTTATGGTCCGTCACCTGTGAGGCTAGATTTTCGAATCGGGCGCAAAACTGATAGTTAATTGTAACGTTCAGGACCTCCTAATGGCGATGGAACACTCACATTGCGACCAGATTCAATACATCGTCCTCCAGCCGACTTGTCTCTAAGGGGATGTTGCTGCCTCGGACAATATATATTCCGTCTCCTGTGAGTCTTGATTTTCGATTCCGACGCAAAACTAATTATTATGGTTAATTGTAACGTTCAGGGTCTCCTAATGACGATGGAACACTCACATTCCGTCCAGATTAAATACATCTTCCTCCAGCCGACTTGTCTCCAAGGTTATATTGCTTCCTCGTTCACCTTATGGTCCGTCTCCTCTGAGTCAAGATTTTCGAATCGGACGTTAAGGGCCTCCTAATGACGATGGAAAACTCAAATTGCATCGCTATTCAATACATGGTCCTCCAGTCTACTTGTCTCCAAGGGGATCTTGCTGCCTCTGGCACCTTATGTTCCGTCTCCTGTGAGTCTAGATTTTCCAATCGGACGCAAAACTGATAGATAATTGTAACGTTCAGGGCCTCCTAATGACGAGGGAACACTCAAATAGCGACGAGATTCAATACATCGTCCTCCAGCCGACTTGTCCCCAAGGGGATATTGCTGGCTCAGGCACCTTATGGTCCGTCTCCTGTGAGTCTAGATTTTCTAATCCGACGCAAAACTTATGGTTAATTGTAACGTTCAGGGCCTCCTAATGACGATGGAACACTCACATTCCGTCTAGATTCAATACATCTTCCTCCAGCCGACTTGTCTCCAAGGTTATATTGCTTCCTCGTTCACCTTATGGTCCGTCTCCTCTGAGTCAAGATTTTCGAATCGGACGCAAAACTGATAGTTAATTGTAACGTTCAGGGCGTCCTAATGGCGATGGAAAAAGTCAAATTGCATCGCGATTCAATACATCGTCCTCCAGCCTACTTGTCGCCAAGGGGATATTGCTGCCTCGGGCACCTTATGGTCCGTCTCCTCTGAGTCAAGAATTTCGAATCGGACGTTAAGGGCCTCCTAATGACGATGGAAAACTCAAATTGCATCGCTATTCAATACATGGTCCTCCAGTCTACTTGTCTCCAAGGGGATATTGCTGCCTCTGGCACCTTATGTTCCGTCTCCTGTGACTGTAGATTTTCCAATCGGACGCAAAACTGATAGATAATTGTAACGTTCAGGGCCTCCTAATGACGAGGGAACACTCAAATAGCGACGAGATTCAATACATGGTCCTCCAGCCGACTTGTCCCCAAGGGGATATCGCTGGCTCAGGCACCTTATGGTCCGTCTCCTGTGAGTCTAGATTTTGTAATCCGACGCAATACTTATGGTTAATTGTAACGTTCAGGGCCTCCTAATGACGAGGGTACACTCAAATTGCGACGAGATTCAATACATCGTCCTCCAGCCGACTCTTCTCCAAGGGGATATTGCTGCCTCCGGCACCTTATGGTCCGTCTCCTGTTACTATAGATTTTCGAATCCGACAAAAAACTGATGTTTAATTGTAACGTTCAGGGCCTCCTAACGACGATGGAACACTCACATTCCGTCCAGATTCAATACATCGTCCTCCAGCCGACTTGTCTCCAAGGGGATATTGCTGCCTCGGGCACGTTATGGTCCGTCTCCTGTTACTGTAGGTTTTCGAATCCGACAAAAAACTGATGTTTAATGGTAATGTTCAGGGCCTCCTAATGACGATGGAACACTCAAATTGCTTCGCGATTCAATAAATCTTCCTCCAGTTGACTTGTCTCCAAGGGGATATTGCTGCCTTGGGCACCTTATGGAACGTCTCCTGTGAGTCTAGATTTTCGAATCGGACGCAAAACTGATAGTTAATTGTAACGTTCAGGGCCTCCTAATGACGAGGGAACACTGAAATTGCATCGCGATTCAATACATCATCCTCCAGCCGACTTGTCTCCAAGGGGATATTGCTGCCTCGGGCACCTTATGTTCCACCTCCTGAGAGGATAGATTTTCGAATCCGATGCAAAACTGATGGTTAATGTAACGTTCAGGGCCTCCTAATGACGATGGAAAACAAAAATTGCATCGCGATTGAATATATCGTCCTCCAGCCTACTTGTCTCCAAGGGGATATTGCTGCCTCGGGCACCTTATGGTACGTTTCCTGTGAGTCTAGATTGTCGAATCCGACGCAAAACTGATAGTTAACTGTTACTTTCAGGGCCTCCTAATGACGATGGAACACTCAAATTGCGTCTCGATTCAATAAATCTCCTCCAGCCGACTTGTTTCCAAGGGGATATTTGTGCTTCGGGCACCTTATGGTCCGTCTTTTGTGAGTCTAGATTTTCGAATCGGACGCAAATCTGAAAGTAAATTGTAACGTTCAGGGCCTCCTAATGACGAGGGAACACTCAAATTGCGACGAGATTCAATACATCGTCCTCCAGCCGACTTGTCTCCAAGGGGATATTGCTGCCTCTGGCACCTTATTGTCCGTCTCCTGTGAGTCTAGATTTTCGAATCCGACACAAAACTGATGGTTAATTGTAACGTTCAGGGCCTCCTAATAACGATGGAACACTCACATTCCGTCCAGATTCAATACATCGTCCTCCAGCCGACTTGTCTCCATGGGGATATTACTGCCTCGGGCACTTTATGGTCCGTCACCTGTGAGGCTAGATTTTCGAATCGGGCGCAAAACTGATAGTTAATTGTAACGTTCAGGACCTCCTAATGGCGATGGAACACTCACATTCCGACCAGATTCAATACATCGTCCTCCAGCCGACTTGTCTCTAAGGGGATGTTGCTGCCTCGGACAATATATATTCCGTCTCCTGTGAGTCTTGATTTTCGATTCCGACGCAAAACTAATTATTATGGTTAATTGTAACGTTCAGGGTCTCCTAATGACGATGGAACACTCACATTCCGTCCAGATTAAATACATCTTCCTCCAGCCGACTTGTCTCCAAGGTTATATTGCTTCCTCGTTCACCTTATGGTCCGTCTCCTCTGAGTCAAGATTTTCGAATCGGACGTTAAGGGCCTCCTAATGACGATGGAAAACTCAAATTGCATCGCTATTCAATACATGGTCCTCCAGTCTACTTGTCTCCAAGGGGATCTTGCTGCCTCTGGCACCTTATGTTCCGTCTCCTGTGAGTCTAGATTTTCCAATCGGACGCAAAACTGATAGATAATTGTAACGTTCAGGGCCTCCTAATGACGAGGGAACACTCAAATAGCGACGAGATTCAATACATCGTCCTCCAGCCGACTTGTCCCCAAGGGGATATTGCTGGCTCAGGCACCTTATGGTCCGTCTCCTGTGAGTCTAGATTTTCTAATCCGACGCAAAACTTATGGTTAATTGTAACGTTCAGGGCCTCCTAATGACGATGGAACACTCACATTCCGTCTAGATTCAATACATCTTCCTCCAGCCGACTTGTCTCCAAGGTTATATTGCTTCCTCGTTCACCTTATGGTCCGTCTCCTCTGAGTCAAGATTTTCGAATCGGACGCAAAACTGATAGTTAATTGTAACGTTCAGGGCGTCCTAATGGCGATGGAAAAAGTCAAATTGCATCGCGATTCAATACATCGTCCTCCAGCCTACTTGTCGCCAAGGGGATATTGCTGCCTCGGGCACCTTATGGTCCGTCTCCTCTGAGTCAAGATTTTCGAATCGGACGTTAAGGGCCTCCTAATGACGATGGAAAACTCAAATTGCATCGCTATTCAATACATGGTCCTCCAGTCTACTTGTCTCCAAGGGGATATTGCTGCCTCTGGCACCTTATGTTCCGTCTCCTGTGACTGTAGATTTTCCAATCGGACGCAAAACTGATAGATAATTGTAACGTTCAGGGCCTCCTAATGACGAGGGAACACTCAAATAGCGACGAGATTCAATACATGGTCCTCCAGCCGACTTGTCCCCAAGGGGATATCGCTGGCTCAGGCACCTTATGGTCCGTCTCCTGTGAGTCTAGATTTTGTAATCCGACGCAATACTTATGGTTAATTGTAACGTTCAGGGCCTCCTAATTACGAGGGTACACTCAAATTGCGACGAGATTCAATACATCGTCCTCCAGCCGACTCTTCTCCAAGGGGATATTGCTGCCTCCGGCACCTTATGGTCCGTCTCCTGTTACTATAGATTTTCGAATCCGACAAAAAACTGATGTTTAATTGTAACGTTCAGGGCCTCCTAACGACGATGGAACACTCACATTCCGTCCAGATTCAATACATCGTCCTCCAGCCGACTTGTCTCCAAGGGGATATTGCTGCCTCGGGCACGTTATGGTCCGTCTCCTGTTACTGTAGGTTTTCGAATCCGACAAAAAACTGATGTTTAATGGTAATGTTCAGGGCCTCCTAATGACGATGGAACACTCAAATTTCTTCGCGATTCAATAAATCTTCCTCCAGTTGACTTGTCTCCAAGGGGATATTGCTGCCTCGGGCACCTTATGGAACGTCTCCTGTGAGTCTAGATTTTCGAATCGGACGCAAAACTGATAGTTAATTGTAACGTTCAGGGCCTCCTAATGACGAGGGAACACTGAAATTGCATCGCGATTCAATACATCATCCTCCAGCCGACTTGTCTCCAAGGGGATATTGCTGCCTCGGGCACCTTATGTTCCACCTCCTGAGAGGATAGATTTTCGAATCCGATGCAAAACTGATGGTTAATGTAACGTTCAGGGCCTCCTAATGACGATGGAAAACAAAAATTGCATCGCGATTGAATATATCGTCCTCCAGCCTACTTGTCTCCAAGGGGATATTGCTGCCTCGGGCACCTTATGGTACGTTTCCTGTGAGTCTAGATTGTCGAATCCGACGCAAAACTGATAGTTAACTGTTACTTTCAGGGCCTCCTAATGACGATGGAACACTCAAATTGCGTCTCGATTCAATAAATCTCCTCCAGCCGACTTGTTTCCAAGGGGATATTTGTGCTTCGGGCACCTTATGGTCCGTCTTTTGTGAGTCTAGATTTTCGAATCGGACGCAAATCTGAAAGTTAATTGTAACGTTCAGGGCCTCCTAATGACGAGGGAACACTCAAATTGCGACGAGATTCAATACATCGTCCTCCAGCCGACTTGTCTCCAAGGGGATATTGCTGCCTCTGGCACCTTATTGTCCGTCTCCTGTGAGTCTAGATTTTCGAATCCGACACAAAACTGATGGTTAATTGTAACGTTCAGGGCCTCCTAATAACGATGGAACACTCACATTCCGTCCAGATTCAATACATCGTCCTCCAGCCGACTTGTCTCCATGGGGATATTACTGCCTCGGGCACTTTATGGTCCGTCACCTGTGAGGCTAGATTTTCGAATCGGGCGCAAAACTGATAGTTAATTGTAACGTTCAGGACCTCCTAATGGCGATGGAACACTCACATTCCGACCATATTCAATACATCGTCCTCCAGCCGACTTGTCTCTAAGGGGATGTTGCTGCCTCGGACAATATATATTCCGTCTCCTGTGAGTCTTGATTTTCGATTCCGACGCAAAACTAATTATTATGGTTAATTGTAACGTTCAGGGTCTCCTAATGACGATGGAACACTCACATTCCGTCCAGATTAAATACATCTTCCTCCAGCCGACTTGTCTCCAAGGTTATATTGCTTCCTCGTTCACCTTATGGTCCGTCTCCTCTGAGTCAAGATTTTCGAATCGGACGTTAAGGGCCTCCTAATGACGATGGAAAACTCAAATTGCATCGCTATTCAATACATGGTCCTCCAGTCTACTTGTCTCCAAGGGGATCTTGCTGCCTCTGGCACCTTATGTTCCGTCTCCTGTGAGTCTAGATTTTCCAATCGGACGCAAAACTGATAGATAATTGTAACGTTCAGGGCCTCCTAATGACGAGGGAACACTCAAATAGCGACGAGATTCAATACATCGTCCTCCAGCCGACTTGTCCCCAAGGGGATATTGCTGGCTCAGGCACCTTATGGTCCGTCTCCTGTGAGTCTAGATTTTCTAATCCGACGCAAAACTTATGGTTAATTGTAACGTTCAGGGCCTCCTAATGACGATGGAACACTCACATTCCGTCTAGATTCAATACATCTTCCTCCAGCCGACTTGTCTCCAAGGTTATATTGCTTCCTCGTTCACCTTATGGTCCGTCTCCTCTGAGTCAAGATTTTCGAATCGGACGCAAAACTGATAGTTAATTGTAACGTTCAGGGCGTCCTAATGGCGATGGAAAAAGTCAAATTGCATCGCGATTCAATACATCGTCCTCCAGCCTACTTGTCGCCAAGGGGATATTGCTGCCTCGGGCACCTTATGGTCCGTCTCCTGTGAATCGAGATTTTCGAATCGGACGCAAAACTGATAGTTAATTGTAACGTTCAGGGCCTCCTAATGACGAGGGTACACTCAAATTGCGACGAGATTCAATACATCGTCCTCCAGCCGACTCTTCTCCAAGGGGATATTGCTGCCTCCGGCACCTTATGGTCCGTCTCCTGTTACTATAGATTTTCGAATCCGACAAAAAACTGATGTTTAATTGTAACGTTCAGGGCCTCCTAACGACGATGGAACACTCACATTCCGTCCAGATTCAATACATCGTCCTCCAGCCGACTTGTCTCCATGGGGATATTGCTGCCTCGGTCACCTTATGGTCCGTCTGCTGTGAGTCTTGATTTTCGAATCGGACGCAAAACTGATAGTTAATTGTAACATTCAGGGGCTCCTAATGACAATGGAAATCTCAATTTACATCGCGATTCAATACATCGTCCTCCAGCCGACTTGTCTCCAAGGGGATATTGCTGCCTCGGTCACCTTATGGTCCGTCTCCTGTGAGTGTAGATTTTCGAATCGGACGCAAAACTGATAGTTAATTGTAACGTTCAGGGCTTCCTAATGACGATGGAAAACTCAAATTGCATCGCGATTCAATACATCGTCCTCCAGCCGACTTGTCTCCAAGGGGATATTGCTGCCTCGGGCACCTTATGTTCCATCTCCTGTGAGTCTAGATTTTCGAATCCGACGCAAAACTGATGGTTAATTGTAACGTTCAGGGACTCCTAATGACGAGGGAACAAACAAATTGCGTCGCGATTCAATAATTTGTCCTGCAGCAGACTTGTCTCCAAGGGGATATTGCTGCCTCGGACACCATACGGTTCGTCTCCTGTGAGTATAGATTCTCGAATCCGACGCAAAACTGATGGTTAATTGTAACGTTCAGGGCCTCCTAATGACGATGGAAAACTAAAATTGCATCGCGATTCAATACCTCGTCCTCCAGCCGATTTGTCTCCAAGGGGATATTGCTGCCTCGGGCACGTTATGGTCCGTCTCCTGTTACTGTAGGTTTTCGAATCCGACAAAAAACTGATGTTTAATGGTAATGTTCAGGGCCTCCTAATGACGATGGAACACTCAAATTGCTTCGCGATTCAATAAATCTTCCTCCAGCCGACTTGTCTCCAAGGGGATATTGCTGCCTCGGGCACCTTATGGACCGTCTCCTGTGAGTCTAGATTTTCGAATCGGACGCAAAATTGTAACGTTCAGGGCCTCCTAATGACGAGGGAACACTGAAATTGCATCGCGATTCAATACATCATCCTCCAGCCGACTTGTCTCCAAGGGGATATTGCTGCCTCTGGCACCGATTTTCGAATCCGACACAAAACTGATGGTTAATTGTAACGTTCAGGGCCTCCTAACAACGATGGAACACTCACATTCCGTCCAGATTCAATACATCGTCCTCCAGCCGACTTGTCTCCATGGGGATATTACTGCCTCGGGCACTTTATGGTCCGTCACCTGTGAGTCTAGATTTTCGAATCGGGCGCAAAACTGATAGTTAATTGTAACGTTCAGGACCTCCTAATGGCGATGGAACACTCACATTCCGACCAGATTCAATACATCGTCCTCCAGCCGACTTGTCTCTAAGGGGATGTTGCTGCCTCGGACAATATATATTCCGTCTCCTGTGAGTCTTGATTTTCGATTCCGACGCAAAACTAATTATTATGGTTAATTGTAACGTTCAGGGCCTCCTAATGACGATGGAACACTCACATTCCGTACAGATTAAATACATCTTCCTCCAGCCGACTTGTCTCCAAGGATATATTGCTTCCTCGTTCACCTTATGGTCCGTCTCCTCTGAGTCAAGATTTTCGAATCGGACGTTAAGGGCCTCCTAATGACGATGGAAAACTCAAATTGCATCGCTATTCAATACATGGTCCTCCAGTCTACTTGTCTCCAAGGGGATATTGCTGCCTCTGGCACCTTATGTTCCGTCTCCTGTGAGTCTAGATTTTCCAATCGGACGCAAAACTGATAGATAATTGTAACGTTCAGGGCCTCCTAATGACGAGGGAACACTCAAATAGCGACGAGATTCAATACATCGTCCTCCAGCCGACTTGTCCCCAAGGGGATATTGCTGGCTCAGGCACCTTATGGTCCGTCTCCTGTGAGTCTAGATTTTCTAATCCGACGCAAAACTTATGGTTAATTGTAACGTTCAGGGCCTCCTAATGACGATGGAACACTCACATTCCGTCTAGATTCAATACATCTTCCTCCAGCCGACTTGTCTCCAAGGTTATATTGCTTCCTCGTTCACCTTATGGTCCGTCTCCTCTGAGTCAAGATTTTCGAATCGGACGCAAAACTGATAGTTAATTGTAACGTTCAGAGCCTCCTAATGGCGATGGAAAAAGTCAAATTGCATCGCGATTCAATACATCGTCCTCCAGCCTACTTGTCGCCAAGGGGATATTGCTGCCTCGGGCACCTTATGTTCCGTCTCTTGTGAGTCTAGATATTCGAATCCGACGCAAAACTGATGGTTAGTTGTAACGGTCAGGGCCTCCTAATGACGATGGAACACTCACATTCCGTCGTGATTCAATTCATCGTCCTCCAGCCGACTTGTCTCCAAGGGGATATTGCTGCCTCGGGCACCTTATGGTCCGTCTCCTGTGAGTCGAGATTTTCGAATCGGACGCAAAACTGATAGTTAATTGTAACGTTCAGGGCCTCCTAATGACGAGGGTACACTCAAATTGCGACGAGATTCAATACATCGTCCTCCAGCCGACTCTTCTCCAAGGGGATATTGCTGCCTCCGGCACCTTATGGTCCGTCTCCTGTTACTATAGATTTTCGAATCCGACAAAAAACTGATGTTTAATTGTAACGTTCAGGGCCTCCTAACGACGATGGAACACTCACATTCCGTCCAGATTCAATACATCGTCCTCCAGCCGACTTGTCTCCAAGGGGATATTGCTGCCTCGGTCACCTTATGGTCCGTCTGCTGTGAGTCTTGATTTTCGAATCGGACGCAAAACTGATAGTTAATTGTAACATTCAGGGGCTCCTAATGACGATGGAAATCTCAATTTACATCGCGATTCAATACATCGTCCTCCAGCCGACTTGTCTCCAAGGGGATATTGCTGCCTCGGTCACCTTATGGTCCGTCTCCTGTGAGTGTAGATTTTCCAATCGGACGCAAAACTGATAGTTAATTGTAACGTTCAGGGCTTCCTAATGACGATGGAAAACTCAAACTGCATCGCGATTCAATACATCGTCCTCCAGCCGACTTGTCTCCAAGGGGATATTGCTGCCTCGGGCACCTTATGTTCCATCTCCTCTGAGTCTAGATTTTCGAATCCGACGCAAAACTGATGGTTAATTGTAACGTTCAGGGGCTCCTAATGACGAGGGAACAAACAAATTGCGTCGCGATTCAATAATTTGTCCTGCAGCCGACTTGTCTTCAAGGGGATATTGCTGCCTCGGACACCATACGGTTCGTCTCCTGTGAGTATAGATTCTCGAATCCGACGCAAAACTGATGGTTAATTGTAACGTTCAGGGCCTCCTAATGACGATGGAAAACTAAAATTGCATCGCGATTCAATACCTCGTCCTCCAGCCGATTTGTCTCCAAGGGGATATTGCTGCCTCGGGCACGTTATGGTCCGTCTCCTGTTACTGTAGGTTTTCGAATCCGACAAAAAACTGATGTTTAATGGTAATGTTCAGGGCCTCCTAATGACGATGGAACACTCAAATTGCTTCGCGATTCAATAAATCTTCCTCCAGCCGACTTGTCTCCAAGGGGATATTGCTGCCTCGGGCACCTTATGGAACGTCTCCTGTGAGTCTAGATTTTCGATTCGGACTCAAAACTGATAGTTAATTGTATTGTTCAGGGCCTCCTAATGACGAGGGAACACTGAAATTGCATCGCGATTCAATACATCATCCTCCAGCCGACTTGTGTCCAAGGGGATATTGCTGCCTCGGGCACCTTATGTTCCATCTCCTGAGAGGATAGATTTTCGAATCCGATGGAAAACTGATGGTTAATGTAACGTTCAGGGCCTCCTAATGACGATGGAAAACAAAAATTGCATCGCGATTGAATATATCGTCCTCCAGCCTACTTGTCTCCAAGGGGATATTGCTGCCTCGGGCACCTTATGGTCCGTCTCCTGTGAGTCTAGATTTTCGAATCCGACGCAAAACTGATAGTTAATTGTTACGTTCAGGGCCTCCTAATGACGATGGAACACTCAAATTGCGTCTCGATTCAATAAATCTCCTCCAGCCGACTTGTTTCCAAGGGGATATTTGTGCTTCGGGCACCTTATGGTCCGTCTTTTGTGAGTCTAGATTTTCGAATCGGACGCAAATCTGAAAGTTAATTGTAACGTTCAGGGCCTCCTAATGACGAGGGAACACTCAAATTGCGACGAGATTCAATACATCGTCCTCCAGCCGACTTGTCTCCAAGGGGATATTGCTGCCTCTGGCACCTTATGGTCCGTCTCCTGTGAGTCTAGATTTTCGAATCCGACACAAAACTGATGGTTAATTGTAACGTTCAGGGCCTCCTAATAACGATGGAACACTCACATTCCGTCCAGATTCAATACATCGTCCTCCAGCCGACTTGTCTCCATGGGGATATTACTGCCTCGGGCACTTTATGGTCCGTCTCCTGTGAGTCTAGATTTTCGAATCGGGCGCAAAACTGATAGTTAATTGTAACGTTCAGGACCTCCTAATGGCGATGGAACACTCACATTCCGACCAGATTCAATACATCGTCCTCCAGCCGACTTGTCTGTAAGGGGATGTTGCTGCCTCGGACAATATATATTCCGTCTCCTGTGAGTCTTGATTTTCGATTCCGACGCAAAACTAATTATTATGGTTAATTGTAACGTTCAGGGCCTCCTAATGACGATGGAACACTCACATTCCGTCCAGATTAAATACATCTTCCTCCAGCCGACTTGTCGCCAAGGTTATATTGCTTCCTCGTTCACCTTATGGTCCGTCTCCTCTGAGTCAAGATTTTCGAATCGGACGTTAAGGGCCTCCTAATGACGATGGAAAACTCAAATTGCATCGCTATTCAATACATGGTCCTCCAGTCTACTTGTCTCCAAGGGGATATTGCTGCCTCTGGCACCTTATGTTCCGTCTCCTGTGACTGTAGATTTTCCAATCGGACGCAAAACTGATAGATAATTGTAACGTTCAGGGCCTCCTAATCGTCACTCAAATAGCGACGAGATTCAATACATGGTCCTCCAGCCGACTTGTCCCCAAGGGGATATCGCTGGCTCAGGCACCTTATGGTCCGTCTCCTGTGAGTCTAGATTTTGTAATCCGACGCAATACTTATGGTTAATTGTAACGTTCAGGGCCTCCTAATGACGATGGAACACTCACATTCCGTCTAGATTCAATACATTTTCCTCCAGCCGACTTGTCTCCAAGGTTATATTGCTTCCTCGTTCACCTTATGGTCCGTCTCCTCTGAGTCAAGATTTTCGAATCGGACGCAAAACTGATAGTTAATTGTAACGTTCAGGGCCTCCTAATGGCGATGGAAAAAGTCAAATTGCATCGCGATTCAATACATCGTCCTCCAGCCTACTTGTCGCCAAGGGGATATTGCTGCCTCGGGCACCTTATGGTCCGTCTCTTGTGAGTCTAGATATTCGAATCCGACGCAAAACTGATGGTTAGTTGTAACGGTCAGGGCCTCCTAATGACGATGGAACACTCACATTCCGTCGTGATTCAATTCATCGTCCTCCAGCCGACTTGTCTCCAAGGGGACATTGCTGCCTCGGACACCTTATGGTCCGTCTCCTGTGAGTATAGATTTTCGAATCCGACGCAAAACTGATGGTTAATTGTAACGTTCAGGGCCTCCTAATGACGATGGAAAATTAAAATTGCATCGCGATTCAATACATCGTCATCCAGCCGACTTGTCTCCAAGGGGATTTTGTTTCTTCGGGCACCTCCTGTGAGTCTAGATTTTCGAATCCGTCGCAAAACTGATGGTTAATTGTAACGTTCAGGTACTCCTAATGACGATGGAACACTCACATTCCGTCCAGATTCAATACATCGTCCTCCAGCCTACTTGTCTCCAAGGGGATATTGCTGCCTCCGGCACCTTATGGTCCGTCTCCTGTGAGTCTAGATTTTAGATTTTGACGCAAAACTGATAGTTAATTGCAACGTTCAGGGCCTCCAAATGACGATGGAACACTCAAATTGCGTCGCGATTCAATAAATCTTCCTCCAGCCGACTTGTCTCCAAGGAGATACTACTGCCTCGGGCACCTTATGGTCCGTCTTTTGTGAGTCTAGATTTTCGAATCGGACGCAAATCTGAAAGTTAATTGTAACGTTCAGGGCCTCCTAATGACGAGGGAACACTCAAATTGCGACGAGATTCAATACATCGTCCTCCAGCCGACTTGTCTCCAAGGGGATATTGCTGCCTCTGGCACCTTATGGTCCGTCTCCTGTGAGTCTAGATTTTCGAATCCGACACAAAACTGATGGTTAATTGTAACGTTCAGGGCCTCCTAATAACGATGGAACACTCAAATTCCGTCCAGATTCAATACATCGTCCTCCAGCCGACTTGTATCTAAGGGGATGTTGCTGCCTCGGACAATATATATTCCGTCTCCTGTGAGTCTTGATTTTCGATTCCGACGCAAAACTAATTATTATGGTTAATTGTAACGTTCAGGGCCTCCTAATGACGATGGAACACTCACATTCCGTCCAGATTAAATACATCTTCCTCCAGCCGACTTGTCTCCAAGGTTATATTGCTTCCTCGTTCACCTTATGGTCCGTCTCCTCTGAGTCAAGATTTTCGAATCGGACGTTTAGGGCCTCCTAATGACGATGGAAAACTCAAATTGCATCGCTATTCAATACATGGTCCTCCAGTCTACTTGTCTCCAAGGGGATATTGCTGCCTCTGGCACCTTATGTTCCGTCTCCTGTGAGTCTAGATTTTCCAATCGGACGCAAAACTGATAGATAATTGTAACGTTCAGGGCCTCCTAATGACGAGGGAACACTCAAATAGCGACGAGATTCAATACATCGTCCTCCAGCCGACTTGTCCCCAAGAGGATATTGCTGGCTCAGGCACCTTATGGTCCGTCTCCTGTGAGTCTAGATTTTCTAATCCGACGCAAAACTTATGGTTAATTGTAACGTTCAGGGCCTCCTAATGACGATGGAACACTCACATTCCGTCCAGATTAAATACATCTTCCTCCAGCCGACTTGTCTCCAAGGTTATATTGCTTCCTCGTTCACCTTATGGTCCGTCTCCTCTGAGTCAAGATTTTCGAATCGGACGTTAAGGGCCTCCTAATGACGATGGAAAACTCAAATTGCATCGCTATTCAATACATGGTCCTCCAGTCTACTTGTCTCCAAGGGGATATTGCTGCCTCTGGCACCTTATGTTCCGTCTCCTGTGAGTCTAGATTTTCCAATCGGACGCAAAACTGATAGATAATTGTAACGTTCAGGGCCTCCTAATGGCGAGGGAACACTCAAAGTGCGACGAGATTCAATACATCGTCCTCCAGCCGACTTGTCTCCAAGGGGATAGTGCTGCCTCGGGCACCTTATGGTCCGTCTCCTGTGAGTCTAGATTTTCTAATCCGGCGCAAAACTGATGGTTAATTGTATCGTTCAAAGCCTCCTAATGACGATGGAACACCCACATTCCGTCCAGATTCAATACATCGTCCTCCAGCCGACTTGTCTCCAAGGGGATATTGCTGCCTCTGGCACCTTATGGTCCGTCTCCTGTGAGTCTAGATTTTCGAATCCGACACAAAACTGATGGTTAATTGTAACGTTCAGGGCCTCCTAATAACGATGGAACACTCAAATTCCGTCCAGATTCAATACATCGTCCTCCAGCCGACTTGTATCTAAGGGGATGTTGCTGCCTCGGACAATATATATTCCGTCTCCTGTGAGTCTTGATTTTCGATTCCGACGCAAAACTAATTATTATGGTTAATTGTAACGTTCAGGGCCTCCTAATGACGATGGAACACTCACATTCCGTCCAGATTAAATACATCTTCCTCCAGCCGACTTGTCTCCAAGGTTATATTGCTTCCTCGTTCACCTTATGGTCCGTCTCCTCTGAGTCAAGATTTTCGAATCGGACGTTTAGGGCCTCCTAATCACGATGGAAAACTCAAATTGCATCGCTATTCAATACATGGTCCTCCAGTCTACTTGTCTCCAAGGGGATATTGCTGCCTCTGGCACCTTATGTTCCGTCTCCTGTGAGTCTAGATTTTCCAATCGGACGCAAAACTGATAGATAATTGTAACGTTCAGGGCCTCCTAATGACGAGGGAACACTCAAATAGCGACGAGATTCAATACATCGTCCTCCAGCCGACTTGTCCCCAAGAGGATATTACTGGCTCAGGCACCTTATGGTCCGTCTCCTGTGAGTCTAGATTTTCTAATCCGACGCAAAACTTATGGTTAATTGTAACGTTCAGGGCCTCCTAATGACGATGGAACACTCACATTCCGTCCAGATTAAATACATCTTCCTCCAGCCGACTTGTCTCCAAGGTTATATTGCTTCCTCGTTCACCTTATGGTCCGTCTCCTCTGAGTCAAGATTTTCGAATCGGACGTTAAGGGCCTCCTAATGACGATGGAAAACTCAAATTGCATCGCTATTCAATACATGGTCCTCCAGTCTACTTGTCTCCAAGGGGATATTGCTGCCTCTGGCACCTTATGTTCCGTCTCCTGTGAGTCTAGATTTTCCAATCGGACGCAAAACTGATAGATAATTGTAACGTTCAGGGCCTCCTAATGGCGAGGGAACACTCAAAGTGCGACGAGATTCAATACATCGTCCTCCAGCCGACTTGTCTCCAAGGGGATAGTGCTGCCTCGGGCACCTTATGGTCCGTCTCCTGTGAGTCTAGATTTTCGAATCCGGCGCAAAACTGATGGTTAATTGTATCGTTCAAAGCCTCCTAATGACGATGGAACACCCACATTCCGTCCAGATTCAATACATCGTCCTCCAGCCGACTTGTCTCCAAGGGGATATTGCTGCCTCTGGCACCTTATGTTCCGTCTCCTGTGAGTCTAGATTTTCCAATCGGACGCAAAACTGATAGATAATTGTAACGTTCAGGGCCTCCTAATGGCGAGGGAACACTCAAAGTGCGACGAGATTCAATACATCGTCCTCCAGCCGACTTGTCTCCAAGGGGATAGTGCTGCCTCGGGCACCTTATGGTCCGTCTCCTGTGAGTCTAGATTTTCGAATCCGACGCAAAACTGTCGGTTAATTGTAACGTTCAAGGCCTCGTAACGACGATGGAAAATAAGAATTGCATCGCGATTCAATATATCGTCCTCCAGCCAACTTGTCTCCAAGGCGATATTGCTGCCTCGGACGCCATATAGTCCGTCTCCTGTGAGTCTGGATTTTCGAATCCGACGCAAAACTGATGGTTAATTGCAACGTTCAGGGCCTCCTAATGACGATGGAACACACAAATTGCTTCACGATTCAATAAATCATCCTCCAGCCGACTTGTCTCTTAGGGGATATTGCTGCCTCGGACACCATACGGTTCGTCCCCTGTGAGTCTAGATTTTCGAATCCGACGCAAAACTGATGGTTAATTGTAACGTTCAGGGCCTTCTAATGACGATGGAAATCTCAAATTGGATCGCGATGCAATACATCGTCCTCAAGTCGATTTGTCTCCAAGGGGATATTGCTGCCTCGGGAACCTAATGTTCCGTCTCCTGTGAGTCTAGATTTTCGAATCCGACGCAAAACTGATGGTTAATTGTAACGTTCAGGGCCTCTTAATGACGAGGGAACACACAAATTGCGTCGCGATTCAATAAATCGTCCAGCAGCCGATTTGTCTCCAAGGGGACATTGCTGCCTCGGACACCATACGATTCGTCTCCTGTGAGTATAGAATCTCGAATCCGACGCAAAACTGATGGTTAATTGTAACGTTCAGGGCCTCCTAATGACGATGGAACACTCACATTCCGTCCAGATTCAATACATCGTCCTCCAGCCGACTTGTCTCCAAGGGGATATTGCTGCCTCGGGCACCTTATGGTCCATCTCCTGTGAGTCTACATTTTCGAATCGGACGCAAAACTGATAGTACATTGTAGCGTTCAGTGCCTCCTAATAGCGATAGAAAACTCAAATTGCATCGCGATTCAATACATCGTCCTCTAGCCGACTTGTCTCCGAGGGGGTATTGCTGTTTCCTGCACATCCTGTGAGTCTAAATTTTCGAATCCGACGCAAAACTGATGGTTAATTGTAACGTTCAGGGGCTCGTAATGACGATGGAAAACAAAAATTGCATCGAGATTCAATATATCGTCCTCCACCCGACTTGTCTCCAAGGGGATATTGCTGCCTCGGGCACCTTATGGTCCGTCTCCTGTGAGTCTAGATTTTCGAATCGGACGCAAAACTGATAGTTAATTGTAACGTTCAGGGCCTCCTAATGACGAGGGAACACTCAAATTGCGAGGAGATTCAATACATCGTCCTCCAGCCGACTTGTATCCAAGGGGATATTGCTGCCTCGGGCACCTTATGGTCCGTCTCCTGTGAGTCTAGATTTTCGAATCCGACGCAAAACTGATGGTTAATTGTAACGTTCATGGCCTCCTAATGACGATGGAACAATCACATTCCATCCAGATTCAATACATCGTCCTCCAGCCGACTTGTCTCCAAGGGGATATTGCTGCCTCGGGCACTTCATGGTCCGTCTCCTGTGAGTCTAGATTTTCGAATCGGGCGCAAAATTGATGGTTAATTGTAACGTTCAGGACCTCCTAATGGCGATGGAAAACACAAATTCCATCGCGATTCAATGCATCGTCCTCCAGCCTACTTGCCTCCAAGGGGATATTGCTGCCTCGGACGCCATATGGTCCGTCTCCTGTGAGTCTAGATTTTCGAATCCGACGCAAAGCTGATGGTTAATTGTAACGTTCAGGGCCTCCTAATGACGATGGAAAAACAAAATTGCATCGCGATTCAATACATCGTCCTCCAGCCGACTTGTCTCCAAGGGGAATTTGCTGCTTCGGACACCTCCTGTGAGTCTAGATTTTCGAATCCGACGCAAAACTGATGGTTAATTGTAACGTTCATGACCTCCTAACGACGATGGAACACTCAAATTGCGCCGAACTTCAATAAATCGTCCTCCAGCCGACTTGTCTCCAAGGGGATATTGCTGCCTCGGGCACCTTATGGTACATCTCCTGTGAGTCTAGTTTTTCGAATCCGACGCATAACTGATGATTAATTGTAACGTTCTGGGCTTCCTAATGACGATGCAACACTCACATTCCGTCCAGGTTCAATACATCGTCCTCCAGCCGACTTGTCTCCAAGGGGATATTGCTGCCTCGGGCACCTTATGGTCCGTCTCCTGTGAGTCTAGATTTTCGAATCCGACGCAAAACGGATGGTTAATTGTAACGTTCAGGGCCTCCTAATGACGATGGAAAACTCAAATTGCATCGCGATTCAATACATCGTCCTCCAGCCTACTTGTCTCCAAGGGGATATTGCTGCCTCGGGCACCTTATGGTCCGTTTCCTGTGAGTTTAGATTTTCGAATCCGACGCAAAACTGATAGTTAATTGTAACGTTCAGGGCCTCCTAATGACGATGGAACACTCAAATTGCGGCGCGATTCAATAAATCTTCCTCCAGCCGACATGTTTCCAAGGGGATATTTGTGCCTCGGGCACCTGTAGGTCCGTCTTTTGTGAGTCTAGATTTTCGAATCGGACGCAAAACTGATAGTTAATTGTAACGTTCAGGGCCTCCTAATGACGAAGGAACACTCAAATTGCGACGATATTCAATACATCGTCCTCCAGCCGACTTGTCTCGAAGGGGATATTGCTACCTCGGGCACCTTATGGTCCGTCTCCTGTGTGTCTACATTTTCGAATCGGGCGCAAAATTGATAGTTAATTGTAACGTTCAGGACCTCCTAATGGCGATGGAAAACACAAATTGCATCGCGATTCAATACATCGTCCTCCAGCCGACTTGTCTCCAAGGGGATTTTGCTGCTTCGCGCTCCTACTGTGAGTCTAGATTTTCGAATCCGACGCAAAATTGATGGTTAATTGTAACGTTCAGGGCCTCCTAATGACGATGGAACACTCAAATTGCGTCGAACTTCAATAAATCGTCCTCCAGCCGACTTGTCCCCAAGGGGCTCCTCGGGCTCCGTATGGTACATCTCCTGTGAGTCTAGATTTTCGAATCCGACGCATAACTGATGGTTAATTGTAACGTTCAGGGTTTCCTAATGACGATGTAACACTCACATTCCGTCCAGGTTCAATACATCGTCCTCCAGCCGTCTTGTCTCCAAGGGGATATTGCTGCCTCGGGCACTTTATGGTCCGTTTCCTGTGAGTCTAGATTTTCGAATCCGACGCAAAACTGATGGTTAATTGTATCGTTCAGGACCTCCTAATGACGATGGATAACTAAAATGGCATCGCGATTCAATCCATCGTCCTCCAGCCGACTTGTCTCCAAGGGGATATTGTTGCCTCGGGCACCTTATGGTCCGTCCCCTGTCAGTGTAGATTTTCGAATCCGACGCAAAACTGATGGTTAATTGTAACGTTCAGGGCCTCCTAATGACGATGGAAAACTCAAATTGCATCGCGATTCAATACAACGTCCTCCAGCCGACTTGTCTCCAAGGGTTAATTGCTGCCTCGGACACCTTATGGTCCGTTTCCTGTGAGTGTAGATTTTCGAATCGTACGCAAAACTGATGGTTAATTGTAACGTTCAGGGCCGCCTAATGACGACGGAACACTCAAATTGGGTCGCGATTCAATAAATCGGCCTCCAGCCGACTTGTCTCCAAGGGGATATTGCTGTCTCGGACACCATATGGTCCGTCTCCTGTGAGTCTATATTTTCGAATCCGACGCAAAACTGATGGATAATTGTAACGTTCAGGGCCTCCTAATGACGATGGAAAACTAAAATTGAATCGCGATTCAATACATCGTCCTCCAGCTGACTTGTCTCCAAGGGGATATTGCTGCTTCGGGTAATTCCTGTGAGTCTAGATTTTCGAATCCGACGCAAAACTGATGGTTAATTGTAACTTTCAGGGCCTCCTAATGACGGTGGAACACTCACATTCCGTCCAGATTCAATACATCGTCCTCCAGTCGACTTGTCTCCTAGGGGATATTGCTGCCTCGGGCAGCTTATGGTCCGTCTCCTGTGAGTCTAGATTTTCGAATCGGACGGAAAACTGATGGTTAATTATAACGTTCAGGGCCTCCTAATGACGATGGAAAACAAAAATTGCATCGCGATTCAATATATCGTCCTCCAGCCGACTTGTCTCCAAGGGGATATTGCTGCCTCGGGCACCTTATGGTCCGTCTCCTGTGAGTCTATATTTTCGAATCCGTCGCAAAACTGATGGATAATTGTAACGTTCAGGGCCTCCTAATGACGATGGAAAACTAAAATTGAATCGCGATTCAATACATCGTCCTCCAGCCGACTTGTCTCCAAGGGGATATTGCTGCTTCGGGCACCTCCTGTGAGTCTAGATTTTCGAATCCGACGCAAAATTGATGGTTAATTGTAACGTTCAGGGCCTCCTAATGACGATGGAACACTCAAATTGCGTCGAACTTCAATAAATCGTCCTCCAGCCGACTTGTCTCCAAGGGGATATTGCTGCCTCGGGCTCCTTATGGTACATCTCCTGTGAGTCTAGATTTTCGAATCCGACGCATAACTGATGGTTAATTGTAACGTTCAAGGCTTCCTAATGACGATGTAACACTCACATTCCGTCCAGGTTCAATACATCGTCCTACAGCCGTCTTGTCTCCAAGGGGATATTGCTGCCTCGGGCACCTTATGGTCCGTTTCCTGTGAGTCTAGATTTTCGAATCGTACGCAAAACTGATGGTTAATTGTAACGTTCAGGGCCGCCTAATGACGACGGAAAAGAAAAATTGCATCGCGATTCAATACATCGTCCTCCAGCCGACTTGACTCCAAGGGGATATTGCTGCATCGGGCACCTTCTGCGAGTCTAGATTTTTGAATCCGACGCAAAACTGAAGGTTAATTCTAACGTTCAGCGCCTCCTAATGGCGATGGAAAACTCAAATTGCATCGCGATTAAATACATCGTCCTCCAGCCTACTTGTCTCCAAGGGGATATTGCTGCCTCGGGCACATTATGGTCCGTCTCCTGTGAGTCTACATTTTCGAATCCGACGCAAAACTGATGGTTAATTGTAACGTTCAGGGCCTCCTAATTACGATGGAACACACAAAATGCGTCGCGATTCAATAAATCGTCCTCCAGCCGACTTGTCTCTTAGGGGATACTGCTGCGTCGGACACCATACGATTCGTCTCCTGCGAGTCTAGATTTTCGAATCCGACGCAAAACTGATGGTTAAATGTAACGTTCAGGGCAGCCTGATGACGATGGAAAACTCAAATTGCATCGCGATTCAATACATCGTCCTCCAGCCGACTTGTCTCCAAGGGGATATTGCTGCCTCGGGCACCTTATGGTCCGTTTCCTGTGAGTGTAGATTTTCGAACCGTACGCAAAACTGATGGTTAATTGTAACGTTCGGGGCCGCCTAATGACGACGGAACACTCAAATTGGGTCGCGATTCAATAAATCGTCCTCCAGCCGACTTGTCTCCAAGGGGATATTGGTGTCTCGGACACCATATGGTCCGTCTCCTGTGAGTCTATATTTTCGAATCCGACGCAAAACTGATGGATAATTGTAACGTTCAGGGCTTCCTAATGACGATGGAAAACTAAAATTGAATCGCGATTCAATACATCGTCCTCCAGCCGACTTGTCTCCAAGGGGATATTGCTGCTTCGGGCACCTCCTGTGAGTCTAGATTTTCGAATCCGACGCAAAACTGATGGTTAATTGTAACTTTCAGGGCCTCCTAATGACGATGGAACACTCACATTCCGTCCAGATTCAATACATCGTCCTCCAGTCGACTTGTCTCCTAGGGGATATTGCTGCCTCGGGCACCTTATGGTCCGTCTCCTGTGAGTCTAGATTTTCGAATCGGACGAAAAACTGATGGTTAATTGTAACGTTCAGGGCCTCCTAATGACGATGGAAAACTCAAATTGCATCGCGATTCAATACATCGTCCTCCAGCCGACATGTCTCCAAGGGGCTTTTGCTGCTTCGCGCACCTCCTGTGAGTCTAGATTTTCGAATCCGACGCAAAATTGATGGTTAATTGTAACGTTCAGGGCCTCCTAATGACGATGGAACACTCAAATTGCGTCGAACTTCAATAAATCGTCCTCCAGCCGACTTGTCCCCAAGGGGCTCCTCGGTCTCCTTATGGTACAT
This sequence comes from Schistocerca cancellata, assembly GCF_023864275.1. Classification (NCBI taxonomy): domain Eukaryota; kingdom Metazoa; phylum Arthropoda; class Insecta; order Orthoptera; family Acrididae; genus Schistocerca; species Schistocerca cancellata. The sequence continues at coordinate 95,645 of NC_064631.1, forward strand.
CTCCTGTGAGTCTAGATTTTCGAATCCGACGCATAACTGATGGTTAATTGTAACGTTCAGGGTTTCCTAATGACGATGTAACACTCACATTCCGTCCAGGTTCAATACATCGTCCTCCAGCCGTCTTGTCTCCAAGGGGATATTGCTGTCTCGGGCACTTTATGGTCCGTTTCCTGTGAGTCTAGATTTTCGAATCCGACGCAAAACTGATGCTTAATTGTAACGTTGAGGGCCTCGTAATGACGATGGAAAACAAAAATTGCATCGCGATTCAATATATCGTCGTCCAGCCGACTTGTCTCCAGGGGGATATTGCTGCCTTGGTTGCCATATGGTCCGTCTCCTGTGAGTCTAGATTTTCGAATCCGACGCAAAACTGATGGTTAATTGTATCGTTCAGGACCTCCTAATGACGATGGATAACTAAAATGGCATCGCGATTCAATCCATCGTCCTCCAGCCGACTTGTCTCCAAGGGGATATTGTTGCCTCGGGCACCTTATGGTCCGTCCCCTGTCAGTGTAGATTTTCGAATCCGACGCAAAACTGATGGTTAATTGTAACGTTCAGGGCCTCCTAATGACGATGGAAAACTCAAATTGCATCGCGATTCAATACAACGTCCTCCAGCCGACTTGTCTCCAAGGGTTAATTGCTGCCTCGGGCACCTTATGGTCCGTTTCCTGTGAGTGTAGATTTTAAATCGTACGCAAAACTGATGGTTAATTGTAACGTTCAGGGCCGCCTAATGACGACGGAACACTCAAATTGGGTCGCGATTCAATAAATCGGCCTCCAGCCGACTTGTCTCTAAGGGGATATTGCTGTCTCGGACACCATATGGTCCGTCTCCTGTGAGTCTATATTTTCGAATCCGACGCAAAACTGATGGATAATTGTAACGTTCAGGGCCTCCTAATGACGATGGAAAACTAAAATTGAATCGCGATTCAATACATCGTCCTCCAGCTGACTTGTCTCCAAGGGGATATTGCTGCTTCGGGTAACTCCTGTGAGTCTAGATTTTCGAATCCGACGCAAAACTGATGGTTAATTGTAACTTTCAGGGCCTCCTAATGACGGTGGAACACTCACATTCCGTCCAGATTCAATACATCGTCCTCCAGTCGACTTGTCTCCTAGGGGATATTGCTGCCTCGGGCAGCTTATGGTCCGTCTCCTGTGAGTCTAGATTTTCGAATCGGACGGAAAACTTATGGTTAATTGTAACGTTCAGGGCCTCCTAATGACGATGGAAAACAAAAATTGCATCGCGATTCAATATATCGTCCTCCAGCCGACTTGTCTCCAAGGGGATATTGCTGCCTCGGGCACCTTATGGTCCGTCTCCTGTGAGTCTATATTTTCGAATCCGTCGCAAAACTGATGGATAATTGTAACGTTCAGGGCCTCCTAATGACGATGGAAAACTAAAATTGAATCGCGATTCAATACATCGTCCTCCAGCCGACTTGTCTCCAAGGGGATATTGCTGCCTCGGGCACCTTATGGTCCGTCTCCTGTGAGTCTAGATTTTCGAATCCGACGCAAAACTGATGGTTAATTGTAACGTTCAGGGCCTCCTAATGACGATGGAACACTCACATTCCGTCCAGATTCAATACATCGTCCTCCAGCCGACTAGTCTCCAAGGGGATATTGCTGCCTCCGGCACTTTATGGTCCGTCTCCTGTGAGTCTACATTTTCGAATCCGACGCAAAACTGATGGTTAATTGTAACGTTTGGGGCCTCCTAATTACGATGGAACACACAAAATCCGTCGCGATTCAATAAATCGTCCTCCAGCCGACTTGTCTCTTAGGGGATACTGCTGCCTCGGACACCATACGATTCGTCTCCTCCGAGTCTAGATTTTCGAATCCGACGCAAAACTGATGGTTAATTGTAACGTTCAGGGCAGCCTGATGACGATGGAAAACTCAAATTGCATCGCGATTCAATACATCGTCCTCCAGCCGACTTGTCTCCAAGGGGATATTGCTGCCTCGGGCACCTTATTGTCCGTTTCCTGTGAGTGTAGATTTTCGAATCGTACGCAAAACTGATGGTTAATTGTAACGTTCAGGGCCGCCTAATGACGACGGAACACTCAAATTGGGTCGCGATTCAATAAATCGTCCTCCAGCCGACTTGTCTCCAAGGGGATATTGCTGTCTCGGACACCATATGGTCCGTCTCCTGTGAGTCTATATTTTCGAATCCGACGCAAAACTGATGGATAATTGTAACGTTCAGGGCCTCCTAATGACGATGGAAAACTAAAATTGAATCGCGATTCAATACATCGTCCTCCAGCCGACTTGTCTCCAAGGGGATATTGCTGCCTCGGTCGCCAAATGGTCCGTCTCCTGTGAGTCTAGATTTACGAATCCGACGCAAAACTGATGGTTAATTGTATCGTTCAGGACCTCCTAATGACGATGGATAACTAAAATGGCATCGCGATTCAATCCATCGTCCTCCAGCCGACTTGTCTCCAAGGGGATATTGTTGCCTCGGGCACCTTATGGTCCGTCCCCTGTCAGTGTAGATTTTCGAATCCGACGCAAAACTGATGGTTAATTGTAACGTTCAGGGCCTCCTAATGACGATGGAAAACTCAAATTGCATCACGATTCAATACAACGTCCTCCAGCCGACTTGTCTCCAAGGGGATATTGCTGCCTCGGTCGCCATATGGTCCGTCTCCTGTGAGTCTAGATTTTCGAATCCGACGCAAAACTGATGGTTAATTGTATCGTTCAGGACCTCCTAATGACGATGGATAACTAAAATGGCATCGCGATTTAATCCATCGTCCTCCAGCCGACTTGTCTCCAAGGGGAAATTGCTGCCTCGGGAACCTTATGGTCCGTTTCCTGTGAGTCTAGATTTTCGAATCGGACGCAAAACTGATGGTTAATTGTAACGTTCAGGGCCGCCTAATGACGACGGAAAAGAAAAATTGCATCGCGATTCAATACATCGTCCTCCAGCCGACTTGACTCCAAGGGGATATTGCTGCATCGGGCACCTTCTGCGAGTCTAGATTTTTGAATCCGACGCAAAACTGAAGGTTAATTGTAACGTTCAGCGCCTCCTAATGGCGATGGAAAACTCAAATTGCATCGCGATTAAATACATCGTCCTCCAGCCTACTTGTCTCCAAGGGGATATTGCTGCCTCGGGCACCTTATGGTCCGTCTCCTGTGAGTCTACATTTTCGAATCCGACGCAAAACTGATGGTTAATTGTAACGTTCAGGGCCTCCTAATTACGATGGAACACACAAAATGCGTCGCGATTCAATAAATCGTTCTCCAGCCGACTTGTCTCTTAGGGGATACTGCTGCCTCGGACACCATACGATTCGTCTCCTGCGAGTCTAGATTTTCGAATCCGACGCAAAACTGATGGTTAATTGTAACGTTCAGGGCAGCCTGATGACGATGGAAAACTCAAATTGCATCGCGATTCAATAAATCGTCCTCCAGCCGACTTGTCTCCAAGGGGATATTGGTGTCTCGGACACCATATGGTCCGTCTCCTGTGAGTCTATATTTTCGAATCCGACGCAAAACTGATGGATAATTGTAACGTTCAGGGCTTCCTAATGACGATGGAAAACTAAAATTGAATCGCGATTCAATACATCGTCCTCCAGCCGACTTGTCTCCAAGGGGATATTGCTGCTTCGGGCACCTCCTGTGAGTCTAGATTTTCGAATCCGACGCAAAACTGATGGTTAATTGTAACTTTCAGGGCCTCCTAATGACGATGGAACACGCACATTCCGTCCAGATTCAATACATCGTCCTCCAGTCGACTTGTCTCCTAGGGGATATTGCTGCCTCGGGCACTTTATGGTCCGTCTCCTGTGAGTCTAGATTTTCGAATCGGACGAAAAACTGATGGTTAACTGTAACGTTCAGGGCCTCCTAATGACGATGGAAAACTCAAATTGCATCGCGATTCAATACATCGTCCTCCAGCCGACATGTCTCCAAGGGGCTTTTGCTGCTTCGCGCACCTCCTGTGAGTCTAGATTTTCGAATCCGACGCAAAATTGATGGTTAATTGTAACGTTCAGGGCCTCCTAATGACGATGGAACACTCAAATTGCGTCGAACTTCAATAAATCGTCCTCCAGCCGACTTGTCTCCAAGGGGATATTGCTGCCTCGGGCTCCTTATGGTACATCTCCTGTGAGTCTAGATTTTCGAATCCGACGCATAACTGATGGTTAATTGTAACGTTCAGGGCTTCCTAATGACGATGTAACACTCACATTCCGTCCAGGTTCAATACATCGTCCTCCAGCCGTCTTGTCTCCAAGGGGATATTGCTGCCTCGGGCACCTTATGGTCCGTTTCCTGTGAGTCTAGATTTTCGAATCCGACGCAAAACTGATGGTTAATTGTAACGTTGAGGGCCTCGTAATGACGATGGAAAACAAAAATTGCATCGCGATTCAATATATCGTCCTCCAGCCGACTTGTCTCCAAGGGGATATTGCTGCCTCGGGCACCTTATGGTCCGTCTCCTGTGAGTCTAGATTTTCGAATCCGACGCAAAACTGATGGTTAATTGTAACGTTCAGGGCCTCCTAATGACGATGGAACACTCACATTCAGTCCAGATTCAATACATCGTCCTCCAGCCGACTAGTCTCCAAGGGGATATTGCTGCCTCCGGCACTTTATGGTCCGTCTCCTGTGAGTCTAGATTTTCGAATCCGACGCAAAATTGATAGTTAATTGTAACGTTCAGGACCTCCTAATGGCGATGGATAACACAAATTGCATCGCGATTCAATACATCGTCCTCCAGCCTACTTGCCTCCAAGGGGATATTGCTGCCTCGGGCACCGTATGGTCCGTCTCCTGTGAGTCTACATTTTCGAATCCGACGCAAAACTGATGGTTAATTGTAACGTTCAGGGCCTCCTAATGACGATGGAACACACAAATTGCGTCGCGATTCAATAAATCGTCCTCCAGCCGACTTGTCTCTTAGGGGATATTGCTGCCTCGGACACCATACGGTTCGTCTCCTGTGAGTCTAGGTTTTCGAATCCGACGCAAAACTGATGGTTAATTGTAACGTTCAGTGCCTCCTAATGACGATGGAAAACTAAAATTGCATCACGATTCAATACATCGTCCTCCAGCCGACTCCAAGGGGATATTGTTGCCTCGTGCACCTTATGGTCCGTCTCCTTCTAATGAATGCCCTTACTACTTAAATCGATTTTGCTGAAAGTCCTAAGTTACATGAAATCAGCCTATTAAAATCTCTGGTGGAGCCCTTCTTCTTAATATTCAGCGGCTGGGTTGCTAGAAAAGATCTGCATATACGTTATTATTATTAAGCGCTGCATTCAGTTGGGAAAAAATCGATCGTTTTGAACACTTCGTTCAGTTTACGACAGATATAAAATTTCAGATGTGGACGAAGCCTTTTTGGACGATTTCAATAAAACTCAGAGATTGCAGGCTCTTTTCGTCACAGCTGAAACTTCCCAATTAATTACAGGCCCCAGACAATCATCAACGATTCAGACGGAGAACGCATTCGTCATTCACTTTAAAATGAAATGGCCACAAACCTTATTTCTGAGGAAAATTGTGTATTGAATCCATTTCCGTACATGTTCCGTTTCCGTGGATTTTCAGTCTCATGAAATTTACTTTTACAAGTCCTTCTTTCTCTTTGTCTACCCCGCTAGCGGCACAAACTTTCCTGCCTCGCTTTAGCGCGAAGAAGAGTAAATAAATCTCCTTTTGCAATACGAAAATCTTCCAACCGATACTTTCCGAAGCTGTTCCTTTCTCTCTCTTTCTATCTATCTTTCCATAACTATAACTATAATGACCATGGAGCATACATCTGTGTACCTCTGTTATTCCAAAGAATAAACGTACTCGAAAAATACCTTGGCGTCGACGAGCTGTCGGCGCATATATTACTAGAAAATCTGCTCAGATACTTTTCATACGTAAATAAATGTGGATGATTTGATTGACCGTTATTAATTATTGCGTGGTAGAGGGTAATTTTCCGTGGGGAGATTACAATGCCCCTCGCAGCGAGCGAAGTTGTGAGGTCAGTTTTTTATTCACCGAACACACTTCGCGAGCTATCTATTAGCGTGGATAACCCGGAAGTGATAATTGTCAGTCCTCCGACTGAAAAAGAATATTGTGTTTGAACTAGACGAAGAAAAGAAATGTTGAAGACAGAAGAAATGAAGAGACCGGTACCGCGGCTGTATTACTTTTACGTGCATCTAGGTGTTATGTTTGCTGTGCACAACCAAGGAAGATGATCTTTCATGAACGTATGTTAGGGTCTACCCATTCGGGAACTTTCTTAAGCAGGGAAACCTTGGAAAACCTCTTAAGCTTAGACCCCCAGCCTACGGTACATAGAAGATAGGAAAGCTTATAGAAGAACAAAAATAATTTTGAAATTTATCTCTAAAGGAAAGATAGGGCCTAATTAGTACCACGATTTGGAGAAGGGTAGTTTATGCCTCTAGCAAAAAAAAAAAAAAAAACGTTTTACAATAAATAACGTGAATTTGCGTTTTACAATTTGCTTCTAGGACAATATATCTTGCGGTGCTAAACTCCCCCGGGTCTTGCATGTCCCCGACGTCCACATTGGTAGTCGGTCTTCTATGCGGCCCCCTCTGTCGTTGATCTTCTACGCGGCCCACGATGGGAAGAGTAGAAGGGACAGGGATACTCGAATTCACATGCAACATTCATTCCAAAAGGATTAGCAATGACCAAAAGGGAAACTCTTCCTGTAAGAGAACTGATTAGGTAGCACCGTCCAAGATTCTCCTTTTTGAAAGCAAAATCCTTGTGGCTTCATGGATCCTTTTAGTTACGACGTACTTCAAGGAGTTCAACTCTTAATTAATGATGTTGCCAAAAGCATCATCCGATTTACTCTCGTTTGAATACTCCTTTTGACTTTGCCTCCCCACTTGTGCTTATAAGTTCAAAAGTTTTTACAGATTTCCTATGACTGATTTGTTCTTCGTAATTTAAAGGATTCATGTAACTGACTATAGATTTTGGATTCAAATTATCGAATAATGGAAAGTGTAGTTCATTTTATTTCAAGACATCATCCATATTTCTTTGATAAGTCATATAATTTAGCTATACTCAAAAAAAAGCACTTTTTATTCTAAATACATATATTTCTACACTTAAGTGCTGAAATGTAGAAGTTATTAGCATTGAAGAATGCGGATTCACTTCTTTCATTTACTCTCTGATTCATACGGCGTTCATCCATGCTCATATATGGAAATGGATTTTTCACACAAAATTCCCAAATGAACACGAACCATTAAATTACTAGTGAATCTATGAATACTACTTTCTTTAATCATTCAATAAAAAATTAAAACTCTTAACTTCTAATTATACCACCTATTCCTTTTAAAGTTCAACATGAATCAATTTATCCTCGCGTTTGGTGCGAGTCTCTTACAAAGAATATCTGTATGGTCTATATCGATTTTAATTCTCGCGCTGACGTCAACTGTTTTGCGCGGGAAATAATCGTTGCGGCGTTAACCGTCACTCACAATTCACTACCACAATTCACATATTTACTTATTTAAGCGTTCACATGAGATTATATACGAATCTTCACTCGAACCTCTTTAGATTATTCAGCGTCATTTGCAGGGAAACATTTTATTCTTCTTGAAGGTCAGTCAGATCTTTTATACATTTGATAACATTAGCAATGCTAAAGTTCTATGTTCACCTAAACCATAGGTGAAGCCTATCTCCACTATTCTTTTTTACAACACTTAATAGTACTAATTAGTAACTATTTCTATACTCTGTCACTGACTAACTATTTCAATTTAAAGGCTTTTAACACTACACACACACAGTTTATTGTTATATTTTTTACGAGCGTTCATCTCTGTCACTCGGAACACCATTCCTCCCTATCTTCTAATCTTCATTATATCTTTTTAAGTCGTTATGAGGAAATAACCCTTTTATTTTGTTCGATCCCGGGTATGCTAACAGATAAGCTCCAGGATTCGGAATTTGTAGGATAATGTATGGTCCAGTATATAGTAACTCCCACTTCTTTATACTTTTCTTTATTACGGATGATTTGGTATGTCGTTTGACTAGTACCTTCTCGCCGACATGGTATGTCTGTACCCTCTTGATCAATTTGTCATATCGTTGTTTTCTTTGATCAGCCTTTTTCGTCATGATAGCTTGTCTTATTTTTTCTTCCCAAGGCACCTCGGTTTCCTGAGTTTTGGGGATATGGTGAGTCCAGAAGTTTTCCTCCTTCTCTTCGAACATCAATTCACGAGGTGTATATCCAGTTGAGGAGTGTGGCATGTTATTATATATTTGCTCAAACTCTTCCACATAATTTGCCCACGCAGTTTGCTTATTATGGCAATACGTCCTCATAAATCGATTGAATTCTCTAAAAATCCTCTCCACCAAATTACCTTGTGGGTGGTAAAATGACGTTAGTACGTGTTTCACACCTACTTGAGACAAAGTCTGCTTCCACCGGAGTCCCGTAAATATTTTAGCATTGTCAGTTATGATCGCCTTTGGTATACCCACATGTGGAAGATAATCTCTTATTAATCTTAATACAATTACTTTGGCTGTAGCCGTCTTTATCGGGTATAGCTTAACGTATTTCGTGCACACATCTAGAAACGCTAACACATATTTAACACCACCTCTTGAAGTAGGTAACGGTCCACACAGATCGCACGAAATTAATCCTTTTGGTTCTTGTACTAATATAGAGCATAATGGGTGCTTAGTCCCTTTTGAATCCGGCTTTGTTTTTTGGCAGATTATGCACCTCTTTAAGACCTCGTGCACTCTGCGCTTTATGTTGGGGAAATAACAGTACGCACTTATCTTGTCTGCACATTTCGTCGCACCGAAATGTCCCCAGGTCAAATGAGTGAACCAGACAAGTTTCTCTATTTGTGCCTCAGGTATACAAACACACCAACGGACTTTGTTTGGCCTTCCACAGCGGAAAAATAATACGCCATTTACTAGCTTGTAATAATTTGCAATCTGATCCGAAGGTTGCTGTTGTAGCCTTTGAATGACACTTCCCCATTGAGCATCCTTTTTCTGTAACTGGGCCATATGCACACACAAATTGATGTAGTACGTCTTATATGGATTTTCCTGCAGCAGCAATATCGGGAATTCTGAGGAATTATTTACTTCAATCTCTTTGGTTAAACCCTGCGGTGACCTTGATAGAGCGTCAGCAATAATGTTTTGCTGCCCTGAGACATGTACGATCTGAAACTGGTATTGTTGCAGGGCGAGAGTCCATCTAGCGAGTCTGGGGTGTAACAGTTTACACGTTTGTAAAAACGTTAATGATTGGTGGTCGCAATATACGATAGTCTTCGACCCATATAAGTAATAGTGAAATTTTTTAAATCCCCAGACGACCGCAAGAGCCTCTAATTCTGTCGTCGTGTACGTTCGTTCACAGTTGGACAAAACACGACTAGCAAACGCAATAGGACAAAAGGTAAGCTGTCCATTTATCTTGCGTACTTGGAAAAGGCACGCTCCAAGACCCACATTTGACGAATCTGTTGACAAATAGAATTCCTCTTGCATGTCCGGATGGTACAAAAGCGGTGCATTTACTAATTGCTTCTTTATTTCTTCAAATGCTTCTTGACACTCGAATGTCCAGAGCCAGGGCACATCCTTCTTCAGCAAACTATTCAGTGCTGCTGCATTCATGGCCTGATTCGTGATAAATCTTCTAAAAAATGATGCAAGACCCATAAACCCTTTTAATTGCCTCCTATTTCTTGGTGTTGGAAACTTACTAATCGCCATTAACTTCTCCTTGGTCGGTAAAATTCCCTTTGCGTCAATTATATGCCCCAGGAACTTGATTCTATTTAGTGCAAAATGTGATTTCTGTAGGTTAGTAGTTATTCCCATGGTTTTGAAAACGTCCAACACCCGACTCAGTAAAGTAATATGCTCTTCCCAGGTCTTCGATGCAATAAGCATATCATCAACAAATACTGTTATCCTGCTTCTTAGTTCTGGGCCTAATGCGTAATCTAGCGCTGATATAAAAATTCCAGCACTAATGTTGAGTCCGAAAGGAACTACAGTAAATTGGTAACTTCTTCCTGCATAAATGGAAGCTGTATATTTCCTCGATACCTCATCCAGCTTGACTTGCCAATAAGAACTCCGCAAATCGATGCTCGTCAAATATTGGACATCCTGGAACCGTTGTATCAGTTCGTCTATGTTTTCCGGGTGTGTCCTCACTGGAATTATAATTTTATTTATTTCCCTGGCGTCGAGTACCAGTCTCACAGTTCCATTTGCTTTTGGCACAACCAACAATGGGGAGCAGTATGGGCTTGTAGAGGGTTCGATCAAACCCCATTTCAACATGCGATCTATTTCCTTTTGAACTTGAGCCTTTAACCTCCAGGGAACAGGATAGAAAGTTCTACAATACGTTTCGTGCGGCTTAACGTAGAGATGGCATATGTATCCTTTAATCACTCCTGACCTTTCATCAAACACGTTTTCATACGCTGATAATAATCCTTTGAGCTGCTTCTTCTGATCTTCAGTGATGCAGTCGGATTCATTTAACTTCTCATCCACTAATTGACCGAAATCTCCTTTGACTTTGAACTCATTATTCCCGTGCTGTTTAGAATTTCGTGCAGTCCTGATTACTTGCACACTGATCCCACTATTATATTTTCTGTAAGGCTTTCTTTTTTCAACAAGTCCAATTCAATTTCTTGTTTATTTACATCTAACAAAATTTTTCCTGTTTTAAAATCTATTCTGCATCCGTATTGACGTAGGCTGTCGACTCCGATAATGCAGTCTACCACCAAATTTTTCACCACAAGGAATGTGCTTAATATTGCTACATTTCCTACTTCTACACTAAGTAGTGACTGCACTTTTACATTCGCCGATCGAGCCCCAACGGCGCCTATTATTTTGCAATTTTGAACTGGAAAAATTGGTACTCGTCGTATATTTCTGATCTTGTTGAATAGAGCCTCCGAAATAACATTTGTGGTTGCAGCTGTGTCTAAAACTGCCACTATAGGTACAGTTTCCAAAATGACTTGCACTTCGGCTACTGCCACCTGTTCCTTATTCTCATCTTTGGGTTCTAAGTCCTCGGTTAATTCATCTGCCAGTAATCGTCCATATTATACGTTAGCATAGGTACACATATGTTGACCGCTCCTCCGGGGCACGAGTGGGTCCTTACAAGTTTGTTGGATTTTGATTCACCTGGTGGTTGACCTCATCCGTCACTTCGGTAATTACCGGTTGATTCGCGGATGTCCGTCCCCACTGATGTTGGTTATTTGAGTTTGTTTCCCCCGGTTGGTTCCACTTTCTATTACTGTTATTGTTCCAAGCTTGTGGTCTGAAATTCCTTTCGTTCCCCCATACGGGATTGTATCGTTTCCCATTCCTGTTGTTCCTTGGATAGCCCCTCGCAAGACTATTGCCGGTATTATTATTGAGATTTTGAGGGGTTTCTCCACTATTTATCGATCTCTGTGCGTTCCCTTGCCTACCATTTGGCGGAGGTTCTATCTCCCGATATTGGAATCTGTTGTTACGGGCTTTCTGGTTGTTCTCTTCTATAATATCTATATGATCTAACGTCGTGAGGAACGACTCCAGGTCTTTATCGTTGCCGTAAATTAATTGATTCCGGATGCTCGTTGGTAATCTTGCTTTAAGTATGTTTATTATGTCTGGCAAAGGCATAGGTCTGTCCCAATATCTAGTTTTATTTATATATTTTTCAAAATACTTCCTAAGGCTTCCTTTCGAAAAAGAGAAAGGCTCTGGGTAGAGCACCTCCTGCCTTAGGCGTTCCTGTACTCCTTCTGACCAGAACTTTGCTAAAAACGCTTTCTCAAAATCGTCATAGGTCGAGCAAACAGAAGTCATGTCCGAGGCCCATATCGCCCCCGAACCTTGTATATACCCAGTAACGAAACTGATCTTCTGCCACTCCGACCAATTTCTGGGTAGAACTCCTCTAAAACTTCGAATAAAAACAATCGGATGGACCCCCCTTTTGTCAGTATTAAAAATCTGAAATTGCCGATGCTTTATCATTTTTTCTTCAGCATGACAAAGGCTTTCGTAATCTCCGTCAGATAAAACTTCACGTGAACAACTAGCTCGTGGCAATTTAATATTTCAGTTACTCACACAAGTCGGTATTGTGTGCGAATGTGCAGTAACTGGCTCTATAGTCGCTGGCAACTTCTGCTGCTGGCCGGTATTCATTTGTTCTGAGCCTTGTTGTGAAACGCGTATCGACTCTGCTATCGTTTGTTTCCAATGCTCGAGATCAGCACCTAACTGCTGTCGCACTTCCTCTAGTCCTTTCGCAAACAAATTCTCTTCCTGTTTGCCGCACAGACTCTGGAATGCTTCTTTAACATTATGTTCAACGTTTTCACACATTAGCCTTTTGTTTTCTAATGTGATTTCGGATAATTTACCCGTTAATACATTAATCTGGTGGTCTATAACGTCTTGACGTTCTGTCAGATGTTCCACACTTTCCTTTATGTTCGTCTGCGTACGTGCCAATTCAGGAAGTTGCGCAATTGCACACGACATGGCATCTTGCTTTTGTACTAATTGCGGAACCATTTCCACCTGTTCGCGTACGGTATCTATCTTAATAGCCACGTACTCCTTCATTTCTACACGTACGCGGTGAGTAGATTCCTCACATTGAGCTTTAACCAATTCGATTTGTGCAGTTAATTTTCGTTCCGTCTCTTCGACCTGATCTTTAAGTTCCTTTGTCTTCGCCTCTATCCGTTGTTCTAATTCGGAAAAGCTGTCATGTAACTGCTGCTTAATCTCAGCTTTCAGCTTTTCCTGCCCTTCCGTAACTGATGCTAACTTCGTATTCAAATCATTTTGCCCCTCATTCACCGCGGCAAACTTCGCGTTAATGTCGGTTTTCAAATTTTCTTCCCCTTCAGTAACTGAGGCTAATTTGGTATTCAATTAGTTTTGCCCTTCAGTAACTGAGGCTAATTTTGTATTCAAATGGTTTTGCCCTTCAGTAACTGCGGCTAATTTTGTATTCATATTATTCACGGTCTCCGTTAACATCTGCATCTACCTCATGATAATGACCAATGGGTCTAATCCATGTTGCATACTGGCTGATACATCTCCAGCCGTGTCTACCGGGCGTTCTATTGCGCTATCTGTAGCGATCGGTTCTACAACACTTCTTACTACATCATTATCCTCAGTGCTCACAGCTGAAGGCTGTTGCGTGTTGCTCTGCTCTGCTTGACTCATCTTAAACATTGCCCTAGTTAAAACCATATAAATGTTCTACACTCAAGATATATATATATCTCCCTTCACAAGAATACTACTGTGGCTACTTTGTTATGGTACTTGTACAGGTAAATGCAACTAGGGCAAGTGAATCAAACTACTTCTGTTATGAACACAATTAGAAAATGTTCAAATCTACGACTACTTCCTCAATACTATAAAGTTTACAAAAAAATTATAGATCTGGCCTCTTTTCTGCTTTTTTTTTTTTTTTTTTTTAAATGGACTTGTAGTCCGGGGTGATAGGTTACAATACAGCATCACCGGTCTATTGCGGTCTAACTGTGTTGGTGAGCCAGTAAATTTCCACTGTGCAGTGACTGCGTCACTGCAATTCACTTTGGAGGCGTGGCGGTGGGACTCGTGACCCCAGCGTGCTGCTTTTATTTGTCGATGAAATAATGCGCCTGCGAGTATTTCTTCTCTTTCCCACGTTAAGTTGTCTCGTCTAGTTCACATGAAACAAAGAACAAAATTATTTTAACAACGTCCAAAAACGTGTCCTGTCACGGATTGGCCATTCTAATGAATGCCCTTACTACTTAAATCGATTTTGCTGAAAGTCTTAAGTTACATGAAATCAGCCTATTAAAATCTCTGGTGGAGCCCTTCTTCTTAATATTCAGCGGCTGGCTTGCTAGAAAAGATCTTCATATACGTTATTATTATTAAGCGCTGCATTCAGTTGGGAAAAAATCGATCGTTTTGAACACTTCGTTCTGTTTACGACAGATATAAAATTTCAGATGTGGACGAAGCCTTTTTGGACGATTTCAATAAAACTCAGAGATTGCAGGCTCTCTTCGTCACAGCTGAAACTTCCCAATTAATTACAGGCCACAGACAATCATCAACGATTCAGACAGAGAACGCATTCGTCATTCACTCTAAAATGAAATGGTCACAAACCTTATTTCTGAGGAAAATTGTATATTGAATCCATTTCCGTACATGTTCCGTTTCCGTGGATTTAAAGTCTCATGAAATTTACTTTTACATGTCCTTCTTTCTCTTTGTCTACCCCGCTAGCGGCACAAACTTTCCTGCCTCGCTTTAGCGCTAAGAAGAGTAAATAAATCTCCTTTCGCAATACGAAAATCTTCCAACCGATACTTTCCGAAGCTGTTCCTTTCTCTCTCTTTCTATCTATCTTTCCATAACTATAACTATAATGACCATGGAGCATACATCTGTGTACCTCTGTTATTCCAAAGAATAAACGTGCTCGAAAAAAAACCTTGGCGTCGACGAGCTGTCGGCGCATATATTACTAGAAAATCTGCTCAGATAGTTTTCATACGTAAATAAATGTTGATGATTTGATCGACCATTATTAATCATGGCGTGGTAGAAGGTAATTTTCCGTGGTGAGATTACATCCTGTCAGTCTACATTTTCGAATCCGACGCAAAACTGATGGTTAATTGTAACTTTCAGGGCCTCCTAATGACGATGGAAAACTCAAATTCCATCGCGATTCAATACATCGTCCTCCAGCCGACTTGTCTCCAAGGGGATATTGCTGCCTCGGGCACCTTATGGTCCGTTTTCTGTGAGTCTAGATTTTCGAATCGGACGCAAAACTGATGGTTAATTGTAACTTTCAGGGCCTCCTAATGACGATGGAAAACTCAAATTCCATCGCGATTCAATAAATCGTCCTCCAGCCGACTTGTCTCCGAGGGGATATTGCTGCCTCGGACACCATATGGTCCATCTCCTGTGAGTATAGATTTTCGAATCCGATGCAAAACTGATGGTTAATTGTAACGTTCAGGGCCTCCTAATGACGATGGAAAACAAAAATTGCATCGCGATTCAATACATCGTCCTCCAGCCGACTTGACTCCAAAGGGCACCTCCTGTGAGTCTAGATTTTCGAATCCGACGCAAAACTGAAGGTTAATTGTAACGTTCAGCGCCTCCTAATGGCGATGGAAAACTCAAATTGCATCGCGATTAAATACATCGTCCTCCAGCCTATTTGTCTCCAAGGGGATATTGCTGCCTCGGGCACCTTATGGACCGTCTCCTGTGAGTCTACATTTTCGAATCCGACGCAAAACTGATGGTTAATTGTAACGTTCAGGGCCTCCTAATTACGATGGAACACACAAATTGCGTCGCGATTCAATAAATCGTCCTTAAGCCGACTTGTCTCTTAGGGGATATTGCTGCCTCGGACACCATACGGTTCGTCTCCTGCGAGTCTAGATTTTCGAATCCGACGCAAAACTGATGGTTAATTGTAACGTTCAGCCCCTCCTAATGACGATGGAAAACTAAAATTGCTTCGCGATTCAATTCATCGTCCTCCAGCCGATTTGTGTCCAAGGGGATATTGCTGCCTCGGGCACCTTATGGTCCGTCTCCTGTCAGTCTAGATTTTCGAATCCGACGCAAAACTAATGGTTAATTGTAAGGTTCTGGGCCTCCTAATGACGATGGAAAACTCAAATTGCATCGCGATTCAATACATCGTCCTCTAGCCGACTTGTCTTCAAGAGAATATTGCTGCCTCAGGCACCTTATGGTCCGTTTCCTGTGAGTCTAGATTTTCGAATCGGACGCAAAACTGATGGTTAATTGTAACGTTCAGGGCCGCCTAATGACGACGGAACACTCAAATTGGGTCGCGATTCAATAAATCGTCCTCCAGCCGACTTGTCTCCAAGGGGATATTGCTGTCTCAGACACCATACGGTCCGTCTCCTGTGAGTCTAGATTTTCGAATCCGACGCAAAACTGATGGATAATTGTAACGTTCAGGGCCTCCTAATGACGATGGAACACTCACATTCCGTCCAGATTCAATACATCGTCCTCCAACCCACTTGTCTCCAAGGGGATATTGCTGCCTCCGGCACCTTAGTTCCGTCCCCTGTGAGTCTAGATTTTCGAACCGACGCCAAACTGACGTTTAATTGTAACGTTCAGGGCCTCCTAATGACGATGGAACACTTACATTCCGTCCAGATTCAATACATCGTCCTCCAACCCACTTGTCTCCAAGGGGATATTGCTGCCTCCGGCTCCTTATGGTCCGTCTCCTGTGAGTCTAGGTTTTCGAATCCGACGCAAAACTGATAGTTAATTGTAACGTTCAGGGCCTCCTAATTACGATGGAACACACAAATTGCGTCGCGATTCAATAAATCATCCTTAAGCCGACTTGTCTCATAGGGGATATTGTTGCCTCGGACACCATACGGTTCGTCTCCTGCGAGTCTAGATTTTCGAATCCGACCCAAAACTGATGGTTAATTGTAACGTTCAGGGCCTCCCAATGACGATGGAACACTCACATTCCGTCCAGATTCAATACATCGTCCTCCAACCCACTTGTCTCCAAGGGGATATTGCTGCCTCTGGCGCCTTAGGTCCGTCTCCTGTGAGACTAGGTTTTCGAATCCGACACAAAACTGATGGTTAATTGTAACGTTCAAGGCCACCTAATGACGATGGAATACTCAAATTGCGACGCGATTCAATACACTGTGCTCCAGCCGACTTGTCTCCAAGGGGATGTTGCTGCCTCGTGCACCTTATGGTCCGTCTCCTGTGAGTCTAGATTTTCGATTCCAACGCAAAACTGATGGTTAATTGTAACGTTAAGGGCCTCCTAATGACGATGGAACACTCACATTCCAACCAGATTCAATACATCGTCCTCCAGCCGACTTGTCTCCATGGGGATATTGCTGCCTCTGGCACCTTATGGTCCGTCTCCTGTGAGTCTAGATTTTCGAATCGGACGCAAAACTGATAGTTAACTGTAACGTTCAGGGCCTCCTAATAGCAATGGAGAACTCAAATTGCATCGCGATTCAATACATCGTCCTCCAGCCGACTTGTCTCCAAGGGGATATTGCTGCCTTGGGCACCTTATTGTCCGTCTCCTGTGAGTCTAGATTTTCGAATCGGACGCAAAACTGATAGTTAATTGTCACGTTCAGGGCCTCGTAATGACGACGGAAAACTCAAATTGCATCGCGATTCAATATATCGTCCTCCAGCTGAAGTGTCTCCAAGGGGATATTGCTGCCTCGGGCACCTTATGGTCTATCTCCTGTAAGTCTAGATTTTCGAATCGGACGCAAAACTGATGGTTAATTGTAACGTTCAGGGCCGCCTAATGACGATGGAACACGCAAATTGGGTCGCGATTCAATAACCCGTCCTCCAGCCGACTTGCTCAAAGGGGATAATGCTGCCTCGGACACCATATGATCCGTCTCCTGTGGGTCTAGATTTACGAATCCGACGCAAAACTGTTGGTTAATTGTAACGTTTAGGGCCTCCTAATGACGATGGAAAACTAAAATTGAATCGCGATTCAATACATCGTTCTCCATCCGACTTGTCACCAAGGGGATATTATTGCTTCGGGCACCTCCTGTGAGTCTTAGAATTTCGAATCCGATGCAAAACTGATGGTTAATTGTAACGTTCAGGGCCTCCTAATGACGATGGAACAATCTAATTGCGTCGCAATTCAATAAATCTTCCCCCAGCCGACTTGTCTCCAAGGGGATATTGCTGCCTCGGGCACCTTATGGTCCGTCTCCTGTGAGTCTACATTTTCGAATCCGACGCAAAACTGATAGTTAATTGTATCGCTCAGGGAGTCCTAATGACGATGGAAAACTCAAATTGCATCGCAATTCAATACATCGTATTCCAGCCCACTTGTCTCCAAGGGGATATTGCTGCCTCGGGCACCTTATGGTCCGTCTCCTGTGAGTCTAGATTTTTGAATCCCACGCAAACTGATAGTTAATTGTAACGTTCAGGGCCTCCTAATGACGAGGGAACACTCAAATTGCGTCGAGATTCAATACATCGTCCTCCAGCCGACTTGTCTCCAAGGGGATATTGCTGCCTCGGGCATCTTATGGTCCGCCTCCTGTGAGTCTAGATTTTCGAACCGACGCAAAACTGACGTTTAATTGTAACGTTCAGGGCCTCCTAATGACGATGGAACACTCACATTCTGTCCAGATTCAATACATCGTCCTCCAACCCACTTGTCTCCAAGGGGATATTGCTGCCTCCGGCACCTTATGGTCCGTCTCCTGTGAGTCTAGGTTTTCGAATCCGACGCAAAACTGATAGTTAATTGTAACGTTCAGGGCCTCCTAATTACGATGGAACACACAAATTGCGTCGCGATTCAATAAATTGTCCTTAAGCCGACTTGTCTCTTAGGGGATATTGCTGCCTCGGACACCATACGGTTCGTCTCCTGCGAGTTTAGATTTTCGAATCCGACGCAAAACTGATGGTTAATTGTAACGTTCAGCCCCTCCTAATGACGATGGAAAACTAAAATTGCATCGAGATTCAATTCATCGTCCACATGCCGATTTGTGTCCAAGGGGATATTGCTGCCAAGGGCACCTTATGGTCCGTCTCCTGTCAGTCTAGATTTTCGAATCCGACGCAAAACTAATGGTTAATTGTAACGTTCTGGGCCTCCTAATGACGATGGAAAACTCAAATTGCATCGCGATTCAATACATCGTCTTCCTGCCGATTTGTCTCCAAGGGAATATTGCTGCATCAAGCACCTTATGGTCCGTTTCCTGTGAGTCTAGATTTTCGAATCGGACGCAAAACTGATGGTTAATTGTAACGTTCAGGGCCGCCTAATGACGACGGAACACTAATTGGGTCGCGATTCAATACATCGTCCTCCAGCCTACTTGTCTCCAAGGGGATATTGCTGCCTCGGATACCTCCTGTGAGTCTAGATTTTCGAATCCGACGCAAAACTGATGGATAATTGTAACGTTCAGGGCCTCCTAATGACGATGGAACACTCACATTCCGTCCAGATTCAATACATCGTCCTCCAACCCACATGTCTCCAAGGGGATATTGCTGCCTCTGGCGCCTTAGGTCCGTCTCCTGTGAGTCTAGGTTTTCGAATCCGACACAAAACTGATGGTTAATTGTAACGTTCAGGGCCACCTAATGACGATGGAATACTCAAATTGCGACGCGATTCAATACACTGTGCTCCAGCCGACTTGTCTACAAGGGGATATTGCTGATTTGGGCACCTTATGGTCCATCTCCTGTGAGTCTAGATTTTCGAATCGGACGCAAAACTGATAGTTAATTGTAACGTTCAGCGCCTACTAATGACGAGGGAACACTCAAATTGCGACGAGATTCAATACATCGTCCTCCAGACGACTTGTCTCCAAGGGGATATTGCTGCCTCGTGCACCTTATGGTCCGTCTCCTGTGAGTCTAGATTTTCGATTCCAACGCAAAACTGATTGTTAATTGTAACGTTCAGGGCCTCCTAATGACGATGGAACACTCACATTCCAACCAGATTCAATACATCGTCCTCCAGCCGACTTGTCTCCATGGGGATATTGCTGCCTCTGGCACCTTATGGTCCGTCTCCTGTGAGTCTAGATTTTCGAATCGGACGCAAAACTGATAGTTAACTGTAACGTTCAGGGCCTCCTAATAGCAATGGAGAACTCAAATTGCATCGCGATTCAATACATCGTCCTCCAGCCGACTTGTCTCCAAGGGGATATTGCTGCCTTGGGCACCTTAATATCCGTCTCCTGTGAGTCTAGATTTTCGAATCGGACGCAAAACTGATAGTTAATTGTCACGTTCAGGGCCTCCTAATGACGACGGAAAACTCAAATTGCATCGCGATTCAATACATCGTCCTCCAGCCGACTTGTCTCCATGGGGATATTGCTGCCTCGTGCACCTTATGGTCCGTCTCCTGTGAGTCTAGACTATCGAATCGGACGCGAAACTGATAGTTAATTGTAGCGTTCAGGGCCTCCTAATAGCAATGGGGAACTCAAAGTGCATCGCGATTCAATACATCGTCCTCCAGCCGACTTGTCTCCAAGGGGATATTGCTGCCTTGGGCACCTTATGGTCAGTCTCCTGTGTGTCTAGATTTTCGAATCGGACGCAAAACTGATAGTTAATTGTAACGTTTAGGGCCTCCTAATGACGACGGAAAACTCAAATTGCATCGCGATTCAATACATCGTCCTCCAGCCGAAGTGTCTCCAAGGGGATATTGCTGCCTCGGGCACCTTATGGTCTATCTCCTGTAAGTATAGATTTTCGAATCGGACGCAAAACTGATGGCTAATTGTAACGTTCAGGGCCGCCTAATGACGATGGAACATGCAAATTGGGTCGCGATTCAATAACCCGTCCTCCAGCCGACTTGTCTCAAAGGGGATAATGCTGCCTCGGACACCATATGATCCGTCTCCTATGGGTCTAGATTTACGAATCCGACGCAAAACTGTTGGTTAATTGTAACGTTCAGGGCCTCCTAATGACGATGGAAAACTAAAATTGCATCGCGATTCAATACAACGTTCTCCATCCGAGTTGTCACCAAGGGGATATTATTGCTTCGGGCACCTCCTGTGAGTCTTAGATTTTCGAATCCGATGCAAAACTGATGGTTAATTGTAACGTTCAGGGCCTCCTAATGACGATGGAACAATCTAATTGCGTCGCAATTCAATAAATCTTCCTCCAGCCGACTTGTCTCCAAGGGCATATTGCTGCCTCGGGCACCTTATGGTCCGTCTCCTGTGAGTCTACATTTTCGAATCCGACGCAAAACTGATAGTTAATTGTATCGCTCAGGGAGTCCTAATGACGATGGAAAACTCAAATTGCATCGCGATTCAATACATCGTATTCCAGCCAACTTGTCTGCAAGGGGATATTGCTGCCTCGGGCACCTTATGGTCCGTCTCCTGTGAGTCTAAATTTTTGAATCCCACGCAAACTGATAGTTAATTGTAACGTTCAGGGCCTCCTAATGACGAGGGAACACTCAAATTGCGACGAGATTCAATAAATCGTCCTCCAGCTGACTTGTCTCCAAGGGGATATTGCTGCCTCGGGCATCTTATGGTCCGCCTCCTGTGAGTCTAGATTTTCGAATCCGATGCAAAACTGATGGTTATTGTAACGTTCAGGGCCTCCTAATGACGATGGAACACCCACATTCCGTCCAGATTCAATACATCGTCCTCAAGCCGACTTGTCTACAAGGGGATATTGCCGCCTTGGGCTCCTAATGGTCCGTCTCCTGTGTGTGTAGGTTTTCGAATGGGACGCAAAACTCATAGTTAATTGTAACGTTCAGGGCCTCCTAATGACGATGGACCACT
Organism: Schistocerca cancellata; assembly: GCF_023864275.1. NCBI lineage: Eukaryota > Metazoa > Arthropoda > Insecta > Orthoptera > Acrididae > Schistocerca > Schistocerca cancellata. Next base: position 117,295 of record NC_064631.1, read on the forward strand.
CAAATTGCATCGCAATTCAATAATCTTCCTCCAGCCGACTTGTTTCCAAGGGGATATTGCTGCCTCCGGAACCTTATGGTCCGTCTCCTGTGAGTCTAGATTTTCGAATCCCACGCAAACTGATAGTTAATTGTAAGGTTCAGGGCCTCCTAATGACGAGGGAACACTCAAATTGCGACGAGATTCAATACATCGTCCTCCAGCTGACTTGTCTCCAAGGGGATATTGCTGCCTCGGGCATCTTATGGTCCGCCACCTGTGAGTCTAGATTTTCGAATCCGACGCAAAACTAATGGTTAATTGTAACGTTCTGGGCCTCCTAATGACGATGGACCACTCAAATTGCATCGCAATTCAATAATCTTCCTCCAGCCGACTTGTTTCCAAGGGGATATTGCTGCCTCGTACACCTTATGGTAGGTCTCCTGTGAGTCTAGATTTTCGAATCCCACGCAAACTGGTAGTTAATTGTTACGTTCAGGGCCTTTTAATGACGAGGGAACACTCAAATTGCGACGAGATTCAATACATCGTCCTCCAGCCGACTTGTCTCCAAGGAAATATTGCAGCCTCCGACACCTTAGGTCCGTCTCCTGTGAGTGTAGATTTTCGAATCAGACGCAAAACTGACGGTTAATTGTAGCGTTCAGGGCCTCCTAATGACGATGGGAGACGCACATACCGTCCAGATTCAAAACATCGTCCTCCAACCCACTTGTCTGCAAGGGGATATTGCTGCCTCCGGCACCTTATGGACCGTCCCCTGTGAGTCTAGGTTTCGGAATCGGACGTAAAACTGATGGTTAATTGTAACGTTCAGGGGCTCCTAATGACGAGGGAACATTCACTTTGCGACGAGATTCAATTCATCGTCCTCCTGCCGACTTGTCTCCAAGGGGATTTTGCTGCCTCGGGCACCTTATTGTCCGTCTCCTGTGAGACTAGATTTTCGAATCCAACGCAAAGCTGATGGTTAATTGTAACGTTTAGGGCCTCCTAATGACGATGGGACACTCACATTCCAACCAGATTCAATACATCGTCCTCCAGCCGACTTGTCCATATGGGGTTATTGCTGCCTCGGGAACCTTATGGTCCGTCTCCTGTGAGTCTAGATTTTCGCATCGGACGAAAAACTGATAGTTAATTGTAACGTTCAGGGCCTCCTACTGACGACGGAAAACTCAAATTGCATCGCGATTCAATACATCGTCCTCCAGCCGAAGTTTGCTGCCTCGGGCACCTTATGGTCCGTTTCCTGTGAGTCTAGATTTTCGAATCGGACGCAAAACTGATAGTTAATTGTAATGTTTATGGCCTCCTAATCACGATGGGAAACTCAAATTGCATCGCGATTCAATACATCGTCCTCCAGCCGACTTATATCCAAGGGGATATTGCTGCCCCGGGCACCTTATGGTCTGTCTCGTGTGAGTCTAGATTTTCGAATCTACGCAAAACTGATGGTTAATTGTAACGTTCAGGGCATCCTAATGACGATGGAACACTCTAATTGCGTCGCAATTCAATAAAAATTCCTCCAGCCGACTTGTCTCCAAGGGGATATTGCTGCCTCGGGCACCTTATGGTCCGTCTCCTGTGAGTCTACATTTTCGAATCCGACGCAAAACTGATAGTTAATTGTATCGTTCAGGGCGTCCTAATGACGATGGAAAACTCAAATTCCATCGCGATTCAAAACATCGTCCTCCAGCCTACTTGTCTCCAAGGGGATATTGCTGCCTCGGGCACCTTATGGTCCGTCTCCTGTGAGACTAGATTTTCGAATCCCACGCAAACTGATAGTTAATTGTAACGTTCAGGGCCTCCTAATGACGAGGGAACACTCAACTTGCGACGAGATTCAATACATCGTCCTCCAGCCGGTTTGTCTCCAAGGGGATACTGCTGCCTCGGGCACCTTATGGTCCGTCTCCTGTGAGTCTAGATTTTCGAATCGGACGCAACACTGATAGTTAATTGTAACGTTCAGGGCCTCCTAATGGCGATGGAAAACTCAAATTGCATAGCGATATAATACATCGTCCTCCAGCTGACTTGTCTCCAAGGGGATATTGCTGCCTCCGGGACCTTATGGTCCGTCTCCTGTGGGTCTAGGTTTTCGAATGGGACGCTAAACTGATAGTTAATTGTAACGTTCAGGGCCGCCTAATGACGATGGAACCCTCAAATTGGGTCGCGATTCAATAACTCGTCCTCCAGCCGACTTGTCTCCAAGGGGATACTGCTGTCTCAGGCACCTTATGGTCCGTCTCCTGTGAGTCTAGATTTTCGAATCCCACGCAAACTGATTGTTAATTGCAACGTTCAGGGGCTCCTAATTACGATGGAACACACAAAATGCGTCGCGATTCAATACATCGTCACCCATCCGACACTTCTCCAAGGGGATATTGCTGTCTCGGGCACCTTATGGTCCGTCTCCTGTGAGTCTAGGTTTTCGAATGGGACGCTAAACTGATAGTTAATTGTAACGTTCAGGGCCTCCTAATGACGATGGAAAACTCAAATTGCATCGCGATTCAATACATCGTCACCCATCCGACACTTCTCCAAGGGGATATTGCTGTCTCGGGCACCTTATGGTCCGTCTCCTGTGAGTGTAGATTTTCGAATCGGACGCAAAACTGATAGTTAATTGTAACATTCAGGGCCTCCTAATGACGACGGAAAACTCAAATTGCATCGCGATTCAACAGATCATCCTCCTCCAGACGACTTGTCTCCAAGGGGATATTGCTGCCTCGGGCACCTTATTCTCCGTCTCCTGTGAGTGTAGATTTTCGCATCGGACATAAAACGGATGGTTAATTGTAACGTTCAGGGCCGCCTAATGACGATGGAACCCTCAAATTGGGTCGCGATTCAATAACTCGTCCTCCAGCCGACTTGTCTCCAAGGGGATACTGCTGCCTCGGGCACCTTATGGTCCGTCTCCTGTGATTCTAGATTTTCGAATCCCACGCAAACTGATTGTTAATTGCAACGTTCAGGGCCTCCTAATGACGAGGAAACACTCAAATTGCGACGAGATTCAATACATCGTCCTCCAGCCGACTTGTCTCCAAGGGGATATTGCTGCCTTGGGCAACTTATGGTCCGTCTCCTGTGAGTCTAGGTTATCGAATCCTACGCAAAACTGATGGTTAATTGTAACGTTCAGGGCCTGCTAATGACGAAGGAACACTCAAATTGCATCGCGATTCAATACATCGTCCTCCAGCCGACATGTCTCCAAGGGGATATTGCTGCTTCGGGCACCTTATGGCCCGTCTCGTGTGAGTCTAAATTTTCGAATCGGACGCAAAACTGATAGTTAATTGTAACTTTCAGGGCCTCATAATGACGATGGAAAACTCAAATTGCACCGCGATTCAATACATCGTCCTCCAGCCGACATGTTTCCAGAGGGATATCGCTGCTTCGATCACCTTATGCTCCGTCTCCTGTGAGTCTAGATTTTAGAATCGGACGCAAAACTGATAGTTAATTGTAACGTTCAGGGCCTCCTAATAACGATGGAAAACTCAAATTGCATCGCGATTCAATACATCGTCCTCCAGCCGACTTGTCTCCAAGGGGATATTGCTGCTTCAATCACCTTATGGTCCGTCTCCTGTGAGTCTAGATTTTCGAATCGGACGCAAAACTGATAGTTAGTTGTAACGTTCAGGGCCTCCTAATGACGATGGAAAACTCAAATTGCATCGTGATTCAATACATCGTCCTCCAGCCGACTTGTCCCCAAGGGGATATTGATGCGTCGGGCGCCTTATGGTCCCTTTCATGTGAGTCTAGATTTTCCAATCCGACGCAAAACTGGTGGTTACTTGTAACGTTCAGGGCCTCCTAATGACGATGGAACACTCAAATTGCGTCGCGATTCAATAAATCTTCCTCCAGCCGACTTGTCTCCAAGGGGATATTGCTGCCTTGGACACCTTATGGTCCGTCTCCTGTGAGTCTAGATTTTCGAATCGGACGCAAAACTGATAGTTAATTGTAACGTTCAGGGGGTCCTAATGACGTCGGAAAACTCAAATTGCATCGCGATTCAACAGATCATCCTCCTCCAGACGACTTTTCTCCAAGGGGATATTGCTGCCTCCGGCACCTTATGCTCCGTCTCCTGCGAGTCTAGAGTTTCGAATCGGACGCAAAACTGATAGTTAATTCTTACGTTTAGGGCCTCCTAATGACGTTGGAAAACTCAAATTGCATCGCGATTCAATACATCGTCATCCAGCCGACTTGTCTCCAAGGGGATATTGCTGCCTCGGGCACCTTATAGTACGTCTCCTGTGAGTCTAGATTTTGGAATCGGACGCAAAACTGATGGTTAATCGGAACATTCAGGGCCGCCTAATGACGATGGAACATTCACATTAGATCGCGATTCAATACATCGTCATCAAGCCGACTTGTCTCCAAGGGGATAATGCTGCCTCGGGCACCTTATGGTCCGTCCCCTGTGAGTCTAGATTTTCGAATCCGACGCAAAACTGATAGTTAATTGTAACGTTCAGGGCCTCCTAATGACGATGGAAAACTCAAATTGCATCGTCCTCCAGTCTACTTGTCTCCAAGGGGAAATTGCTGCCTCGTACACTTTATGGTAGGTCTCCTGTGAGTCTAGATTTTCGAATCCCACGCAAACTGATAGTTAATTGTTACGTTCAGGGCCTCTTAATGACGAGGGAACACTCAAATTGCGACGAGATTCAATACATCGTCCTCCAGCCGACTTGTCTCCAAGGAGATATTGCTTCCTCCGGCACCTTAGGTCCGTCTCCTGTGAGTGTAGATTTTCGAATCAGACGCAAAACTGTCGGTTAATTGTAGCGTTCAGGGCCTCCTAATGACGATGGAAGACTCACATACCGTCCAGATTCAAAACATCGTCCTCCAACCCACTTATCTGCAAGGGGATATTGCTGCCTCCGGCACCTTATGGACCGTCCCCTGTGATTCTAGGTTTTGGAATCCGACGTAAGACTGATCGTTAATTGTAACGTTCAGGGGCTCCTAATGACGAGGGAACACTCAACTTGCGACGAGATTCAATACATCGTCCTCCGGCCGACTTGTCTCCAAGGGGATTTTGCTGCCTCGGGCACCTTATTGTCCGTCTCCTGTGAGACTAGATTTTCGAATCCAACGCAAAACTGATGATTAATTGTAACGTTTAGGGCCTCCTAATGACGATGGGACACTCACATTCCAACCAGATTCAATACATCGTCCTCCAGCCGACTTGTCCATATGGGGCTATTGCTGCCTCGGGAACCTTATGGTCCGTCTCCTGTGAGTCTAGATTTTCGAAACGGACGCAAAACTGATAGTTAATTGTAACGTTCAGGGCCTCCTAATTGCAGTGGAAAACTCAAATAGCATCGCGATTCAATACATCGTCCTCCAGCCGACTTGTCTTCAAGGGGATATTGCTGCCTTGGGCACCTTGTGGTCCGTCTCCTGTGAGTCTAGATTTTCGAATCGGACGAAAAACTGATAGTTAATTGTAACGTTCAGGGCCTCCTAATGACGACGGAAAACTCAAATTGCATCGCGATTCAATACATCGTCCTCCAGCCGAAGTGTCTCCAAGGGGATATTGCTGCCTCGGGCACCTTATGGTCCGTTTCCTGTGAGTCTAGATTTTCGAATCGGACGCAAAACTGATAGTTAATTGTAACGTTTAGGGCCTCCTAATCACGATGGGAAACTCAAATTGCATCGCGATTCAATACATCGTCCTCCAGCCGACTTATATCCAAGGGGATATTGCTGCCCCGGGCACCTTATGGTCTGTCTCGTGTGAGTCTAGATTTAAGAATCTACGCAAAACTGATTAATTGTAACGTTCAGGGCATCCTAATGACGATGGAACACTCTAATTGCGTCGCAATTCAATAAATATTCCTCCAGCCGACTTGTCTCCAAGGGGATATTGCTGCCTCGGGCACCTTATGGTCCGTCTCCTGTGAGTCTAGATTTTCGAATCCCACGCAAACTGATAGTTAATTGTAACGTTCAGGGCCTCCTAATGACGAGGGAACACTCAACTTGCGACGAGATTCAATATATCGTCCTTCAGCCGGTTTGTCTCCAAGGGGACATTGCTGCCTCCGGGACCCTATGGTCCGTCACCTGTGGGTCTAGGTTTTCGAATCCGATGCAAAACTTATGGTTAATTGTAACGTTCAGTGCCTCCTAATGACGATGGAACAATCAAATTGCGTCGCGATTCAATACATCGTCCTCCAGCCGACTTGTCTACAACGGGATATTGCTGCCTTGGGCACCTTATGATCCGTCTCCTGTGAGTGGAATGGGACGCTAAACTGATAGTTAATTGTAACGTTCAGTGCCTCCTAATGACGATGGAAAACTCAAATTGTATCGCGATTCAATACATCGTCCTCAAGCCGACATGTTTCCAGAGGGATATTGCTGCTTCGATCACCTTATGATCCGTCTCCTGTGAGTCTAGATTTTCGAATCGGACGCAAAACTGATAGTTAATTGTAACGTTCAGGGCCTCCTAATGACGATGGAGAACTCAAATTGCATCGCGATTCAACACATCATGCTCCTCAAGACGACTTGTCTCCAATGGGATATTGCTGCCTCGGGCACCTTATTCTCCGTCTCCTGTGAGTGTAGATTTTCGCATCGGACATAAAACGGATGGTTAATTGTAACGTTCAGGGCCGCCTAATGACGATGGAACCCTCAAATTGGGTCGCGATTCAATAACTCGTCCTCCAGCCGACTTGTCTCCAAGGGGATACTGCTGCCTCGGGCACCTTATGGTCCGTCTCCTGTGAGTCTAGATTTTCGAATCCGACGCAAAACTGATGGTTAATTGTAACGTTCAGGGCCTGCTAATGACGAAGGAAAACTCAAATTGCATCGCGATTAAATACATCGTCCTCCAGCCGACATGTCTCCATGGGGATATTGCTGCTTCGGGCACCTTATGGCCCGTCTCGCGTGAGTCTAAATTTTCGAATCGGACGCAAAACTGATAGTTAATTGTAACTTTCAGGGCCTCATAATGACGATGGAAAACTCAAATTGCATCGCGATTCAATACATCGTCCTCCAGCCGACACGTTTCCGGAGGGATATTGCTGCTTCGATCACCTTATGGTCCGTCTCCTGTGAGTCTAGATTTTCGAATCGGACGCAAAACTGATAGTTAATTGTAACGATCAGGGCCTCCTAATGACGATGGAAAACTCAAATTGCATCGCGATTCAATACATCGTCCTCCAGCCGACTTGTCTCCAAAGGTATATTGCTGCTTCAATCACCTTATGGTCCGTCTCCTGTGAGTCTAGATTTTCGAATCGGACGCAACACTGATAGTTAATTGTAACGTTCGGGGCCTCCTAATGGCGATGGAAAACTCAAATTGCATAGCGATTCAATACATCGTCCTCCAGCCGACTTGTCTCCAAGGGGATATTGCTGCCTCCGGCACCTTATGGTCCGTCTCCTGTGGGTCTAGGTTTTCGAATCCGACGCAAAACTGATGGTTAATTGTAACGTTCAGTGCCTCCTAATGACGATGGCACAATCAAATTCCGTCGCGATTCAATACATCGTCCTCCAGCCGACATGTTTCCAGAGGGATATTGCTGCTTCGATCACCTTATGGTCCGTCTCCTGTGAGTCTAGATTTTCGAATCGGACGCAAAACTGATAGTTAATTGTAACGTTCAGGGCCTCCTAATGACGATGGAAAACTCAAATTGCATCGCGATTCAATACATCGTCACCCATCCGACACTTCTCCAAGGGGATATTGCTGTCTCGGGCACCTTATGGTCCGTCTCCTGTGAGTGTAGATTTTCGAATCGGACGCAAAACTGATAGTTAATTGTAACATTCAGGGCCTCCTAATGACGACGGAAAACTCAAATTGCATCGCGATTCAACAGATCATCCTCCTCCAGACGACTTGTCTCCAAGGGGATATTGCTGCCTCGGGCACCTTATTCTCCGTCTCCTGTGAGTGTAGATTTTCGCATCGGACATAAAACGGATGGTTAATTGTAACGTTCAGGGCCGCCTAATGACGATGGAACCCTCAAATTGGGTCGCGATTCAATAACTCGTCCTCCAGCTGACTTGTCTCCAAGGGGATACTGCTGCCTCGGGCACCTTATGGTCCGTCTCCTGTGATTCTAGATTTTCGAATCCCACGCAAACTGATTGTTAATTGCAACGTTCAGGGCCTCCTAATGACGAGGAAACACTCAAATTGCGACGAGATTCAATACATCGTCCTCCAGCCGACTTGTCTCCAAGGGGATATTGCTGCCTTGGGCAACTTATGGTCCGTCTCCTGTGAGTCTAGGTTATCGAATCCTAAGCAAAACTGATGGTTAATTGTAACGTTCAGGGCCTGCAAATGACGAAGGAACACTCAAATTGCATCGCGATTCAATACATCGTCCTCCAGCCGACATGTCTCCAAGGGGATATTGCTGCTTCGGGCACCTTATGGCCCGTCTCGTGTGAGTCTAAATTTTCGAATCGGACGCAAAACTGATAGTTAGTTGTAACGTTCAGGGCCTCCTAATGACGATGGAAAACTCAAATTGCATCGTGATTCAATACATCGTCCTCCAGCCGACTTGTCCCCAAGGGGATATTGATGCTTCGGGCGCCTTATGGTCCCTTTCATGTGAGTCTAGATTTTCCAATCCGACGCAAAACTGGTGGTTACTTGTAACGTTCAGGGCCTCCTAATGACGATGGAACACTCAAATTGCGTCGCGATTCAATAAATCTTCCTCCAGCCGACTTGTCTCCAAGGGGATATTGCTGCCTTGGACACCTTATGGTCCGTCTCCTGTGAGTCTAGATTTTCGAATCGGACGCAAAACTGATAGTTAATTGTAACGTTCAGGGGGTCCCAATGACGTCGGAAAACTCAAATTGCATCGCGATTCAACAGATCATCCTCCTCCAGACGACTTGTCTCCAAGGGGATATTGCTGCCTCCGGCACCTTATGCTCCGTCTCCTGCGAGTCTAGAGTTTCGAATCGGACGCAAAACTGATAGTTAATTCTAACGTTTAGGGCCTCCTAATGACGTTGGAAAACTCAAATTGCATCGCGATTCAATACATCGTCATCCAGCCGACTTGTCTCCAAGGGGATATTGCTGCCTCGGGCACCTTATAGTACGTCTCCTGTGAGTCTAGATTTTGGAATCGGACGCAAAACTGATGGTTAATCAGAACATTCAGGGCCGCCTAATGACGATGGAACATTCACATTAGATCGCGATTCAATACATCGTCATCAAGCCGACTTGTCTCCAAGGGGATAATGCTGCCTCGGGCACCTTATGGTCCGTCCCCTGTGAGTCTAGATTTTCGAATCCGACGCAAAACTGATAGTTAATTGTAACGTTCAGGGCCTCCTAATGACGATGGAAAACTCAAATTGCATCGTCCTCCAGTCTACTTGTCTCCAAGGGGATATTGCTGCCTCGTACACTTTATGGTAGGTCTCCTGTGAGTCTAGATTTTCGAATTCCACGCAAACTGATAGTTAATTGTTACGTTCAGGGCCTCTTAATGACGAGGGAACACTCAAATTGCGACGAGATTCAATACATCGTCCTCCAGCCGACTTGTCTCCAAGGAGATATTGCTGCCTCCGGCACCTTAGGTCCGTCTCCTGTGAGTGTAGATTTTCGAATCAGACGCAAAACTGTCGGTTAATTGTAGCGTTCAGGGCCTCCTAATGACGATGGAAGACTCACATACCGTCCAGATTCAAAACATCGTCCTCCAACCCACTTATCTGCAAGGGGATATTGCTGCCTCCGGCACCTTATGGACCGTCCCCTGTGATTCTAGGTTTTGGAATCCGACGTAAGACTGATGGTTAATTGTAACGTTCAGGGGCTCCTAATGACGAGGGAACACTCAACTTGCGACGAGATTCAATACATCGTCCTCCGGCCGACTTGTCTCCAAGGGGATTTTGCTGCCTCGGGCACCTTATTGTCCGTCTCCTGTGAGACTAGATTTTCGAATCCAACGCAAAACTGATGGTTAATTGTAACGTTTAGGGCCTCCTAATGACGATGGGACACTCACATTCCAACCAGATTCAATACATCGTCCTCCAGCCGACTTGTCCATATGGGGCTATTGCTGCCTCGGGAACCTTATGGTCCGTCTCCTGTGAGTCTAGATTTTCGAAACGGACGCAAAACTGATAGTTAATTGTAACGTTCAGGGCCTCCTAATAGCAGTGGAAAACTCAAATAGCATCGCGATTCAATACATCGTCCTCCAGCCGACTTGTCTTCAAGGGGATATTGCTGCCTTGGGCACCTTGTGGTCCGTCTCCTGTGAGTCTAGATTTTCGAATCGGACGAAAAACTGATAGTTAATTGTAACGTTCAGGGCCTCCTAATGACGACGGAAAACTCAAATTGCATCGCGATTCAATACATCGTCCTCCAGCCGAAGTGTCTCCAAGGGGATATTGCTGCCTCGGGCACCTTATGGTCCGTTTCCTGTGAGTCTAGATTTTCGAATCGGACGCAAAACTGATAGTTAATTGTAACGTTTAGGGCCTCCTAATCACGATGGGAAACTCAAATTGCATCGCGATTCAATACATCGTCCTCCAGCCGACTTATATCCAAGGGGATATTGCTGCCCCGGGCACCTTATGGTCTGTCTCGTGTGAGTCTAGATTTAAGAATCTACGCAAAACTGATTAATTGTAACGTTCAGGGCATCCTAATGACGATGGAACACTCTAATTGCGTCGCAATTCAATAAATATTCCTCCAGCCGACTTGTCTCCAAGGGGATATTGCTGCCTCGGGCACCTTATGGTCCGTCTCCTGTGAGTCTAGATTTTCGAATCCCACGCAAACTGATAGTTAATTGTAACGTTCAGGGCCTTCTAATGACGAGGGAACACTCAACTTGCGACGAGATTCAATATATCGTCCTTCAGCCGGTTTGTCTCCAAGGGGATATTGCTGCCTCGGGCACCTTATGGTCCGTCTCCTGTGAGTCTAGATTCTCGAATCGGACGCAACACTGATAGTTAATTGTAACGTTCAGGGTCTCCTAATGGCGATGGAAAACTCAAATTGCATAGCGATTCAATACATCGTCCTCCAGCCGACTTGTCTCCAAGGGGACATTGCTGCCTCCGGGACCCTATGGTCCGTCACCTGTGGGTCTAGGTTTTCGAATCCGATGCAAAACTTATGGTTAATTGTAACGTTCAGTGCCTCCTAATGACGATGGAACAATCAAATTGCGTCGCGATTCAATACATCGTCCTCCAGCCGACTTGTCTACAACGGGATATTGCTGCCTTGGGCACCTTATGATCCGTCTCCTGTGAGTGGAATGGGACGCTAAACTGATAGTTAATTGTAACGTTCAGTGCCTCCTAATGACGATGGAAAACTCAAATTGTATCGCGATTCAATACATCGTCCTCAAGCCGACATGTTTCCAGAGGGATATTGCTGCTTCGATCACCTTATGATCCGTCTCCTGTGAGTCTAGATTTTCGAATCGGACGCAAAACTGATAGTTAATTGTAACGTTCAGGGCCTCCTAATGACGATGGAGAACTCAAATTGCATCGCGATTCAACACATCATGCTCCTCAAGACGACTTGTCTCCAATGGGATATAGCTGCCTCGGGCACCTTATTCTCCGTCTCCTGTGAGTGTAGATTTTCGCATCGGACATAAAACGGATGGTTAATTGTAACGTTCAGGGCCGCCTAATGACGATGGAACCCTCAAATTGGGTCGCGATTCAATAACTCGTCCTCCAGCCGACTTGTCTCCAAGGGGATACTGCTGCCTCGGGCACCTTATGGTCCGTCTCCTGTGAGTCTAGATTTTCGAATCCGACGCAAAACTGATGGTTAATTGTAACGTTCAGGGCCTGCTAATGACGAAGGAAAACTCAAATTGCATCGCGATTAAATACATCGTCCTCCAGCCGACATGTCTCCATGGGGATATTGCTGCTTCGGGCACCTTATGGCCCGTCTCGTGTGAGTCTAAATTTTCGAATCGGACGCAAAACTGATAGTTAATTGTAACTTTCAGGGCCTCCTAATGACGATGGAAAACTCAAATTGCATCGCGATTCAATACATCGTCCTCCAGCCGACTTTGTCTGCAAGGGGATATTACTGCCTTGGGCATCTTATGGTCCGTCTCTTGTTAGTCTAGGTTTTCGAATCGGAAGCAAAACTGATAGTTAATTGTAACGTTCAGGGCCTCCTAATGACGATGGAAAACTCAAATTGCATCGCGGTTCAATACAGCGTCCTCCAGCCGACTTGTCTCCATGTGGATATTGCTGCTTCGGGCACCTTATGGTCCGTCTCCTGTCAGTCTAGATTTTCGAATCGGACGCAAAACTGATAGTTAGTACTAACGTTTAGGGCCTCCTAATCACGATGGAAAACTCAAATTGCATCGCGATTCAATACATCTTCCTCCAGCCGACTTGTCTCCAAGGGGATATTGCTGCTTCGGGCACCTTATGGTCCGTCTCCTGTAAGTCTAGATTTTCTAATCCGACGCAAAATTGATGGGTAATTGTAAGGTTCAGGGCCTCCTAATGACGATGGAACACTCAAATTGGGTCGCGATTCAATACATCTTCCTCCATCCGACTTGTCTCCAACGGGATATTGCTGCCTTGGACACCTTATTGTCCGTCTCCTGTGAGTCTAGATTTTCGAATCGGACGCAAAACTGTTGGTTAATTGTAACGTTCAGGGCCTCCTAATCACGATGGAAAACTCAAATTGCATCGCGATTCAACACATCATCCTCCTCCAGACGACTTGTATCCAAGGGGATATTGCTGCCTCGGGCACCTTATGGTCCGTCTCCTGTGAGTCTAGATTTTCGAATCGGACGTTAAACTGATAGTTAATTCTAACGTTTAGGGCCTCCTAATGACGATGGAAAACTCAAATTGCATCGCGATTCAATACATCCTCCTCCAGCCGACTTGTCTCCAAGGCGATATTGCTGCCTCGGGCACCTTATGGTCCGTCTCCTGTGAGTCTAGATTTTCGAATCGGACGCAAACCTGATGGTTAATTGTAACGTTCAGCGACGCCTAATGACGATGGAACACTCAAATTGGATCGCGATTCATTAACTGGTCCTCCAGCCCACTTGTCTCCAAGGGGATATTGCTGCCTCGGACACCATATGGTCCGCCTCCTGTGAGTCTATATTTTCAAATCCGACGCAAAACTGTTGGTTAATTGCAACGTTCAGGGCTTCCTAATGACGATGGAAAACTAAAATTTCATCGCGATTCATTACATCGTCCTCCAGCCCACTTGTCTCCAAGGGAATATTGCTGCTTCGGGCACCTCCTGTGAGTCTAGATTTTTGAATCCGACGCAAAAATGATGGTTGATTGTTACGCTCAGGGCCTCCTAATGACGATGGAACACTCAAATTGCGTCGCAATTCAATAAATCTTCCTCCAGCCGACTTGTCTCCAAGGGGATATTGCTGCCTCGGGCACCTTATGGTCCGTCCCCTGTGAGTCTAGATTTTCGAATCCGACGCAAAACTAATAGTTAATTGTATCGTTCAGGGCGTCCTAATAACGATGGAAAACACAAATTGCATCGCGATTAATTACATTGTCCTCCAGCCTACTTGTCTCCAAGGGGATATATCTGTCTCGGGCACCTTATGGTCCGTCTCCTGTGAGTCTATATTTTCCTATTCCACGCAAACTGATAGTTAATTGTAACGTTCAGGGCCTCCTAATGACGATGGAACACTCAAATTGCGTCGCGATTCAATACATCGTCCTCCAGCCGACTTGTCTCCAAGGGGATATTGCTGCCTTGGGCACCTCATGGTCTGTCTCCTGTAAGTCTAGGTTTTCGTATCCGACGCAAAACTGATGGTTAATTGTAACGTTCAGGGCCTCCTAATGACGATGAAACACTCAAATTGCGTCGCGATTCAATACATCGTCCTCCACCCGACTTGTCTAAAAGGGGATATTGCTGCCTCGGGCACCTTATAGTCCGTCTCCTGTGAGTCTAGATTTTCGAATCGGACGCAAAACTGATAGTTAATTCCAACGTTTAGGGCCTCCTAATCACGATGGAAAACTCAAATTGCATCGCGATTCAATACATTGTCGTCCAGCCGACTTGTCTCCAAGGGGATATTGCTGCCTCGGGCACCTCATGGTCCGTCCCCTATGAGTCTAGATTTTCGAATCCGACGCAAAACTTATAGTTAATTGTATCGTTCAGGGCGTCCTAATAACTATGGAAAACTCAAATTGCATCGCGATTCAATACATTGTCCTCCAGCATACTTGTCTCCAAGGGGATATAGCTGTCTCGGGCACCTTACGATCCGTCGCCTGTGAGTCTTTATTTTCCAATTCCACGCAAACTGATAGTTAATTGTAACGTTCAGGGCCTCCTCATGACGAGCGAACACTCAAATTGCGACGAGATTCAATACATCATCCTCCAGCCGACTTGTCTCCAAGGGGATATTGCTGCCTTGGGCACCTCATGGTCTGTCTCCTGTGAGTCTAGGTTTTCGTATCCGACGCAAAACTGATAGTTAATTGTAACGTTCAGGGCCTCCTAATGACCATGGAACACTCAAATTGCGTCGCGATTCAATACATCGTCCTCCAGCCGACTTGTTTACAAGGGGATATTGCTGCCTCGGACACCTTATGGTACGTCTCCTGTGAGTCTAGATTTTCGAATCGGACGCAAAACTGATAGTTAATTCTAACGTTTAGGGCCTCCTAATCACGATGGAAAACTCAATTTGCATGTGCGATTCAATACATCGTCCTCCAGCCGACTTGTCTCCAAGGGGATATTGCTGCTTCAATCACCTTATGGTCCGTCTCCTGTGAGTCTAGATTTTCGAATCTGACGCAAAACTGATAGTTAATTGAAACGTTCAGGGCCTCCTAATGACGACGGAAAACTTAAATTGCATCGTGATTGAACACATCATCCTCCTCCAGAAGACTTGTCGCCAAGGGGATATTGCTGCCTCGGGCACCTTATGCTCCGTCTCCAGTGAGTCTAGATTTTCGAATCGGACGCAAAACTGATAGTTAATTCTAACGTTTATGGCCTCCTAATGACGATGGAAAACTCAAATTGCATCGCGATTCAATACATCGTCCTCCAGCCGACTTGTCTCCAAGGGGATTTTGCTGCCTCGGGCACCTTATGGTCCGTCTCCTGTGAGTCTAGATTTTCGAATCGGACGCAAAACTGATGGTTAATTGTAACGTTCAGCGCCGCCTAATGACGATGGAACACTCAAATTGGATCGCGATTCAATAACTCGTCCTCCAGCCGACTTGTCTCCAAGGGGATATTGCTGCCTCGGACACCATATGGTTTGTCTCCTGTGAGTCTATATTTTCGAATCCGACGCAAAACTGTTGGTTAATTGCAACGTTCACGGCCTCCTAATGACGATGGAAAGCTAAAATTGCATCGCGATTCAATACATCGTCCTCCAGCCCACTTGTCTGCAAGGGTATATTGCTGCTTCGGGCACTTCCTGTGAGTCTAGATTTTTGAATCCGACGCAAAAATGATGGTTGATTGTAATGTTCAGGGCCTCCTAATGACGATGGAACACTCAAATTGCGTCGCAATTCAATAAATCTTCCTCCAGCCGATTTCTCTCCAAGGGGATACTGCTGCCTCGGGCACCTTATGGTCCGTCCCCTGTGAGTCTAGATTTTCGAATCCGACGCAAAACTAATAGTTAATTGTATCGTACAGGGCGTCCTAATAACGATGGAAAACTCAAATTGCATCGCGATTCAAGACATTGTCCTCCAGCCAATTGTCTCCAAGGGGATATTGCTGCCTCGGGCACCTTATGGTCCGTCTCCTGTGAGTCTATATTTTCGAATTTCAAGCAAACTGATAGTTAATTGTAACGTTCAGGACCTCATAATGACGAGCGAACACTCAAATTGCGACGAGATTCAATACCTCGTCCTCCAGCCGACATGTCTCCAAGGGGATATTGCTGCCTTGGGCACCTCATGGTCTGTCTCCTGTGAGTCTAGGTTTTCGTATCCGACGCAAAACTGATGGTTAATTGTAAGGTTCAGGGCCTCCTAATGACGATGGAACACTCAAATTGCGTCGCGATTCAATACATCGTCCTCCACCCGCCTTGTCTAAAAGGGGATATTGCTGCCTCGGGCTCCTTATAGTCCGTCTCCTGTGAGTCTAGATTTTCGAATCGGACGCAAAACTGATAGTTAATTCTAACGTTTAGGGCCTCCTAATCACGATGGAAAACTCAAATTGCATCGCGATTCAATACATCGTCCTCCAGCCGACTTGTCTCCAAGGGGAAATTGCTGCCTCGGGCACCTTATGGTCCGTCCCCTATGAGTCTAGATTTTCGAATCCGACGCAAAACTAATAGTTAATTGTATCGTTCAGGGCGTCCTAATAACGATGGAAAACTCAAATTGCATCGCGATTCAATACATTGCCCTCCAGCCTACTTGTCTCCAAGGGGATATTGCTGCCTTGGGCACCTCATGGTCTGTCTCCTGTGAGTCTAGGTTACGTATCCGACGCAAAACTGATGGTTAATTGTAACGTTCAGGGCCTCCTAATGACCATGGAACACTCAAATTGCGTCGCGATTCAATACATCGTCCTCCAGCCGACTTGTCTACAAGGGGATATTGCTGCCTCGGACACCTTATTGTCCGTCTCCTGTGAGTCGAGATTTTCGAATCGGACGCAAAACTGATAGTTAATTCTAACGTTTAGGGCCTCCTAATCACGATGGAAAACTCAAATTGCATGTGCGATTCAATACATCGTCCTCCAGCCGACTTGTCTCCAAGGGGATATTGCTGCATCGGGCACCTTATGGTCCGTCTCCTGTGAGTCTAGATTTTCGAATCGGACGCAAAACTGATAGTTAATTGTAACTTTCAGGCCCGCCTAAAAATAATGGAACACTCAAATTGCATCGCGATTCAATACATCGTCCTCCAGCCGACTTGTCTCCAAGGGGATATTGCTGCCTCGGACACCATATGGTCCGTCTCCTGTGAGTCTAGATTTTAGAATCCGACGCAAAACTGTTGGTTAATTGTAACGTTCAGGGCCTCCTAATGACGATGGGAAACTAAAATTTCATCGCGATTCAATACATCGAGCTCCAGCCGACTTGTCTCCAAGGGGATATTTCTGCTTCGGGCACCCTATGGTCCGTGTCGTGTGAGTCTAGATTTTCGAATCGGACGCAAAACTGATAGTTAATTGTAACGTTCAGGGCCTCCTAATGATGAGGGAACACTCAAATTGCGATGAGATTCAATACATCGTCCTCCAGCCGACTCGACTCCAAGGGGATATTGCTGCCTTGGGCACCTTATGGTCCGTCTCTTGTGAGTCTAGGTTTTCGAATCGGACGCAAAACTGATAGTTAATTGTAACGTTCAGGGCCTCCTAATGACGATGGAAAACTCACATTGCATCGCGATTCAATACATCGTCCTCCAGCCAACTTGTCTCCAAGGGGATATAGCTGCTTCGGGCACCTTATGGTCCGTCTCCTGTGAGTCTAGATTTTCGAATCGGACGCAAAACTGATAGTTAATTGTAACGTTCAGGGCCTCCTAATGACGATGGAAAAGTCAAATTTCATCGCGATTCAATTCATCGTCCTCCAGCCGACTTGTCTCCAAGGGGATATTGCTGCCTCGGGCACCTTATGGTCTGTCCCCTGTGAGTCTATATTTTCGAATCGGACGCAAAACTGATAGTTAATACTAACGTTTAGGGCCTCCTAATCACGATGGAAAACTCAAATTGCATCGCGATTCAATACATCGTCTTCCAGCCGACTTGTCTCCATGGGGATATTGCAGCCTCGGGCACATTATGGTTTGTCTCCTGTGAGTCTATATTTTCGAATCCGACGCAAAACTGAAATTTAATTCTAACGTTTAGGGCCTCCTAATCACGATGGAAAACTCAAATTGCATCGCGGTTCAATACATCGTCCTCCAGCCGACTTGTCTCCAAGGGGATATTGCTGCTTATATCACCTTATGGTCCGTCTCCTGTGAGTCTAGATTTTCGAATCTGACGCAAAACTGAAAGTTAATTGAAACGTTCAGGGCCTCCTAATGACGACGGAAAACTCAAATTGCATCGCGATTCAACACATCATCCTCCTCCAGAAGACTTGTCTCCAAGGGGATATTGCTGCCTCGGGCACCTTATGATCCGTCTCCAGTGAGTCTAGACTTTCGAATCGGACGCAAAACTGATAGTTAATTCTAACGTTTATGGCCTCCTAATGACGATGGAAAACTCAAATTGCATCGCGATTCAATACATCGTCCTCCAGCCGACTTGTCTCCAAGGGAATTTTGCTGCCTCGGGCACCTTATGGTCCGTCTCCTGTGAGTCTAGATTTTCGAATCGGACGCAAAACTGATGGTTAATTGTAACGTTCAGCGCCGCCTAATGACGAAGGAACACTCAAATTGGATCGCGATTCAATAACTCGTCCTCCAGCCGACTTGTCTCCAAGGGGATATTGCTGCCTCGGACACCATATGGTTTGTCTCCTATGAGTCTATATTTTCGAATCCGACGCAAAACTGTTGGTTAATTGCAACGTTCACGGCCTCCTAATGACGATGGAAAGCTAAAATTGCATCGCGATTCAATACATCGTCCTCCAGCCCACTTGTCTGCAAGGGTATATTGCTGCTTCGGGCACTTCCTGTGAGTCTAGATTTTTGAATCCGACGCAAAAATGATGGTTGATTGTAACGTTCAGGGCCTCCTAATGACGATGGAATACTCAAATTGCGTCGCAATTCAATAAATCTTCCTCCAGCCGACTTCTCTCCAAGCGGATATTGCTGCCTCGGGCACCTCATGGTCTGTCTCCTGTGAATCTAGGTTTTCGTATCCGACGCAAAACTGATGGTTAATTGTAAGGTTCAGGGCCTCCTAATGATGATGGAACACTCAAATTGCGTCGCGATTCAATACATCGTCCTCCACCCGACTTGTCTAAAAGGGGATATTGCTGCCTCGGGCACCTTATAGTCCGTCTCCTGTGAGTCTAGATTTTCGAATCGGACGCAAAACTGATAGTTAATTCTAACGTTTAGGGCCTCCTAATCACGATGGAAAACTCAAATTGCATCGCGATTCAATACATCGTCCTCCAGCCGACTTATCTCCAAGGGGATATTGCTGCCTCGGGCACCTTATGGTCCGTCCCCTAAGAGTCTAGATTTTCGACTCCGACGCAAAACTAATAGTTAATTGTATCGTTCAGGGCGTCCTAATAACGATGGAAAACTCAAATTGCATCGCGATTCAATACATTGTCCTCCAGCCTACTTGTCTCCAAGGGGATATTGCTGCCTTGGGCACCTCATGGTCTGTCTCCTGTGAGTCTAGGTTTTCGTATCCGACGCAAAACTGATGGTTAATTGTAACGTTCAGGGCCTCCTAATGACCATGGAACACTCAAATTGCGTCGCGATTCAATACATCGTCCTCCAGCCGACTTGTCTACAAGGGGATATTGCTGCCTCGGACACCTTATGGTCCGTCTCCTGTGAGTCTAGATTTTCGAATCGGACGCAAAACTGATAGTTAATTCTAACGTTTAGGGCCTCCTAATCACGATGGAAAACTCAAATTGCAAGTGCGATTCAATACATCGTCCTCCAGCCGACTTGTCTCCAAGGGGATATTGCTGCATCGGGCACCTTATGGTCCGTCTCCTGTGAGTCTAGATTTTCGAATCGGACGCAAAACTGATAGTTAATTGTAACTTTCAGGCCCGCCTAATGACAATGGAACACTCAAATTGCATCGCGATTCAATACATCGTCCTCCAGCCGACTTGTCTCCAAGGGGATATTGCTGCCTCGGACACCATATGGTCCGTCTCCTGTGAGTCTAGATTTTAGAATCCGACGCAAAACTGTTGGTTAATTGTAACGTTCAGGGCCTCCTAATGACGATGGGAAACTAAAATTTCATCGCGATTCAATACATCGAGCTCCAGCCGACTTGTCTCCAAGGGGATATTTCTGCTTCGGGCACCTTATGGTCCGTGTCGTGTGAGTCTAGATTTTCGAATCGGACGCAAAACTGATAGTTAATTGTAACGTTCAGGGCCTCCTAATGACGATGGAAAACTCAAATTGCATCGCGATTCAATACATCGTCCTCCAGCCGACTTGTCTCCAAGGGGATTTTGCTGCCTCGGGCACCTTATGGTCCGTCTCCTGGGAGTCTAGATTTTCGAATCGGACGCAAAACTGATGGTTAATTGTAACGTTCAGCGCCGCCCAATGACGATGGAACACTCAAATTGGATCGCGATTCAATAACTCGTCCTCCAGCCGACTTGTCTCCAAGGGGATATTGCTGCCTCGGACACCATATGTTTTGTCTCCTGTGAGTCTATATTTTCGAATCCGACGCAAAACTGTTGGTTAATTGCAACGTTCACGGCCTCCTAATGACGATGGAAAGCTAAAATTGCATCGCGATTCAATACATCGTCCTCCACCCGACTTGTCTAAAAGGGGATATTGCTGCCTCGGGCACCTTATAGTCCGTCTCCTGTGAGTCTAGATTTTCGAATCGGACGCAAAACTGATAGTTAATTCCAACGTTTAGGGCCTCCTAATCACGATGGAAAACTCAAATTGCATCGCGATTCAATACATTGTCGTCCAGCCGACTTGTCTCCAAGGGGATATTGCTGCCTCGGGCACCTCATGGTCCGTCCCCTATGAGTCTAGATTTTGGAATCCGACGCAAAACTAATAGTTAATTGTATCGTTCAGGGCGTCCTAATAACTATGGAAAACTCAAATTGCATCGCGATTCAATACATTGTCCTCCAGCCTACTTGTCTCCAAGGGGATATTGCTGTCTCGGGCACCTTACGATCCGTCTCCTGTGAGTCTTTATTTTCCAATTCCACGCAAACTGATAGTTAATTGTAACGTTCAGGGCCTCCTCATGACGAGCGAACACTCAAATTGCGACGAGATTCAATACATCATCCTCCAGCCGACTTGTCTCCAAGGGGATATTGCTGCCTTGGGCACCTCATGGTCTGTCTCCTGTGAGTCTAGGTTTTCGTATCCGACGCAAAACTGATGGTTAATTGTAACGTTCAGGGCCTCCTAATGACCATGGAACACTCAAATTGCGTCGCGATTCAATACATCGTCCTCCAGCCGACTTGTCTGCAAGGGGATATTGCTGCCTCGGACACCTTATGGTACGTCTCCTGTGAGTCTAGATTTTCGAATCGGACGCAAAACTGATAGTTAATTACAACGTTTAGGGCCTCCTAATCACGATGGAAAACTCAATTTGCATGTGCGATTCAATACATCGTCCTCCAGCCGACTTGTCTCCAAGGGGATATTGCTGCATCGGGCACCTTATGGTCCGTCTCCTGTGAGTCTAGATTTTCGAATCGGACGCAAAACTGATAGTTAATTGTAACTTTCAGGCCCGCCTAATGACAATGGAACACTCAAATTGCATCGCGATTCAATACATCGTCCTCCAGCCGACTTGCCTCCAAGGGGATATTGCTGCCTAGGACACCATATGGTCCGTCTCCTGTGAGTCTAGATTTTAGAATCCGACGCAAAACTGTTGGTTAATTGTAACGTTCAGGGCCACCTAATGACGATGGGAAATTAAAATTTCATCGCGATTCAATACATCGAGCTCCAGCCGACTTGTCTCCAAGGGGATATTTCTGCTTCGGGCACCTTATGGTCCGTCTCTTGTGAGTCTAGGTTTTCGAATCGGACGCAAAACTGATAGTTAATTGTAACGTTCAGGGCCTCCTAATGACGATGGAAAAGTCAAATTGCATCGCGATTCAATACATCGTCCTCCAGCCAACTTGCCTCCAAGGGGATATTGCTGCTTCGGGCACCTTATGGTCCGTCTCCTGTGAGTCTAGATTTTCGAATCGGACGCAAAACTGATAGTTAATTGTAACGTTCAGGGCCTCCTAATCACGATGGAAAACTCAAATTGCATCGCGATTCAATACATCGTCCTCAGCCGACTTGTCTCCATGGGGATATTGCAGCCTCGGGCACCTTAAGGTCTGTCTCCTGTGAGTCTAGATTTTCGAATCGGACGTAAAACTGAAATTTAATTCTAACGTTTAGGGCCTCCTAATCACGATGGAAAACTCAAATTGCATCGCGATTCAATACATCGTCCTCCAGCCGACTTGTCTCCAAGGGGATATTGCTGCTTCAATCACCTTATGGTCCGTCTCCTGTGAGTCTAGATTTTCGAATCTGACGCAAAACTGATAGTTAATTGAAACGTTCAGGGCCTCCTAATGACGACGGAAAACTCAAATTGCATCGCGATTGAACACATCATCCTCCTCCAGAAGACTTGTCTCCAAGGGGATATTGCTGCCTCGGACACCATATGGTTTGTCTCCTGTGAGTCTATATTTTCGAATCCGACGCAAAACTGTTGGTTAATTGCAACGTTCACGGCCTCCTAATGACGATGGAAAGCTAAAATTGCATCGCGATTCAATACATCGTCCTCCAGCCCACTTGTCTGCAAGGGTATATTGCTGCTTCGGGCACTTCCTGTGAGTCTAGATTTTTGTATCCGACGCAAAAATGATGGTTGATTGTAACGTTCAGGGCCTCCTAATGACGATGGAACACTCAAATTGCGTCGCAATTCAATAAATCTTCCTCCAGCCGATTTCTCTCCAAGGGGATATTGCTGCCTCGGGCACCTTATGGTCCGTCCCCTGTGAGTCTAGATTTTCGAATCCGACGCAAAACTAATAGTTAATTGTATCGTACAGGGCGTCCTAATAACGATGGAAAACTCAAATTGCATCGCGATTCAAGACATTGTCCTCCAGCCAATTGTCTCCAAGGGGATATTGCTGCCTCGGGCACCTTATGGTCCGTCTCCTGTGAGTCTATATATTCGAATTTCAAGCAAACTGATAGTTAATTGTAACGTTCAGGGCCTCATAATGACGAGCGAACACTCAAATTGCGACGAGATTCAATACCTCGTCCTCCAGCCGACTTGTCTCCAAGGGGATATTGCTGCTTTGGGCACCTCATGGTCTGTCTCCTGTGAGTCTAGGTTTTCGTATCCGACGCAAAAAAGTGATGGTTAATTGTAAGGTTCAGGGCCTCCTAATGACGATGGAACACTCAAATTGCGTCGCGATTCAATACATCGTCCTCCACCCGACTTGTCTAAAAGGGGATATTGCTGCCTCGGGCACCTTATAGTCCGTCTCCTGTGAGTCTAGATTTTCGAATCGGACGCAAAACTGATAGTTAATTCTAACGTTTAGGGCCTCCTAATCACGATGGAAAACTCAAATTGCATCGCGATTCAATACATCGTCCTCCAGCCGACTTGTCTCCAAGGGGATATTGCTGCCTCGGGCACCTTATGGTCCGTCCCCTATGAGTCTAGATTTTCGAATCCGACGCAAAACTAATAGTTAATTGTATCGTTCAGGGCGTCCTAATAACGATGGAAAACTCAAATTGCATCGCGATTCAATACATTGCCCTCCAGCCTACTTGTCTCCAAGGGGATATTGCTGCCTTGGGCACCTCATGGTCTGTCTCCTGTGAGTCTAGGTTACGTATCCGACGCAAAACTGATGGTTAATTGTAACGTTCTGGGCCTCCTAATGACCATGGAACACTCAAATTGCGTCGCGATTCAATACATCGTCCTCCAGCCGACTTGTCTACAAGGGGATATTGCTGCCTCGGACACCTTATTGTCCGTCTCCTGTGAGTCGAGATTTTCGAATCGGACGCAAAACTGATAGTTAATTCTAACGTTTAGGGCCTCCTAATCACGATGGAAAACTCAAATTGCATGTGCGATTCAATACATCGTCCTCCAGCCGACTTGTCTCCAAGGGGATATTGCTGCATCGGGCACCTTATGGTCCGTCTCCTGTGAGTCTAGATTTTCGAATCGGACGCAAAACTGATAGTTAATTGTAACTTTCAGGCCCGCCTAATGACAATGGGACACTCAAATTGCATCGCGATTCAATACATCGTCCTCCAGCCGACTTGTCTCCAAGGGGATATTGCTGCCTCGGACACCATATGGTCCGTCTCCTGTGAGTCTAGATTTTAGAATCCGACGCAAAACTGTTGGTTAATTGTAACGTTCAGGGCCTCCTAATGACGATGGGAAACTAAAATTTCATCGCGATTCAATACATCGAGCTCCAGCCGACTTGTCTCCAAGGGGATATTTCTGCTTCGGGCACCTTATGGTCCGTGTCGTGTGAGTCTAGATTTTCGAATCGGACGCAAAACTGATAGTTAATTGTAACGTTCAGGGCCTCCTAATGATGAGGGAACACTCAAATTGCGATGAGATTCAATACATCGTCCTCCAGCCGACTGGACTCCAAGGGGATATTGCTGCCTTGGGCACCTTATGGTCCGTCTCTTGTGAGTCTAGGTTTTCGAATCGGACGCAAAACTGATAGTTAATTGTAACGTTCAGGGCCTCCTAATGACGATGGAAAACTCACATTGCATCGCGATTCAATACATCGTCCTCCAGCCAACTTGTCTCCAAGGGGATATAGCTGCTTCGGGCACCTTATGGTCCGTCTCCTGTGAGTCTAGATTTTCGAATCGGACGCAAAACTGATAGTTAATTGTAACGTTCAGGGCCTCCTAATGACGATGGAAAAGTCAAATTTCTTCGCGATTCAATTCATCGTCCTCCAGCCGACTTGTCTCCAAGGGGATATTGCTGCCTCGGGCACCTTATGGTCTGTCCCCTGTGAGTCTATATTTTCGAATCGGACGCAAAACTGATAGTTAATACTAACGTTTAGGGCCTCCTAATCACGATGGAAAACTCAAATTGCATCGCGATTCAATACATCGTCTTCCAGCCGACTTGTCTCCATGGGGATATTGCAGCCTCGGGCACATTATGGTTTGTCTCCTGTGAGTCTATATTTTCGAATCCGACGCAAAACTGAAATTTAATTCTAACGTTTAGGGCCTCCTAATCACGATGGAAAACTCAAATTGCATCGCGCTTCAATACATCGTCCTCCAGCCGACTTGTCTCCAAGGGGATATGGCTGCTTATATCACCTTATGGTCCGTCTCCTGTGAGTCTAGATTTTCGAATCTGACGCAAAACTGATAGTTAATTGAAACGTTCAGGGCCTCTTAATGACGACGGAAAACTCAAATTGCATCGCGATTCAACACATCATCCTCCTCCAGAAGACTTGTCTCCAAGGGGATATTGCTGCCTCGGGCACCTTATGTTCCGTCTCCAGTGAGTCTAGATTTTCGAATCGGACGCAAAACTGATAGTTAATTCTAACGTTTATGGCCTCCTAATGACGATGGAAAACTCAAATTGCATCGCGATTCAATACATCGTCCTCCAGCCGACTTGTCTCCAAGGGGATTTTGCTGCCTCGGCCACCTTATGGTCCGTCTCCTGTGAGTCTAGATTTTCGAATCGGACGCAAAACTGATGGTTAATTGTAACGTTCAGCGCCGCCTAATGACGAAGGAACACTCAAATTGGATCGCGATTCAATAACTCGTCCTCAAGCCGACTTGTCTCCAAGGGGATATTGCTGCCTCGGACACCATATGGTTTGTCTCCTATGAGTCTACATTTTCGAATCCGACGCAAAACTGTTGGTTAATTGCAACGTTCACGGCCTCCTAATGACGATGGAAAGCTAAAATTGCATCGCGATTCAATACATCGTCCTCCAGCCCACTTGTCTGCAAGGGTATATTGCTGCTTCGGGCACTTCCTGTGAGTCTAGATTTTTGAATCCGACGCAAAAATGATGGTTGATTGTAACGTTCAGGGCCTCCTAATGACGATGGAATACTCAAATTGCGTCGCAATTCAATAAATCTTCCTCCAGCCGACTTCTCTCCAAGCGGATATTGCTGCCTCGGGCACCTCATGGTCTGTCTCCTGTGAATCTAGGTTTTCGTATCCGACGCAAAACTGATGGTTAATTGTAAGGTTCAGGGCCTCCTAATGATGATGGAACACTCAAATTGCGTCGCGATTCAATACATCGTCCTCCACCCGACTTGTCTAAAAGGGGATATTGCTGCCTCGGGCACCTTATAATCCGTCTCCTGTGAGTCTAGATTTTGGAATCGGACGCAAAACTGATAGTTAATTCTAACGTTCAGGGCCTCCTAATGACGATGGAATACTCAAATTGCGTCGCAATTCAATAAATCTTCCTCCAGCCGACTTCTCTCCAAGCGGATATTGCTGCCTCGGGCACCTCATGGTCTGTCTCCTGTGAATCTAGGTTTTCGTATCCGACGCAAAAATGATGGTTGATTGTAACGTTCAGGGCCTCCTAATGACGATGGAACACTCAAATTGCGTCGCAATTCAATAAATCTTCCTCCAGCCGACTTCTCTCCAAGCGGATATTGCTGCCTCGGGCACCTTATGGTCCGTCCCCTGTGAGTCTAGATTTTCGAATCCGACGCAAAACTAATAGTTAATTGTATCGTACAGGGCGTCCTAATAACGATGGAAAACTCAAATTGCATCGCGATTCAAGACATTGTCCTCGAGCCAATTGTCTCCAAGGGGATATTGCTGCCTCGGGCACCTTATGGTCCGACTCCTGTGAGTCTATATTTTCGAAATTCAAGCAAACTGATAGTTAATTGTAACGTTCAGGGCCTCATAATGACGAGCGAACACTCAAATTGCGACGAGATTCAATACATCGTCCTCCAGCCGACTTGTCTACAAGGGGATATTGCTGCCTCGGACACCTTATTGTCCGTCTCCTGTGAGTCGAGATTTTCCAATCGGGCGCAAAACTGATAGTTAATTCTAACGTTTAGGGCCTCCTAATCACGATGGAAAACTCAAATTGCATGTGCGATTCAATACATCGTCCTCCAGCCGACTTGTCTCCAAGGGGATATTGCTGCATCGGGCACCTTATGGTCCGTCTCCTGTGAGTCTAGATTTTCGAATCGGACGCAAAACTGATAGTTAATTGTAACTTTCAGGCCCGCCTAATGACAATGGGACACTCAAATTGCATCGCGATTCAATACATCGTCCTCCAGCCGACTTGTCTCCAAGGGGATATTGCTGCCTCGGACACCATATGGTCCGTCTCCTGTGAGTCTAGATTTTAGAATCCGACGCAAAACTGTTGGTTAATTGTAACGTTCAGGGCCTCCTAATGACGATGGGAAACTAAAATTTCATCGCGATTCAATACATCGAGCTCCAGCCGACTTGTCTCCAAGGGGATATTTCTGCTTCGGGCACCTTATGGTCCGTGTCGTGTGAGTCTAGATTTTCGAATCGGACGCAAAACTGATAGTTAATTGTAACGTTCAGGGCCTCCTAATGATGAGGGAACACTCAAATTGCGATGAGATTCAATACATCGTCCTCCAGCCGACTGGACACCAAGGGGATATTGCTGCCTTGGGCACCTTATGGTCCGTCTCTTGTGAGTCTAGGTTTTCGAATCGGACGCAAAACTGATAGTTAATTGTAACGTTCAGGGCCTCCTAATGACGATGGAAAACTCACATTGCATCGCGATTCAATACATCGTCCTCCAGCCAACTTGTCTCCAAGGGGATATAGCTGCTTCGGGCACCTTATGGTCCGTCTCCTGTGAGTCTAGATTTTCGAATCGGACGCAAAACTGATAGTTAATTGTAACGTTCAGGGCCTCCTAATGACGATGGAAAAGTCAAATTTCTTCGCGATTCAATTCATCGTCCTCCAGCCGACTTGTCTCCAAGGGGATATTGCTGCCTCGGGCACCTTATGGTCTGTCCCCTGTGAGTCTATATTTTCGAATCGGACGCAAAAGTGATAGTTAATACTAACGTTTAGGGCCTCCTAATCACGATGGAAAACTCAAATTGCATCGCGATTCAATACATCGTCTTCCAGCCGACTTGTCTCCATGGGGATATTGCAGCCTCGGGCACATTATGGTTTGTCTCCTGTGAGTCTATATTTTCGAATCCGACGCAAAACTGAAATTTAATTCTAACGTTTAGGGCCTCCTAATCACGATGGAAAACTCAAATTGCATCGCGCTTCAATACATCGTCCTCCAGCCGACTTGTCTCCAAGGGGATATGGCTGCTTATATCACCTTATGGTCCGTCTCCTGTGAGTCTAGATTTTCGAATCTGACGCAAAACTGATAGTTAATTGAAACGTTCAGGGCCTCTTAATGACGACGGAAAACTCAAATTGCATCGCGATTCAACACATCATCCTCCTCCAGAAGACTTGTCTCCAAGGGGATATTGCTGCCTCGGGCACCTTATGTTCCGTCTCCAGTGAGTCTAGATTTTCGAATCGGACGCAAAACTGATAGTTAATTCTAACGTTTATGGCCTCCTAATGACGATGGAAAACTCAAATTGCATCGCGATTCAATACATCGTCCTCCAGCCGACTTGTCTCCAAGGGGATTTTGCTGCCTCGGCCACCTTATGGTCCGTCTCCTGTGAGTCTAGATTTTCGAATCGGACGCAAAACTGATGGTTAATTGTAACGTTCAGCGCCACCTAATGACGAAGGAACACTCAAATTGGATCGCGATTCAATAACTCGTCCTCAAGCCGACTTGTCTCCAAGGGGATATTGCTGCCTCGGACACCATATGGTTTGTCTCCTATGAGTCTACATTTTCGAATCCGACGCAAAACTGTTGGTTAATTGCAACGTTCACGGCCTCCTAATGACGATGGAAAGCTAAAATTGCATCGCGATTCAATACATCGTCCTCCAGCCCACTTGTCTGCAAGGGTATATTGCTGCTTCGGGCACTTCCAGTGAGTCTAGATTTTTGAATCCGACGCCAAAATGATGGTTGATTGTAACGTTCAGGGCCTCCTAATGACGATGGAATACTCAAATTGCGTCGCAATTCAATAAATCTTCCTCCAGCCGACTTCTCTCCAAGAGGATATTGCTGCCTCGGGCACCTCATGGTCTGTCTCCTGTGAATCTAGGTTTTCGTATCCGACGCAAAACTGATGGTTAATTGTAAGGTTCAGGGCCTCCTAATGATGATGGAACACTCAAATTGCGTCGCGATTCAATACATCGTCCTCCACCCGACTTGTCTAAAAGGGGATATTGCTGCCTCGGGCACCTTATAATCCGTCTCCTGTGAGTCTAGATTTTCCAATCGGACGCAAAACTGATAGTTAATTCTAACGTTCAGGGCCTCCTAATGACGATGGAATACTCAAATTGCGTCGCAATTCAATAAATCTTCCTCCAGCCGACTTCTCTCCAAGCGGATATTGCTGCCTCGGGCACCTCATGGTCTGTCTCCTGTGAATCTAGGTTTTCGTATCCGACGCAAAAATGATGGTTGATTGTAACGTTCAGGGCCTCCTAATGACGATGGAACACTCAAATTGCGTCGCAATTCAATAAATCTTCCTCCAGCCGACTTCTCTCCAAGCGGATATTGCTGCCTCGGGCACCTTATGGTCCGTCCCCTGTGAGTCTAGATTTTCGAATCCGACGCAAAACTAATAGTTAATTGTATCGTACAGGGCGTCCTAATAACGATGGAAAACTCAAATTGCATCGCGATTCAAGACATTGTCCTCGAGCCAATTGTCTCCAAGGGGATATTGCTGCCTCGGGCACCTTATGGTCCGACTCCTGTGAGTCTATATTTTCGAAATTCAAGCAAACTGATAGTTAATTGTAACGTTCAGGGCCTCATAATGACGAGCGAACACTCAAATTGCGACGAGATTCAATACCTCGTCCTCCAGCCGACTTGTCTCCAAGGGGATATTGCTGCCTTGGGCACCTTATGGTCCGTCTCCTGTGAGTCTAGGTTTTCGTATCCGACGCAAAACTGATGGTTATTGTTACGTTCAGGGCCTCCTAATGACGATGCAACACTCAAGTGGCGTCGCGATTCAATAGATCGTCCTCCAGCCGACTTGTCTACAAGGGGATATTGCTGCCTTGGGCACCTTATGGTCCGTCTCCTGTGAGTCTAGGTTTTCCAATCGGACGCATAACTGATAGTTAATTGTAATGTTCAGGGCCTCCTAATGACGATAGAAAACTCAAATTGCATCGCGATTCAATACATCGCCCTCCAGCCGACTTGACTCCAAGGTTATATTGCTGCCTCGGGCACCTTATGGTCCGTCTCCTGTGAGACTATATTTTCGAATCCGACGCAAAACTGTTGGTTAATTGTAGCGTTCAGGGCCTCTTATGACGACGGAAAACTCAAATTGCATCGCGATTCAACACATCATCCTCCTCCAGACGACTTGTCTCCAAGGGGATATTGCTGCCTCGGGCACCTTATGGTCCGTCTCCTGTGAGTCTAGATTTTCGAATCGGACGCAAAACTGATGGTTAATTCTTATGTTTAGGGCCTCCTAATGACGATGGAAAACTCAAATTTCATCGCGATTCAATACATCGTCCTCCAGCCGACTTGACTCCAAGGGGATATTGCTGCCTCGGGCACCTGATGGTCCGTCTGCTGTGAGTCTAGATTTTCGAATCGGACGCAACACTGATGGTTAATTGTAACGTTCAGGGCCGCCTAATGACGATGGAACACACAAATTGGGTCGCGATTCAATAACTTGTCCTCCAGCCGACTTGTCTGCAAGGGGATATTGCTGCCTCGGACACCATATGGTCCGTTTCCTGTGAGTCTATAATTTCGAAGCCGACGCAAAACTGTAGGTTAATTGTAACGTTCAGGGCCTCCTAATGACGATGGAAAATTAAATTGCATCGCGATTCATTACATCGTCCTCCAGCCGACTTTTCTCCAAGGGGATATTGCTGCCTCAGGCACCTTATGGTCCGTCTCCTGCGAGTGTAGATTTTCGAATAATACGCAAAACTGATATTTAATTCTAACATTTAGGGCCTAATAATCACGATGATAACTCAAATTGCATCGCGATTCAATACATCGTTCTCCAGCCGACTTGTCTCGAGAGGGATATTGCTGCCTCGGGCACCTTATGGTCCGTCTCCTGTGAGTCTAGATTTTAGAATCCGACGCGAAACTGTTGGTTAATTGTAACGTTCAGGGCCTCCTAATGACGATGGGAAACTATAATTGCATCGCGATTCCATAAATCGTCCTCCATCCGAATTCTTTCCAAGGGGATATTGCTGCCTCGGGCACCTTATGGTCCGTCTCCAGTAAGTCTAGATTTTCTAATCCGACACAAAACTGATGGTTAATTGTAACGTTCAGGGCCTCCTAATGACGATGGAACACTCAAATTGCGTCGCGATTGAACACATCATCCTCCTCCAAACGACTTGTCTCCAAGGGGATGTTGCTGCCTCGGGCACCTTATGCTCCGTCTCCTGCGAGTCTAGTTTTTCGAATCGGACGCAAAACTGATAGTTAATTGTAACGTTCAGGGCCTCCTAATGACGACGGCAAACTCAAATTGCATCGCAATTCAACACAAATCATCCTCCTCCAGACGACTTGTCTCCAAGGGGATATTGCTGCCTCGGGCACCTAATGCTCCGTCTCCTGTGAGTCTAGATTTTCGAATCGGACGCAAAAGTGATAGTTAATTCTAACATTTAGGGCCTCCTAATGACGATGGAAACCTCAAATTGCATCGCGATTCAATACATCGTCCTCCAGCCGACTTGTCTCCAAGGGCATATTGCTGCCTCGGGCACCTTATGGGCCGTCTTCTGTGAGTCTAGATTTTCGAATCGGACGAAAAACTGATGGTTAATTGTAACGTTCAAGGCCGCCTAATGACGATGGAACACACAAATGGGGTCGCGATTCAATAACTCGTCCTCCAGCCGACTTGTCTCCAAGGGGATATTGCTGCCTCGGACACCATATGGTCCGTCTCCTGTGAGTCTATATTTTCGAATCCGACGCAAAACTGATAGTTAATTGTAACGTTCAGGGCCTCCTAATGACGATGGAAAATTAAATTGCATCGCGATTCATAACATCGTCCTCCAGCCCACTTCTCTCCAAGGGGATATTGCTGCTTCGGGCACCTCCTGTGAGTCTAGATTTTCGAATCCGACGCAAAACTGATGGTTGATTGTAACGTTCAGGGCTTCCTAATGACGATGGAACACTCAAATTGCGTCGCAATTCAATAAAACTTCCTCCAGCCGACTTGTCTCCAAGGGTCTATTGCTGCCTGTGGAACGTTATGGTCGTTCTCCTGTGAGTCTACATTTTCGAATCCGACGCAAAACTGATGGTTAATTGTAACGTTCAGGGCCTCCTAATGACGATGGAACACTCAAATTGCGTCGCGATTCAATGCATCGCCCTGAAGGCGACTTGTTTACAAGGGGATATTGCTGCCTTGGGCACCTTATGGTCCGTCTCGAATGAGTCTAATTTTCGAATCGGACGCAAAACTGATACTTAATTGTACCGTTCAGGGCCTCTAAATGGCGATGGATAACTCTAATTGCATCGCGATTCAATACATCGTAATCCAGCCGACTTGTCTCCTAGGGGATATTGCTGCCAAGGGCACCTTATGCTCCGTCTCCTGTTAGTCTAGATTTTCGAATCGGACGCAACACTGATGTTAATTGTAACATGCAGGGCCTCCTAATGACGATGGAAATATCAAATTGCATCGCGATTCAATACATCGTCCTCCAGCCAACTTGTCTCCAAGGGGATATTGCTGCCTCGGGCACCTTATGATCCGTCTCCTGTGAATCTAGATATTTAATCCGACGCAAAACTGATGATTAATTGTAACGCTCAGGGCCTAATAATGACAAAGGAACACTCAAATTGCGACGAGATTCTAGATTTTCGAATCGGACGAAAAACCGATAGTTATTTGTAACGTTCAGGGCCTCCTAATGGCGATGGAAATCTCAATTTTCATCGCGATTCAATACATCGTTTTGCGTCCGATTCGAAAATATAGACTCACAGGAGACGGACCATAAGGTGCCCAAGGGAGCAATATCCCCTTGGAGACAAGTCGGCTGGAGGACAATGTATTGAATCTGGACGGAATGTGAGTGTTCCATTGTCATCAGGAGGCCCTGAACGTTACAATTAACCATCAGTTTTGCGTCGGATTCGAAAATCTAGACTCACAGGAGACGGACCATAAGGTGCCTCAGGCAGCAATATCCCCTTGGGGACAAGTCGGCTGGAGGACGATGTATTAAATCGCGATGCAATTTGAGTTTTCCATCGTCATTAGCAGGCCCTGAACGTTACAATTAATCATCAGTTTTTCGTCGGAATCGAAAATCTAGACTCTCAGGAGACGGATCATAAGGTGCCCGAGGCAGCAATATCACCTTGGAGACAAGTCGGCTGGAGGACAATGTATTGAATCTGGACGGAATGTGAGTGTTCAAACGTCATTAGGAGACCCTGAACGTTACAATTAACCATCAGTTTTGCGTCGGATTCGAAAATCTAGACACACAGGAGACGGACCATAAGGTGCCCCTGGCAGCAATATCCCCTTGGAGATAAGTCGGCTGGAGGACGATATATTGAATCTCGTCGCAATTTGAGTGTTCTCTCGTCATTAGGAAACCCTGAACGGTACAATTACCTATCAGTTTTGCGTCCGATTCGAGAACCTAGACTCACAAGAGACGGACCATAAGGTGCCCGAGGCAGCAATATCCCCTTGGAGACAAATCGGCTGGAGGACGATGTATTGAATCGCGATGCAGTTTGAGTGCTCCATCGTCATTAGGAGGCCCTGAACGTTACAATTAACATCAGTTTTGCGTCCGATTCGAAAATCTAGACTCACAGGAGACGGTCATAAGGTGGCCAAGGCAGCAATATCCTTTTGCAGACAAGTCGGCTGGAGGACGATGTATTGAATTGCGACGCAATTTGAGTGTTCCATCGTCATTAGGAGGCCCTGAACGTTACAATTAACCATCATTTTTGCGTCAGATTCGAAAATCTAGACTCTCAGGAGACGGACCATAAGGTGTACAAGGCAGTAATATTCACTTGGAGACAAGTCGGCTGGAGGACGATGTATTGAATCTGCACGGAATGTGAGTGTTCCATCGTCATTAGGAGACCCTGAACGTTACAATTAACCATCAGTTTTGCGTCTGATTCGAAAATCTAGACTCACAGGAGACGGACCATAAGGTGCCCCACGCAGCAATATCCCCTTGGAGACAAGGCGGCTGGAGGACGATATATTGAATCTCGTCGCAATTTGAGTGTCCCTCGTCATTAGGAGGCCCTGAGCGTTACAATTACCTATCAGTTTTGCGTCCGATTCGAAAATCTAGACTCACAAGAGACGGACCATAAGGTGCCCGAGGCAGCAATATCCCCTTGGAGACAAGTCGGCTGGAGGAAGATGTATTGAATCGCGATGCCATTTGAGTGTTCCATCGTGATTAGGAAGCCCTGAAAGTTACAATTAACTATCAGTTTTGCATCCGATTCGAAAATCTAGACTCACAGGAGACGGACCATAAAGTGCCCGAGACAGATGTATCCCGTTGGAGACAAGTCGGCTGGAGGACGAAGTATTGAATCGCGACGCAAATTGAGTGTTCCATCGTCATTAGGAGGCCCTGAACGTTACAATTAACCATCAGTTTTGCGTCGGATTCGAAAATTTAGACTCACAAGAGACGGACCATAAGGTGCCCGAGGCAGCAAATTCCCCTTGGAGGCAAGTCGGCTGGAGGATGATGTATTGAATCGCGATGCAGTTTGAGTGCTCCATCGTCATTAGGTGGCTCTGAACGTTACAATTAACTATCAGTTTTGCGTCCGATTCGAAAATCTAGACTCACAGGAAACGGACCATAAGGTGCCCGTGGCAGCAATATCCCCATGGAGAAGAGTCGGCTGGAGGACGTATTACTGAATCGGGACGCAATTTGAGTGTTCCTTCGTCATTAGGAGGCCCTGAACGTTACAATTAACCATCAGATTTGCGTCGGATTCTAAAATCTAGACTCACAGGAGACGGACCATAAGGTGCCCGAGGCAGCAATAACCCCTTGGAAACAAGTCGGCTGGAGGACGACGTATTGAATCGCGATGCAATTTGACTTTTCCATCGCCATTAGGAGGCCCTGAACGTTACAATTAACTATCAGTTTTGCATCCGATGCGAAAGTCTAGACTCACAGGAGACGGACCATAAGGTGCCCGAGGCAGCAATATCCCCTTTTAGGCAAGTCGGCTGGAGGACAATGTATTGAATCCGGACGGGATGTGAGTATTCCATTGTCATCAGGAGGCCCTGAACGTTACAATTAACTTTCAGTTTTTCGTCGGATTCGAAAATCTAGACTCACGGGAGACGGACCATAAGGTGCCCGACGTATCAATATCCCCTTGGAGACAAGTCGGCTGGAGGACGATGTATTGTATCTCGATGCAATTTGAGCGTTCCCTCGTCATTATGAGGCCCTGAACGTTACAAATAACTATCGGTTTTGCGTCCGATTCGAAAATCTAGACTCACAGGAGACGGACCATAAGGAACCTAAGGCAGCAATATCCCCTTGGAGACAAGTCGGCTGGAGGAAGGTTTATTGAATCGCGATGCAATTTGTGTGTTCCATCGTCATTAGGAGGCACTGAACGTTACAATTAACTATGAGGTTTGCGTCGGATTCTAAAATCTAGACTCACAGGAGACGGACCATAAGGTGCCCGATTCAGCAATATCCCCTAGGAGACAAGTCGGCTGGAGGACGATTTATTGAATCGCGACGCAATTTGAGTTGTCTGTCGTCTTTGGGAGGCCCTGAACGTTACAATTAACCATCAGTTTTGCGTCGGATTCGAAAATCTAGACTCACAGGAGACGGACCATAAGGTGGCTGAGGCAGCAATATCCCCATGGGGACAAGTCGGCTGGAGGACGACGTTTTAAATCGCGATGCAATTTGAGTTTTCCATTGTCATTAGCAGGCCCTGAACGTTACAATTAATCATCAGTTTTGCGTCGGAATCGAAAATCTAGACTCTCAGGAGACGGATCATAAGGTGCCCGAGGCAGCAATATCACCTTGGAGACAAATCGGCTGGAGGACGATGTATTGAATCGCGATGCAATTTGAGATTTCCATCGTCATTAGGAGGCCCTGAATGTTTTAGTTAACATCAGTTTTGCGTCCGATTCGAAAAGACAGACTCACAGGAGACGGAGAATAAGGTGCCCGAGGCAGCAATATCACCTTGGAGACAAGTCGGATGGAGGACAATGTATTGAATCTGGACGGAATGTGAGTGTTCCATTGTCATCAGGAGGCCCTGAACGTTACAATTAACCATCAGTTTTGCGTCGGATTCGAAAATCTAGACTCACAGTAGACGGACCATAAGGTGCCCGACGTATCAATATCCCCTTGGAGACAAGTCGGCTGGAGGAATATTTATTGAATCGCGACGCAATTTGAGTGTTCCATTGTCATTAGGAGGCACTGAACGTTACAATTAACTATCAGTTTTGCGTCGGATTCGAAAATCTAGACTCTCAGGATACGGACCATAAGGTGCCCGAGGCAGCAATATCCCCTTAGAGACTAGTCGGCTGGAAGACGATGTATTGAATTGCACATGCAATTTGAGTTTTCCATCGTCATTAGGAGGCCCTAAACGTTACAATTAACTATCAGTTTTGCGTCGGATTTGAAAATCTAGACTCACAGTAGACGGACCATAAGGTGCCCGACGTATCAATATCCCCTTGGAGACAAGTCGGCTGGAGGAAGATTTATTGAATCGCGACGCAATTAGAGTGTTCCATTGTCATTAGGAGGCACTGAACGTTACAATTAACTATCAGTTTTGCGTCGGATTCGAAAATCTAGACTCACAGGATACGGACCATAAGGTGCCCGAGGGAGCAATATCCCCTTCGAGACTAGTCGGCTGGAGGACGATGTATTGAATCGCACATGCAATTTGAGTTTTCCAACGTCATTAGCAGGCCCTGAACGTTACAATTAATCATCAGTTTTGCGTCGGAATCGAAAATCTAGACTCTGAGGAGACGGATCATAAGGTGCCCGAGGCAGCTATATCACCTTGGAGACAAGTCGGCTAGAGGACGATGTATTGAATCTGGACGGAATGTGAGTGTTCCATCGTCATTAGGAGACCCTGAACGTAACAATTAACCATCAGTTTTGCGTCGGATTCGAAAATCTAGACACACAGGAGACGGACCATAAGGTGCCCCTGGCAGCAATATCCCCTTGGAGACAAGTCGGCTAGAGGACGATATATTGAATCTCGTCGCAATTTGAGTGTTCCATCGTGATTAGGAAGCCCTGATAGTGACAATTAACTATCAGTTTTGCATCCGATTCGAAAATCTATTCTCACAGGAGACGGACCATAAAGTGCCCGAGACAGCAGTGTCCCCTTGGAGACAAGTCGGCTGGAGGACGAAGTATTGAATCGCGACGCAATTTGAGTGTTCCATCGTCATTAGGAGGCCTTGAACGTTACAATTAACCATCAGTTTTGCGTCGGATTCTAAAATCTAGACTCACAAGAGACGGACCATAAGGTGCCCGAGGCAGCAATATCCCCTTGGAGACAAGTCGGCTGGAGGACGATGTATTGATTCGCGATGCAGTTTGAGTGCTCCATCGTCATTAGGAGGCCTTGAACGTTACAATTAACCATTAGTTTTGCGTCGGATTCGAAAATTTATACTCAGAAAAGACGGACCATCAGGTGCCCGAGGCAGCAATATCCCCTTGGAGACAAGTTGGCTGGAGGACGTAATATTGAATCGGGACGCAATTTGAGTTTTCCATCGTCATTAGGAGGCCCTGAACGTTGCAAATAACCATCAGATTTGCGTCGGATTCTAAAATCTAGACTCACAGGAGACGGACCATAAGGTGCCCGAGGCAGCAATAACCCCTTGGAGACAAGTTGGCTGAAGGACGACGTATTGAATCGCGATGCAATTTGACTTTTCCATCGCCATTAGGAGGCCCTGAACGTTACAATTAACTATCAGTTTTGTATCCGATGCGAAAATCTAGACTCACAGGAGACGGACCATAAGGTGCCCGAGGCAGCAATATCCCCTTGGAGACAAGTCGGCTGGAGGACAATGTATTGAATCTGGACGGAATGTGAGTGTTCCATTGTCATCAGGAGGCCCTGATCGTTACAATTAACCATCAGGTTTGCGTCGGATTCGAAAATCTAGACTCACAGTAGACGGACCATAAGGTGCCCGACGTATCAATATCCCCTTGGAGACAAGTCGGCTGGAGGAATATTTATTGAATCGCGACGCAATTTGAGTGTTCCATTGTCATTAGGAGGCACTGAACGTTACAATTAACTATCAGTTTTGCGTCGGATTCGAAAATCTAGACTCTCAGGATACGGACCATAAGGTGCCCGAGGCAGCAATATCCCCTTAGAGACTAGTCGGCTGGAAGACGATGTATTGAATTGCACATGCAATTTGAGTTTTCCATCGTCATTAGGAGGCCCTGAACGTTACAATTAACTATCAGTTTTGCGTCGGATTTGAAAATCTAGACTCACAGTAGACGGACCATAAGGTGCCCGACGTATCAATATCCCCTTGGAGACAAGTCGGCTGGAGGAAGATTTATTGAATCGCGACGCAATTAGAGTGTTCCATTGTCATTAGGAGGCACTGAACGTTACAATTAACTATCAGTTTTGCGTCGGATTCGAAAATCTAGACTCACAGGATACGGACCATAAGGTGCCCGAGGGAGCAATATCCCCTTGGAGACTGGTCGGCTGGAGGACGATGTATTGAATCGCACATGCAATTTGAGTTTTCCAACGTCATTAGCAGGCCCTGAACGTTACAATTAATCATCAGTTTTGCGTCGGAATCGAAAATCTAGACTCTGAGGAGACGGATCATAAGGTGCCCGAGGCAGCTATATCACCTTGGAGACAAGTCGGCTGGAGGACGATGTATTGAATCTGGACGGAATGTGAGTGTTCCATCGTCATTAGGAGACCCTGAACGTAACAATTAACCATCAGTTTTGCGTCGGATTCGAAAATCTAGACACACAGGAGACGGACCATAAGGTGCCCCTGGCAGCAATATCCCCTTGGAGACAAGTCGGCTAGAGGACGATATATTGAATCTCGTCGCAATTTGAGTGTTCCATCGTGATTAGGAAGCCCTGATAGTGACAATTAACTATCAGTTTTGCATCCGATTCGAAAATCTATTCTCACAGGAGACGGACCATAAAGTGCCCGAGACAGCAGTGTCCCCTTGGAGACAAGTCGGCTGGAGGACGATGTATTGAATCGCGACGCAATTTGAGTGTTCCATCGTCATTAGGAGGCCTTGAACGTTACAATTAACCATCAGTTTTGCGTCGGATTCTAAAATCTAGACTCACAAGAGACGGACCATAAGGTGCCCGAGGCAGCAATATCCCCTTGGAGACAAGTCGGCTGGTGGACGATGTATTGATTCGCGATGCAGTTTGAGTGCTCCATCGTCATTAGGAGGCCTTGAACGTTACAATTAACCATTAGTTTTGCGTCGGATTCGAAAATTTATACTCAGAAAAGACGGACCATCAGGTGCCCGAGGCAGCAATATCCCCTTGGAGACAAGTTGGCTGGAGGACGTAATATTGAATCGGGACGCAATTTGAGTTTTCCATCGTCATTAGGAGGCCCTGAACGTTGCAAATAACCATCAGATTTGCGTCGGATTCTAAAATCTAGACTCACAGGAGACGGACCATAAGGTGCCCGAGGCAGCAATAACCCCTTGGAGACAAGTTGGCTGAAGGACGACGTATTGAATCGCGATGCAATTTGACTTTTCCATCGCCATTAGGAGGCCCTGAACGTTACAATTAACTATCAGTTTTGTATCCGATGCGAAAATCTAGACTCACAGGAGACGGACCATAAGGTGCCCGAGGCAGCAATATCCCCTTGGAGACAAGTCGGCTGGAGGACAATGTATTGAATCTGGACGGAATGTGAGTGTTCCATTGTCATCAGGAGGCCCTGAACGTTACAATTAACCATCAGTTTTGCGTCGGATTCGAAAATCTAGACTCACAGTAGACGGACCATAAGGTGCCCGACGTATCAATATCCCCTTGGAGACAAGTCGGCTGGAGGAAGATTTATTGAATCGCGAAGCAATTTGAGTGTTCCATTGTCATTAGGAGGCCCTGAACGTTACAATTAACTATCAGTTTTGTATCCGATGTGAAAATCTTGACTCACAGGAGACGGACCATAAGGTGCCCGAGGCAGCAAAACCCCTTGGAGACTAGTCGGCTGGAGGACGATGTATTGAATCGCACATGCAATTTGAGTTTTCCATCGTCATTAGGAGAACCTGAACGTTACAATTAACTATCAGTTTTGCGTCGGATTCGAAATTCTAGACTTACAGGGGTTGGACCATATGGTGTCCGAGGCAGCAATATCCCCTTGGAGACAAGTCGGCTGGAGGACGTTCTATTGAATCGCGACGCAATTTGAGTTGTCTTTCGTCTTTAGGAGGCCCTGAACGTTATAATTAATCATCAGTTTTGCGTCGGAATCGAAAATCTAGACCTTGAGGAGACGGATCATAAGGTGCCCGAGGCAGCAATATCACCTTGGAGACAAGTCGGCTGGAGGACGATGTATTGAATCGCACATGCAATTTGAGTTTTCCAACGTCATTAGCAGGCCCTGAACGTTACAATTAATCATCAGTTTTGCGTCGGAATCGAAAATCTAGACTCTGAGGAGACGGATCATAAGGTGCCCGAGGCAGCTATATCACCTTGGAGACAAGTCGGCTGGAGGACGATGTATTGAATCTGGACGGAATGTGAGTGTTCCATCGTCATTAGGAGACCCTGAACGTAACAATTAACCATCAGTTTTGCGTCGGATTCGAAAATCTAGACACACAGGAGACGGACCATAAGGTGCCCCTGGCAGCAATATCCCCTTGGAGACAAGTCGGCTAGAGGACGATATATTGAATCTCGTCGCAATTTGAGTGTTCCATCGTGATTAGGAAGCCCTGATAGTGACAATTAACTATCAGTTTTGCATCCGATTCGAAAATCTATTCTCACAGGAGACGGACCATAAAGTGCCCGAGACAGCAGTGTCCCCTTGGAGACAAGTCGGCTGGAGGACGATGTATTGAATCGCGACGCAATTTGAGTGTTCCATCGTCATTAGGAGGCCTTGAACGTTACAATTAACCATCAGTTTTGCGTCGGATTCTAAAATCTAGACTCACAAGAGACGGACCATAAGGTGCCCGAGGCAGCAATATCCCCTTGGAGACAAGTCGGCTGGTGGACGATGTATTGATTCGCGATGCAGTTTGAGTGCTCCATCGTCATTAGGAGGCCTTGAACGTTACAATTAACCATTAGTTTTGCGTCGGATTCGAAAATTTATACTCAGAAAAGACGGACCATCAGGTGCCCGAGGCAGCAATATCCCCTTGGAGACAAGTTGGCTGGAGGACGTAATATTGAATCGGGACGCAATTTGAGTTTTCCATCGTCATTAGGAGGCCCTGAACGTTGCAAATAACCATCAGATTTGCGTCGGATTCTAAAATCTAGACTCACAGGAGACGGACCATAAGGTGCCCGAGGCAGCAATAACCCCTTGGAGACAAGTTGGCTGAAGGACGACGTATTGAATCGCGATGCAATTTGACTTTTCCATCGCCATTAGGAGGCCCTGAACGTTACAATTAACTATCAGTTTTGTATCCGATGCGAAAATCTAGACTCACAGGAGACGGACCATAAGGTGCCCGAGGCAGCAATATCCCCTTGGAGACAAGTCGGCTGGAGGACAATGTATTGAATCTGGACGGAATGTGAGTGTTCCATTGTCATCAGGAGGCCCTGAACGTTACAATTAACCATCAGTTTTGCGTCGGATTCGAAAATCTAGACTCACAGTAGACGGACCATAAGGTGCCCGACGTATCAATATCCCCTTGGAGACAAGTCGGCTGGAGGAAGATTTATTGAATCGCGAAGCAATTTGAGTGTTCCATTGTCATTAGGAGGCCCTGAACGTTACAATTAACTATCAGTTTTGTATCCGATGTGAAAATCTTGACTCACAGGAGACGGACCATAAGGTGCCCGAGGCAGCAAAACCCCTTGGAGACTAGTCGGCTGGAGGACGATGTATTGAATCGCACATGCAATTTGAGTTTTCCATCGTCATTAGGAGAACCTGAACGTTACAATTAACTATCAGTTTTGCGTCGGATTCGAAATTCTAGACTTACAGGGGTTGGACCATATGGTGTCCGAGGCAGCAATATCCCCTTGGAGACAAGTCGGCTGGAGGACGTTCTATTGAATCGCGACGCAATTTGAGTTGTCTTTCGTCTTTAGGAGGCCCTGAACGTTATAATTAATCATCAGTTTTGCGTCGGAATCGAAAATCTAGACCTTGAGGAGACGGATCATAAGGTGCCCGAGGCAGCAATATCACCTTGGAGACAAGTCGGCTGGAGGACGATGTATTGAATCGCGATGCAATTTGAGATTTCCATCGTCATTTGGAGGCCCTGAATGTTTCAATTAACATCAGTTTTGCGTCCGATTCGAAAACATAGACTCACAGTAGACGGACCATAAGGTGCCCGACGTATCAATATCCCCTTGGAGACAAGTCGGCTGGAGGAAGATTTATTGAATCGCGAAGCAATTTGAGTGTTCCATTGTCATTAGGAGGCCCTGAACGTTACAATTAACTATCAGTTTTGTATCCGATGTGAAAATCTAGACTCACAGTAGACGGACCATAAGGTGCCCGACGTATCAATATCCCCTTGGAGACAAGTCGGCTGGAGGAAGATTTATTGAATCGCGACGCAATTAGAGTGTTCCATTGTCATTAGGAGGGACTGAACGTTACAAT
Source organism: Schistocerca cancellata (assembly GCF_023864275.1). Lineage (NCBI taxonomy): Eukaryota > Metazoa > Arthropoda > Insecta > Orthoptera > Acrididae > Schistocerca > Schistocerca cancellata. Next base: position 160,446 of record NC_064631.1, read on the forward strand.
TAACTATCAGTTTTGCGTCGGATTCGAAAATCTAGACTCACAGGATACGGACCATAAGGTGCCCGAGGGAGCAATATCCCCTTGGAGACTGGTCGGCTGGAGGACGATGTATTGAATCGCACATGCAATTTGAGTTTTCCAACGTCATTAGCAGGCCCTGAACGTTACAATTAATCATCAGTTTTGCGTCGGAATCGAAAATCTAGACTCTGAGGAGACGGATCATAAGGTGCCCGAGGCAGCTATATCACCTTGGAGACAAGTCGGCTGGAGGACGATGTATTGAATCTGGACGGAATGTGAGTGTTCCATCGTCATTAGGAGACCCTGAACGTAACAATTAACCATCAGTTTTGCGTCGGATTCGAAAATCTAGACACACAGGAGACGGACCATAAGGTGCCCCTGGCAGCAATATCCCCTTGGAGACAAGTCGGCTAGAGGACGATATATTGAAGCTCGTCGCAATTTGAGTGTTCCATCGTGATTAGGAAGCCCTGATAGTGACAATTAACTATCAGTTTTGCATCCGATTCGAAAATCTATTCTCACAGGAGACGGACCATAAAGTGCCCGAGACAGCAGTGTCCCCTTGGAAACAAGTCGGCTGGAGGACGATGTATTGAATCGCGACGCAATTTGAGTGTTCCATCGTCATTAGGAGGCCTTGAACGTTACAATTAACCATCAGTTTTGCGTCGGATTCTAAAATCTAGACTCACAAGAGACGGACCATAAGGTGCCCGAGGCAGCAATATCCCCTTGGAGACAAGTCGGCTGGTGGACGATGTATTGATTCGCGATGCAGTTTGAGTGCTCCATCGTCATTAGGAGGCCTTGAACGTTACAATTAACCATTAGTTTTGCGTCGGATTCGAAAATTTATACTCAGAAAAGACGGACCATCAGGTGCCCGAGGCAGCAATATCCCCTTGGAGACAAGTTGGCTGGAGGACGTAATATTGAATCGGGACGCAATTTGAGTTTTCCATCGTCATTAGGAGGCCCTGAACGTTGCAAATAACCATCAGATTTGCGTCGGATTCTAAAATCTAGACTCACAGGAGACGGACCATAAGGTGCCCGAGGCAGCAATAACCCCTTGGAGACAAGTTGGCTGAAGGACGACGTATTGAATCGCGATGCAATTTGACTTTTCCATCGCCATTAGGAGGCCCTGAACAATACAATTAACTATCAGTTTTGTATCCGATGCGAAAATCTAGACTCACAGGAGACGGACCATAAGGTGCCCGAGGCAGCAATATCCCCTTGGAGACAAGTCGGCTGGAGGACAATGTATTGAATCTGGACGGAATGTGAGTGTTCCATTGTCATCAGGAGGCCCTGAACGTTACAATTAACCATCAGTTTTGCGTCGGATTCGAAAATCTAGACTCACAGTAGACGGACCATAAGGTGCCCGACGTATCAATATCCCCTTGGAGACAAGTCGGCTGGAGGAAGATTTATTGAATCGCGAAGCAATTTGAGTGTTCCATTGTCATTAGGAGGCCCTGAACGTTACAATTAACTATCAGTTTTGTATCCGATGTGAAAATCTAGACTCACAGGAGACGGACCATAAGGTGCCCGAGGCAGCAAAATCCCCTTGGAGACTAGTCGGCTGGAGGACGATGTATTGAATCGCACATGCAATTTGAGTTTTCCATCGTCATTAGGAGAACCTGAACGTTACAATTAACTATCAGTTTTGCGTCGGATTCGAAATTCTAGACTTACAGGGGTTGGACCATATGGTGTCCGAGGCAGCAATATCCCCTTGGAGACAAGTCGGCTGGAGGACGTTCTATTGAATCGCGACGCAATTTGAGTTGTCTTTCGTCTTTAGGAGGCCCTGAACGTTATAATTAATCATCAGTTTTGCGTCGGAATCGAAAATCTAGACCTTGAGGAGACGGATCATAAGGTGCCCGAGGCAGCAATTTCCCCTTGGAGACAAGTCGGCTGGAGGACGATGCATTGAATCGCGATGCAGTTTGAGTGCTCCATCGTCATTAGGAGGCCCTGAACGTTGCAAATAACCACAAGATTTGCGTCGGATTCTAAAATCTAGACTCACAGGAGACGGACCATAAGGTGCCCGAGGCAGCAATAACCCCTTGGAGACAAGTTGGCTGGAGGACGTAATATTGAATCGGGACGCAATTTGAGTTTTCCATCGTCATTAGGAGGCCCTGAACGTTGCAAATCACCACAAGATTTGCGTCGGATTCTAAAATCTAGACTCACAGGAGACGGACCATAAGGAGCCCGAGGCAGCAATAACCCCTTGGAGACAAGTTGGCTGAAGGACGACGTATTGAATCGCGATGCAATTTGACTTTTCCATCGCCATTAGGAGGCCCTGAACGTTACAATTAACTATCAGTTTTGTATCCGATGCGAAAATCTAGACTCACAGGAGACGGACCATAAGGTGCCCGAGGCAGCAATATCCCCTTGGAGACAAGTCGGCTGGAGGATGTTCTATTGAATCGCGACGCAATTTGAGTTGTCTTTCGTCTTTAGGAGGCCCTGAACGTTACAATTAATCATCAGTTTTGCGTCGGAATCAAAAATCTAGACCTTGAGGAGACGGATCATAAGGTGCACGAGGCAGCAATATCACCTTGGAGACAAGTCGGCTGGAGGACGATGTATTGAATCGCGATGCAATTTGAGATTTCCATCGTCATTTGGGGGCCCTAAATGTTTCAATTAACATCAGTTTTGCGTCCGATTCGAAAACATAGACTCACAGGAGACGGAGCATAAGGTTCCCCAGGCAGCAATATCACCTTGGAGACAAGTCGGCTGGAGGACAGTGTATTGAATCTGGACGGAATGTGAGTGTTCCATTGTCATCAGCAGGCCCTGAACGTTACAATTACCTATCAGTTTTGCGTCCGATTCGAAAATCTAGACTCACAGGAGACGGACCAGAAGGTGTACAAGGCAGCAATATTCCCTTGGAGACAATTTTGCTGGAGGACGATGTATTGAATCTGGACGGAATAAGAGTGTTCCATCGTTATTAGGAGACCCTGATCGTTACAATTAACCATCAGTTTAACGTCGGATTCGAAAATCTAGACGCACAGGAGACGGACCATAAGGTGCCCATGGCAGCAATATCCCCTTGGAGACAAGTCGGCTGGAGGACGATATATTGAATCTCGTCGCAATTTGAGTGTTCCTTTGTCATTAGGAGGCCCTGAACATTACAATTACATATCAGTTTTGCGTCCGATTCGAAAATCTAGACTCACAAGAGACGGACCATAAGGTGCCCGAGGCAGCAATAACCCCTTGGAGACAAGTCGGCTGGAGGACGATGTATTGAATCGCGATGCCATTTGAGTGTTCCATCGTGATTAGGAAGCCCTGAAAGTTACAATTAACTATCAGTTTTGCATCCGATTCGAAAATGTAGTCTCACAGGAGACGGACCATAAAGTGCCCGAGACAGCAGTATCCCCTTGGAGACAAGTCGGCTGGAGGACGATGTATTGAATCGCGACGCAATTTAAGTGTTCCATCGTCATTAGGAGGCCCTGAACGTTACAATTAACCATCAGTTTTGCGTCGGATTCTAAAATCTAGACTCACAAGAGACGGACCATAAGGTGCCCGAGGCAGCAATATCCCCTTGGAGACAAGTCGGCTGGAGGACGATGTATTGATTCGCGATGCTGTTTGAGTGCTCCATCGTCATTAGGAGGCCCTGAACGTTACAATTAACTATCAGAGTTGCGTCCGATTCGAAAATCTAGACTCAAAGGAAACTGACCATAAGGTGCCCGAGGCAGCAATATCCCCTTGGAGAAAAGTCGGCTGGAGGACGTATTATTGAATCGCGACGCAATTTGAGTGTTCCATCGTCAATAGGAGGCCCTGACCGTTACAATTAACCATCATATTTGCGTCGGATTCGAAAATCTTGTCTCACAGTAGACGGACCATAAGGTGCCCGAGGCAGCAATATCCCCTTGGAGACAAGTCGTCTGGAGGACGATGTATTGAATCGCGATGCAATTTGAGTTTTCCATCGTCATTAGAGGCCCTGAACGTTACAATTAACTATCAGTTTTGTGTCGGATTCGAAAATCTAGACTCACAGGAGACGGATCATAAGGTGCCCGAGGCAGCAATATCACCTTGGAGACAAGTCGGCTGGAGGACGATGTATTGAATCGCGATGCAATTTGAGATTTCCATCGTCATTAGGAGGCACTGAATGTTACAATTAACATCAGTTTTGCGTCCGATTCGAAAATCTAGACTCACAGGAGACGGATCATAAGGTGGCCAAGGCAGCAATATCCCCTTGCAGACAAGTCGGCTGGAGGACGATGTATTGAATTGCGACGCAATTTGATTGTTCCATCGTAATTAGGAGGCCCTGAAAGTTACAATTAACTATCAGTTTTGCATCCGATTCGAAAATCTAGACTCACATGAGACGGACTATAAAGTGCCCAAGACAGCTGTATCCCCTGGAGACAAGTCGGCTGGAGGACGATGTATTGAATCGCGACGCAATTTGAGTGTGCCATCGTCATTAGGAGGCCCTGAACGTTACAATTAACCATCAGATTTGCGTCGGATTCTAAAATCTAGACTCACAGGAGACGGACCATAAGGTGCCCGAGGCAGCAATATCCCGTTGGAGACAAGTCGGCTGGAGGACAATATATTGAATCTGGACGGAATGTGAGTGTTCCATTGTCATCAGGAGGCACTGAACGTTACAATTAACCATCAGTTCTGCGTCGGATTCGAAAATTTAGACTCACAGTAGACGGACCATAAGGTGCCCGACGTATCAATATCTCCTTGGAGACAAGTCGGCTGAAGGAAGATTTATTGAATCGCGACTCAATTTGAGTAATCCATCGTCATTAGGAGGCACTGAACGTTACAGATAACTATCAGTTTTTCGTCAGTTCGAAAATCTAGACTCACAGGAGCCGGACCATAAGGTGCCTGAGGCAGCAATATCCCCTTGGAGACAAGTCGGCTGGATGACGATGTATTAAATCGCGATGCAATTTGAGTTTTCCATCGTCATTAGCAGGCCCTGAACGTTACAATTAATCATCAGTTTTGCGTCGGAATCGAAAATCTAGACTCTCAGGAGACGGATCATAAGGTGCCCGAGGCAGCAATATCTCCTTGGAGACAAGTCGGCTGGATGACGATGTATTGAATCGCGATGCAATTTGAGATTTCCATCGTCATTAGGAGGCCCTGATTGTTTCAATTAACATCAGTTTTGCGTCCGATTCGAAAATCTAGACTCACAGGAGACGGACCATATAGTGCCTGAAGCAGCAATATCCCCTCGGAGACAAGTCGGCTGGAGGAAGGTTTATTGAATCGCGACGCAATGTAAGTGTCCCATCGTGATTAGGAGGCACTGAACGTTACAATTAACTATCAGTTTTGCGTCGGATTCGAAAATCTAGACTCACAGGAGACGGACCATAAGGTGCCCGGGGCAGCAATATCCCCTTGGAGACTAGTCGGCTGGAGGACGACGTATTGAATCGACATGCAATTTGAGTTTTCCATCGTCATTAGGAGGCCTTGAAAGTTACAATTAACCATCAGTTCTGCGTCGGATTCGAAAATTTAGACTCACAGTAGACGGACCATAAGGTGCCCGACGTATCAATATCTCCTTGGAGACAAGTCGGCTGAAGGAAGATTTATTGAATCGCGACTCAATTTGAGTAATCCATCGTCATTAGGAGGCACTGAACGTTACAGATAACTATCAGTTTTTCGTCAGTTCGAAAATCTAGACTCACAGGAGCCGGACCATAAGGTGCCTGAGGCAGCAATATCCCCTTGGAGACAAGTCGGCTGGAGGACGATGTATTAAATCGCGATGCAATTTGAGTTTTCCATCGTCATTAGCAGGCCCTGAACGTTACAATTAATCATCAGTTTTGCGTCGGAATCGAAAATCTAGACTCTCAGGAGACGGATCATAAGGTGCCCGAGGCAGCATTATCCCCTTGGAGACAAATCAGCTGGAGGACGATGTATTGAATCTGGACGGAATGTGAGTGTTCTATCGTCATTAGGACGCCCTAAACGTTACAATTAACAATCAGTTTTGCGTCGGAATCGACAATCTAGACTCACAGGAGACGGACCATAAGGTGCCCGAGGCAGCAATATCCCCTTGGAGACAAGTCGGCTGGAGGACGATGTATTAAATCGCGATGCAATTTGAGATTTCCTTCGTCATTAGGAGGCTCTGAATGTTACAATTAACATCAGTTTTGCGTCCGATTCGAAAATCTAGACTCACAGGAGACGGACCATAATGTGCCCGATCCAGCAATATCCGCTTGGAGCCAAGTCGGCTGGAGGACGATGTATTGAATCGCGATGCAATTTGAGATTTCCATCGCCATTAGGAGGCCCTGAACGTTACAATTAACTATCAGTTTTGCGTCCGATTCGAAAATCTAGAATCTCGTCGCATTTTGAGTGTACCTTCGTCATTAGGAGGCCGTGAACGTTACAATTACCTATCAGTTTGCGTGGGATTCGAAAATCTAGACTAACAGGAGACGGACCATAAGGTGCAAGAGGCAGCAATATCCCTTGGAGGCAAGTAGGCTGGAGGACGATGTATTGAATCGCGATGCCATTTGAGTTTTCCATCGTCATTTGGACGCCCTGAACGATAGAATTAACTATCAGTTTTGCGTCGTCTTAGAAAATTTAGACTCACAGGAGACGGACCATAAGGTGCTCGAGGCAGCAATATCCCCTTGGAGACAAGTCGGCTGGAGGAAGATTTATTGAATCGCGACGCAATATGAGTGTTCCATCGTCATTAGGAGGCCCTGAATGTCACAACTAACCATCATTTTTGCGTCGGATTCGAAAATCTAGGATCACAGGAAGTGCCCGAAACAGTAATATCCCCTTGGAGACAAGTCGGCTGGAGGACGATGTATTGAATCGCGATGCAAACTTCGTTTTCCATCGTCATTAGGAATGCCGGAACGTTACAATTAACCAACAGTATTGCGTCGGAATCGAAAATCTAGACTCACAGGAGACGGAATATAAGGTGCCCGAGGCAGCAATGTCCCCTTGGAGACAAGTCGGCTGGAGGACGATGTATTGAATCTGCACGGAATGTGAGGGTTCCATCGTCATTAGCGGGCCCTGAACGTTACAATTAACCATCAGTTTAGCGTCGGATTCGAAAATCTAGACTCACAGGAGACGGACTATAAGGTGCCCGAGGCAGCAATATCCCCTTGGAGACAAGTCGGCTGGAGGATGATGTATTGAATCGCGATTCAATTTGAGTACTCCATCGTCATTAGCAGGCCCTGAACGTTACAATTAACTATCAGTTTTGCGTCGGATTCGAAAATCTAGACTCACAGGAAACGGACCATAAGGTGCCCGAGGCAGCAATATCCCTCTGGAGACAAGACGGCTGGAGGACGATTTATTGAATCGCGACGCAATTTGAGAGTTCCATCGTCATTAGGAGGCCCTGATCGTTACAATTAACCATCAGTTTTGCGTTGGATTCGAAAATCTAGACCCACAGTAGACGGACCATAAGGAGCCCGAGGCAGCAATATCCCCTTGGAGACAAGTCGGCTGGAGGACGATGTATTGAATCGCGATGCAATTTGAGTTTTCCATCGCCATTAGGAGGCCCTGAACGTTACAATTAACTATCAGTTTTGCGTCGGATTCGAAAATCTAGACCCACAGTAGACGGACCATAAGGAGCCCGAGGCAGCAATATCCCCTTGGAGACTAGTCGGCTGGAGGACGATGTATTGAATCGCACATGCAATTTGAGTTTTCCATCGTCATTAGGAGAACCTGAACGTTACAATTAACTATCAGTTTTGCGTCGGATTCGAAATTCTAGACTTACAGGGGTTGGACCATATGGTGTCCGAGGCAGCAATATCCCCTTGGAGACAAGTCGGCTGGAGGACGTTCTATTGAATCGCGACGCAATTTGAGTTGTCTTTCGTCTTTAGGAGGCCCTGAACGTTATAATTAATCATCAGTTTTGCGTCGGAATCGAAAATCTAGACCTTGAGGAGACGGATCATAAGGTGCCCGAGGCAGCAATTTCCCCTTGGAGACAAGTCGGCTGGAGGACGATGCATTGAATCGCGATGCAGTTTGAGTGCTCCATCGTCATTAGGAGGCCCTGAACGTTGCAAATAACCACAAGATTTGCGTCGGATTCTAAAATCTAGACTCACAGGAGACGGACCATAAGGTGCCCGAGGCAGCAATAACCCCTTGGAGACAAGTTGGCTGGAGGACGTAATATTGAATCGGGACGCAATTTGAGTTTTCCATCGTCATTAGGAGGCCCTGAACGTTGCAAATCACCACAAGATTTGCGTCGGATTCTAAAATCTAGACTCACAGGAGACGGACCATAAGGAGCCCGAGGCAGCAATAACCCCTTGGAGACAAGTTGGCTGAAGGACGACGTATTGAATCGCGATGCAATTTGACTTTTCCATCGCCATTAGGAGGCCCTGAACGTTACAATTAACTATCAGTTTTGTATCCGATGCGAAAATCTAGACTCACAGGAGACGGACCATAAGGTGCCCGAGGCAGCAATATCCCCTTGGAGACAAGTCGGCTGGAGGATGTTCTATTGAATCGCGACGCAATTTGAGTTGTCTTTCGTCTTTAGGAGGCCCTGAACGTTACAATTAATCATCAGTTTTGCGTCGGAATCAAAAATCTAGACCTTGAGGAGACGGATCATAAGGTGCACGAGGCAGCAATATCACCTTGGAGACAAGTCGGCTGGAGGACGATGTATTGAATCGCGATGCAATTTGAGATTTCCATCGTCATTTGGGGGCCCTAAATGTTTCAATTAACATCAGTTTTGCGTCCGATTCGAAAACATAGACTCACAGGAGACGGAGCATAAGGTTCCCCAGGCAGCAATATCACCTTGGAGACAAGTCGGCTGGAGGACAGTGTATTGAATCTGGACGGAATGTGAGTGTTCCATTGTCATCAGCAGGCCCTGAACGTTACAATTACCTATCAGTTTTGCGTCCGATTCGAAAATCTAGACTCACAGGAGACGGACCAGAAGGTGTACAAGGCAGCAATATTCCCTTGGAGACAATTTTGCTGGAGGACGATGTATTGAATCTGGACGGAATAAGAGTGTTCCATCGTTATTAGGAGACCCTGATCGTTACAATTAACCATCAGTTTAACGTCGGATTCGAAAATCTAGACGCACAGGAGACGGACCATAAGGTGCCCATGGCAGCAATATCCCCTTGGAGACAAGTCGGCTGGAGGACGATATATTGAATCTCGTCGCAATTTGAGTGTTCCTTTGTCATTAGGAGGCCCTGAACATTACAATTACATATCAGTTTTGCGTCCGATTCGAAAATCTAGACTCACAAGAGACGGACCATAAGGTGCCCGAGGCAGCAATAACCCCTTGGAGACAAGTCGGCTGGAGGACGATGTATTGAATCGCGATGCCATTTGAGTGTTCCATCGTGATTAGGAAGCCCTGAAAGTTACAATTAACTATCAGTTTTGCATCCGATTCGAAAATGTAGTCTCACAGGAGACGGACCATAAAGTGCCCGAGACAGCAGTATCCCCTTGGAGACAAGTCGGCTGGAGGACGATGTATTGAATCGCGACGCAATTTAAGTGTTCCATCGTCATTAGGAGGCCCTGAACGTTACAATTAACCATCAGTTTTGCGTCGGATTCTAAAATCTAGACTCACAAGAGACGGACCATAAGGTGCCCGAGGCAGCAATATCCCCTTGGAGACAAGTCGGCTGGAGGACGATGTATTGATTCGCGATGCTGTTTGAGTGCTCCATCGTCATTAGGAGGCCCTGAACGTTACAATTAACTATCAGAGTTGCGTCCGATTCGAAAATCTAGACTCAAAGGAAACTGACCATAAGGTGCCCGAGGCAGCAATATCCCCTTGGAGAAAAGTCGGCTGGAGGACGTATTATTGAATCGCGACGCAATTTGAGTGTTCCATCGTCAATAGGAGGCCCTGACCGTTACAATTAACCATCATATTTGCGTCGGATTCGAAAATCTTGTCTCACAGTAGACGGACCATAAGGTGCCCGAGGCAGCAATATCCCCTTGGAGACAAGTCGTCTGGAGGACGATGTATTGAATCGCGATGCAATTTGAGTTTTCCATCGTCATTAGAGGCCCTGAACGTTACAATTAACTATCAGTTTTGTGTCGGATTCGAAAATCTAGACTCACAGGAGACGGATCATAAGGTGCCCGAGGCAGCAATATCACCTTGGAGACAAGTCGGCTGGAGGACGATGTATTGAATCGCGATGCAATTTGAGATTTCCATCGTCATTAGGAGGCACTGAATGTTACAATTAACATCAGTTTTGCGTCCGATTCGAAAATCTAGACTCACAGGAGACGGATCATAAGGTGGCCAAGGCAGCAATATCCCCTTGCAGACAAGTCGGCTGGAGGACGATGTATTGAATTGCGACGCAATTTGATTGTTCCATCGTAATTAGGAGGCCCTGAAAGTTACAATTAACTATCAGTTTTGCATCCGATTCGAAAATCTAGACTCACATGAGACGGACTATAAAGTGCCCAAGACAGCTGTATCCCCTGGAGACAAGTCGGCTGGAGGACGATGTATTGAATCGCGACGCAATTTGAGTGTGCCATCGTCATTAGGAGGCCCTGAACGTTACAATTAACCATCAGATTTGCGTCGGATTCTAAAATCTAGACTCACAGGAGACGGACCATAAGGTGCCCGAGGCAGCAATATCCCGTTGGAGACAAGTCGGCTGGAGGACAATATATTGAATCTGGACGGAATGTGAGTGTTCCATTGTCATCAGGAGGCACTGAACGTTACAATTAACCATCAGTTCTGCGTCGGATTCGAAAATTTAGACTCACAGTAGACGGACCATAAGGTGCCCGACGTATCAATATCTCCTTGGAGACAAGTCGGCTGAAGGAAGATTTATTGAATCGCGACTCAATTTGAGTAATCCATCGTCATTAGGAGGCACTGAACGTTACAGATAACTATCAGTTTTTCGTCAGTTCGAAAATCTAGACTCACAGGAGCCGGACCATAAGGTGCCTGAGGCAGCAATATCCCCTTGGAGACAAGTCGGCTGGATGACGATGTATTAAATCGCGATGCAATTTGAGTTTTCCATCGTCATTAGCAGGCCCTGAACGTTACAATTAATCATCAGTTTTGCGTCGGAATCGAAAATCTAGACTCTCAGGAGACGGATCATAAGGTGCCCGAGGCAGCAATATCTCCTTGGAGACAAGTCGGCTGGATGACGATGTATTGAATCGCGATGCAATTTGAGATTTCCATCGTCATTAGGAGGCCCTGATTGTTTCAATTAACATCAGTTTTGCGTCCGATTCGAAAATCTAGACTCACAGGAGACGGACCATATAGTGCCTGAAGCAGCAATATCCCCTCGGAGACAAGTCGGCTGGAGGAAGGTTTATTGAATCGCGACGCAATGTAAGTGTCCCATCGTGATTAGGAGGCACTGAACGTTACAATTAACTATCAGTTTTGCGTCGGATTCGAAAATCTAGACTCACAGGAGACGGACCATAAGGTGCCCGGGGCAGCAATATCCCCTTGGAGACTAGTCGGCTGGAGGACGACGTATTGAATCGACATGCAATTTGAGTTTTCCATCGTCATTAGGAGGCCTTGAAAGTTACAATTAACCATCAGTTCTGCGTCGGATTCGAAAATTTAGACTCACAGTAGACGGACCATAAGGTGCCCGACGTATCAATATCTCCTTGGAGACAAGTCGGCTGAAGGAAGATTTATTGAATCGCGACTCAATTTGAGTAATCCATCGTCATTAGGAGGCACTGAACGTTACAGATAACTATCAGTTTTTCGTCAGTTCGAAAATCTAGACTCACAGGAGCCGGACCATAAGGTGCCTGAGGCAGCAATATCCCCTTGGAGACAAGTCGGCTGGAGGACGATGTATTAAATCGCGATGCAATTTGAGTTTTCCATCGTCATTAGCAGGCCCTGAACGTTACAATTAATCATCAGTTTTGCGTCGGAATCGAAAATCTAGACTCTCAGGAGACGGATCATAAGGTGCCCGAGGCAGCATTATCCCCTTGGAGACAAATCAGCTGGAGGACGATGTATTGAATCTGGACGGAATGTGAGTGTTCTATCGTCATTAGGACGCCCTAAACGTTACAATTAACAATCAGTTTTGCGTCGGAATCGACAATCTAGACTCACAGGAGACGGACCATAAGGTGCCCGAGGCAGCAATATCCCCTTGGAGACAAGTCGGCTGGAGGACGATGTATTAAATCGCGATGCAATTTGAGATTTCCTTCGTCATTAGGAGGCTCTGAATGTTACAATTAACATCAGTTTTGCGTCCGATTCGAAAATCTAGACTCACAGGAGACGGACCATAATGTGCCCGATCCAGCAATATCCGCTTGGAGCCAAGTCGGCTGGAGGACGATGTATTGAATCGCGATGCAATTTGAGATTTCCATCGCCATTAGGAGGCCCTGAACGTTACAATTAACCATCAGTTTTGCGTCCGATTCGAAAATCTAGAATCTCGTCGCATTTTGAGTGTACCTTCGTCATTAGGAGGCCGTGAACGTTACAATTACCTATCAGTTTGCGTGGGATTCGAAAATCTAGACTAACAGGAGACGGACCATAAGGTGCAAGAGGCAGCAATATCCCTTGGAGGCAAGTAGGCTGGAGGACGATGTATTGAATCGCGATGCCATTTGAGTTTTCCATCGTCATTTGGACGCCCTGAACGATAGAATTAACTATCAGTTTTGCGTCGTCTTAGAAAATTTAGACTCACAGGAGACGGACCATAAGGTGCTCGAGGCAGCAATATCCCCTTGGAGACAAGTCGGCTGGAGGAAGATTTATTGAATCGCGACGCAATATGAGTGTTCCATCGTCATTAGGAGGCCCTGAATGTCACAACTAACCATCATTTTTGCGTCGGATTCGAAAATCTAGGATCACAGGAAGTGCCCGAAACAGTAATATCCCCTTGGAGACAAGTCGGCTGGAGGACGATGTATTGAATCGCGATGCAAACTTCGTTTTCCATCGTCATTAGGAATGCCGGAACGTTACAATTAACCAACAGTATTGCGTCGGAATCGAAAATCTAGACTCACAGGAGACGGAATATAAGGTGCCCGAGGCAGCAATGTCCCCTTGGAGACAAGTCGGCTGGAGGACGATGTATTGAATCTGCACGGAATGTGAGGGTTCCATCGTCATTAGCGGGCCCTGAACGTTACAATTAACCATCAGTTTAGCGTCGGATTCGAAAATCTAGACTCACAGGAGACGGACTATAAGGTGCCCGAGGCAGCAATATCCCCTTGGAGACAAGTCGGCTGGAGGATGATGTATTGAATCGCGATTCAATTTGAGTACTCCATCGTCATTAGCAGGCCCTGAACGTTACAATTAACTATCAGTTTTGCGTCGGATTCGAAAATCTAGACTCACAGGAAACGGACCATAAGGTGCCCGAGGCAGCAATATCCCTCTGGAGACAAGACGGCTGGAGGACGATTTATTGAATCGCGACGCAATTTGAGAGTTCCATCGTCATTAGGAGGCCCTGATCGTTACAATTAACCATCAGTTTTGCGTTGGATTCGAAAATCTAGACCCACAGTAGACGGACCATAAGGAGCCCGAGGCAGCAATATCCCCTTGGAGACAAGTCGGCTGGAGGACGATGTATTGAATCGCGATGCAATTTGAGTTTTCCATCGCCATTAGGAGGCCCTGAACGTTACAATTAACTATCAGTTTTGCGTCGGATTCGAAAATCTAGACTCACAGGAAACGGACCATAAGGTGCCCGAGGCAGCAATATCCCCTTGGAGACAAGTCGGCTGGAGAACGATTTATTGAATCGCGACGCAATTGGAGTGTTCCATCGTCTCCAAGGGGATATTGCTGCCTCGGGCACCATATGGACCGTCTCCTGTGAGTCTAGATTTTCGAATCCGACGCAAAACTGATAGTTAATTGTACCGTTCAGGGCCTCCTAATGACGATGGAAAACTCAAATTGCATCGCGATTCAATACATCGTCCTCCAGCCGACTTGTCTCCAAGGGGATATTGCTGCCTAGGGCTCCTTATGGTCCGTATACTGTGAGTCTAGATTTTCGAATCCGACGCTAAACTGATGGTTAATTGTAACGTTCAGGGCCTCCTAATGACTTTGTAACACTCAAATTGCGTCGCGATTCAATAAATCGTCCTCCAGCCGATTTGTCTCCAAGGGGGCATTGCTGCCTCGGGCACCCTATGGTCCGTTTCCTGTGAGTCTTGATTTTCGAATCCGACGCAAAACTGATAGTTGATTGTAACGTTCAGGGCCTGCTAATGAGGATGGAGTAGTCAAATTGCATCGTGATTCAGTACATCATCCTCCAGCCGACTTGTCTCCAAGGGGATATTGCTGCCTCGGGCACCTTATGATCCGTCTCCTGTGAATCTAGATTTTCAAATCCGACGCAAAATTGATGGTTAATTGTAACGTTCAGGGCCTCCTAATGACGATGGAACACTCAAATTGCATCGCGATTCAATACATTGTCCTCCAGCCGACTTGTCTCCAAGGGGATATTGCTGCCTAGGGCTCCTTATGATCCGTATACTGTGAGTCTAGATTTTCGAATCCGACGCAAAACTGATGGTTAATTGTAACGTTCAGGGCCTCATAATGACGATGGAACACTCAAATTGCGTCGCGATTCAAGAAATCGCCCTGCAGCCGACTTGTCTCCAAGGGGATATTGCTGCCTCGGGCACCTTATGTTCCGTATCCTGTGAGTCTAGATTCTCGAATCCGACGCAATACTGTTGGTTAATTGTAACGTTCGGGGCCTCAAAATGACGATGGAAAACTAAAATTGCGTCGCGATTCAATACATCGTCCTCCGGCCGTCCTGTCTCCAAGGGGATATTGCTGTTTCGGGCACCTCCTGTGATCCTACATTTTCGAATCCGTCGCAAAACTGATGGTTAATTGTGACATTCAGGACCTCCTAATGACGATGGAACACTCATATTGCGTCGCGATTCAATAAATCTTCCTCCAACCGACTTGTCTCCAAGGGGATATTGCTGCCTCGAGCACCTTATGGTCCGTCTCCTGTGAGTCTAGATTTTCGAATCCGACGCAAAACTGATAGTTAATTGTATCGTTGAGGGCGTCCTAATGACGATGGAAAACTCAAATTGCATCGCGATTCAATACATCGTCCTCCAGCCTATTTGTCTCCAAGGGGATATTGCTGCCTCTTGCACCTTATGGTCCGTCTCCTGTTAGTCTAGATTTTCGAATCACACGCAAACCGATAGTTAATTGTAACGTTCACGGCCTCCTAATGACCAGGGTACCTACAAATTGCGACGAGATTCTAAATTTTCGAATCGGACGCAAAACTGATAGTTAATTGTAACGTTCAGGGCCTCCTAATGGCGATGGAAATCTCAAATTGCATCGCGATTCAATACATCATCCTCCAGCCGACTTGTCTCCAAGCGGATATTGCTGCCTCCGGCCAATTGTGGTCCGTCTCCTGTGAGTCTAGATTTTCGAATCGGACGCAAAACTGATGTTAATTGTAACGTTCAGAGCCACCTAATGACGATGGAAATCTCAAATTGCATCGCGATTTAATACATCGTCCTCCAGCCGACTTGTCTCCAAGGGGATATTGCTGCGTCCGGCACCTGGTCCGTCTCCTGTGAGTCTAGGTTTCCGAATCCGACGCAAAATTGATGGTTAATTGTAACGTTCAGGGTTTCCTAATGACGATGGAACACTCAAATTGCGTCGCGATCAACACATCGTCCTCCAGCCGACTTGTCTACAAGGGGTTATTGCTGCCTTAGGCACTTTATGGTCCGTCTCCAGTGAGTCTAAATTTTCGAATCGGACGCAAAACTGATACTTAATTGTAACGCTCAGGGCCTCCCAATAACGATGGAAATCTCAAATTGCATCGCGATTTAATACATCGTCCTCCAGCCGACTCGTCTCTAAGCGGATATTGCTGCCTCTTACACCTTATGGTCCGTCTCTTGTTAGTCTAGATTTTCGAATCCCACGCAAACCGGTAGTTAATTGTAACGTTCACGGCCTCCTAATGACGAGGGTACAGTCAAATTGCGACGAGATTCTAGATTTTCGAATCGGACGCAAAACTGATAGTTAATTGTAACGTTCAGGGCCTCCTAATGACGATGGAAAACTCAAATTGCATCGCGATTCAATACATCGTCCTCCAGCCGACTTCTCTTGAAGGGGATATTGCTGCCTATGGCACCTCATGGTCCGTTTCTTGTGAGTCTAGATTTTCGAATCGGACGCAAAACTGATCGTTAATTGTAACATTCAGGGCCTCCTATTGACGAGGGAACACTCGAATTGCGACGAGATTCAATACATCGTCCTCCAGCCTACTTGTCTCCAAGGGGATATTGATACCTCGGGCACCTTATGGTCCGTCTCCTGTGAGTCTACATTTTCGAATCCGACGCAAAACTGATGGTTAATTGTAACGTTCGGGGCCTCCTGATGACAATGGAACACTCACATTCCGTCCAGATTCAATACATTGTCCTCCAGCCGACTTGTCTCCAAGAGGATATTGCTGCCTGGGGCACCTTATGGTCCGTCTCCTGTGAGTCTAGATTTTCGAATCGGATGCAAAACTGATAGTTAATTGTAACGTTAAGGGCCTCCTAATGGCGATGGAAAACTCATATTGGATCGCGATTCAATAAGTCGTCCTTCAGCCGACTTGTCTCCATGGGGTTATTGCTGCCTCGGGCACCTTATGGTCCGTCACCTGTGAGTCTAGATTTTCGAATGCGACGCCAAACTGATGTTAATTGTAACATTCAGGGCCTCCTAATGGCGATGGAAAACTCAAATTGCATCGTGATTCAATACATCGTCCTTCTAGCGTTAAAAGGTTTTTTGGCTTTTCTTATTTAACCAAATATAACATTGATGTTGATAATTCATGGCAATGTTTGCCGACAAGATAAAGAATGCAACCTTTTAACACTAGATTGCGTACTCACGGCAGTTCTCCTTGGCCGTTTCTTGGTACGACTTGGAAAAAGAGAAAAATTAATGAATGATCGATGATGCGTCGGTTCTCGATTGTGTTTAGGAGACGTACGGATTGATTGCGTGAAAATAGTTTCTCAAATGACCTCTTAACCCGGATTGCTTTCACGCAATCAGACTCTTCAATGAAATTACCTAAGGGACCTATTTGAATAATAAAAAAAATTGGAAATGAATGCAACACAGTGAAATTTTGTAAAAAAGGCTGTCAGATCGTAAATTGAACACGTTAATGGTCTCCCAAATACAATCGACACACCGCGATAAAGAGCGAACCTGTAACAAAGTTCATTTAAACATAAACATTATTTGTGGTTAATTTAAAGAAAAGAATAAGCATAGATTTTCTGTACAGTGGAGGAAAAGTATATTTTTAAAGAAGAAAGGCGTTAAACTATAAACATTACCAAATTTACAATGAATACAAAACTTACATTTTTATGTTTTTCTCATACATGGAGCAGTCCAACAATCGCTGCTTCTGTATGTGTGATATTTTGTAAAAATTAAATGTCCTGGCGTGCGCGTAAGTATTTTTTGTCGTCACAAAGTTTATAAAAGCGTTTTTGTTTTCTTGGTGATAACGTGGTTTTTCACACCAAAAGAAATATAACTTGTAGCGGTGCTACACAACACGTCTTAACAAGTCGGCAACCAAACATCAAAGGTAATGAAGTACATGTTAACATATCGGCGACCAGAAGTACAACCAACTATAAAGACTCTAGAATTTTCCTAACAAATGATAAATTGTTCTTTCTTCTGTTTTGCAGCTTCTTGCTATCAAGCGCTGCCGCAATGATTTTAAATATCTGCGCCCAGCGAGTCATAGTATTTAAAAGTACCTTTTAAACGCTGGCCGCGTAGGCGAACGTTATAAACAGATTTCGTTTTTTTTTTTTTTTTTTTTTTTTACTCTCGTGTTGTCATGCTTAGTATCACTGCAAACTACAGCTTGGTGGCTGTCCTTTTCTCATATGCAAAATGTCTGAAATCCAATAATATCACATTGCTTCCCGCGTGAGGAGCGATGACTCCGTCAGGATCATCGAGACTCACGCGTAGTCGTGATATTATTGCTTTCGTGAAACAAGTTAGTATTACTTGCAAAAATTCTTTACAACAGATTTTACACACTGCATCAGACAAAGTGATTAACATACAGAGTATCAGGTAAGTATATTCGTACGACTGAAATTGATAGTAATTTGTCCATATTGTAACTACATGACAATTGAACTGTGCCCTTTCTAATGTATTGTACAAGGATAACAAATGTTCATTTCTCGGTAAAAGATATTGAAATTAAGATAAAGAGACACATACATAGATACATTATACATGGCATAATAAATATAAAGAAAACAAAGAAATAAATTACTTGACTTCGCAGGAAGTCTGGGTGCTGTGTGCACTCGTGGAAAAAATATGTTACAAAAAATTGACATTCTTGTTTTACAGTGACATACTACAGGAATATTTTTGTCGTTGTTTCGTCGAAGATTTCTTGCAGTAAATACGTAGCACTTTACTTATTTGTGGCTTTTATGACCTGCAAAAAAAAAAAAAAAAAAAAAACGTTTCACTACACTTGGGTAGGTATGAGTTGCACTAGGAGTGGTAGAACTTCGGGTATAAATGATAGCACTGCACTTGAGTGGGGAAATTGATTACACTTTCACAGTGGAGGAAAAGTAGGGCATCACTTTCACTGTGGAAGTTGGAGTAGTTGTCGGGGTGTGATGTTGCGTTGGAAATACGTCGTGGGTCAGGAACTGGAAGACTGGGTCTGCAACATGTTGTGCCGTATGGTGGCGGTCTCTATTTCACTTGACACTTGTCCGTGCTTCCATTTATGTTTTCGTACATGAAAAATACAGAAAAAAAATCTGTATTAGAATGTGCTTACTTACTAATAACTTAGTCTAAAAGAAAATTGGGTTAGGTAAGGATAACAATTGTTTATGTACATAAGGTCTCATTCTCTTAGGAATGCTTAGTTCTCATATTTATCTATTTTCCTGGTTTTATTTGGTTCGACACGTTTTCGTCATTACTCGGCCTGGTCAGTAAATTCGGTAGCAATTGTCAAAATCGAGCTGAAGACTCTTCCGATTAGTGTCTTTATAATTTCACAAGGTACATGAGTGCTTAATTCGTTGCTTTATCATATTTTATTTTGAATGCATTTCAAACACATTTGGCATCCGCGCTCGTTGTGCAAAGAAAAATTGATTGTTGAGCGCTCAGCGTACACAGTGTTACGTCCGTTGGTCACAATCACGTGATAATAACTTGACAGTTCCACAACGCTAGCAGCAGTATTCTGCGAGAAGCAGAGCGTTAGGTGTCTACTAGCCGTGGTGTGAGTTTTTACACAGTTTTTCATCGACTCTGGATTACGGAAGCAGCCAGATGCGGCGACTCCCGCAGCTGTTTCGAAGAATGTGTCCGTGGAAAGGCGTACAGTACCGTTTGTGGTAAGTACAACACTTATTCACTTTCACTCTTCGGCTTTCTACATCGTGGTTTCGTGGTACAAATACTTATAACATTACTTCACACGCGGTATTTCACACGTGCCCTTGGAGTTATCACCTTTTCAGTTGACACTTTATTATTAATTCGTGTTCACATTTATTTGGTCGTCATGTTAAGGTTCACACGCACCACTTTTATACGTGTCCATTAATTACTTGTCTATAGTCGGTTCACACGCAGCAGCACATACGTGTCCATTTATTACTGACTGCATTATTACTACAAAGTACAGTTAACATTTAGTATACATATCATGTCTAAAAATTATTTACAAAGAAATATTTAGTCTCTGTGACTACAAGGCCTGACGAAAAGCGTGTCTCTTGTTCGTAGTTTGTGCTTCCAAGGCACTTTAGGTTTACACTTTGTTCGAAATCTTGTTATTCTTTTCTTTTTACAACAGTTACTCTTTTCGCAAGTTCAGCTCTTTTATTTTCTCTCTATTACGTCGTTAGTTTGAAGACATAGTCAATGTGGCTTCGTTTACGTGATGAACAGTTCGTGTTCAAACTACCATTAGGGTAATTGGGAAGCTTGGTGTTCCCTGTCGTGCAATTGCACATAACAAATCTTAATTGAACTCGCAATTTGCGGAGAATAAGCATAGCTCGTCGACAACCAATGTGTCACGACTATCCATTCGTATAGCCTGTATGTACCAATCATGCAACCAGCTCGTAAAATTCACTTCTCTACTGGTTAAGGTAGGATGGTAAGGATACTGGTTAGAGGAAAACACAAAAGCCTTTTATGGAGTGAAGAGATTTTAAGACACAGTGTTAATGACGTATGATATGATGAGCTTAACATAAATTATTATCACCTTAGTTTTTCATGACAAATAGTATAATTAAATCGATACAGTAGTTTCAGTGTCGTCTGATCCAGCTCTCTTAACAATTTTCTATGCATATCTAAAATTACTTAAACCATGCATTAGCAGTGAACTATCTTCTGTTCCATGTATCGTAAAATTGTTTTCTAAAAAAAAAATCGTCGTATCTCGAGGACCTGAAATAGATATTTCTAGTACTAAACTAATTTATTTATAAATGATCTTTGTATTTCAGCTGCACTGTGCCGTAAAATTGTTATGAGCGTATACGGTTTTCTCCGTATTATAATAAAATAATTGAGTTGCGCACTTCTTTTCTGCTACCTGGATCGTTATTGACTTTCTTGATTCTTATATGCTAAGCTGCTGCTTTTTGCCTGCTGCGTTTCATAGGTGGTCTCATAAAATTTGTTGTCACACACTCCTTATGCATAACATAACATTTACCTCATTAGAGTAAGCGACCTTGATAATTTTTATTTATTTATTTATTTATTTTTTTTACCTACGAGCATTCATTCTGGTATGAATGACCATTTTAATTTATTTCATTCAAGAGGAGAGAGCTTTGCTATACTTAAAACTAGTGGTAGCAGGTGGCACTTAGCACGTCCCTACTATAATATATGTCAGCTCTTTCGGCTGTGGCCGTTCATGGCTCAATTAACTTAAAACTAACTTACATCTAAGGCAAATCTTGCTCTCCTACAATAAATGTGTTTTACTTAAGGTGCTCATATAAATTACTTATCTTGTTGTGGCAGGTCGACAGGGTGTTAGTCCTGTGCACTACTCTTACATACGTTGGTACTTCACACATAGTATGACAACTTATAGTGTGTGTGTATATTTTCTTTTAGCAGCTTAACTTAACAGATATTTTCAATGGTTGACTCGGTATTTCTTCAAGTCTGCGTGATGAAACAATCCTTTTATTCGTCCAGATACAGGGTCAGCTAATAGATAGCAACCAATGTGCGGCTTTCTTAAGATAATATATGGTCCTTCATACAAGTGCTGCCACTTGCGATTCTTATGATGAATCAAAGATGGTTTGAAGTGGGTCTTTAATAGCACTCGTTCATTTATACGATACGATAAGACTTTGCTAATGCGTTTGTCATGCGCCTTTTTTCTTAGGTTGGCATGAGTGGTTAAAGATATGAGAGCTTATTGGTCCCGCAGTTTCCCCGTGGAGGCATAAAGAAGCTACTAATGGTTTTCCGACTGGGGTGGAGCTGAAATGTCAGTTATTTTTATTTGATTAGTATTTTGCGACCTACCAGGTCGAAAATTTGCGTTCGTATCCCATACGACTTGTGCATCTGTTGATTGCGTGTTATTTGACATCGCGTTTGGTGCTTGGTTCGCCTGTGTGTAAAAAATAGTCGGATTTCCTTGGCTATTATAACCGGCTGTGTCAGGAAAAGCATCCGACGAATTGTCCTGACTATTGTTCCTGAACTGTTGGTTCGGTTGGTGAGAAAATGTCGCATTTTTCGGCTGGGAAAAATTTATTTGCTGAGAGGGAGTGAAATGACTCGGCTGAATGTACTGTTGTGGTCTGTTATAATTGGTCCATTTCTTCCCCTTGTGACGATTTCCATTATTCGTCTTGTTGTTCTGGTACTGGTAATTACCGTTATGATTTATCGGTGAATTACCGTATTGTTGCTGTGTGTTTTGATAAATCGGATTGTATCTATTCTGGTGTGGATATTTGTTATATTGTTTTCCATTACGGCGGTTGAAGCTGTTATGATTGCCGTAAGGCTGAGCGTTTGGTTGTCCCGTGTTATGTTGTTATGACATTCCATTGACGCAATTTGTTATGTGCTGCTGCGGAGCGGGCGGTCCATTATTATAATTATTCCGCGCGCTCGCACGCACATCCTCATAGATCATATCCAAATTGTCAAGAACAGAAAAAAGGCTTCGAGGTCTTCTTCACTCACATTAACTAGTTTTTCTCTTATTGACACAGGAAGTTTTGACTTTAAGATCATGATTACATCTTTGGTTGAAATGGGCGTGTCCCAATACTGAATTTTACGTAGATATTTTTCAAAATAACGTCTCAAACCTCCTCCTTTGGTGTTGAAAGGTTCGGCGTTGTAAACCTCCTTTCGGAGTCTTTGTTGTATACCTGAACTCCAGAATTTATTCAAAAAATGCTTTTCAAAATCTGCATAGGTGTGACATTTGTCTATTATTTCTGTACCCCAAATTGATCCTTCACCGTGTACATAGCCTAAGATGAACTGTATCCGCTGCCTGTCGTTCCATGATTCCGGAAAAGCACCTGTGAATGATTTTAGAAATACCATGGGATGTATATTTCGTTTTTCAGGTATAAATGGCTGAAAAACTCTGTGTTTTAGCACACTCTCGTCTCGCATTAGTTCAACGAGTGTTAGTTGATCGGCATGACTACGTGACGTAGAAGTTTCGCAACGCGTATTATTTACTGTTGGTGAGAATTGTACCTGACACTCGGGATATTGACGATTATCGTGTTCTGGCGGTAGCGAATACTCACTTTGAT
This sequence comes from Schistocerca cancellata, assembly GCF_023864275.1. Classification (NCBI taxonomy): domain Eukaryota; kingdom Metazoa; phylum Arthropoda; class Insecta; order Orthoptera; family Acrididae; genus Schistocerca; species Schistocerca cancellata. Next base: position 183,636 of record NC_064631.1, read on the forward strand.
TGTCACCTTGCAATTCCGTAACTTGTAGTTTTAGTTGATCTATATCATTGCTTAGCTGACGTTTCCATTCCGGAAGATCGTGGCTAAATGCTCGTCTGATTTCACCTAATTCACTGGTTAAAGTGTCACCAGAAGTACCGGGAGCGGTTAAGATTTCTGCTGTAGCAGATTTAACCGTACCCTTTAGTTCAGCGTGTACCTTGCTGACAATGTACTGTTCTTTGGATTGCATCCACTCTTCAAATTCCCTATTAAGTGTATTGCTTATACCGGTGTTGACATCTGCGATCTTTTTGTCAATATTGACATCGGATATTTGCTGAGCAAGGTCTTCGACTCGCTCGCCAACGTGGTTGACACTTTCTGTCAATTGGCTTACTCTCTTTGAAACATCACTGTAATGTTTCAAAGAGTCACTCGCAGTTGATTTACACACATCTATTTGGGCCTGCATATCTATGAACTTGCTACCAATATTGGTCTCGGCGGATTCCACCATCGAAAGAACACTATCAATTTTTGCGTGTACGCTTGCGTTTAGCTCGCTTGCGTAAGCAGTGGTAATGGCTTTAATTTTTTCCTCCATGGTGTCATTCGAATTTTTGATTTGTGCTTGGATGTCCTCTATCCTTGATTCTAAACTGCTGAACCTGCTGTCACTTTGATTTGCTAACTGACTGATTTGCGTTTCAATATTGTCACTTTGGTTTGTTAACTGACTGATTTGCGTTTCAATAGTGTCACTTTGGTTTGTTAACTGTGCCATGTTTGCTTCAAAACTGGTTTTCATATCAGCAAACAATTTTAGTATATCTGACAGCGAGCATTCATGTGACTGCGACGCGGTCTGTGGCGCCGACAGCTCACGTGTCGCTTCGTCGTCTGTTGTTCCCTCACTACGAGATTCAGGTTTGTTTACACCCGCGCGCGGACTAAGTTGCCTTGGTTGCTCATCAGCCATCGTAAATTTAAAGTAGTTACACTGCACGAGCTAGAAAAGATAATTTTTTTTAAAATTATGATTTTCACTTGTCAGGTGCACCAAGGATTTCGCGTCCTGATTTCTCAGATATTGCTTGCGCGTTATAAACATTTGAAACTCTGACACACGAAAATGCCAATATGGCAACGAGAGAGATAAAATAAATGAAAAACACTTATAGAGCACTGAAACTGGCACAGATAGCGGCCATTGTGATTCACTAAAATGCACAACAATGGAAATTCTTGCTAACTATTTCTAACTATTGTAAGCGAAATGATGAAATAGAGGCGGGTCTAATAGAAAAAAAGAAACAGAAATTAAAGAAACAGAAATTTGGAAATTAAATTGCTTGAGGAAAAGGAAAAAAACGTAAAGAGTGAATGTCACGAGCCGACTGAATGCTCGGTACGCAAAGCTTCAAACGTAATGAAAAATCGTACTCACATTAGTTGTCTTGCGCGCTGCTATTTATTGCTGTTGTGGATTCTTGCTGCGATTTTCTGCATATGCGTCCTTTTTTTTATCACTGGTTTTGGCTTCCAATTTTCTCCAGATGGTAGCATGAAAATAAAAAGAACAAATTAGTTTTTTAGTTAGGTCCCAGTTCGGGCGCCACATCTAGCGTTAAAAGGTTTTTTGGCTTTTCTTATTTAACCAAATATATAACATTGATGTTGATAATTCATGGCAATGTTTGCCGACAAGATAAAGAATGCAACCTTTTAACACTAGATTGCGTACTCACGGCAGTTCTCCTTGGCCGTTTCTTGGTACGACTTGGAAAAAGAGAAAAATTAATGAATGATCGATGATGCGTCGGTTCTCGATTGTGTTTAGGAGACGTACGGATTGATTGCGTGAAAATAGTTTCTCAAATGACCTCTTAACCCGGATTGCTTTCACGCAATCAGACTCTTCAATGAAATTACCTAAGGGACCTATTTGAATAATAAAAAAAATTGTAAATGAATGCAACACAGTGAAATTTTGTAAAAAAGGCTGTCAGATCGTAAACTGAACACGTTAATGGTCTCCCAAATACAATCGACACACTGCGATAAAGAGCGAACCTGTAACAAAGTTCATTTAAACATAAACATTATTTGTGGTTAATTTAAAGAAAAGAATAAGCATAGATTTTCTGTACAGTGGAGGAAAAGTATATTTTTAAAGAAGAAAGGCGTTAAACTATAAACATTACCAAATTTACAATGAATACAAAACTTACATTTTTATGTTTTTCTCATACATGGAGCAGTCCAACAATCGCTGCTTCTGTATGTGTGATATTTTGTAAAAATTAAATGTCCTGGCGTGCGCGTAAGTATTTTTTGTCGTCACAAAGTTTATAAAAGCGTTTTTGTTTTCTTGGTGATAACGTGGTTTTTCACACCAAAAGAAATATAACTTGTAGCGGTGCTACACAACACGTCTTAACAAGTCGGCAACCAAACTGGCCGCGTAGGCGAACGTTATAAACAGATTTCGTTTTTTTTTTTTTTTTTTTTTTACTCTCGTGTTGTCATGCTTAGTATCACTGCAAACTACAGCTTGGTGGCTGTCCTTTTCTCATATGCAAAATGTCTGAAATCCAATAATATCACATCCTCCACCCGACTTGCCTCCAAGGGGATATTGCTGCCTCGGGCACCTTATGCTCCGTCTCCTGTGAGTCTAGATTTTCGAATCTGACGCAAAACTGATGGTTAATTGTAACGTTCAGGGCCTCCTAATGACGTTGGAACACTCAAATTGCGTCGCAATTCAATACATCGTCCTCCAGCCGACTTGTCTACAATGGGATATTGCTGTTTTGGGCACCTTATGGTCCGTCTCCTGTGAGTCTAGATTTTCGAATCGGACGCAAAACTGATAGTTAATTGTAACGTTCAGGGCCTCTAAATGGCGATGGAAAACTCAAATTACATCGCGATTCAATACATCGTCCTCCAGCCGGCTTGTCTCCAAGTGGATATTGCTACCTTGGGCACCTTATGGTCCGTCTCCTGTGAGTCTATATTTTCGAATCGGTCGCAAAACTGATGTTAATTGTAACATTCAGGGCCTCCTAATGACGATGGAAATCTCAAATTGAATCGCGATTCAATACTTCGTCCTCCAGCCGACTTGTCTCCAAGGTGATATTGCTGCCTCGGGCACCTTATGATCCGTCTCCTGTGAGTCTAGATTTTCGAATCCGACGCAAATCTGATGGTTAATTGTAACGTTCAGGGCCTTCTAATGGCGAGGGAACACTCAAATTGAGACGAGATTCAATACATCGTCCTCCAGCCGACTTGTCTCCAAGGGGATATTGATACCTCGGGCACCTTATGGTCCGTCTCCTGTGAGTCTAGTTTTTCGAATCGGACGCAAAAATGATGTTAATTGAAACATTCAGGGCGTCCTAATGACGATGGAAATCTCAAATTGCATCGCGATTCATTACATCGTCCTTCAGCCGACTTGTCTCCAAGGTGATATTGCTGCCTCGAGCACCTTATGATCCGTCTCCTGTGAGTCTAGATTTTCGAATCCGACGCAAAACTGATAGTTAATTGCAACGTTCAGGGCCTCCTAAAGACGACAGAACACTCAAATTGCATCGCGATTCAATAAATCGTCCTCCAGCCGACTTGTCTCCAAGGGGATATTGCTGCCTCGGACACCATATGGGCCGTCCCCTGTGAGTCTAGATTTTCGAATCCGACGCAAAAATGATGGTTAATTGTAACGTTCAGGGCCTGCTAATGACGATGGAAAACTCAAATTGCATGTGCGATTCAATACATCGTCCTCCAGCCGACTAGTCTCCAAGAGGATATTGCTGCCTCGGGCACCTTATAGTCCGTCTCCTGTGAGTCTAGATTTTCGAATCCGACGCAAAACTGATAGTTAATTGTAACGTTCAGTGCCTCCTAATGACGATGGAACACTTAAATTGCGTCGCGATTCAATAAAACCTCCTCCAGCCGACTTGTCTACAAGGGGATACTGCTGCCTCAGGCACCTTATGGTCCGTCTCCTCTGAGTCTAGACTTTCGAATCGGACGCAAAACCGATAGTTAATTGTAACGTTCAGGGCCTCCTAATGCCGATGGAAAACTCAAATTGCATCGTCCCCCTCCGACTTGTCTTCAAGGGGATATTGGTGCCTATGGCACCTTAAGGTCCGTCTCTTGTGAGTCTACATTGTCGAATCGGACGCAAAGCTAATAGTTAATTGTAACGTTCAGGGCCTCCTAATGACGAGGGAACACTCAAATTGCGACGAGATTCAATACATCGTCCTCCAGCCGACTTGTCTCCAAGGGAATATTTATACGTCGGGCACCTTATGGTCCGTCTCCTGTGAGTCTAGATTTTCCAATCCGACGCAAAACTGATGGTTAATTGTAACGTTCAGGGCCTCCTGATGACAATGGAACACTCACATTTCGTCCAGATTCAATACATTGTCCTCCTGCCGACTTGTCTCCAAGGGGATATTGCTACCTCGGGCACCTTATGGTCCGTCTCCTGTGAGTCTAGATTTTCGAATCCGACGCAAAACTGATAGTTAATTGTAACGTTCAGGGCCTCTAATGACGATGGAAAACTCAAATTGCATCGCGATTCAATACATCGTCCTCCAGCCGACTTGTCTCCAAGGGGAGATTGCTGCCTCGGGCACCTTATGGTCCGTCTACTGTGAGTCTAGATTTTCGAATCGGACGCAAAACTGATAGTTAATTGTAATGTTCAGGGCCTCCTAATGACGAGGGAACACTCGAATTGCGACGAGTTTCAATACATCGTCCTCCAGCCGACTTGTCTCCAAGGGGATAGTGATATCTCGGGCACCTTAAGGTCCGTCTCCTGTGAGTCTACATTTTCGATTCCGACGCAAAACTGATGGTTAATTGTAACGTTCAGGGCCTCCTGATGACAATGGAACACTCACATTCCGTCCAGATTCAATACATTGTCCTCCAGCCGACTTTTCTCCAAGGGGATATTGCTGCCTCGGGCACCTTATGATCCGTCTCCTGTGAGTCTAGATTTTCGAATCCGACACAAAACTGATAGTTAATTGTAACGTTCAGGGCCTCTAATGACGATGGAAAACTCAAATTGCATCGCGATTCAATACATCGTCCTCCAGCCGATTTGCCTCCAAGGGGATATTGCTGCCTCGGGCACCTTAAGGTCCGTCTACTGTGAGTCAAGATTTTCGAATCCGACGCAAATCTGATCGTTAATTGTAACGATGAGGGCCACCTAATGACGATAGAACACTCAAATTGCGTCGTGATTCAATAATACGTCCTCCAGCCGACTTGTCTCCAAGGGGATATTGCTGCCTCTGGCACCTTATGGTGCGTCTCCTGTGAGTCTATATTTTCGAATCGGACGCAAAACTTATGTTAATTGTAACATTCAGGGCCACCTAATTACGATGGAAATCTCAAATTGCATCGCGATTCAATACATCGTCTTCCAGCCGACCTGTCTGCAAGTGGATATTGCTGCCTCGGACACCTTATTATCGGTCTCCTGTGAGTCTAGATTTTCGAATCCGACGCAAAACTGATAGTTATTTGTAACGTTCAGGGCTTCTAATGACGATGGAAAACTCAAATTACATCGCGATTCAATACATCGTCCTCCAGCCGACTTGTCTCCAAGGGGATATTGCTGCCTCGAGCACCTTATGGTTTGTCTACTGTGAGTCTAGATTTTCGAATCCGACGCAAATCTGATGGTTAATCGTAACGTTCAGGGCCTCCTAATGACAATGAAAATCTCAAATTGCATGTGCGATTCAATACATCGTCCTCCATTCGACTAGTCTCCAAGGGGATATTGCTGCCTCGGGCACCTTATGGTCCGTCTCCTGTGAGTCTAGATTTTCGAATCCGACGCAAATCTGATGGTTAATTGTAACGTTCAGGGCCTCCTAATGGCGAGGGAACACTCAAATTGCGACGAGATTCAATACATCGTCCTCCAGCCGACTTGTCTCCAAGGGGATATTGCTGCCTCAGGCACCTTATGGTCCGTCTCCTCTGAGTCTAGATTTTCGAATCGGACACAAAACCGATAGTTAATTGTAACGTTCAGGGCCTCCTAATGATGAGGGAACACTCAAATTGCGTCGCAATTCAATACATCGTCCTCCAGCCGCTCCAAGCGGATATTGCTTCCTCGGGCACCTTATGCTCCGTCTCCTGTGAGTCCATATTTTCGAATCGGACGCAAAACTGATGGTTAATTGTAACGTTCAGGGCCTCCTAATGACGATGGAACACTCAAATTGCGTCGCAATTCAATACATCGTCCTCCAGACGACTTGTCTACAAGGGGATATTGATACGTCGGGCACCTTATGGTCCGTCTCCTGTGAGTCTAGATTTTCCAATCCGACGCAAAACTGATGGTTAATTGTAACGTTCAGGGCCTCCTAATGACGATGGAACACTCAAATTGCGTCGCAATTCAATACGTCGTCCTCCAGCCGACTTGTCTCCAAGCGGATATTACTGCCTCGGGCACCTTATGCTCCGTCTCCTGTGAGTCTATATTTTCGGATCGGACGCAAAACTGATGTTAATTGTAACGTTCAGTGCCTCTAATGACGATGGAACACTCAAATTGCGTCGCGATTCAATAATACATCCTCCAGCCGACTTGTCGCCAAGGGGATATTGCTGCCTCGGGCACCTTATGGTCCGTCTCTTGCGAGTCTAGATTTTCGAATCCGACGCAAAACTGATGGTTAATTGTAACGTTCAGGGCCTCCTAATGACGATGGAACACTGAAATTGCGTCACGATTCAATAATACGTCCTCCAGCCGACTTGTCTCCAAGGGGATATTGCTGCCACGGGCTCCTTATGTTCCGTTGCTTGTGAGTCTAGATCTTTGAATCCGACGCAAAACTGATGGTTAATTGTAACGTTCAGAGCCTCCTAAAGACGATGGAACACTCAAATTGCGTCGCGATTCAATACATCGTCCTCCAGCCGACTTGTCTCCAAGGGGATGTTGCTGCCTCGGGCACCTTATGGTCCGTCTCCTGTGAGTCTAGATTTTCGAATCGGACGCAAAACTGATGGTTAATTGTAACGTTCAGGGCCTCCTAATGACGATGGAACACGCAAATTGCGTCGCAATTCAATACATCGTCCTCCAGCCGACTTGTCTGCAAGGGGATATTGCTGCCTTGGCCACCTTATGGTCCGTCTCCTGTGAGTCTAGATTTTCGAATCCGACGCAAAACTGATGGTTAATTGTAACGTTCAGGGCCTCCTGATGACAATGGAACACTCACATTTCGTCCAGATTCAATACATTGTCCTCCTGCCGACTTGTCTCCAAGGGGATATTGCTGCCTCGGGCACCTTATGGTCCGTCTCCTGTGAGTCTAGATTTTCGAATCCGACGCAAAACTGATAGTTAATTGTAACGTTCAGGGCCTCTAATGACGATGGAAAACTCAAATTGCATCGCGATTCAATACATCGTCCTCCAGCCGACTTGTCTCCAAGGGGAGATTGCTGCCTCGGGCACCTTATGGTCCGTCTACTGTGAGTCTAGATTTTCGAATCGGACGCAAAACTGATAGTTAATTGTAATGTTCAGGGCCTCCTAATGACGAGGGAACACTCGAATTGCGACGAGTTTCAATACATCGTCCTCCAGCCGACTTGTCTCCAAGGGGATAGTGATATCTCGGGCACCTTAAGGTCCGTCTCCTGTGAGTCTACATTTTCGAATCCGACGCAAAACTGATGGTTAATTGTAACGTTCAGGGCCTGCTGATGACAATGGAACACTCACATTCCGTCCAGATTCAATACATTGTCCTCCAGCCGACTTTTCTCCAAGGGGATATTGCTGCCTCGGGCACCTTATGATCCGTCTCCTGTGAGTCTAGATTTTCGAATCCGACACAAAACTGATAGTTAATTGTAACGTTCAGGGCCTCTAATGACGATGGAAAACTCAAATTGCATCGCGATTCAATACATCGTCCTCCAGCCGATTTGCCTCCAAGGGGATATTGCTGCCTCGGGCACCTTAAGGTCCGTCTACTGTGAGTCTAGATTTTCGAATCCGACGCAAATCTGATCGTTAATTGTAACGATGAGGGCCACCTAATGACGATAGAACACTCAAATTGCGTCGTGATTCAATAATACGTCCTCCAGCCGACTTGTCTCCAAGGGGATATTGCTGCCTCTGGCACCTTATGGTGCGTCTCCTGTGAGTCTATATTTTCGAATCGGACGCAAAACTTATGTTAATTGTAACATTCAGGGCCACCTAATTACGATGGAAATCTCAAATTGCATCGCGATTCAATACATCGTCTTCCAGCCGACCTGTCTGCAAGTGGATATTGCTGCCTCGGACACCTTATTATCGGTCTCCTGTGAGTCTAGATTTTCGAATCCGACGCAAAACTGATAGTTATTTGTAACGTTCAGGGCTTCTAATGACGATGGAAAACTCAAATTACATCGCGATTCAATACATCGTTCTCCAGCCGACTTGTCTCCAAGGGGATATTGCTGCCTCGAGCACCTTATGGTTTGTCTACTGTGAGTCTAGATTTTCGAATCCGACGCAAATCTGATGGTTAATCGTAACGTTCAGGGCCTCCTAATGACTATGAAAAACTCAAATTGCATGTGCGATTCAATACATCGTCCTCCATTCGACTAGTCTCCAAGGGGATATTGCTGCCTCGGGCACCTTATGGTCCGTCTCCTGTGAGTCTAGATTTTCGAATCCGACGCAAATCTGATGGTTAATTGTAACGTTCAGGGCCTCCTAATGGCGAGGGAACACTCAAAATGCGACGAGATTCAATACATCGTCCTCCAGCCGACTTGTCTCCAAGGGGATATTGCTGCCTCAGGCACCTTATGGTCCGTCTCCTCTGAGTCTAGATTTTCGAATCGGACACAAAACCGATAGTTAATTGTAACGTTCAGGGCCTCCTAATGATGAGGGAACACTCAAATTGCGTCGCAATTCAATACATCGTCCTCCAGCCGCTCCAAGCGGATATTGCTTCCTCGGGCACCTTATGCTCCGTCTCCTGTGAGTCCATATTTTCGAATCGGACGCAAAACTGATGGTTAATTGTAACGTTCAGGGCCTCCTAATGACGATGGAACACTCAAATTGCGTCGCAATTCAATACATCGTCCTCCAGACGACTTGTCTACAAGGGGATATTGATACGTCGGGCACCTTATGGTCCGTCTCCTGTGAGTCTAGATTTTCCAATCCGACGCAAAACTGATGGTTAATTGTAACGTTCAGGGCCTCCTAATGACGATGGAACACTCAAATTGCGTCGCAATTCAATACGTCGTCCTCCAGCCGACTTGTCTCCAAGCGGATATTACTGCCTCGGGCACCTTATGCTCCGTCTCCTGTGAGTCTATATTTTCGGATCGGACGCAAAACTGATGTTAATTGTAACGTTCAGTGCCTCTAATGACGATGGAACACTCAAATTGCGTCGCGATTCAATAATACATCCTCCAGCCGACTTGTCGCCAAGGGGATATTGCTGCCTCGGGCACCTTATGGTCCGTCTCTTGCGAGTCTAGATTTTCGAATCCGACGCAAAACTGATGGTTAATTGTAACGTTCAGGGCCTCCTAATGACGATGGAACACTGAAATTGCGTCACGATTCAATAATACGTCCTCCAGCCGACTTGTCTCCAAGGGGATGTTGCTGCCTCGGGCACCTTATGGTCCGTCTCCTGTGAGTCTATATTTTCGGATCGGACGCAAAACTGATGTTAATTGTAACGTTCAGTGCCTCTAATGACGATGGAACACTCAAATTGCGTCGCGATTCAATAATACATCCTCCAGCCGACTTGTCGCCAAGGGGATATTGCTGCCTCGGGCACCTTATGGTCCGTCTCTTGCGAGTCTAGATTTTCGAATCCGACGCAAAACTGATGGTTAATTGTAACGTTCAGGGCCTCCTAATGACGATGGAACACTGAAATTGCGTCACGATTCAATAATACGTCCTCCAGCCGACTTGTCTCCAAGGGGATGTTGCTTCCTCGGGCACCTTATGGTCCGTCTCCTGTGAGTCTAGATTTTCGAATCGGACGCAAAACTGATGGTTAATTGTAACGTTCAGGGCCTCCTAATGACGATGGAACACTCACATTCCGTCCCGATTCAATACATTGTCCTCCTGCCGACTTGTCTCCAAGGGGATATTGCTGCCTCGGGCACCTTATCGTCCGTCTCCTGTGAGTGTAGATTTTCGAATCCGACGCCAAACTGGTGTTAATTGTAACATTCAGGGCCTTCTAATGACGATTGAAATCTCAAATTGCATCGCAATTCAATACATCTTCCTCCAGCCGACTTGTCTCCAAGGGGAAATTGCTGCCTCGGGCACATTATGGTCCGTCTCCTGTGAGTCTAGATTTTCGAATCTGACGCAAAAATGATGGTTAATTGTAACGCTCAGGGCCTCCTAATGACGATGGAACGCTCAATTTGCGTCGCAATTCAATACATCGTCCTCCAGCCAACTTGTCTACAAGGGGATATTGCTCCCTTGGGCACCTTATGGTCCGTCTCCTGTGAGTCTAGATTTTCGATTCGGACGCAAAACTTATAGTTAATTGTAACGTTCAGGGCCTCCTAATGGCGATTGAAAACTCAAATTGCATCGCGAATCAATACATCGTCCTCCAGCCGACTTGTCTCCAAGCGGATATTGCTGCCTCGGGCACCTTATGCTCCGTCTCCTGTGAGTCCATATTTTCGAATCGGACGCAAAACAGATGTTAATTGTAACATTCAGGGCCTCCTAATTACGATGGAAATCTCAAATTGCATCGCGATTCAATACATCGCCCTCCAGCCGTCTTGTCTCCAAGGTGATATTGCTGCCTCGGGCACCTTACGATCCGTCTCCGGTGAGTCTAGATTTTCGAATCCGACCCAAAACTGATAGTTAATTGTAACGTTCAGGCCCTCAAATGACGATGGAAAACTCAAATTGCATCGCGATTCAATACATCGTCCTCCAGCCGACTAGTCTCCAAGGGGATATTGCTGCCTCGGGCACCTTATGGTCCGTCTACTGTGAGTCTAGATTTTCGAATCCGACGCAAATCTGATGGTTAATTGTAACGTTCAGGGCCTCCTAATGACGATGGAACACTCAAATTGCGTCACGATTCAATAATACGTCCTCCAGCCGACTTGTCTCCAAGCCGATATTGCTGCCTCGGGCACCTTATGCTCCGTCTCCTGTGAGTCTATATTTTCGAATCGGACGCAAAACTGATGTTAATTGTAACGTTCAGGGCCTCTAATGACGATGGAAAATTCAAATTGCATCGAGATTCAATACATCGTCCTCCAGCCGACTTGTCTCCAAGGGGATATTGCTGCCTCGGGCACCTTATGGTCCGTCTGCTGTGAGTCTAGATCTTCGAATCCGACGCAAATCTGATGGTTAATTGTAACGTTCAGCTCCTCCTAATGACGATGGAACACTCAAATTGCGTCGCGATTCAATAATACGTCCTCCAGCCGACATGCCTCCAAGGGGATATTGCTGCCTCGGGCACCTTATGCTCCGTCTCTTGTGAGTCTAGATTTTCGAATCCGACGCAAAACTGATGTTAATTGTAACGTTCAGGGCCTCCTAATGACGATGGAACGCTCAATTTGCGACGCAATTCAATACATCGTCCTCCAGCCAACTTGTCTCCAAGGGGATATTGATACGTAGAGCACCTTATGGTCCGTCTCCTGTGAGTCTAGATTTTCCAATCCGACGCAAAACTGATGGTTAATTGTAACGTTCAGGGCCTCCTGATGACAATGGAACACTCACATTCCGTCCAGATTCAATACATTGTCCTCCTGCCGACTTGTCTCCAAGGGGATATTGCTGCCTCGGGCACCTTATGGTCCGTCTCCTGTGAGTCTTGATTTTCGAATCCGACGCCAAACTGATGTTAATTGTAACATTCAGGGCCTTCTTATGACGATTGAAATCTCAAATTGCATCGCAATTCAATACATCGTCCTCCAGCCGACTTGCCTCCAAGGGGATATTGCTGCCTCGGGCACCTTATGGTCCGTCTCCTGTAAGTATTGATTTTCGAATCGGACGTAAAACTGATAGTTAATTGTAACATTCAGGGCCTCCTAATGGCGATGGAAAACTCAAATTGCATCGCGAATCAATACATCGTCCTCCAGCCGATTTGTCTCCAAGCAGATATTGATGCCTCGGGCACCTTATGCTCCGTCTCCTGTGAGTCCATATTTTCGAATCGGACGCAAAACTGATGTTAATTGTAACATTCAGGGCCTCCTAATGACGATGGAAATCTCAAATTGCAAATTGCATCGCGATTCAATACATCGTCCTCCAGCCGACTTGTCTCCAAGGTGATATTGCTGCCTCGGGCACCTTACGATCCGTCTCCGGTGAGTCTAGATTTTCGAATCCGACGCAAAACTGATAGTTAATAGTAACGTTCAGGGTCTCTAATGACGATGGAAAACTCAAATTGCATCGCGATTCAATACATCGTCCTCCAGCCGACTTGTCTCCAAGGGGATATTGCTGCTTCGGGCACCTTATGGTCCGTCTACTGTGAGTCTAGATTTTCGGTTCCGACGCAAATCTGATGGTTAATTGTAACGTTCAGGGCCTCCTAATGACGATGGAACACTCAAATTGCGTCGCGATTCAATAATACGTCCTCCAGCCGACTTGTCTCCAAGGGGATATTGCTGCCTCGGGCACCTTATGGTCCGTTTCCTGTGAGTCTAGATTTTCGAATCGGACGCAAAACTGATAATTAATTGTAACGTTCAGGGCCTCCTAATGACGATGGAACACTCAAATTGCGTCGCGATTCAAAACATCGTCCTCCAGCCGACTTGTCTCCAAGGGGATATAGCTGCCTCGGGCACCTTATGTTCCGTCGCTTGTGAGTCTAGATCTTTGAATGGGACGCAAAACTGATAGGTAATTGTAACGATCAGGGCCTCCTAATGACGAGGGACACTCAAATTGCAACGAGATTCAATATATCGTCCTCCAGTCGACTTGTCTCCAAGGGGATATTGATGCCTGGGGCACCTTATGGTCCGTCTCCTGTGAATCTAGATTTTCGAATCCGACGCAAAACTGATTGTTAATTGTAACATTCAGGGTCATCTAATGACGATGGAGCACTCACATTCCGTCCAGATTCAATACATCATCCTCCAGCCGACTTGTCTCCAAGGGGATATTGCTGCCTCGGGCACCTTATGATCCGTCTCCTGTGAGTCTAGATTTTCGAATCGGACGCAAAACTGATGTTAATTGTAACATTCAGAGCCTCCTAATGACGATGGAAATCTCAAATTGCATCGCGATTCAATACTTCGTCCTCCAGCCTACTTGTCTCCAAGGTGATATTGCTGCCTCGGGCACCTTATGATCAGTCTCCTGTGAGTCTAGATTTTCGAATCCGACGCAAATATGATGGTTAATTGTAACGTTCAGGGCCTCCTAATGACGATGGAACACTCAAATTGCGTCGCAATTCCTCCCGCCGACTTGTCTACAAGGGGATATTGCTCCCTTGGGCACCTTATGGTCCGTCTCCTATGAGTCTAGATTTTCGAATCGGACGCAAAACTGATAGATAATTGTAACCTTCAGGGCCTCCTAATGGCGATGGAAAACACAAATTGCATCGCAATTCAATACATCGTCCTCCAGCCGACTTGTCTCCAAGGGGATATTGCTGCATCGGGCACATTATGTTCCGTCTCCTATGAGTCTAGATTTTCGAATCTGACGCAAAACTGATGGTTAATTGTAACGTTCAGGGCCTCCTAACGACGATGGAACACTCGAATTGCGGTGCAATTCAATACATCGTCCTCCAGCCGACTTGTCTACAAGGGGATATTGCTCCCTTGGGCACCTTATGGTCCGTCTCCTGTGAGTGTAGATTTTCGAATCGGACGCAAAACTGATAGTTAATTGTAACGTTCAGGGCCTCCTAATGGCGATGGAAAACTCAAATTGCATCGCGATTCAATACATCGTCTTCCAGCCGACTTGTCTCCAAGGGGTTATTGCTGCCTCAGGCACCTTATGGTCCGTCTCTTGTGAGTCTAGATTTTCGAATCGGACGCAAAACTGATAGTTAATTGTAACGTTCAGGGCCTCCTAATCACGATGGAGCACTCTAACTGCATCGCGATTCAATACGTGGTCCTCCAGCTGACTTGTCTCCAAGGGGATATTGCTGCCTCGGGCACTTTATGGTCCGTCTCCTTTGAGTCTAGATTTTCGAATCGGATGCAAATATGATAGTTAATCGTAACTTTCAGGGCTTCCTAATCACGATGGAACACTCAAATTGCGTCGCAATTCAATACATCGTCCTCCAGCCGACTTGTCTCAGAGGGGACATTGCTGCCTCGGGCACCTTATGGTCCGTCTACTATGAGTCTAGGTTTTCGAATCCGACGCTAATATGATGGTTAATTGTAACGTTGAGGGCCTCCTAATGACGATGGAACACTCAAATTGCGTCGCAATTCAATATATCTTCCTCCAGCCGACTTGTCTACAAGGGGATATTGCTCCCTTGGGCACCTTATGGTCCGTCTCCTATGAGTCTAGATTTTCGAATCGGACGCAAAACTGATAGTTAATTGTAACGTTCAGGGCCTCCTAATGGCGATGGAAAACACAAATTGCATCGCGAATCAATACATCGTCCTCCAGCCGACTTGTCTCCAAGCGGATATTGCTGCCTCGGGTACCTTATGTTCCGACGTTTGTGAGTCTAGATCTTTGAATCGGACGCAAAACTGATAGGTAATTGCAACGTTCAGCGCCTCCTAATGACGAGGGACACTCAAATTGAAACGAGATTCAATATATCGTCCTCCAGCCGACTTGTCTCCAAGGGGATATTGCTGCCAGGGGCACCTTATGGTCCGTCTCCTGTGAGTCTAGATTTTCGAATCCGACGCAAAACTGATTGTTAATTGTAACGTTCAGGGTCATCTAATGACGATGGAACACTCACATTCCGTCCAGAATCAATACTTTGTCCTCCAGCCGACTTGTCTCCAAGGTGATATTGCTGCCTCGGGCACCTTATGCTCCGTCTCCTGTGAGTCTATATTTTCGAATCGGACGCAAAACTGATGTTAATTGAAATATTCAGGGCATCCTAATGACGATGGAAATCTCAAATTGCATCGCGAATAAATACATCGTCCTCCAGCCGACTTGTCTCCAAGGTGATATTGCTGCCTCGGTCACCTTGTGATCCGTCTCCTGAGAGTCTAGATTTTCGATTCCGACGCAAAACTGAAGATTAATTGTAACGTTCAGGGCCTGCTAATGACGATGGAAAACTCAAATTGCATCGCGATTTAATACATCGTCCTCCAGCCGACTTGTCTGCAAGAGGATATTGCTGCCTCAGGCATCTTATGGTCCGTCTCCTGTGAGTCTTGATTTTCGATTCCGACGCAAAACTGATGGTTAATTGTAACGTTCAGGGCCTCCTAAAGACGACAGAACACTCAAATTGCGTCGTGATTCAATAAATCGTCCTCCAGCCGACTTGTCTCCAAGCGGATATTGCTGCCTCGGGCACCTTATGTTCCGTCGCTTGTGAGTCTAGATCTTTGAATCGGACGCACAACTGATAGGTAATTGTAACGTTCAGGGCCTCCTAATGACGATGGAACAGTCAAATTGCATCGCGATTCAGTACATCGTCCTCCAGCCGACTTGTCTCCAAGGGGATATTGCTGCTTTATGCTCCTTATGGTTCGTCTCCTGTGAGTCTAGATTTTCGAATCCGACGCAAAACTGATGGACAATTGTAACGTTCAGGGTCTCCTAATGACGATGGAAAACTTAAATTGCGTCGCGATCAATAAATCGTCCTCCAGCCGATTTGTCTCCAAGGGGATACTGCTGCCTCGGGCACCTTATGGTCCGTCACCTGTTAGTCTATATTTATGTATCGGACGCAAAACTGATAGTTAATTGTAACGTTCAGGGCCTCCTAATGACGATGGAACACTCAAATTGCATCGCGATCCAATACATCATCCTCCAGCCGCCTTGTATCCAAAGGTCTATTGCTGCCTATGGCACCTTATGGTCGTTCTCCTGTGAGTCTAGATTTTCGAATCGGACGCAAAACTGATATTTAATTGTCACGTTCAGGGCCTCCTAATGACGATGGAAAACTCAAATTGCATCGCGATTCAAATCACCGTTATCCAGCCGACTTGTCTCCAAGGGGATATTGCTGCCTCGGGCACTTTATTGTCAGTCTCCTGTGAGTCTAGATTTTCGAATCGGACGCAAAACTGATAGTTAATTGTAACGTTCATGGCCTCCTAATCACGATGGAGCACTCAAACTGCATCGCGATTCAATACATGGTCCTCCAGCCGACTTGTCTCCAAGGGGATATTGCTGCCTCGGGCACTTTATGGTCCGTCTCCTGTGAGTCTAGATTTTCGAATCGGATGCAAATATGATAGTTAATCGTAACTTTCAGGGCTTCCTAATCACGATGGAACACTCAAATTGCGTCGCAATTCAATACATCGTCCTCCAGCCGACTTGTCTCAGAGGCGATATTGCTGCCTCGGGCACCTTATGGTCCGTCTACTGTGAGTCTAGATTTTCGAATCCGACGCTAATATGATGGTTAATTGTAACGTTGAGGGCCTCCTAATGACGATGGAACACTCAAATTACGTCGCGATTCAATAATACGTCCTCCAGCCGATTTCTCTCCAAGGGGATATTGCTGCCTCGGGCACCTTATGGTCCGTTTCCTGTGAGTCTAGATTTTCGAATCGGACGCAAAACTGATAGTTAATTGTAACGTTCAGGGCCTCCAAATGACGATGGAGCACTCAAACTGCATCGCGATTCAATACATCGTCTTCCAGCCGACTTGTCTCCAAGGGGTTATTGCTGCCTCAGGCACCTTATGGTCCGTCTCTTGTGAGTCTAGATTTTCGAATCGGACGCAAAACTGATAGGTAATTGTAACGTGCAGTGCCTCCTAATGACGAGGGAACACTCAAATTGCGACGAGATTCAATATATCGTCCTATAGCCGACTTGTAATCTAGGGGACATTGCTGCCAGGGGCACCTTATGGTCCGTCTCCTGTGAGTCTAGATTTTCGAATCGGACGCAAAACTGATGGTTAATTCTATCGTTCAGGGTCACCTAATGACGATGGAACACTCACATTCCGTCCAGTTTCAATACATCGTCCTCCAGCCGACTTGTCTCCAAGGGAATATTGCTGCCTTGTACTCCTTATGGTCCGTCTCCTGTGAGTCTAGATTTTCGAATCGGACGCAAAACTGATAGTTAATTGTAACATTCAGGGCCTCCTGATGACAATGGAACACTCACATTCCGTCCAGAATCAATACTTTGTCCTCCAGCCGACTTGTCTCCAAGGTGATATTGCTGCCTCGGGCACCTTATGCTCCGGCTCATGTGAGTCTATATTTTCGAATCGGACGCAAAACTGATGTTAATTGAAATATTCAGGGCATCCTAATGACGATATAAATCTCAAATTGCATCGCGAATCAATACATCGTCCTCCAGCCGACTTGTCTCCAAGGTGATATTGCTGCCTCGGGCACCTTGTGATCCGTCTCCTGAGAGTCTAGATTTACGATTCCGACGCAAAACTGATGATTAATTGTAACGTTCAGGGCCTGCTAATGACGATGGAAAACTCAAATTGCATCACGATTTAATACATCGTCCTCCAGCCGACTTGTCTCCAAGGGGATATTGCTGCCTCAGGCATCTTATGGTCCGTCTCCTGTGAGTCTAGATTTTCGATTCCGACGCAAAACTGATGGTTAATTGTAACGTGCAGGGCCTCCTAAAGACGACAGAACACTCAAATTGCGTCGTGATTCAATAAATCGTCCTCCAGCCGACTTGTCTCCAAGCGGAAATTGCTGCCTCGGGCACCTTATGTTCCGTCGCTTGTGAGTCTAGATCTTTGAATCGGACGCACAACTGATAAGTAATTGTAACGTTCAGGGCCTCCTAATGACGATGGAACACTCAAATTGCATCGCGATTCAATACATCGTCCTCCAGCCGACTTGTCTATAAGGGGATATTGTTGCTTTGGGCTCCTTATGGTCCATCTCCTGTGAGTCTAGATTTTCCAATCCGACGCAAAACTGATGGTCAATTGTAACGTTCAGGGTCTCCTAATGACGATGGAAAACTTAAATTGCGTCGCGATCAATAAATCGTCCTCCAGCCGACTTGTCTCCAAGGGGATACTGCTGCCTCGGGCACCTTATGGTCCGTCACCTGTTAGTCTATATTTATGTATCGGACGCAAAACTGATACTTAATTGTAACGTTCAGGGCCTCCTAATGACGATGGGACACTCAAATTGCATCGCGATCCAATACATCATCCTCCAGCCGCCTTGTCTCCAAAGGTCTATTGCTGCCCATGGCACCTTATGGTCGTTCTCCTGTGAGTCTAGATTTTGGAATCGGACGCAAAACTGATATTTAATTGTCACGTTCAGGGCCTCCTAATGACGATGGAAAACTCAAATTGCATCGCGATTCAAATCATCGTTATCCAGCCGACTTGTCTCCAAGGGGATATTGCTGCCTCGGGCACTTTATTGTCTGTCTCCTGTGAGTCTAGATTTTCGAATCCGATGCAAAACTGATGGTTAATTGTAACGTTCAGGGCCTCCTAATGACGATGGAAAACTCAAATGGCATCGCGTTTCAATACATCGTCCTCCAGCCGACTTGCCTCCAAGGGTCTATTGCTGCCTATGGCACCTTATGGTCGTTCTCCTGCGAGTCTAGATTTTAGATTCTGACGCAAAACTGATGGTTAATTGTAACGTTCAGGGTCTCCTAATGACGATGGAAAACTTAAATTGCGTCGCGATCAACAAATCGTCCTCCAGCCGACTTGTCTCCAAGGGGATATTGCTGCCTCGGGCGCCTTATTGTCAGTCTCCTGTGAGTCTAGATTTTCGCATCCGATGATAACTGATGGTTAATTGTAACGTTCAAGACCTCCTAATGACGATGGAACACTCTCATTCCGTCCATATACAATACATCGTCCTCCAGCCGACTTGCCTCCATGGGGATATTGCTGCCTCGGGCACCTTGTGGTCCGTCTCCTGTGAGTCTAGATTTTCGAATCGGACGCTAAACTGATAGTTAATTGTAACGTTCAGGGCCTCCTAATGACGATGAAAATCTCAAATTGCATCGCGATTCA
Source organism: Schistocerca cancellata (assembly GCF_023864275.1). Classification (NCBI taxonomy): domain Eukaryota; kingdom Metazoa; phylum Arthropoda; class Insecta; order Orthoptera; family Acrididae; genus Schistocerca; species Schistocerca cancellata. The sequence goes on from NC_064631.1 coordinate 202,985, forward strand.
ATACATCGTCCTCCAGCCTACCTGTCTCCAAGGGGATATTGCTGATTTTTTTTCCTTATGGTCCGTCTCCTGTGAGTATAGATTTTCGAATCCGACGCAAAACTGATGGTTAATTGTAACGTTCAGGGCCTCGTAATGACGATGGAACACTCAAATTTCGTCGCGATTCAATACATCGTCTTCCAGCCGACTTGTCTACAAGGGGATATTGCTGCCTTGGGTACCTTATGGTCCGTCTCCTGTAGGTCTACATTTACGAATCGGACGCAAAACTGATAGTTAATTGTAACGTTCAAGGCCTCCTAATGACGATGGTAAACTCAAATTGCATCGCCATTCAATACATCGTCCTCCAGCCGACTTGTTTCCAAGAGGGTATTGCTGCCTCGGGGATGTTATGTTCCGTCTCCTGTGAGTCTAGATTTTCGAATCCGACGCAAACTGATGCTTAATTGTAACGTTCAGGGCTTCCTAATGACGATGGAACACTCAAATTGAGTAGTGATTCAATACATCGTCCTCCAGCCGACTTGTCTCCTAGGGGATTTTGCTGTTTCGGGCACCTTATGGTCCGTCTCCTGTGAGTCTAGATTTTCGAATCGGCTGCAAAACTGATAGTTTATTGTAACGTTCAGGGCCTCCTAATGACGATGGAACGCTCACATTCCGTCCAGATTCAATACATCCTAGGGGATATTGCTGCTTCGGGCACCTTATCGTCCGTCTCCTGTGAGTCTAGATTTTAGAATCGGACGCAAAACTGATAGTTAATTGTAACGTTCAGGGCCTCCTAATGACGATGGAACACTCAAATTGCATCGCGATTCAATACATCGTCCTCCAGCCGACTTGTCTCGAAGGGGATATTGCTGCTTTGGGCTCCTTATGGTCATTTCTCCTGTGACTCTAAATTTTCGAATCCGACGCAAAACTGATGGTTAATTGTAACGTTCAGGGCCTCCTAATGACGATGGAACACTCAAATGGCATCGAGATTTAATATATCGTCCTCCAGGCACTTGTCTCCAAGGGTCTATTGCTGCCTATGGCACCTTATGGTCCATCTCCTGTGAGTCTAGATTTTCGAATCCGACGCAAATCTGATGGTTAATTGTAACGTTCAGGGCCTCCTAATGACGATGGAACACTCAAATTGCGTCGCGATTCAATAAATCTTCAGCCAGCCGACTTGCCTCCAACGGGATATTGCTGTCTCGGCACCTTATGGTCCGTCTCCTGTGAGTCTAGAATTTCGAATCGGACGCAAAACTGATAGTTATTTGTAACGTTCAGGGCCTCCTAATGACGAGGGGAAACTCAAGTTGCGACGAGATTCAATACATCGTCCTCCAGCCGACTTGTCTCCAAGGGGATATTGCTGCCTCGGGCACATTATGGTCCGTCTCCTGTGAGTCTAGATTTTCGAATCTGACGCAAAACTGATGGTTAATTGTAACGTTCAGGGCCTCCTAATGACGATGGAACATTCAAATTGCGTCGCATTCAATACATCTTCCTCCAGCCGACTTGTCTACAAGGGGATATTGCTCCCTTGGGCACCTTATTGTCCGTCTCCTGTGAGTCTAGATTTTCGAATCGGACGCAAAACTGATAGTTAATTGTAACGTTCAGGGCCTCCTAATGGCGATGGAAAACACAAATTGCATCGCGAATCAATACATCGTCCTCCAGCCGACTTGTCTCCGAGCGGATATTGCTGCCTCGGGCACCTTATGTTCCGTCGCTTGTGAGTCTTGATCTTTGAATCGGACGCAAAACTAATAGGTAATTGTAACGTTCGGGGCCTCCTAATGACGAGGGACACTCAAATTGCAACGAGATTCAATATATCGTCCTCCAGCCGACTTGTCTCCAAGGGCATATTGCTGCCTGGAGCACCTTATGGTCCGTCTCCTGTGAGACTAGATTTTCGAATCCGACGCAAAACTGATTGTTAATTGTAACGTTCAGGGTCATCTAATGACGATGGAACACTCACATTCCGTCCAGATTCAATACATCGTCCTCCAGCCGACTTGTCTCCAAGGGAATATTGCTGCCTTGTACACCTTATGGTCCGTCTCCTCTGAGTCTAGATTTTCGAATCGGACGCAAAACTGATAGTTAATTGTAACGTTCAGGGCCTCCTAATGACGATGGAAAACTCAAATTGCATCGCTATTCAATACATCGTCCTCCCTCCGACTTGCCTTCAAGGGGATATTGCTGCCTATGGCACCATATGGTCCGTCTCTTGTGAGTCTAGATTGACGAATCGGACGCAAAGCAAATAGTTAATTGTAACGTTCAGGGCCTCGTAATGACGAGGGATCACTCAAATTGCGACGAGATTCAATACATCGTCCTCCAGCCGACTTGTCTCCAAGGGGATATTGATACGTCGGGCACCTTAATGTCCGTCTCCTGTGAGTATAGATTTTCCAATCCGACGCAAAACTGATGGTTAATTGTAACGCTCATAGCCTCCCGATGACAATGGAACACTCACATTCCGTCCAGATTCAATACATTGTCCTCCTGCCGACTTGTCTCCAAGGGGACATTTCTGCCTCGGGCACCTTATGGTCCGTCTCCTGTGAGTCTAGATTTTCGAATCCGACGCCAAACTGATGTTAATTGTAACATTCAGGGCCTTCGAATGACGATTGAAATCTGAAATTGCATCGCAAATAAATACATCGTCCTTCAGCCGACTTGTCTCCAAGGGGATATTGCTGCCTCGGGCACATTATGGTCTGTCTCCTGTGAGTCTAGATTTTCGAATCTGACGCAAAACTGATGGTTAATTGTAACGTTCAGGGCCTCCTAATGACGATGGAACACTCAAATTGCGTCGCAATTCAATACATCGTACTCCAGCCGACTTGTCTACAAGGGGATATTGCTCCCTTGGGCACCTTATGGTCCGTCACCTGTGAGTCTACATTTTCGAATCGGACGCAAAATTGATAGATAATTGTAACGTTCAGGGCCTCCTAATCACGATGGAGCACTCAAACTGCATCGCGATTCAATACATCGTCCTCCAGCCGACTTGTCTCGAAGGGGATACTGCTGTTTCGGGCACGTTATGGTCCGTCTCCTGTGAGTCTACATTTTCGAATCGGTTAGTTAATTGTAACTTTCAGGGCTTCGTAATCACGATGGAACACTCAAATTGCGTCGCAATTCAATACATCGTCCTCCAGCCGACTTGTCTCCAAGTGGATATTGATGCCTCGGGCACCTTATGATCCGTCTCCTGTGAGTCTAGATTTTCGAATCCGACGCAAAACTGATAGTTAATTGTAACGTTCAGGGCCTCTAATGACGATGGAAAACTCAAATTGCATCGCGATTCAATACATCGTCATCCAGCCGACTTGTCTCCAAGGGGATATTGCTGCCTGGGGCACCTTATGGTCCGTCTACTGTGAGTATAGATTTTCGAATCCGACGCTAATATGATGGTTAATTGTAACGTTCAGGGTCTCCTAATGACGATGGAACACTCAAATTACGTCGCGATTCAATAATTGGGCCTCCAGCCGACTTTTCTCCAAGGGGATATTGCTGCCTCGGGCAACTTGTGGTCCGTTTCCTGTGAGTCTAGATTCTCGAATCGGACGCAAAACTGATAGTTAATTGTAACGTTCAGGGCCTCCAAAGGACGATGGAGCACTCAAACTGCATCGCGATTCAATACATCGTCCTCCAGCCGACTTGTCTCCAAGGGGTTATTGCTGCCTCAGGCACCTAATGGTCTGTCTCTTGTGAGTCTAGATTTTCGAATCGGACGCAAAACTGATAGGTAATTGTAACGTTCAGGGCCTTCTAATGACGAGGGAACACTCAAATTGCGACGAGATTCAATATATCGTCCTCCAGCCGACTTGTCTTCAGGGGATATTGCTGCCAGGGGCAGTGTCTAGATTTTCGAATCCGACGCAAAACTGATGGTTAATTGCAACTGATAGGTAATTGTAACGTTCAGGGCCTTCTAATGACGAGGGAACACTCAAATTGCGACGAGATTCAATATATCGTCCTCCAGCCGACTTGTCTTCAGGGGATATTGCTGCCAGGGGCAGTGTCTAGATTTTCGAATCCGACGCAAAACTGATGGTTAATTGCATCGTTCAGGGTCTCCTAATGACGATGGAACACTCACATTCCGTCCAGTTTCAATACATCGTCCTCCAGCCGACTTGTCTCCAAGGGAATATTGCTGCCTTGTACACCTTATGGTCCGTCTCCTGTGAGTCTAGATTTTCGAATCGGACACAAAACTGATAGTTAATTGTAACGTTCAGGGCCTCCTGATGACAATGGAACACTCACATTCCGTCCAGAATCAATACTTTGTCCTCCAGCCGACTTGTCTCCAAGGTGATATTGCTGCCTCGGGCACCTTATGCTCCGTCTCCTGTGAGTCTATATTTTCGAATCGGACGCAAAACTGATGTTAATTGAAACAATCAGGGCCTCCTAATGACGATGGAAATCTCAAATTGCATCGCGAATCAATACATCGTCCTCCAGCCGACTTGTCTCCGACGTGATATTGCTGCCTCGGGCACCTTATGATCCGTCTCCTGAGAGTCTAGATTGTCGATTCCGACGCAAAACTGATGATTAACTGTAACGTTCAGGGCCTGCTAATGACGATGCAAAACTCAAATTACATCGCGATTTAATACATCGTCCTCCAGCCGACTTGTCTGTAAGGGGATATTGCTGCCTCAGGCCAGGGCACCTGGTCCGTCTCCTGTGAGTCTAGATTTTCGAATCGGATGCAAAACTTATAGTTAATTGTAACGTTCAGGGCCTCCTAATGGCGATGGAAAATTCAAATTGCATCGCGATTCAATACGTCGTCCTTCAGCCGACTTGTCTCCAAGGGGTTTTTGCTGCCTCGGGCACCTTATGGTCCGTCTCCTGTGAGTCTAGAATTTCGAATCGGACGCAAAACTGATAGTTATTTGTAACGTTCAGGGCCTCCTAATGACGAGGGGAAACTCAAGTTGCGACGAGATTCAATACATCGTCCTCCAGCCGACTTGTCTCCAAGGGGATATTGCTGCCTCGGGCACATTATGGTCCGTCTCCTGTGAGTCTAGATTTTCGAATCTGACGCAAAACTGATGGTTAATTGTAACGTTCAGGGCCTCCTAATGACGATGGAACATTCAAATTGCGTCGCATTCAATACATCTTCCTCCAGCCGACTTGTCTACAAGGGGATATTGCTCCCTTGGGCACCTTATTGTCCGTCTCCTGTGAGTCTAGATTTTCGAATCGGACGCAAAACTGATAGTTAATTGTAACGTTCAGGGCCTCCTAATGGCGATGGAAAACACAAATTGCATCGCGAATCAATACATCGTCCTCCAGCCGACTTGTCTCCGAGCGGATATTGCTGCCTCGGGCACCTTATGTTCCGTCGCTTGTGAGTCTTGATCTTTGAATCGGACGCAAAACTGATAGGTAATTGTAACGTTCGGGGCCTCCTAATGACGAGGGACACTCAAATTGCAACGAGATTCAATATATCGTCCTCCAGCCGACTTGTCTCCAAGGGCATATTGCTGCCTGGAGCACCTTATGGTCCGTCTCCTGTGAGACTAGATTTTCGAATCCGACGCAAAACTGATTGTTAATTGTAACGTTCAGGGTCATCTAATGACGATGGAACACTCACATTCCGTCCAGATTCAATACATCGTCCTCCAGCCGACTTGTCTCCAAGGGAATATTGCTGCCTTGTACACCTTATGGTCCGTCTCCTCTGAGTCTAGATTTTCGAATCGGACGCAAAACTGATAGTTAATTGTAACGTTCAGGGCCTCCTAATGACGATGGAAAACTCAAATTGCATCGCTATTCAATACATCGTCCTCCCTCCGACTTGCCTTCAAGGGGATATTGCTGCCTATGGCACCATATGGTCCGTCTCTTGTGAGTCTAGATTGACGAATCGGACGCAAAGCAAATAGTTAATTGTAACGTTCAGGGCCTCGTAATGACGAGGGATCACTCAAATTGCGACGAGATTCAATACATCGTCCTCCAGCCGACTTGTCTCCAAGGGGATATTGATACGTCGGGCACCTTAAGGTCCGTCTCCTGTGAGTATAGATTTTCCAATCCGACGCAAAACTGATGGTTAATTGTAACGCTCATAGCCTCCCGATGACAATGGAACACTCACATTCCGTCCAGATTCAATACATTGTCCTCCTGCCGACTTGTCTCCAAGGGGACATTTCTGCCTCGGGCACCTTATGGTCCGTCTCCTGTGAGTCTAGATTTTCGAATCCGACGCCAAACTGATGTTAATTGTAACATTCAGGGCCTTCGAATGACGATTGAAATCTGAAATTGCATCGCAAATAAATACATCGTCCTTCAGCCGACTTGTCTCCAAGGGGATATTGCTGCCTCGGGCACATTATGGTCTGTCTCCTGTGAGTCTAGATTTTCGAATCTGACGCAAAACTGATGGTTAATTGTAACGTTCAGGGCCTCCTAATGACGATGGAACACTCAAATTGCGTCGCAATTCAATACATCGTACTCCAGCCGACTTGTCTACAAGGGGATATTGCTCCCTTGGGCACCTTATGGTCCGTCTCCTGTGAGTCTACATTTTCGAATCGGACGCAAAATTGATAGATAATTGTAACGTTCAGGGCCTCCTAATCACGATGGAGCACTCAAACTGCATCGCGATTCAATACATCGTCCTCCAGCCGACTTGTCTCGAAGGGGATACTGCTGTTTCGGGCACGTTATGGTCCGTCTCCTGTGAGTCTACATTTTCGAATCGGTTAGTTAATTGTAACTTTCAGGGCTTCGTAATCACGATGGAACACTCAAATTGCGTCGCAATTCAATACATCGTCCTCCAGCCGACTTGTCTCCAAGTGGATATTGATGCCTCGGGCACCTTATGATCCGTCTCCTGTGAGTCTAGATTTTCGAATCCGACGCAAAACTGATAGTTAATTGTAACGTTCAGGGCCTCTAATGACGATGGAAAACTCAAATTGCATCGCGATTCAATACATCGTCATCCAGCCGACTTGTCTCCAAGGGGATATTGCTGCCTGGGGCACCTTATGGTCCGTCTACTGTGAGTATAGATTTTCGAATCCGACGCTAATATGATGGTTAATTGTAACGTTCAGGGTCTCCTAATGACGATGGAACACTCAAATTACGTCGCGATTCAATAATTGGGCCTCCAGCCGACTTTTCTCCAAGGGGATATTGCTGCCTCGGGCAACTTGTGGTCCGTTTCCTGTGAGTCTAGATTCTCGAATCGGACGCAAAACTGATAGTTAATTGTAACGTTCAGGGCCTCCAAAGGACGATGGAGCACTCAAACTGCATCGCGATTCAATACATCGTCCTCCAGCCGACTTGTCTCCAAGGGGTTATTGCTGCCTCAGGCACCTAATGGTCTGTCTCTTGTGAGTCTAGATTTTCGAATCGGACGCAAAACTGATAGGTAATTGTAACGTTCAGGGCCTTCTAATGACGAGGGAACACTCAAATTGCGACGAGATTCAATATATCGTCCTCCAGCCGACTTGTCTTCAGGGGATATTGCTGCCAGGGGCAGTGTCTAGATTTTCGAATCCGACGCAAAACTGATGGTTAATTGCAACTGATAGGTAATTGTAACGTTCAGGGCCTTCTAATGACGAGGGAACACTCAAATTGCGACGAGATTCAATATATCGTCCTCCAGCCGACTTGTCTTCAGGGGATATTGCTGCCAGGGGCAGTGTCTAGATTTTCGAATCCGACGCAAAACTGATGGTTAATTGCATCGTTCAGGGTCTCCTAATGACGATGGAACACTCACATTCCGTCCAGTTTCAATACATCGTCCTCCAGCCGACTTGTCTCCAAGGGAATATTGCTGCCTTGTACACCTTATGGTCCGTCTCCTGTGAGTCTAGATTTTCGAATCGGACACAAAACTGATAGTTAATTGTAACGTTCAGGGCCTCCTGATGACAATGGAACACTCACATTCCGTCCGGAATCAATACTTTGTCCTCCAGCCGACTTGTCTCCAAGGTGATATTGCTGCCTCGGGCACCTTATGCTCCGTCTCCTGTGAGTCTATATTTTCGAATCGGACGCAAAACTGATGTTAATTGAAACAATCAGGGCCTCCTAATGACGATGGAAATCTCAAATTGCATCGCGAATCAATACATCGTCCTCCAGCCGACTTGTCTCCGACGTGATATTGCTGCCTCGGGCACCTTATGATCCGTCTCCTGAGAGTCTAGATTGTCGATTCCGACGCAAAACTGATGATTAACTGTAACGTTCAGGGCCTGCTAATGACGATGCAAAACTCAAATTACATCGCGATTTAATACATCGTCCTCCAGCCGACTTGTCTGTAAGGGGATATTGCTGCCTCAGGCCAGGGCACCTGGTCCGTCTCCTGTGAGTCTAGATTTTCGAATCGGATGCAAAACTTATAGTTAATTGTAACGTTCAGGGCCTCCTAATGGCGATGGAAAATTCAAATTGCATCGCGATTCAATACGTCGTCCTTCAGCCGACTTGTCTCCAAGGGGTTTTTGCTGCCTCGGGCACCTTATGGTCCGTCTCCTGTGAGTCTAGATTTTCGAATCGGACGCAAAACTGATAGTTAATTGTAACGTTCAGGGCCTCCTATAGACGAGGGACACTGAAATTGCAACGAGATTCAATATATCGTCCTCCAGCCGACTTGTCTCCAAGGGGATATTGCTGCCTGGGCACCTTATGGTCCGTCTCCTGTGAGTCTAGATTTTCGAATCCGACGCAAAACTAATTGTTAATTGTAACGTTCAGGGTCATCTAATGACGATGGAACAGTCACATTCCGTCCAGATTCAATACATCGTCCTCCAGCCGACTTGTCTCCAAGGGAGTATTGCTGCCTTGTACACCTTATGGTCCGTCTCTTCTGAGTCTAGATTTTCGAATCGGACGCAAAACCGATAGTTAATTGTACGTTCAATGCCTCCTAATGACGATGGAAAACGCAAATTGCAACGCGATTCAATACGTCGTCCTCCCTCCGACTTGTCTTCAAGGGGATATTGCTGCCTATGGCACCTTATGGTCCGTCTCTTGTGAGTCTAGATTGTCGAATCGGACGCAAAGCTAATAGTTAATTGTAACGTTCAGGGCCTCCTAATGACGAGGGGACACTCAAATTACGACAATATTCAATACATCGTCCTCCAGCCGACTTGTCTCCAAGGGGATATTGATACGTCGGGCACCTTATGGTCCGTCTCCTGTGAGTCTAGATTTTCCAATCCGACGCAAAACTGATGGTTAATTGTAACGTTCAGGGCCTCCTGATGACAATGGAACACTCACATTCCGTAAAGATTCAATACATTGTCCTCCTGCCGACTTGTCTCCAAGGGGATATTGCTGCCTCGGGCACATTATGGTCCGTCTCCTGTGAGTCTAGATTTTCGAATCTGACGCAAAATTGATTTTTAATTGTAACGTTCAGAGCCTCCTAATGACGATGGAACACTCAAATTGCGTCGCAATTCAATACATCGTCCTCCAGCCGACTTGTGTACAAGGGGATATTGCTCCCTTGGGCACCTTATGGTCCGTCTCCTGTGAGTCTAGATTTTCGAATCGGACGCAAAACTGATAGTTAATTGTAACGTTCAGTGCCTCCTAATGGCGATGGAAAACTCAAATTGCATCGCGAATCAATACATCGTCCTCCAGCCGACTTGTCTCCAAGCGGTTATTGCTGCCTCGGGCACCTTATGCTCCGTCTCCTGTCAGTCTATATTTTCGAATAGGACGAAAAACTGATGTTAATTGTAACATTCAGGGCCTCCTAATGACGATGGAAATCTCAAATTGCATCGCGATTCAATACATCGTCCTCCAGCCGATTTGTCTCCAAGGTGATATTGCTGCCTCCGGCACCTTACGATCCGTCTCCTGTGAGTCTAGATTTTCGAATCCGACGCAAAACTGATAGGTAATTGTAACGTTCAGGGCCTCTAATGAAGATGGAAAACACAAATTGCATCGCGATTCAATACATCGTCCTCCAGCCGACTTGTCTCCAAGGGGATATTGCTGCCTCGGGCACCTTATGGTCCGTCTACTGTGAGTCTAGATTTTCGAATCCGACGCAAATCTGATGGTTTATTGTAACGTTCAGGGCCTCCTAATGACGATGGAACACTCAAATTGCGACGCGATTCAATAATACGTCCTCCTGCCGACTTGTCTCCAAGGGGATATTGCTGCCTCGGGCACCTTATGGTCCGTTTCCTGTGAGTCTAGATTTTCGAATCGGACGCAAAACTGATAGTTAATTGTAACGTTCAGGGCCTAATAATCACGATGGAACACTCAAACTGCATCGCGATTCAATACATGGTCCTCCAGCCGACTAGTCTCCAAGGGGATATTGCTGCCTCGGGCACTTTATGGTCCGTCTCCTGTGAGTCTAGATTTTCGATTCGGATTCAAAACTTATAGTTAATGGTAACGTTCAGGGCCTCCTAATGGCGATGGAAAACTCAAATTGCATCGCGATTCAATACGTCGTCCTTCAGCCGACTTGTCTCCAAGGGGTTATTGCTGCCTCGGGCACCTTATGGTCCGTCTCCTGTTAGTCTAGATTTTCCAATCCGACGCAAAACTGATGGTTAATTGTAACGTTCAGGGCCTCCTGATGACAATGGAACACTCACATTCCGTCCAGATTCAATACATTGTTCTCTTGCCGACTTGTCTCCAAGGGGATATTGCTGCCTCGGGCCCCTTATGGTCCGTCTCCTGTGAGTCTAGATTTTCGAATCGGACGCAAAACTGATAGTTAATTGTAATGATCAGGGCCTCCTAATGGCGATGGAAAACACAAATTGCGTCGCAATTCAATACATCGTCCTCCAGCCGACTTGTCTACAAGGGGATATTGCTCCTTTGGGAACCTTATGGTCCGTCTCCTGTGAGTCTAGATTTTCGAATCGGACGCAAAACCGATAGTTAATTGTAACGGTCAGGGCCTCCTAATGGCGATGGAAATCTCAAATTGCATCGCGAATCAATACATCGTCCTCTAGCCAACTTGTCTCCAAGGTGATATTGCTGCCTCGGGCACCTTACGATCCGTCTCCTGTGAGTCTAGATTTTCGAATCCGACGCAAAACTGATAGTTAATTGTAACGTTCAGTTCCTCCTAATGACGAGGGACACTCAAATTGCAACGAGATTCAATATATCGTCCTCCAGCCGACTTGTCTCCAAGGGGATATTGCTGATTGGGGCACCTTATGGTCCGTCTCCTGTGAGTCTAGATTTTCGAATCCGACGCAAAACTGATTGTCAATTGTAACGTTCAGGGTCATCTAATGACGATGGAACACTCACATTCCATCCAGATTCAATACATCGTCCTCCAGCCGAATTGTCTCCAAGGGAATATTGCTGCCTTGTACACCTTATGGTCCGTCTCCTGTGAGTCTAGATTTTCGAATCTGACGCAAAACTGATGGTTAATTGTAACGTTCAAGGCCTCCTAATGACGATGGGACACTCAAATTGCGTCGCAATTCAATACATCGTCCTCCAGCCGACTTGTCTGCAAGGGGATATTGCTGCCTTGGCCACCTTATGGTCCGTCTCCTGTGAGTCTGGATTTTCGAATCGGACGCAAAACTGATGGTTAATTGTAACGTTCAGGGCCTCCTAATGACGATGGAACACGCAAATTGCGTCGCAATTCAATACATCGTTCTGCAGCCGACTTGTCTGCAAGGGGATATTGCTGCCTTGGCCACCTTATGGTCCGTCTCCTGTGAGTCTAGATTTTCGAATCGGACGCAAAACTGATGTTAATTGTAACATTCAGGGCCTCCTAATGACGATGGAAATCTCTAATTGCATCGCGATTCAATACATCGTGCTCCAGCCGACTTGTCTCCAAGGTGACATTGCTGCCTCGGGCACCTTATAATCCGTCTCCTGTGAGTCTAGATTTTCGAATCCGACGCCAAACTGATGTTAATTGTAACGTTCAGGGCCTCCTAATGACGATTGAAATCTCAAATTGCATCGCGATTCAATACATCGTCCTCCAGCCGAATTGTCTCCAAGCGGATATTGCTGCCTCGGGCACGTTATGGTCCGTCTCTTGTGAGTCTAGATTTTCGAATCGGACGCAAAAGTGATGGTTAATTGTTACGTTCAGGGTCTCCTAATGACGATGGAACACTCACATTCCGTCCAGATTCAATACATCGTCCTCCAGCCGACTTGTCTCCTAGGGAATATTTCTGCCTCGTATACCATATGGTCCGTTTCCTGTGAGTCTAGATTTTCGAATCGGACGCAAAACTGATAGTTAATTGTAACGTTCAGGGCCTAATAATCACGATGGAACACTCAAACTGCATCGCGATTCAATACATGGTCCTCCAGCCGACTTGTCTCCAAGGGCATATTGCTGCGTCGGGCACCTTATGGTCCGTCTCTTGTGAGTCTAGATTTTCGAATCCGACGCAAAACTGATGGTTAATTGTAACGTTCAGGGCCTCCTAATGACGATGGAACACTCAAATTGCGACGCGATTCAATAATACGTCCTCCTGCCGACTTGTCTCCAAGGGGATATTGCTGCCTCGGGCACCTTATGGTCCGTTTCCTGTGAGTCTAGATTTTCGAATCGGATGCAAATCTGATAGTTAATTGTAACTTTCAGGGCTTCCTAATCACGATGGAACACTCAAATTGCGTTGCAATTCAATACATCGTCCTCCAGCCGACTTGTCTCCAAGCGGATATTGCTGCCTCGGGCACCTTATGGTCCGTCTACTGTGAGTCTAGATTTTCGAATCCGACGCTAATATGATCGTTAATTGTAACATTCAGGGCCTCCTAATGACGATGGAACACTCAAATTACGTCGCGATTCAATAATACGTCCTCCAGCCGACTTTTCTCCAAGGGGATATTGCTGCCTCGGGCACCTTATGATCCGTCTCCTGTGAGTGTAGATTTTCGAATCCGACGCAAAACTGATAGTTAATTGTAACGTTCAGGGCCTCTAATGACGATGGAAATCGCAAATTGCATCGCGATTCAATACACCGTCCTCCAGCCGACTTGTCTCCAAGGGGATATTGCTGCCTCGGGCACCTTATGCTCCGTCTCCTGTGAGTCTGTATTTTCGAATCGGACGCAAAACTGATGTTAATTGTAACATTCAGGGCCTCCTAATGACGATGGAAATCTCAAATTGCATCGCGATTCAATACAACGGCCTCCAGTTGACTTGTCTCCAAGGGGATATTGCTGCCTCGGGCACCTTATGGTCCGTCTCTTGTGAGTCTAGATTTTCGAATCCGACGCAAAACTGATGGTTAATTGTAACGCTCAGGGCCTCCTAATGCAGATGGAACACTAAAATTGCGTCGCGATTCAATACATCGTCCTCCAGCCGACTTGTCTCCAAGGGGATACTGCTGTCTCGGGCACTTTATGGTCGGTCTCCTGTGAGTCTAGATTTTAGAATTGGATGCAAAACTGATAGTTAATTGTAACTTTCAGGGCTTCCTAATCACGATGGAACAATCAAATGGCATCGCGATTCAATACATCGTCCTCCAGCAGACTTGTCTCCAAGGGGTTATTGCTGCCTCGGGCACCTTATGGTCCGTCTCTTGTGAGTCTAGATTTTCGAATCGGACGCAAAACTGATAAATAATTGTAACGTTCAGGGCCTTCTAATGACGAGGGAACACTCAAATTGCGACGAGATTCAATATATCGTCCTCCAGCCGACTTGTCTCCAAGGGGATATAGCTGCCAGGGGCATCGTATAGTCCGTCTCCTGTGAGTCTTGATTTTCGAATCCGACGCAAAACTGATGGTTAATTGTAACGTTCAGGGCCTCCTAATGACGATGGAACACTCAAATTGCATCGCGATTCAATACATCGTCCTCCAGCCGATTTGTTTCCAAGGGGATATAGCTGCCAGGGGCACCGTATGGTCCGTCTCCTGTGAGTCTTGATTTTCGAATCCGACGCAAAACTGATGGTCAATTGTAACGTTCAGGGCCTCCTAATGACGATTGAACACTCAAATTGCGTCGCGATTCAATACATCGTCCTCCAGCCGACTTGTCTACAAGGGGATTTTGCTGCCTTGGGCACCTTATGGTCCGTCTCCTGCGAGTCTAGATTTTCGAATCCGACGCAAAACTGATAGCTAATTGTAACGTTCAGGGCCTCCTAACGGCGATGAAAATCTCAAATTGCATCGCGAATCAATACATCGTCCTCCAGCCGACTTGTCTCCAAGGGGATATTGCTGCCTCGGGCACCTTATTGTCCGTCTCCTGTGAGTCTAGTTTTTCGAATCTGACGCAAAACTGATGTTAATTGTAACGTTCAGGGTGTCTAATGAAGATGGGAAACTCAAATTGCATCGCAATTTAATACATCGTCCTGCAGCCGACTTGTCTCCAAGGGGATATTTCTGCCTCAGGCACCTTATGGTCCGTCTCCTGTGAGTCTAGATTTTCGCATCGGACGCAAAACCGATAGTTAATTGTAACGTTCAGGGCCTCCTAATTACGATGGAAAACTCAGATTGCATCACGATTCAATACATCGTCCTCCAGCCGACTTGTCTCCAAGGGGATATTGCTGCCTGGGGCACCTTATGGTCCGTCTCCTGTGAGTCTAGATTTTCGAATCCGACGCAAAACTGACGGTTTATTGTAATGTTCAGGGTCTCCTAATGACGATGGAAGACTCAAATTGCATCGCGATTCAATACATCGTGCTCCAGCCGACTTGTCTCCAAGGTGATATTGCTGCCTCGGGCACCTTATGGTCCGTCTCCTGTGAGTCTAGATTTTGGAATCCGACGCAAAACTGATGTTAATTGTAACATTCAGGGCCTCCTAATGACGATGGAAATCTCAAATTGTATCGCGATTCAATACATCGTCCTCCAGCCGACTTGTCTCCAAGGGGATATTACCTCCTCGGGCACTTTATGGTCCGTCTCTTGCGAGTCTAGATTTTCGAATCCGACGCAAAACTGATAGTTAATTGTAACTTTCAGGGCCTCCTAATGGCGATGAAAATCTCAAATTGCATCGCGAATCAAGACATCGTCCTCCAGCCGACTTGTCTCCATGGGGATATTGCTGCCTCGGGCACCTTATGGTCCGTCTCCTGTAAGTCTAGTTTTTCGAATCTGACGCAAAACTGATGTTAATTGTAACATTCAGGGCCTCTAAATGACGATGGAAATCTCAAATTGCATCGCGATTCAATACATCGTCCTCCAGCCGACTTGTCTCCCAGGGGATATTGCTTCCTCGGGCACCTTATGATCAGTCTCTTGTGAGTCTAGATTTTCGAATCCGACGCAAAACTGATAGTTACTTGTAACGTTCAGGGCCTCTAATGACGATGGAAGACTCAAATTGCATCGCAATTCAATACATCGTCCTCCAGCCGACTTGTGTACAAGGGGATATTGCTCCCTTGGGCACCTTATGCTCCGTCTCCTGTGAGTCTATATTTTCGAATCGGACGAAAAACTGATGTTAATTGTAACATTCAGGGCCTCCTAATGACGATTGAAATCTCAAATTGCATCGCGATTCAATACATCGTCCTCCAGCCGATTTGTCTCCAAGGTGATATTGCTGCCTCCGGCACCTTACGATCCGTCTCCTGTGAGTCAAGATTTTCGAATCCGACGCAAAACTGATAGGTAATTGTAACGTTGAGGGCCTCTAATGAAGATGGAAAACACAAATTGCATCGCGATTCAATACATCGTCCTCCAGCCGACTTGTCTCCAAGGGGATATTGCTGCCTCGGGCACCTTATGGTCCGTCTACTGTGAGTCTAGATTTTCGAATCCGACGCAAATCTGATGGTTTATTGTAACGTTCAGGGCCTCCTAATGACGATGGAACACTCAAATTGCGTCGCGATTCAATAATACGTCCTCCTGCCGACTTGTCTCCAAGGGGATATTGCTGCCTCGGGCACCTTATGGTCCGTTTCCTGTGAGTCTAGATTTTCGAATCGGACGCAAAACTGATAGTTAATTGTAACGTTCAGGGCCTAATAATCACGATGGAACACTCAAACTGCATCGCGATTCAATACATGGTCCTCCAGCCGACTTGTCTCCAACGGGATATTGCTGCGTCGGGCACCTTATGGTCCGTCTCTTGTGAGTCTAGATTTTCGAATCCGACGCAAAACTGATGGTTAATTGTAACGTTCAGGGCCTCCTAATGACGATGGAACACTCAAATTGCGTCGCGATTCAATACATCGTCCTCCAGGCGACTTGTCTCCAAGGGGATACTGCTGTCTCGGGCACTTTATAGTCCGTCTCCTGTGAGTCTAGATTTTCGAATCGGATGCAAATCTGATAGTTAATTGTAACTTTCAGGGCTTCCTAATCACGATGGAACACTCAAATTGCGTTGCAATTCAATACATTGTCCTCCAGCCGACTTGTCTCCAAGTGGATATTGCTGCCTCGGGCACCTTATGATCCGTCTCCTGTGAGTCTAGATTTTCGAATCGGACGCAAAACTGATCTTAATTGTAACATTCAGGGCCTCCTAATGACGATGGAAATCTCAAATTGCATCGCGATTCAATACATCGTCCTCCAGCCGACTTGTCTCCAAGGTGATATTGCTGCCTCGGGCACCTTATGATCCGTCTCCTGTGAGTCTAGATTTTCGAATCCGACGAAAAAGTGATAGTTAATTGTAACGTTCAGGGCCTCTAATGACGATGGAAAACTCAAATTGCATCGCGATTCAATACATCGTCATCCAGCCGACTTGTCTCCAAGGCGATATTGCTGCCTCGGGCACCTTATGGTCCGTCTACTGTGAGTCTAGATTTTCGAATCCGACGCTAATATGATGGTTAATTGTAACATTCAGGGCCTCCTAATGACGATGGAACACTCAAATTACGTCGCGATTCAATAATACGTCCTCCAGCCGAATTTTCTCCAAGGGGATATTGCTGCCTCGGGCACCTTATGGTCCGTTTCCTGTGAGTCTAGATTTTCGAATCGGATGCAAAACTCATAGTTAATTGTAACGTTCAGGGCCTCCAAATGACGATGGAGCACTCAAACTGCATTGCGATTCAATACATCGTCCTCCAACCGACTTGTCTCCAAGGGGTTATTGCTGCCTCAGGCACCTTATGGTCCGTCTCTTGTGAGTCTAGATTTTCGAATCGGACGCAAAACTGATAGGTAATTGAAACGTTCAGGGGCTCCTAATGACGAGGGAACACTCAAATTGCGACGAGATTCAATATATCGTCCACCAGCCGACTTGTCTTCAAGGGGATATTGCTGCCAGGGGCATCTTATGGTCCGTCTCCTGTGTGTCTAGATTTTCGAATCCGACGCAAAACTGATGGTTAATTGTATCGTTCAGGGTCTCCTAATGACGATGAAACACTCACATTCCGTCCAGTTTCAATACATCGTCCTCCAGCCGACTTGTCTCCAAGGGAATATTGCTGCCTTGTACACCTTATGGTCCGTCTCCTGTGAGTCTAGATTTTCGAATCGGACGCAAAACTGATGGTTAATTGTATCGTTCAGGGCCTCCTGATGACAATGGAACACTCACATTTCGTCCAGACTCAATTTCCTCCAGCCGACTTGTCTCCAAGGTGATATTGCTGCCTCGGGCACCTTATGCGCCGTCTCCTGTGAGTCTATATTTTCGAATCGGACGCAAAACTGATGTTAATTGAAACATTCAGGGCCTCCTAATGACGATGGAAATCTCAAATTGCATCGCGAATCAGTACATCGTCCTCCAGCCGACTTGTCTCCAAGGTGATATTGCTGCCTCGGGCACCTTATGATCCGTCTCCTGAGAGTCTAGATTTTCGATTCCGACGCAAAACTGATGATTAATTGTAACGCTCAGGGCCTGCTAATGACGATGGAAAACTCAAATTGCATCGCGATTTAATACATCGTCCTCCAGCCAACTCGTCTCTAAGGGGATATTGCTGCCTCAGGCATCTTATGGTCCGTCTCCTGTGAGTCTAGATTTTCGAATCCGACGCAAAACTGATGGTTAATTGTAACGTTCAGGGCCTCCTAAAGACGACAGAACACTCAAATTGCGTCGCGATTCAATAAATCGTCCTCCAGCCGACTTGTCTTCAAGGGGATAATGCTGCCTCGGAGACCATATGGTCCGTCCCCTGTAAGTCTAGATTTTCGAATCCGACGCAAAACTGATGGTTAGTTGTTACGTTCAGGGCCTCCTAATGACGATGGAAAACTCAAATTGCATGTGCGATTCAATACATTGTCCTCCAGCCGACTAGTCTCCAAGGGGATATTGCTGCCTCGGGCACTTTATGGTCCGTCTCCTGTGAGTCTAGATTTTCGATTCGGATTCAAAACTGATAGTTAATTGTAACGTTCAGGGCCTCCTAATGGCGATGGAAAACTCAAATTGCATCGCGATTCAATACGTCGTCCTTCAGCCGACTTGTCTCCAAGGGGTTATTGCTGCCTCGGGCACCTTATGGTCCGTCTCCTGTGAGTCTAGATTTTCGAATCGGACGCAAAACTGATAGTTAATTGTAACGGTCAGGGCCTCCTAATGGCGATGGAAATCTCAAATTGCATCGCGAATCAATACATCGTCCTCTAGCCGACTTGTCTCCAAGGTGATATTGCTGCCTCGGGCACCTTACGATCCGTCTCCTGTGAGTCTAGATTTTCGAATCCGACGCAAAACTGATAGTTAATTGTAACGTTCAGTTCCTCCTAATGACGAGGGACACTCAAATTGCAACGAGATTCAATATATCGTCCTCCAGCCGACTTGTCTCCAAGGGGATATTGCTGCCTGGGGCACCTTATGGTCCGTCTCCTGTGAGTCTAGATTTTCGAATCCGACGCAAAACTGATTGTCAATTGTAACGTTCAGGGTCATCTAATGACGATGGAACACTCACATTCCATCCAGATTCAATACATCGTCTTCCAGCCGAATTGTCTCCAAGGGAATATTGCTGCCTTGTACACCTTATGGTCCGTCTCCTGTGAGTCTAGATTTTCGAATCTGACGCAAAACTGATGGTTAATTGTAATGTTCAAGGCCTCCTAATGACGATGGAACACTCAAATTGCGTCGCAATTCAATACATCGTCCTCCAGCCGACTTGTCTGCAAGGGGATATTGCTGCCTTGGCCACCTTATGGTCCGTCTCCTGTGAGTCTGGATTTTCGAATCGGACGCAAAACTGATGGTTAATTGTAACGTTCAGGGCCTCCTCATGACGATGGAACACGCAAATTGCGTGCAATTCAATACATCGTCCTGCAGCCGACTTGTCTGCAAGGGGATATTGCTGCCTTGGCCACCTTATGGTCCGTCTCCTGTGAGTCTAGATTTTCGAATCGGACGCAAAACTGATAGTTAATTGTAACGTTCTGGGCCTCCTAACGGAGATGGAAAACTCAAATTGCATCGCGAATCAATACATCGTCCTCCAGCCGACTTGTCTCCAAGTGGATATTGCTGCCTCGGGCACCTTATAATCCGTCTCCTGTGAGTCTAGATTTTCGAATCCGACGCCAAACTGATGTTAATTGTAACATTCAGGGCCTCCTAATGACGATTGAAATCTCGAATTGCATCGCGATTCAATACATCGTCCTCCAGCCGAATTGTCTCCAAGCGGATATTGCTGCCTCGGGCACCTTATGGTCCGTCTCTTGTGAGTCTAGATTTTCGAATCGGACGCAAAAGTGATGGTTAATTGTAACGTTCAGGGTCTCCTAATGACGATGGAACACTCACATTCCGTCCAGATTCAATACATCGTCCTCCAGCCGACTTGTCTCCTACGGAATATTTCTGCCTCGTACACCTTATGGTCCGTCTCCTGTGAGTCTAGATTTTGGAATCGGTTGCAAAACTGATAGTTAATTGTAACGTTCAGGGCCTCCTAATGGCGATGGAAAACTCAAATTGCATCGCGATTCAATACATCGTCCACCAGCCGACTTGTTTCCAAGGGGATATTGCTGTCTCGGGCACCTTATGGTCCGTCTCCTGTGAGTCAAGATTTTCGAATCCGACGCAAACCTGATGGTTAATTGAAACGTTCAGGGCCTCGTAATCACGATGGAACACTCAAATTATGTCGCGATTCAATACATCGTCCTCCAGCCGACTTGTCTGCAAGGGGATATTGCTGCCTTGGGCACCTTATGGTCCGTCTCCTGCGAGTCTAGATTTTCGAATCCGACGGAAAACTGATAGTTAATTGTAACGTTCAGGGCCTCCTAATGGCGATGAAAATCTCAAATTGCATCGAGAATCAATACATCGTCCCCCAGCCGACTTGTCTCCAAGGGGATATTGCTGCCTCGGGCACTTTATGGTCCGTCTCCTGTGAGTCTAGTTTTCCGAATCTGACGCAAAACTGATGTTAATTGTAACATTCAGGGCCTCCTAATGACGATGGAAATCTCAAATTGCATCGCGATTCAATAGATCGTCCTCAGCCGACTTGTCTCCAAGGGGATATTGCTGATTCGGGCACCTTATGATCCGTCTCCTGTGAGTGTAGATTTTCGAATCCGACGCAAAACTGATAGTTTAATTGTAACGTTAAGGGCCTCTAATGACGATGGAAATCTCAAATTGCATCGCGATTCAATACATCGTCCTCCAGCCGACTTGTCTCCAAGGGGATATTGCTGCCTCGGGCACCTTATGCTCCGTCTCCTGTGAGTCTAGATTTTCAAATCGGACGCAAAACTGATGTTAATTGTTACGTTCAGGGCCTCCTAATGACGATGAAAATCTCAGATTGCATCGCCAATCAATACATCGTCCTCCAGCCAACTTGTCTCCAAGGGGATATTGCTGCCTCGGGCAGCTTATGCTCCGTCTCCTGTGAGTCTGTATTTTCGAATCGGACGCAAAACTGATGTTAATTGTAACATTCAGGGCCTCCTAATGACGATGGAAATCTCAAATTGCATCGCGATTCAATACAACGGCCTCCAGTTGACTTGTCTGCAAGAGGATATTGCTGCCTCGGGCACCTTATAGTCCGTCTCTTGTGAGTGTAGATTTTCGAATCCGACGCAAAACTGATAGTTTAATTGTAACGTTCAGGGCCTCTAAAGACGATGGAAATCTCAAATTGCATCGCGATTCAATACATCGTCCTCCAGCCGACTTGTCTCCAAGGGGATATTGCTGCCTCGGGCACCTTATGCTCCGTCTCCTGTGAGTCTAGATTTTCGAATCGGACGCAAAACTGATGTTAATTGTTACGTTTAGGGCCTCCTAATGACGATGAAAATCTCAGATTGCATCGCGAATCAATACATCGTCCTCCAGCCAACTTGTCTCCAAGGGGATACTGCTGTCTCGGGCACTTTATGGTCGGTCTCCTGTGAGTCTAGATTTTCGAATTGGATGCAAAACTGATAGTTAATTGTAACTTTCAGGGCTTCCTAATCACGATGGAACACTCAAATGGCATCGCGATTCAATACATCGTCCTCCAGCCGACTTGTCTCCAAGGGGTTATTGCTGCCTCGGGCACCTTATGGTCCGTCTCTTGTGAGTCTAGATTTTCGAATCGGACGCAATACTGATAGGTAATTGTAACGTTCAGGGCCTTCTAATGACGAGGGAACACTCAAATTGCGACGAGATTCAATATATCGTCCTCCAGCCGACTTGTCTCCAAGGGGATATAGCTGCCAGGGGCACCGTATGGTCCGTCTCCTGTGAGTCTTGTTTTTCGAATCCGACGCAAAACTGATGGTTAATTGTAACGTTCAGGGCCTCCTAATGACGATGGAACACTCAAATTGCATCGCGATTCAATACATCGTCCTCCAGCCGATTTTTTTCCAAGGGGATATAGCTGCCAGGGTCACCGTATGGTCCGTCTCCTGTGAGTCTTGATTTTCGAATCCGACGCAAAACTGATGGTCAATTGTAACGTTCAGGGCCTCCTAATGACGATTGAACACTCAAATTGCGTCGCGATTCAATACATCGTCCTCCAGCCGACTTGTCTACAAGGGGATATTGCTGCCTTGGGCACCTTATGGTCCGTCTCCTGCGAGTCTAGATTTTCGAATCCGACGCAAAACTGATAGCTAATTGTAACGTTCAGGGCCTCCTAATGGCGATGAAAATCTCAAATTGCATCGCGAATCAATACATCGTCCTCCAGCCGACTTGTCTCCAAGGGGTTATTTCTGCCTCAGGCACCTTATGGTTCGTCTCCTGTGAGTCTAGAGTTTCGAATCCGACGCAAAACTGATTGTTAATTATAACGTTCAGGGCCTCCTAAAGACGACAGAACACTCAAATTGCGTCGCGATTCAATAAATCGCCCTCCAGCCGACTTGTCTCCAAGGGGATATTGCTGCCTCGGACACCATATGGTCCGTCCCCTGTAAGTCTAGATTTTTGAATCTGACGCAAAACTGATGGTTAATTGTAACGTTCAGGGCCTCGTAATGACGATGGAAAACTCAAATTGCATGTGCGATTCAATACATCGTCCTCCAGCCGACTAGTCTCCAAGGGGATATTGCTGCCTCAGGCACCTTATGACCCATCACCTGTGAGTCTAGATTTTCGAATCCGACGCAAAACTGATGGTTAATTGTAACGTTCAGTGCCTCCTAATGACGATGGAACACTCAAATTGCATGTGCGATTCAATACATCGTCCTCCAGCCGACTAGTCTCCAAGGGGATATTGCTGCCTCGGGCACTTGATGGTCCGTCTCCTGTGTGGCTAGATTTTCAAATCCGACGCAAAACTGATGGTTAATTGTAACGTTCAGTGCCTCCTAATGACGATGGAACACTCAAATTGCGTCGCGATTCAATAAATCCTCCTACAGCCAACTTGTCTCCAAGGGGATATTGCCGCCTCAGGCACCTTATGGTCCGTCTCCTGTGAGTCTAGATTTTCGAATCGGACGCAAAACCGATAGTGAATTGTAACGTTCAGGGCCTCCTAATGACGATGGAAAACTCAAATTGCATCGCGATTCAATACATCGTCCTCCAGCCGACTTGTCTCCAAGGGGATATTGCTGCCTGGGGCACCTTATGGTCCGTCTCCTGTGAGTATAGATTTTCGAATCCGACGCAAAACTAACGGTTTATTGTAATGTTCAGGGTCTCCTAATGACGATGGAACACTCACATTCCGTCCAGATTCAATACATCGTCCTCCAGCCGACTTGTCTCCAAGGGAATATTGCTGCCTTGTACACCTTATGGTCCGTCTCCTGTGAGTCTAGATTTTCAAATCGGACGCAAAACTGATAGTTAATTGTAACGTTCAGGGCCTCATAATGGCGATGGAAAACTCAAATTGCATCGCTATACAATACATCGTCCTCCAGCCGACTTGTCTCCAAGGGGATATTGCTGCCTCGGGCACCTTATGGTCCGTCTCCTGTGAGTCTAGATTTTGGAATCCGACGTAAAACTGATGATTGATTGATACGTTCAGGGCCTCCTAATGACGATGGAACACTCAAATTGCGTCGCGATTCAATACATCGTCCTCCAGCCGAATTGTCTACAAGGTGATATTGCTGCCTCGGGCACCTTATGATCCGTCTCCTGTGAGTCTAGATTTTCGAATCCGACGCCAAACTGATGTTAATTGTAACATTCAGGACCTCCTAATGACGATTGAAATCTCAAATTGCATCGCGATTCAATACATCGTCCTCCAGCCGAATTGTCTCCAAGCGGATATTGCTGCCTCGGGCACCTTATGGTCCGTCTCTTGTGAGTCTAGATTTTCGAATCGGACGCAAAAGTGATGGTTAATTGTAACGTTCAGGGCCGCCTAATGACGATGGAACTTTCAAATTGCGTCGCGATTCAATATATCGTCCTCCTGCCGACTTGTGTCCAAGGGGATATTGCTGCCTGGGGCACCTCATGGTCCGTCTCCTGTGTGTTTAGCTTTTCGAATACGATGCAAAACTGATGGTTAATTGTAACGTTCAGGGTCTCCTAATGACGATGGAACACTCACATTCCGTCCAGATTCAATACATCGTCCTCCAGCCGACTTGTCTCCTAGGGAATATTTCTGCCTCGTACACCTTATGGTCCGTCTCCTGTGAGTCTAGATTTTCGAATCGGTTGCAAAACTGATAGTTAATTGTAACGTTCAGGGCCTCCTAATGGCGATGGAAAACTCAAATTGCATCGCGATTCAATACATCGTCCTCCAGCCGACTTGTTTCCAAGGGGATATTGCTGTCTCGGGCACCTTATGGTCCGTCTCCTGTGAGTCAAGATTGTCGAATCCACGCAAAACTGCTGGTTAATTGAAACGTTCAGGGCCTCCTAATGACGATGGAACACTCAAATTATGTCGCGATTCAATACATCGTCCTCCAGCCGACTTGTCTACAAGGGGATATAGCTGCCTTGGGCACCTTATGGTCCGTCTCCTGCAAGTCTAGACTTTCGAATCCGACGCAAAACTGATAGTTAATTGTAACGTTCAGGGCCTTCTAATGGCGATGAAAATCTCAAATTGCATCGCGGTTCAATACATCGTCCTCCAGCCGACTTGTCTCCAAGGGGATATTGCTGCCTCGGGAACCTTATGCTCCGTCTCCTGTGAGTCTAGATTTTCGAATCGGACGCAACACTGATGTTAATTGTTACGTTCAGGGCCTCCTAATGACGATGAAAATCTCAGATTGCATCGCGAATCAATACATCGTCCTCCAGCCAACTTGTCTCCAAGGGGATATTGCTGCCTCGGGCACCTTATGCTCCGTCTCCTATGAGTCTGTATTTTCGAATCGGACGCAAAACTGATGTTAATTTGAACATTCAGGGCCTCCTAATGACGATGGAAATCTCAAATTGCATCACGATTCAATACAACGTCCTCCAGCCGACTTGTCTCCAAGGGGATATTGCTGCCTCTGGCACCTTATGGTCCGTCTCTTGTGAGTCTAGATTTTCGAATCGGACGCAAAACTGATAGGTAATTGTAACGTTCAGGGCCTTCTAATGACGAGGGAACACTCAAATTGCGACGAGATTCAATATATCGTCCTCCAGCCGACTTGTCTCCAATTGGATATAGCTGCCAGGGGCACCGTATGGTCCGTCTCCTGTGAGTCTTGATTTTCGAATCCGACGCAAAACTGATGGTTAATTGTAACGTTCAGGGCCTCCTAATGACGATGGAACACTCAAATTGCATCGCGATTCAATACATCGTCCTCCAGCCGATTTGTCTCCAAGGGGATATAGCTGCCAGGGGCATCGTATGGTCCGTCTCCTGTGAGTCTTGATTTTCGAATCCGACGCAAAACTGATGGTTAATTGTAACGTTCAGGGCCTCCTAATGACGATGGAACACTCAAATTGCGTCGCGATTCAATACATCGTCCTCCAGCCGACTTGTCTCCAAGGGGATATTGCTGCCTCGGGCACCTTATGGTCCGTCTCCTGCGAGTCTAGATTTTCGAATCCGACGCAAAACTGATAGCTAATTGTAACGTTCAGGGCCTCCTAATGGCGATGAAAATCTCAAACTGCATCGCGAATCAATACATCGTCCTCCAGCCGACTTGTCTCAAAGGGGATATTTCTGCCTCAGGCACCTTATGGTTCGTCTCCTGTGAGTCTAGAGTTTCGAATCCGACGCAAAACTGATTGTTAATTATAACGTTCAGGGCCTCCTAAAGACGACAGAACACTCAAATTGCGTCGCGATTCAATAAATCGTCCTCCAGCCGACTTGTCTCCAAGGGGATATTGCTGCCTCGGACACCATATGGTCCGTCCCCTGTAAGTCTAGATTTTTGAATCTGACGCAAAACTGATGGTTAATTGTAACGTTCAGGGCCTCGTAATGACGATGGAAAACTCAAATTGCATGTGCGATTCAATACATCGTCCTCCAGCCGACTAGTCTCCAAGGGGATATTGCTGCCTCGGGCACTTGATGGTCCGTCTCCTGTGTGGCTAGATTTTCAAATCCGACGCAAAACTGATGGTTAATTGTAACGTTCAGGGCCTCATAATGGCGATGGAAAACTCAAATTGCATCGCTATACAATACATCGTCCTCCAGCCGACTTGTCTCCAAGGGGATATTGCTGCCTCGGGCACCTTATGGTCCGTCTCCTGTGAGTCTAGATTTTGGAATCCGACGTAAAACTGATGATTGATTGATACGTTCAGGGCCTCCTAATGACGATGGAACACTCAAATTGCGTCGCGATTCAATACATCGTCCTCCAGCCGAATTGTCTACAAGGTGATATTGCTGCCTCGGGCACCTTATGATCCGTCTCCTGTGAGTCTAGATTTTCGAATCCGACGCCAAACTGATGTTAATTGTAACATTCAGGACCTCCTAATGACGATTGAAATCTCAAATTGCATCGCGATTCAATACATCGTCCTCCAGCCGAATTGTCTCCAAGCGGATATTGCTGCCTCGGGCACCTTATGGTCCGTCTCTTGTGAGTCTAGATTTTCGAATCGGACGCAAAAGTGATGGTTAATTGTAACGTTCAGGGCCGCCTAATGACGATGGAACTTTCAAATTGCGTCGCGATTCAATATATCGTCCTCCTGCCGACTTGTGTCCAAGGGGATATTGCTGCCTGGGGCACCTCATGGTCCGTCTCCTGTGAGTTTAGCTTTTCGAATACGATGCAAAACTGATGGTTAATTGTAACGTTCAGGGTCTCCTAATGACGATGGAACACTCACATCCCGTCCAGATTCAATACATCGTCCTCCAGCCGACTTGTCTCCTAGGGAATATTTCTGCCTCGTACACCTTATGGTCCGTCTCCTGTGAGTCTAGATTTTCGAATCGGTTGCAAAACTGATAGTTAATTGTAACGTTCAGGGCCTCCTAATGGCGATGGAAAACTCAAATTGCATCGCGATTCAATACATCGTCCTCCAGCCGACTTGTTTCCAAGGGGATATTGCTGTCTCGGGCACCTTATGGTCCGTCTCCTGTGAGTCAAGATTGTCGAATCCGACGCAAAACTGCTGGTTAATTGAAACGTTCAGGGCCTCCTAATGACGATGGAACACTCAAATTATGTCGCGATTCAATACATCGTCCTCCAGCCGACTTGTCTACAAGGGGATATTGCTGCCTTGGGCACCTTATGGTCCGTCTCCTGCAAGTCTAGATTTTCGAATCCGACGCAAAACTGATAGTTAATTGTAACGTTCAGGGCCTTCTAATGGCGATGAAAATCTCAAATGGCATCGCGGTTCAATACATCGTCCTCCAGCCGACTTGTCTCCAAGGGGATATTGCTGCCTCGGGAACTTTATGCTCCGTCTCCTGTGAGTCTAGATTTTCGAATCGGACGCAACACTGATGTTAATTGTTACGTTCAGGGCCTCCTAATGACGATGAAAATCTCAGATTGCATCGCGAATCAATACATCGTCCTCCAGCCAACTTGTCTCCAAGGGGATATTGCTGCCTCGGGCACCTTATGCTCCGTCTCCTATGAGTCTGTATTTTCGAATCGGACGCAAAACTGATGTTAATTGTAACATTCAGGGCCTCCTAATGACGATGGAAATCTCAAATTGCATCGCGATTCAATACAACGTCCTCCAGCCGACTTGTCTCCAAGGGGATATTGCTGCCTCTGGCACCTTATGGTCCGTCTCTTGTGAGTCTAGATTTTCGAATCGGACGCAAAACTGATAGGTAATTGTAACGTTCAGGGCCTTCTAATGACGAGGGAACACTCAAATTGCGACGAGATTCAATATATCGTCCTCCAGCCGACTTGTCTCCAATTGGATATAGCTGCCTGGGGCACCGTATGGTCCGTCTCCTGTGAGTCTTGATTTTCGAATCCGACGCAAAACTGATGGTTAATTGTAACGTTCAGGGCCTCCTAATGACGATGGAACACTCAAATTGCGTCGCGATTCAATACATCGTCCTCCAGCCGACTTGTCTCCAAGGGGATATTGCTGCCTCGGGCACCTTATGGTCCGTCTCCTGCGAGTCTAGATTTTCGAATCCGACGCAAAACTGATAGCTAATTGTAACGTTCAGGGCCTCCTAATGGCGATGAAAATCTCAAATTGCATCGCGAATCAATACATCGTCCTCCAGCCGACTTGTCTCCAAGGGGATATTTCAGCCTCAGGCACCTTATGGTTCGTCTCCTGTGAGTCTAGAGTTTCGAATCCGACGCAAAACTGATTGTTAATTATAACGTTCAGGGCCTCCTAAAGACGACAGAACACTCAAATTGCGTCGCGATTCAATAAATCGTCCTCCAGCCGACTTGTCTCCAAGGGGATATTGCTGCCTCGGACACCATATGGTCCGTCCCCTGTAAGTCTAGATTTTTGAATCTGACGCAAAACTGATGGTTAATTGTAACGTTCAGGGCCTCGTAATGACGATGGAAAACTCAAATTGCATGTGCGATTCAATACATCGTCCTCCAGCCGACTAGTCTCCAAGGGGATATTGCTGCCTCGGGCACTTGATGGTCCGTCTCCTGTGTGGCTAGATTTTCAAATCCGACGCAAAACTGATGGTTAATTGTAACGTTCAGTGCCTCCTAATGACGATGGAACACTCAAATTGCGTCGCGATTCAATAAATCCTCCTACAGCCAACTTGTCTCCAAGGGGATATTGCCGCCTCAGGCACCTTATGGTCCGTCTCCTGTGAGTCTAGATTTTCGAATCGGACGCAAAACCGATAGTGAATTGTAACGTTCAGGGCCTCCTAATGACGATGGAAAACTCAAATTGCATCGCGATTCAATACATCGTCCTCCAGCCGACTTGTCTCCAAGGGGATATTGCTGCCTGGGGCACCTTATGGTCCGTCTCCTGTGAGTCTAGATTTTCGAATCCGACGCAAAACTGACGGTTTATTGTAATGTTCAGGGTCTCCTAATGACGATGGAACACTCACATTCCGTCCAGATTCAATACATCGTCCTCCAGCCGACTTGTCTCCAAGGGAATATTGCTACCTTGTACAACTTATGGTCCGTCTCCTGTGAGTCTAGATTTTCAAATCGGACGCAAAACTGATAGTTAATTGTAACGTTCAGGGCCTCATAATGGCGATGGAAAACTCAAATTGCATCGCTATTCAATATATCGTCCTCCAGCCGACTTGTCTCCAAGGGGATATTGCTGCCTCGGGCACCTTATGGTCCGTCTCCTGTGGGTCTAGATTTTAGAATCCGACGCAAAACTGATGGTTAATTGTAACATTCAGGGCCTCCTAATGACGATGGAAATCTCAAATTGTATCGCGATTCAATACATCGTCCTCCAGCCGACTTGTCTCGAAGGGGATATTGCTGCCTCGGGCACCGTAAGGTCCGTCCACTGTGAGTCTAGATTTTCGAATCGGTCGCAAAACTGATGTTAAATGTTACGTTCAGGGCCACCTAATGACGATGAAAATCTCAAATTGCATTCCGAATGAATACATCGTCCTCCAGTCGACATGTCTGCATGCGGATATTGCTGCCTCGGGAACCTTATGATCCGTCTCCTGTGAGTCTAGATTTTCGAATCCGACGCAAATCTGATGGTTAATTGTAACGTTCAGGGCCTCCTAAAGACGACAGCACTCTGAAATTGCGTCGCGATTCAATAAATCGTCCTCCAGCCGACTTGTCTCCAAGGGGATATTGCTGCCTCGGACACCATATGTTCCGTCCCCTGGAAGTCTAGATTTTCGAATCCGACGGAAAACTGATGGTTAATTGTAACGTTCAGGGCCTCCTAATGACGATGGAAAACTCAAATTGCATTTGAGATTCAATACATCGTCCTCCAGCCCACTAGTCTCCAAGGGGATATTGCTGCCTGGGGCACCTTACCGTCCGTCACCTGTGAGTCTAGATTTTAGAATCGGACGCAATTCCGATAGTTAATTGTAACGTTCAGGGCCTCCTAATGACGATGG
Organism: Schistocerca cancellata; assembly: GCF_023864275.1. Lineage (NCBI taxonomy): Eukaryota > Metazoa > Arthropoda > Insecta > Orthoptera > Acrididae > Schistocerca > Schistocerca cancellata. The sequence continues at coordinate 233,086 of NC_064631.1, forward strand.
AAAACTCAAATTGCATCGCGATTCAATACATCGTCCTCCAGCTGACTTATCTTCAAGGGGATATTGCTGTATATGGTCCGACTCTTGTGAGTCTAGATTTTCGAATCCGACGCAAAACTGATGTTAATTGTAACGTTCAGGGCCTCCTGATGACAATGGAACACTCACATTCCGTCCAGATTCAATACATTGTCCTCTAGCCGACTTGTCTCCAAGGGGATATTGCTGCCTCGGGCACGTTATGGTCCGTCTCCTGTGAGTCTAGAATTTCGAATCGGATGCAAAACTGATAGTTAATTGTAACGTTCAGGGCCTCCTAATGGCGATGGGAAACTCAAATTGCATCGCAATTCAATACGTCGTCCTTCAGCCGACTTGTCTCCAAGGGGTTATTGCTGCCTCGGGCACCTTGTGGTCCGTCTCCTGTGAGTCTAGGTTTTCGAATCCGACGCCAAACTGATGTTAATTGTGACATTCAGGGCCTCCTAATGACGATTGAAATCTCAAATTGCATCGCGATTCGTTACATCGTCCTCCAGCCGACTTGTCTCCAAGCGGATATTGCTGCCTCGGGCACCTTATGGTCCGTTTCCTGTGAGTCTAGATTTTCGAATCGGACGCAAAACTGATAGTTAATTGTAACGTCCTGGGCTTCCTAAATACGATGGAGTACTCAAACTGCATCGCGATTCAATACATCGTCCTCCAGACGTCTTGTCTCCAAGGGGATATCGCTGCCTCGGGCACCTTATGGTCCGTCTCTTATGAGTCTAGATTTTCGAATTCGACGCAAAACTGATGGTTAATTGTAACGTTCAGGGCCGCCTAATGACGATGGAACACTCAAATTGCGTTGCGATTCAATACATCGTCCTCCAGCCAAATTGTCTCCAAGATATGCTGCTGTCTCGGACACTTTATAGTCCGTCTCCTGTGAGTCTAGGTTTTCGAATCGGATGCAAAACTGATAGTTAATTGTAACTTTCAGGGCTTCCTAATCACGATGGAACACTCAAATGGCATCGCGATTCAATACATCATCCTCCAGCCGACTTGTCTCCAATGGCATATTGCTGCCTCGGGCACCTTATGGTCAGTCTCTTGTGATTCTAGATTTTCGAATCGGACGCAAAACTGATAAATAATTGTAACGTTGAGGGCCTCTTAATGACGAGGGAACACTCAAATTGCAACGCAATTCAATACATCGTCCTCCAGCCGACTTGTCTCCAAGGGGATATTGCTGCCTCAGGCACCTTATGCTCCGTCTCCTTTGAGTCTAGATTTTCGAATCGGACGCAAAACTGATGGTTAATTGTAACGTTCAGGGCCTCCTAACGGCGATGAAAATCTCAAATTGCATCGCGAATCAATACATCGTCATCCAGCCGACTTGTATCCAAGGGGATATTGCTGCCTCCGGCACCTTATGGTCCGTCTCTTGTGAGTCTAGATTTTCGAATCCGACGCAAAACTGATGGTTAATTGAAACGTTCAGGGCCTCCTAATGATGATGGAACACTCAAATTGCGTCGCGATTCAATACATCTTCCTCCAGCCGACTTGTCTACAAGGGGATATTGCTGCCTTGGGCACCTTATGGTCCGTGTCCTGTGAGTCTGGATTTTCGAATCGGACGCAAAACTGATGTTAATTGTAACATTCAGGGCCTCCTAATGACGATGGAAATCTCAAATAGAATCGCGATTCAATACATCGTCCTCCAGCCGACTCCAAGGTGATATTGCTGCCTCGGGCACCTTATGATCCGTCTCCTGTGAGCCTAGATTTTCGAATCCGACGCAAAACTGATGATTAATTGTAACGTTCAAAGCCTGCTAATGACGATGGAAAACTCAAATTGCATCGAGATTTAATACATCGTCCTCCAGCCGACTTGTCTCCAAGGGGATATTGCTGCCTCGGACATCCCCTGTAAGTCTAGATTTTCGAATCCGACGCAAAACTGCCGGTTAATTGTAACGTCCAGGGCCTCCTAATGACGATGGAAAACTCAAATTGCATGTGTGATGCAATACATCGTCCTCCAGCGGAATTGTCTCCAAGAGGATATTGCTGCCTCGGGCACCTTATGGTCCGTCTCTTGTCAGTCTAGATTTTCGAATCGGACGCAAAAGTGATGGTTACTTGTAACGTTCAGGGCCACCTAATGACGATGGAACACTCAAATTGCGTCGCGATTCAATATATCGTCCTCTGGCCGTCTTGTGTCCAAGGGGATATTGCTGACTGGGGCACCTTATGGTCCGTCTCCTGTGAGTTTAGATTTTCGATCCGACGCAAAACTGATGGTTAATTGTAAAGTTCAGGGTCTCCTAATGACGATGGAACACTCACATTCCGTCCAGATTCAATACATCGTCCTCCAGCCGACTTGTCTCCTAGGGAATATTTCTGCCTCGTACACCATATGGTCCGTCTCCTGTGAGTCTAGATGTTCGAATCCGACGCAAAACTGATAGTTAATTGTAAGGTTTAGGGCCTCCTAATGGCGATGAATATCTCAAACTACATCGAGATTCAATACATCGTCCTCCAGCCGACTTGTCTCCAAGGGGATAGTGCTGCCTCGGGAACTTTATGGTCCGTCTCCTGTGAGTCTAGTTTTTCGAATCTCACGGAAAACTGATAGTTAATTGTAACGTTCAGGGCCTCCTAATTGCGATGGAAAACTCAAATTGCATCGCGATTCAATACATCGTCCTCCAGCCGACTTGTCTCCAAGGGGATATTGCTGCCTCCGGCACCTTATGGTCCGTCTCCTGTGAGTCTAGATTTTCGAATCCGACGCAAAGCTGATGGTTAATTGAAACGTTCAGGGCCTCCTAATGACAATGGAACACTCAAATTGCGCCGCAATTCAATACATCGTCCTCCTGCCGACTTGTCTACAAGGGGATATTGCTGCCTTGGGCACCTTATGGTCCGTCTCCTGCGAGTCTAGATTTTCGAATCGGACGAAAACTGATAGGTAATTGTAACGTTGAGGGCCTCCTTTTGACGAGGGAACACTCAATTTGCGACGAGATACAATATATCGTCCTCCAGCCGACCTGTCGCCAAGGGAATATTTCTGCCTCGCACACCTTATGGTCCGTCTCCTGTGAGTCTAGATTTTGGAATCCGACGCAAAACTGATGTTAATTGTAACATTCAGGGCCTCCTAATGACGATGGAAATCTCAAACTGCATCGCGATTCAATACATCGTCCTCCAGCCAACTCCAAGGTGATATTGCTGCCTCGGGCACCTTATGATCCGTCTCCTGTGAGTCTAGATTTTCGAATCCGACGCAAAACTGATGATTAATTGTAACGTTCAGGGCCTCCTAATGACGATGGAAAACTCAAATTGCATCGCGATTTAATACATCGTCCTCAAGCCGACTTGTCTCCAAGGGGATATTGCTGCCTCAGGCACCTTATGGTCCGTCTCCTGAGAGTCTAGATTTTCGAATCCGACGCAAAACTGATGGTTAATTGTAACGTTCAGGGCCTCCTAATGACGATGGAAAACTCAAATTGCATGTGCGATTCAATACATCGTCCTCCAGCCGACTAGTCTCCAAGGGGATATTGCTGCCTGGGGCACCTTATGGTCCGTCTCTTGTGAGTCTAGATTTTCGAATCGGACGCAAAACTGATGGTTAATTGTAACATTCAGGGCCTCCTGATGACAATGGAACACTCACATTCCGTCCAGGTTCAATACATTGTCCTCCAGCCGACTTGTCTCCAAGGGGATATTGCTGCCTCGGGCACCTTATGGTCCGTCTCCTGTGAGTCTAGATTTTCGAATCGGATGCAAAACTGATAGTTAATTGTAACGTTCAGGTCCTCCTAATGGCGATGGAAAACTCAAATTGCATTGCGATTCAACACGTCGTCCTTCAGCCGACTTGTCTCCAAGGGGTTATAGCTGCCTCGGGCACCTTATGGTCCGTCTCCTGTGAGTCTAGATTCTCGAATCCGACTCCAAACTGATGTTAATTGTAACATTCAGGGCCTCCTAATGACGATGGAACACTCAAATTTTGTCGCGATTCAATACATCGTCCTCCAGCCGACTTGTCTCCAAGATATGCTGGTGTCTCGGGCACTTTATAGTCCGTCTCCTGTGAGACTAGATTTTCGAATCGGATGCAAAACTGATAGTTAATTGTAACTTTATGGGCTTCATAATCACGATGGAACACTCAAATGGCATCGCGATTCAATACATCGTCCTCCAGCCGACTTGTCTCCAAGGGGATATTGCTGCCTCGGGCACCTTATGGTCTGTCTCTTATGAGTCTAGATTTTCGAATCGGACGCAAAACTGATACGTAATTGTAACGTTGAGGGCTTCCTAATGACGAGGGAACACTCTAATTGCGACGAGATTCAATATATCGTCCTCCAGCCGACTTGTCTCCAAGGGGATATTGCTGCCTGGGGCACCTTATGGTCCGTCTCCTGTGAGTTTAGATTTTCGAATCCGTCGCAAAACTGATGGTTAATTGTAACGTTCAGGGTCTCCTAATGACGATGGAACACTCACGTTCCGTCCAGATTCAATACATCGTCCTCCAGCCGACTTGTCTCCTAGGTAATATTTCTGCCTGGTACACCTTATGGTACGTCTCCTGTGAGTCTAGATTTTCGAATCGCACGCAAAACTGATAGTTAATTGTAATGTTCAGGGCCTCCTAATGGCGATGGAAAACTCAAATTGCATCGCGATTCAATACATCGTCCTCCAGCCGACTTGTCTCCAATGGGATATTGCTGCCTTGGGCACCTTATGGTCCGTCTCCTGCGAGTCTAGATTTCCGAATCCGACGCAAAACTGATAGTTAATTGATACGTTCAGGGCCTCCTAATGGCGATGAAAATCTCAAATTGCATCGCGAATCAATACATCGTCCTCCAGCCGACTTGTCTCCAAGGGGATATTGCTGCCTTGGGCACCTTATGGTCCGTCTCCTGCGAGTCTAGATTTCCGAATCCGACGCAAAACTGATAGTTAATTGTAACGTTCAGGGCCTCCGAATGGCGATGAAAATCTCAAATTGCATCGCGATTCAATACATCGTCCTCCAGCCGGCTTGTCTCCACGGGGATATTGCTGCCTCGGGCACCATATGTTCCGTCTACTGTGAGTCTAGATTTTCGAATCGGACGCAAAACTGATGGTTAATTATAACGTTCAAGGCCTCCAAACGGCGTTGAAAATGTCAAATTGCATCGCGAATCAATACATCGTCCTCCAGCCGACTTGTCTCCAAGGGGATATTGCTGCCTCCGGCACCTTATGGTCCGTCTCCTGTGAGTCTAGTTTTTCGAATCTGACGCAAAACTGATGTTAATTACAACATTCAGGGCCTCCTAATGACGATGGAAATCTCAAATTGTATCGCGATTCAATACATCGTCCTCCAGCCGGCTTGTCTCCACGGGGATATTGCTGCCTCGGGCACCTTATGGTCCGTCTACTGTGAGTCTAGATTTTCGAATCGGTCGCAAAACTGATGTTAATTGTTACGTTCAGGGCCTCCTAATGACGATGAAAATCTCAAATTGCATCGCGAATCAATACATCGTCCTCCAGCCAACTTGTCTCCAAGGGGATATTGCTGCCTCGGGCACCTTATGCTCCGTCTCCTGTGAGTCTGTATTTTCGAATCGGACGCAAAACAGATGTTAATTGTAACATTCAGGGACTCCTAATGACGATGGAAATCTCAAATTGCATCGCGATTCAATACATCGTCCTCCAGCCGACTTGTCTCCAAGGGGATATTGCTGCCTCGGGCACCTTATGGTCCGTCTACTGTGAGTCTAAATTCTCGAATCCGACGCAAATATGATGGTTAATTGTAACGTTCAGGGCCTCCTAATGACGATGGAACACTCAAATTGCGTCGCGATTCAATAATACGTCCTCCAGCCGACTTGTCTCCAAGGGGATATTGCTGCCTCGGACACCGTATGGTCCGTCTCTTGTGAGTCAAGATTTTCGAATCCGACGCAAAACTGATGGTTAATTGTAACGTTCAGGGCCTCCTAATGACGATGGAAAACTCAAATTGCATCGCGATTCAATACATCGTCCTCCAGCCGACATGTCTCCAAGGAGATATTGCTGCCTCGGGCACCTTATGGTCCGTCTCCTGTGAGTCTAGATTTTCGAATCCGACGCAAAACTGATGGTTAACTGAAACGTTCATCGCCTCCTAATGACGATGGAACACTCAAATTGTGCCGCGATTCAATACATCGTCCTCCAGCCGACTTATCTGCAAGGGGATATTGCTTCCTTAGCCATCTTATGGTCCGTCTCCTGCGAGTCTAGATTTTCGAATCCGACGCAAAACTGATAGTTAATTGTAACGTTCAGGGCCTCCTAATGGCGATGAAAATTTCATATTGCATCGCCAATCAATACATCGCCCTCCAGCCGACTAGTCTCCAAGGGGATATTGCTGCCTCGGGCACCTTATGGTCCGTCTCCTGTGAGTCTAGTTTTTCGAATCTGACGCAAAACTGATGTTAATTACAACATTCAGGGCCTCCTAATGACGATGGAAATCTCAAATTGTATCGCGATTCAATACATCGTCTTCCAGCCGACTTGTCTCCAAGGGGATATTGCTGCCTCGGGCACCTTATGGTCCGTCTACTGTGAGTCTAGATTTTCGAAACGGTCGCAAAACTGATGTTAATTGTTACGTTCAGGGCCTCCTAGTGACGATGAAATTCTCAAATTGCATCGCGAATCAATACATCGTCCTCCAGCCAACTTGTCTCCCAGGGGATATTACTGCCTCGGGCACCTTATGCTCCGTCTCCTGTGAGTCTGTATTTTCGAATCGGACGCAAAACTGATGTTAATTTTAACATTCAGGGCCTCCTAATGACGATTGGAATCTCAAATTGCATCGCGATTCAATACATCGTCCTCCAGCCGACATGTCTCCAAGGGGATATTGCTGCCTCGGGCACCTTATGGTCCGTCTCCTGTGAGTCTAGATTTTCGAATCCGACGCAAAACTGATGGTTAATTGAAACGTTCATCGCCTCCTAATGACGATGGAACACTCAAATTGCGTCGCGATTGAATACATCGTCCTCCAGCCGACTTGTCTCCAACGGGATATTGCTGTCTCGGGCACTTTATGTTCCGTCTCCTGTGAGTCTAGATTTTCGAATCGGATGCAAAACTGATAGTAAATTGTAACTTTCAGGGCATCCTATTGGCGATGGAAAACTCAAATTGCATCGCGATTCAATACATCGTCCTCCAGCCGACTTGTCTCCAAGGGGATATTGCTGCCTCGTGCACCTTATGGTCCGTCTCCTGTGAGTCTAGATTTTCGAATCCGACACAAAACTGATGGTTAATTGAAACGGTCAGGGCCTCCTAATGACGATGGAACACTCAAATTTTGTCGCGATTCAATACATCGCCCTCCAGCCGACTTGTCTCCAAGATATGCTGCTGTCTCGGGCACTTTATAGTCCGTCTCCTGTGAGACTAGATTTTCGAATCGGATGCAAAACTGATAGTTAATTGTAACTTTCAGGGCTTCCTAATCACGATGGAACACTCAAATGGCATCGCGATTCAATACATCGTCCTCCAGCCGACTTGTCTCCAAGGGGATATTGCTGCCTCGGGCACCTTATGGTCCGTCTCTTATGAGTCGAGATTTTCGAATCGGACGCAAAACTGATAGTTAATTGTAACGATCAGGGCCTCCTAATAGCGATGAAAATCTCAAATTGCATCGCGAATCAATACATCGTCCTCCAGCCGACTTGTCTCCAAGGGGATATCGCTGCCTTGGGCACCTAATGGTCCGTCTCCTGCGAGTCTAGATTTCCGAATCCGACGCAAAACTGATAGTTAATTGCAACGTTCAGGGCCTCCTAATGGCAATGAAAATCTCAAATTGCATCGCGAATCAATACATCGTCCTCCAGCCGACTTGTCTCCAAGGGGATATTGCTACCTTGGGCACCTTATGGCCGTCTCCTGTGAGTCTAGTTTTTCGAATCTGACGCAAAACTGATGTTAATTGTAACATTCAGGGCCTCCTAATGACGATGGAAATCTCAAATTGCATCGCGATTCAATACATCGTCCTCCAGACGACTTGTCTCCAAGGGGATATTGCTGCCTCGGGCACCTTATGATCCGTCTCCTGTGAGTGTAGATTTTCGAATCCGACGCAAAACTGATAGTTAATTGTAACGTTCAGGGCCTCTAATGACGATGGAAAACTCAAATTGCATCGCGATTCAATACATCGTCCTCTAGCCGACTTGCCTCCAAGGGGATATTGCTGCGTCGGGCACCTTATGCTCCGTCTCCTGTGAGTCTAGATTTTCGAACCTGACGCAAAACTGATGTTAATTACAACATTCAGGGCCTCCTAATGACGATGGAAATCTCAAATTGTATCGCGATTCAATACATGGTCCTCCAGCCGACTTGTCTCCAAGGGGATATTGCTGCCTCGGGCACCTTATGATCCGTGTCCTGTGAGTGTAGATTTTCGAATCCGACGCAAAACTGATAGTTAATTGTAACGTTCAGGGCCACTAATGACGATGGAAAACTCAAATTGCATCGCGATTCAATACATCGTCCTCCAGCCGACTTGTCTCCAAGGGGATATTGCTGTCTGGGGCACCTTATGCTCTGTCTCCTGTGAGTCTGTATTTTCGAATCGGACGCAAAACTGATGTTAATGGTAACATTCAGGGCTTCCTAATGACGATGGAAATCTCAAATTGCATCGCGATTCAATACATCGTCCTCCAGCCGACTTGCCTCCAAGGGGATATTGCTGCGTCGGGCACCTTATGCTCCGTCTCCTGTGAGTCTAGATTTTCGAACCTGACGCAAAACTGATGTTAATTACAACATTCAGGGCCTCCTAATGACGATGGAAATCTCAAATTGTATCGCGATTCAATACATCGTCCTCCAGCCGACTTGTCTCCAAGGGGATATTGCTGCCTCGGGCACCTTATGATCCGTGTCCTGTGAGTGTAGATTTTCGAATCCGACGCAAAACTGATAGTTAATTGTAACGTTCAGGGCAACTAATGACGATGGAAAACTCAAATTGCATCGCGATTCAATACATCGTCCTCCAGCCGACATGTCTCCAAGGGGATATTGCTGCCTCGGGCACCTTATGGTCCGTCTCCTGTGAGTCTAGATTTTCGAATCCGACGCAAAACTGATGGTTAACTGAAACGTTCATCGCCTCCTAATGACGATGGAACACTCAAATTGTGCCGCGATTCAATACATCGTCCTCCAGCCGACTTATCTGCAAGGGGATATTGCTTCCTTAGGCACCTTATGGTCCGTCTCCTGCGAGTCTAGATTTTCGAATCCGACGCAAAACTGATAGTTAATTGTAACGTTCAGGGCCTCCTAATGGCGATGAAAATTTCATATTGCATCGCCAATCAATACATCGCCCTCCAGCCGACTAGTCTCCAAGGGGATATTGCTGCCTCGGGCACCTTATGGTCCGTCTCCTGTGAGTCTAGTTTTTCGAATCTGACGCAAAACTGATGTTAATTACAACATTCAGGGCCTCCTAATGACGATGGAAATCTCAAATTGTATCGCGATTCAATACATCGTCTTCCAGCCGACTTGTCTCCAAGGGGATATTGCTGCCTCGGGCACCTTATGGTCCGTCTACTGTGAGTCTAGATTTTCGAAACGGTCGCAAAACTGATGTTAATTGTTACGTTCAGGGCCTCCTAGTGACGATGAAATTCTCAAATTGCATCGCGAATCAATACATCGTCCTCCAGCCAACTTGTCTCCCAGGGGATATTACTGCCTCGGGCACCTTATGCTCCGTCTCCTGTGAGTCTGTATTTTCGAATCGGACGCAAAACTGATGTTAATTTTAACATTCAGGGCCTCCTAATGACGATTGGAATCTCAAATTGCATCGCGATTCAATACATCGTCCTCCAGCCGACATGTCTCCAAGGGGATATTGCTGCCTCGGGCACCTTATGGTCCGTCTCCTGTGAGTCTAGATTTTCGAATCCGACGCAAAACTGATGGTTAATTGAAACGTTCATCGCCTCCTAATGACGATGGAACACTCAAATTGCGTCGCGATTGAATACATCGTCCTCCAGCCGACTTGTCTCCAACGGGATATTGCTATCTCGGGCACTTTATGTTCCGTCTCCTGTGAGTCTAGATTTTCGAATCGGATGCAAAACTGATAGTAAATTGTAACTTTCAGGGCATCCTATTGGCGATGGAAAACTCAAATTGCATCGCGATTCAATACATCGTCCTCCAGCCGACTTGTCTCCAAGGGGATATTGCTGCCTCGGGCACCTTATGGTCCGTCTCCTGTGAGTCTAGATTTTCGAATCCGACACAAAACTGATGGTTAATTGAAACGGTCAGGGCCTCCTAATGACGATGGAACACTCAAATTTTGTCGCGATTCAATACATCGCCCTCCAGCCGACTTGTCTCCAAGATATGCTGCTGTCTCGGGCACTTTATAGTCCGTCTCCTGTGAGACTAGATTTTCGAATCGGATGCAAAACTGATAGTTAATTGTAACTTTCAGGGCTTCCTAATCACGATGGAACACTCAAATGGCATCGCGATTCAATACATCGTCCTCCAGCCGACTTGTCTCCAAGGGGATATTGCTGCCTCGGGCACCTTATGGTCCGTCTCCTGCGAGTCTAGATTTCCGAATCCGACGCAAAACTGATAGTTAATTGCAACGTTCAGGGCCTCCTAATGGCAATGAAAATCTCAAATTGCATCGCGAATCAATACATCGTCCTCCAGCCGACTTGTCTCCAAGGGGATATTGCTACCTTGGGCACCTTATGGCCGTCTCCTGTGAGTCTAGTTTTTCGAATCTGACGCAAAACTGATGTTAATTGTAACATTCAGGGCCTCCTAATGACGATGGAAATCTCAAATTGCATCGCGATTCAATACATCGTCCTCCAGACGACTTGTCTCCAAGGGGATATTGCTGCCTCGGGCACCTTATGATCCGTCTCCTGTGAGTGTAGATTTTCGAATCCGACGCAAAACTGATAGTTAATTGTAACGTTCAGGGCCTCTAATGACGATGGAAAACTCAAATTGCATCGCGATTCAATACATCGTCCTCTAGCCGACTTGCCTCCAAGGGGATATTGCTGCGTCGGGCACCTTATGCTCCGTCTCCTGTGAGTCTAGATTTTCGAACCTGACGCAAAACTGATGTTAATTACAACATTCAGGGCCTCCTAATGACGATGGAAATCTCAAATTGTATCGCGATTCAATACGTGGTCCTCCAGCCGACTTGTCTCCAAGGGGATATTGCTGCCTCGGGCACCTTATGATCCGTGTCCTGTGAGTGTAGATTTTCGAATCCGACGCAAAACTGATAGTTAATTGTAACGTTCAGGGCCACTAATGACGATGGAAAACTCAAATTGCATCGCGATTCAATACATCGTCCTCCAGCCGACTTGTCTCCAAGGGGATATTGCTGTCTGGGGCACCTTATGCTCTGTCTCCTGTGAGTCTGTATTTTCGAATCGGACGCAAAACTGATGTTAATGGTAACATTCAGGGATTCCTAATGACGATGGAAATCTCAAATTGCATCGCGATTCAATACATCGTCCTCCAGCCGACTTGTCTCCAAGGGGATATTGCTGCCTCGGGCACCTTATGGTCCGTCTACTGTGAGTCTAAATTCTCGAATCCGACGCAAATATGATGGTTAATTGTAACGTTCAGGGCCTCCTAATGACGATGGAACACTCAAATTGCGTCGCGATTCAATAATACGTCCTCCAGCCGACTTGTCTGCAAGGGGATAATGCTGCGTCGGGCACCTTATGGTCCGTCTCTTGTGAGTCAAGATTTTCGAATCCGACGCAAAACTGATGGTTAATTGTAACGTTCAGGGTCTCCTAATGACGATGGAACACTCACGTTCCGTCCAGATGCAATACATCGTCCTCCAGCCGACTTGTCTCCTAGGGAATATTTCTGCCTGGTACACCTTATGGTACGTCTCCTGTGAGTCTAGATTTTCGAATCGGACGCAAAACTGATAGTTAATTGTAACGGTCAGGGCCTCCTAATGGCGATGGAAAACTCAAATTGCATCGCGATTCAATACATCGTCCTCCAGCCGACTTGTCTCCAATGGGATATTGCTGCCTTGGGCACCTTATGGTCCGTCTCCTGCGAGTCTAGATTTCCGAATCCGACGCAAAACTGATAGTTAATTGATACGTTCAGGGCCTCCTAATGGCGATGAAAATCTCAAATTGCATCGCGAATCAATACATCGTCCTCCAGCCGACTTGTCTCCAAGGGGATATTGCTGCCTTGGGCACCTTATGGTCCGTCTCCTGCGAGTCTAGATTTCCGAATCCGACGCAAAACTGATAGTTAATTGTAACGTTCAGGGCCTCCTAATGGCGATGAAAATCTCAAATTGCATCGCGAATCAATACATCGTCCTCCAGCCGACTTGTCTCCAAGGGGATATTGCTGCCTCCGGCACCTTATGGTCCGTCTCCTGTGAGTCTAGTTTTTCGAATCTGTGGCAAAACTGATGTTAATTACAACATTCAGGGCCTCCTAATGACGATGGAAATCTCAAATTGTATCGCGATTCAATACATGGTCCTCCAGCCGACTTGTCTCCAAGGGGATATTGCTGCCTCGGGCACCTTATGATCCGTGTCCTGTGAGTGTAGATTTTCGAATCCGACGCAAAACTGATAGTTAATTGTAACGTTCAGGGCAACTAATCACGATGGAAAACTCAAATTGCATCGCGATTCAATACATCGTCCTCCAGCCGGCTTGTCTCCACGGGGATATTGCTGCCTCGGGCACCTTATGGTCCGTCTACTGTGAGTCTAGATTTTCGAGTCGGTCGCAAAACTGATGTTAATTGTTACGTTCAGGGCCTCCTAATGACGATGAAAATCTCAAATTACATCGCGAGTCAATACATCGTCTTCCAGCCGACTTGTCTCCAAGGGGATATTGCCGCCTCGGGCACCTTATGGTCCGTCTACTATGAGTCTAGATTTTCGAATCCGACGCAAATCTGATGGTTAATTGAAACGTTCATGGCCTCCTAATGACGATGGAACACTCAAATTGTGCCGCGATTCAATACATCGTCCTCCAGCCGACTTATCTGCAAGGGGATATTGCATCCTTAGGCACCTTATGGTCCATCTCCTGCGAGTCTAGATTTTCGAATCCGACGCAAAACTGATAGTTAATTGTAACGTTCAGGGCCTCCTAATGGCGATGAAAATTTCATATTGCATCGCCAATCAATACATCGCCCTCCAGCCGACTAGTCTCCAAGGGGATATTGCTGCCTCGGGCACCTTATGGTCCGTCTCGTGTGAGTCTAGTTTTTCGAATCTGACGCAAAACTGATGTTAATTGTAACATTCAGGGCCTCCTAATGACGATGGAAATCTCAAATTGCATCGCGAATCAATACATCGTCCTCCAGCCGACTTGTCTCCAAGGGGATATTGCTGCCTCGGGCACCTTATGGTCCGTCTACTGTGAGTCTAGATTTTCGAATCGGTCGCAAAACTGATGTTAATTGTTACGTTCAGGGCCTCCTAGTGACGATGAAATTCTCAAATTGCATCGCGAATCAATACATCGTCCTCCAGCCAACTTGTCTCCCAGGGGATATTACTGCCTCGGGCACCTTATGCTCCGTCTCCTGTGAGTCTGTATTTTCGAATCGGACGCAAAACTGATGTTAATTATAACATTCAGGGCCTCCTAATGACGATTGGAATCTCAAATTGCATCGCGATTCAATACATCGTCCTCCAGCCGACTTGTCTCCAAGGGGATATTGCCGCCTCGGGCACCTTATGGTCCGTCTACTATGAGTCTAGATTTTCGAATCCGACGCAAATCTGATGGTTAATTGTAACGTTCAGGGCCTCCTAATGACGATGGAGCACTCAAACTGCATCGCGATTCAATACATCGTCTCATAGCCGACTTGTCTCCAATGGGATATTGCTGCCTCGGGCGCCTTATGGTCGGTCTCCTGTGAGTCTAGATTTTCGAATCCGACACAAAACTGATGGTTAATTGAAACGGTCATGGCCTCCTAATGACGATGGAAAACTCAAATTTTGTCGCGATTCAATACATCGCCCTCCAGCCGACTTGTGTCCAAGATATGCTGCTGTCTCGGGCACTTTATAGTCCGTCTCCTGTGAGACTAGATTTTCGAATCGGATGCAAAACTGATAGTTAATTGTAACTTTCAGGGCTTCCTAATCACGATGGAACACTCAAATGGCATCGCGATTCAATACATCGTCCTCCAGCCGACTTGTCTCCAAGGGGATATTGCTGCCTCGGGCACCTTATGGTCCGTCTCTTATGAGTCTAGATTTTCGAATCGGACGCAAAACTGATACGTAATTGTAACGTTGAGGGCTTCCAAATTACGAGGGAACACTCAAATTGCGACGAGATTCAATATATCGTCCTCCAGCCGACTTGTCTCCAAGGGGATATTGCTGCCTAGGGCACCTTATGGTCCGTCTCCTGTGAGTTTATATTTTCGAATCCGTCGCAAAACTGATGGTTAATTGTAACGTTCAGGGTCTCCTAATGACGATGGAACACTCACATTCCGTCCAGATTCAATACATCGTCCTCCAGCCGACTTGTCTCCTAGGGAATATTTCTGCCTGGTACACCTTATGGTCCGTCTCCTGTGAGTCTAGATTTTCGAATCGGACGCAAAACTGATAGTTAATTGTAACGTTCAGGGCCTCCTAATAGCGATGGAAAACTCAAATTGCATCGCGATTCAATACATCGTCCTCCAGCCGACTTGTCTCCAATGGGATATTGCTGCCTTGGGCACCTTATGGTCCGTCTCCTGCGAGTCTAGATTTCCGAATCCGACGCAAAACTGATAGTTATTTGTAACGTTCAGGGCCTCCTAATAGCGATGAAAATCTCAAATTGCATCGCGAATCAATACATCGTCCTCCAGCCGACTTGTCTCCAAGGGAATATTGCTGCCTTGGGCACCTTATGGTCCGTCTCCTGCGAGTCTAGATTTCCGAATCCGACGCAAAACTGATAGTTAATTGCAACGTTCGGGGCCTCCTAATGGCAATGAAAATCTCAAATTGCATCGCGAATCAATACATCGTCTTCCAGCCGACTTGTCTCCAAGGGGATATTGCTGCCTTGGGCACCTTATGGTCCGTCTCCTGCGAGTCTAGATTTCCGAATCCGACGCAAAACTGATAGTTAATTGCAACGTTCAGGGCCTCCTAATGGCAATGAAAATCTCAAATTGCATCGCGATTCAATACATCGTCCTCCAGACGACTTGTCTCCAAGGGGATATTGCTGCCTCGGGCACCTTATGATCTATCTCCTGTGAGTGTAGATTTTCGAATCCGACGCAAAACTGATAGTTAATTGTAACGTTCAGGTCCTCTAATGACGATGGAAAACTCAAATTGCATCGCGATTCAATACATCGTCCTCTAGCCGACTTGCCTCCAAGGGGATATTGCTGCGTCGGGCACCTTATGCTCCGTCTCCTGTGAGTCTAGATTTTCGAATCGGACGCAAAACTGATGGTTAATTGTAACGTTCAAGGCCTCAAAACGGCGATGAAAATCTCAAATTGCATCGCGAATCAATACATCGTCCTCCAGCCGACTTGTCTCCAAGGGGATATTGCTGCCTCCGGCACCTTATGGTCCGTCTCCTGTGAGACTAGTTTTTCGAATCTGACGCAAAACTGATGTTAATTACAACATTCAGGGCCTCCTAATGACGATGGAAATCTCAAATTGTATCGCGATTCAATACATGGTCCTCCAGCCGACTTGTCTCCAAGGGGATATTGCTGCCTCGGGCACCTTATGCTCTGTCTCCTGTGAGCCTGTATTTTCGAATCGGACGCAAAACTGATGTTAATTGTAACATTCAGGGCCTCCTAATGACGATGGAAATCTCAAATTGCATCGCAATTCAATACATCGTCCTCCAGCCGACTTGTCTCCAAGGGGATATTGCTGCCTCGGGCACCTTATGGTCCGTCTACTGTGAGTCTAAATTCTCGAATCCGACGCAAATATGATGGTTAATTGTAACGTTCAGGGCCTCCTAATGACGATGGAACACTCAAATTGTGCCGCGAATCAATACATCGTCCTCCAGCCGACTTGTCTCCAAGGGGATATTGCTGCCTTGGGCACCTTATGGTCCGTCTCCTGCGAGTCTAGATTTTCGAATCCGACGCAAAACTGATAGTTAATTGTAACGTTCAGGGCCTCTTAATGGCGATGAAAATTTCATATTGCATCGCCAATCAATACATCGTCCTCCAGCCGATTTGTCTCCAAGGGGATATTGCTGCCTCAGGCACCTTATGGTCCGTCTCGTGTGAGTCTAGTTTTTCGAATCTGACGCAAAACTAATGTTAATTGTAACATTCAGGGCCTCCTAATGGCGATGGAAATCTCAAATTGCATCGCGAATCAATACATCGTCCTCCAGCCAACTTGTCTCCCAGGGGATATTACTGACTCGGGCACCTTATGCTCCGTCTCCTGTGAGTCTGTATTTTCGAATCGGACGCAAAACTGATGTTAATTGTAACATTCAGGGCCTCCTAATGACGATTGGAATCTCAAATTGCATCGCGATTCAATACATCGTCCTCCAGCCGACTTGTCTCCAAGGGGATATTGCCGCCTCCGGCACCTTATGGTCCGTCTACTATGAGTCTAGATTTTCGAATCCGACGCAAATCTGATGGTTAATTGTAACGTTCAGGGCCTCCTAATGACGATGGAACACTCAATTTACGTCCTCCAGCCGACTTGTCTCCAAGGGGATATTGCTGCCTCGGGCACCTTATGATCCGTCTCCTGTGAGTCTAGATTATCGTATCCGACGCAAAACTGACAGTTAATTGTAACGTTCAGGGCCTCCTAATGACGATGGAGCACTCAAATTGCATCGCGATTCAATACATCGTCTCATAGCCGACTTGTCTCCAAGGGGATATTGCTGCCTCGGGCACCTTATGGTCCGTCTCCTGTGAGTCTAGATTTTCGAATCGGACGCAAAACTGATAGTTAATTGTAACGTTCAGGGCATCCTAATGGCGAGGGAAAACTCAAATTTAATCGCGATTCAATACATCGTCCTCCAGCCGACTTGTCTCCAAGGGGATATTGCTGCCTCGGGCACCTTATGGTCCGTCTCCTGTGAGTCTAGATTTTCGAATCCGACACAAAACTGATGGTTAATTGAAACGTTCAGGGCCTCCTAATGACGATGGAACACTGATATTGCGCCGCGATTCAATACATCGTCCTCCAGCCGACTTGTGTAAAAGGGGATATTGCTGCCTTGGGCACCTTATGGTCTGTCTCCCGCGAGTCTAGATTTTCGAATCCGACGCAAAACTGATAGTTAATTGTAACCTTCATGGCCTCCTAATGGCGTTGAAAATCTCAAATTGCATCGCCAATCAATACATCGACCTCCAGCCGACTTGTCTCCAAGGGGATATTGCTGCCTCGGGCACCTTATGATCCGTCTACTGTGAGTCTAGATTTTCGAATAGGTCGCAAAACTGATGTTAATTGTTACGTTCAGGGCCTCCTAATGACAATGGAGCACTCAAACTGCATCGCGATTCAATACATCTTCCTCCAGCCGACTTGTATCCAAGGGGATATTGCTGCCTCGGGCACCTTATGGTCCGTCTGTTGTGAGTCTAGATTTTCGAATCCGACGGAAAACTGATGGTTAATTGTAACGATCAAGGCCGCCTAATGACGATGGAACACTAAAATGGCTCGCGATTCAATACATCATCCTCCAGCCGACTTGTCTCCAAAAGCATATTGCTGCCTCGGGCACCTTTTGGTCCGTCTCTTGTGAGTCTAGATTTTCGAATCGGACGCAAAACTGATAGGTAATTGTAACGTTGAGGGCCTCCTAATGGCGATGGAAAACTCAAATTGCATTGCGATTCAATACATCGTCCTCCAGCCGACTTGTCTCCAAGGGGATATTGCTGCCTCGGGCACCTTATGGTCTGTCTCCTGTGAGTCTAGATTTTCGAATCCGACGCAAAACTGATGGTTAATTGAAACGTTCATGGCCTCTAATGACGATGGAAAACTCAAATTGCAACGCGATTCAATACATCGTCCTCCAGCCGTCTTGTCTACAAGGGGATATTGCTGCCTTGGGCACCTTATGGTCCGTCTCCTGCGAGTCTAGATTTTCGAATCGGACGCAAAACTGATGTTAAATGTAACATTCAGGGCCTCCTAATGACGATGGAAATTTCAAATTGCATCGCGATTCAATACATCGTCCTCCAGCCGACTCCAAGGTGATATTGCTGCTTCGGGCACCTTATGATCCGTCTCCTGTGAGTCTAGATTTTCGAATCCGACGCTAAACTGATGATTAATTGTAACATTCAGGGCCTGCTAATGAAGTTGGAAAACTCAAATTGTCTCGCGATTTAATACATCGTCCTCCAGCCGACTTGTCTCCAAGGGGTTATTGCTGCCTCAGGCACCTTATGGTCCGTCTCCTGTGAGTCTAGTTTTTCGAATCCGACGCAAAACTGATAGTTAATTGTAACGTTCAGTTCCTCTAATGACGAAGGAAAACTCAAATTGCATCGCGATTCAATACATCGTCCTCCAGCAGGCTTGTCTCCAACGGGATATTGCTGTCTCGGGCACTTTATGGTCCGTCTCCTGTGAGTCTAGATTTTCGAATCTGACGAAAATCTGATGGTTAATTGTAACGTTCAGGGCCTCCTAATGACGATGGAACACTCAAACTGCGTCGCGATTCAATAATACGTCCTCCAGCCAACTTGTCTCCAAGGGGATATTGCTGCCTCGGGCACCTTATGGTCCGTTTCCTGTGAATCTAGATTTTCGAATCGGACGCAAAACTGACAGTTAATTGTAACGTTCAGGGCCTCCAAATGAGGATGGAGCACTCAAACTGTATCGCGAGTCAATACATCGTCCTCCAGCCGACTTGTCTCCAAGGGGATATTGCTGCCTCCGGCACCTTATGGTCTGTCTCTTGTAAGTCTAGATTTTCGAATCCGACGCAAAACTGATGGTTAATTGTAACGTTCAGGGCCACCTAATTACGATATAACACTCAAATTGCGTCGCGATTCAATACATCGTCCTCCAGCCGACTTGTCTCCAAGGGGATATTGCTGCCTCAGGCACGTTATGGTCCGTCTCCTGTGAGTCTAGTTTTTCGAATCCGACGCAAAACTGATAGTTAATTGTAACGTTCAGTTCCTCTAATGACGATGGAAAACTCAAATTGCATCGCGATTCAATACATCGTCCTCCAGCAGGCTTGTCTCCAACGGGATATTGCTGTCTCGGGCACTTTATGGTCCGTCTCCTGTGAATCTAGATTTTCGAATCTGACGAAAATCTGATGTTAATTGTAACATTCAGGGCCTCGTAATGACGATGGAAGTCTCAAATTGCATCGCGAATCAATACATCGTCCTCCAGCCAACTTGTCTCCCAGGGGATATTACTGCCTCGGGCACCTTATGCTCCGTCTCCTGTGAGTCTGTATTTTCGAATCGGACGCAAAACTGATGTTAATTGTAACATTCAGGGCCTCCTAATGACGATTGGAATCTCAAATTGCATCGCGATTCAATACATCGTCCTCCAGCCGACTTGTCTCCAAGGGGATATTGCCGCCTCGGGCACCTTATGGTCCGTCTACTATGAGTCTAGATTTTCGAATCCGACGCAAATCTGATGGTTAATTGTAACGTTCAGGGCCTCCTAATGACGATGGAACACTCAATTTACGTCCTCCAGCCGACTTGTGTCCAAGGGGATATTGCTGCCTCGGGCACCTTATGATCCGTCTCCTGAGAGTCTAGATTTTCGTATCCGACGCAAAACTGACAGTTAATTGTAACGTTGAGGGCCTCCTAATGACGATGGAGCACTCAAACTGCATCGCAATTCAATACATCGTCTCATAGCCGACTTGTCTCCAAGGGGATATTGCTGCCTTGGGCACCTTATGGTCTGTCTCCTGCGAGTCTAGATTTCCGAATCCGACGCAAAACTGATAGTTAATTGCAACGTTCAGGGCCTCCTAATGGCAATGAAAATCTCAAATTGCATCGCGAATCAATACATCGTCCTCCAGCCGACTTGTCTCCAAGGGGATATTGCTGCCTCGGGCACCTTGTGATCCATCTCCTGTGAGTGTAGATTTTCGAATCCGACGCAAAACTGATAGTTAATTGTAACGTTCAGGGCCTCTAATGACGATGGAAAACTCAAATTGCATCGCGATTCAATACATCGTCCTCTAGCCGACTTGCCTCCAAGGGGATATTGCTGCGTCGGGCACCTTATGCTCCGTCTCCTGTGAGTCTAGATTTTCGAATCGGACGCAAAACTGATGGTTAATTGTAACGTTCAAGGCCTCAAAACGGCGATGAAAATCTCAAATTGCATCGCGAATCAATACATCGTCCTCCAGCCGACTTGTCTCCAAGGGGATATTGCTGCCTCCGGCACCTTATGGTCCGTCTCCTGTGAGACTAGTTTTTCGAATCTGACGCAAAACTGATGTTAATTACAACATTCAGGGCCTCCTAATGACAATGGAAATCTCAAATTGTATCGCGATTCAATACATGGTCCTCCAGCCGACTTGTCTCCAAGGGGATATTGCTGCCTCGGGCACCTTATGATCCGTGTCCTGTGAGTGTAGATTTTCGAATCCGACGCAAAACTGATAGTTAATTGTAACGTTCAGGGCCACTAATGACGATGGAAAACTCAAATTGCATCGCGATTCAATACATCGTCCTCCAGCCGACTTGTCTCCAAGGGGATATTGCTGCCTCGGGCACCTTATGCTCTGTCTCCTGTGAGTCTGTATTTTCGAATCGGACGCAAAACTGATGTTAATTGTAACATTCAGGGCCTCCTAATGACGATGGAAATCTCAAATTGCATCGCGATTCAATACATCGTCCTCCAGCCGACTTGTCTCCAAGGGGATATTGCTGCCTCGGGCACCTTATGGTCCGTCTCTTGTGAGTCAAGATTTTCGAATCCGACGCAAAACTGATGGTTAATTGTAACGTTCAGGGCCACCTAATTACGATATAACACTCAAATTGCGTCGCGATTCAATACATCGTCTTCCAGCCGACTTGTCTCCAAGGGGATATTGCTGCCTCAGGCACGTTATGGTCCGTCTCCTGTGAGTCTAGTTTTTCGAATCCGACGCAAAACTGATAGTTAATTGTAACGTTCAGTTCCTCTAATGACGATGGAAAACTCAAATTGCATCGCGATTCAATACATCGTCCTCCAGCAGGCTTGTCTCCAGCGGGATATTGCTGTCTCGGGCACTTTATGGTCCGTCTCCTGTGAATCTAGATTTTCGAATCTGACGAAAATCTGATGTTAATTGTAACATTCAGGGCCTCGTAATGACGATGGAAGTCTCAAATTGCATCGCGAATCAATACATCGTCCTCCAGCCAACTTGTCTCCCAGGGGATATTACTGCCTCGGGCACCTTATGCTCCGTCTCCTGTGAGTCTGTATTTTCGAATCGGACGCAAAACTGATGTTAATTGTAACATTCAGGGCCTCCTAATGACGATTGGAATCTCAAATTGCATCGCGATTCAATACATCGTCCTCCAGCCGACTTGTCTCCAAGGGGATATTGCCGCCTCGGGCACCTTATGGTCCGTCTACTATGAGTCTAGTTTTTCGAATCCGACGCAAATCTGATGGTTAGTTGTAACGTTCAGGGCCTCCTAATGACGATGGAACACTCAATTTACGTCCTCCAGCCGACTTGTGTCCAAGGGGATATTGCTGCCTCGGGCACCTTATGATCCGTCTCCTGAGAGTCTAGATTTTCGTATCCGACGCAAAACTGACAGTTAATTGTAACGTTGAGGGCCTCCTAATGACGATGGAGCACTCAAACTGCATCGCAATTCAATACATCGTCTCATAGCCGACTTGTCTCCAGGGGGATATTGCTGCCTTGGGCACCTTATGGTCTGTCTCCTGCGAGTCTAGATTTCCGAATCCGACGCAAAACTGATAGTTAATTGCAACGTTCAGGGCCTCCTAATGGCAATGAAAATCTCAAATTGCATCGCGAATCAATACATCGTCCTCCAGCCGACTTGTCTCCAAGGGGATATTGCTGCCTCGGGCACCTTGTGATCCATCTCCTGTGAGTGTAGATTTTCGAATCCGACGCAAAACTGATAGTTAATTGTAACGTTCAGGGCCTCTAATGACGATGGAAAACTCAAATTGCATCGCGATTCAATACATCGTCCTCTAGCCGACTCGCCTCCAAGGGGATATTGCTGCGTCGGGCACCTTATGCTCCGTCTCCTGTGAGTCTAGATTTTCGAATCGGACGCAAAACTGATGGTTAATTGTAACGTTCAAGGCCTCAAAACGGCGATGAAAATCTCAAATTGCATCGCGAATCAATACATCGTCCTCCAGCCGACTTGTCTCCAAGGGGATATTGCTGCCTCCGGCACCTTATGGTCCGTCTCCTGTGAGACTAGTTTTTCGAATCTGACGCAAAACTGATGTTAATTACAACATTCAGGGCCTCCTAATGACGATGGAAATCTCAAATTGTATCGCGATTCAATACATGGTCCTCCAGCCGACTTGTCTCCAAGGGGATATTGCTGCCTCGGGCACCTTATGATCCGTGTCCTGTGAGTGTAGATTTTCGAATCCGACGCAAAACTGATAGTTAATTGTAACGTTCAGGGCCACTAATGACGATGGAAAACTCAAATTGCATCGCGATTCAATACATCGTCCTCCAGCCGACTTGTCTCCAAGGGGATATTGCTGCCTCGGGCACCTTATGCTCTGTCTCCTGTGAGTCTGTATTTTCGAATCGGACGCAAAACTGATGTTAATTGTAACATTCAGGGCCTCCTAATGACGATGGAAATCTCAAATTGCATCGCGATTCAATACATCGTCCTCCAGCCGACTTGTCTCCAAGGGGATATTGCTGCCTCGGGCACCTTATGGTCCGTCTCTTGTGAGTCAAGATTTTCGAATCCGACGCAAAACTGATGGTTAATTGTAACGTTCAGGGCCTCCTAATGACGATGGAAAACTCAAATTGTGCCGCGATTCAATACATCGTCCTCCAGCCGACTTGTCTACAAGGGGATATTGCTGCCTTGGGCACCTTATGGTCCGTCTCCTGCGAGTCTAGATTTTCGAATCCGACGCAAAACTGATAGTTAATTGTAACGTTCAGGGCCTCCTAATGGCGATGAAAATTTCATATTGCATCGCCAATCAATACATCGTCCTCCAGCCGATTTGTCTCCAAGGGGATATTGCTGCCTCGGGCACCTTATGGTCCGTCTCGTGTGAGTCTAGTTTTTCGAATCTGACGCAAAACTAATGTTAATTGTAACATTCAGGGCCTCCTAATGGCGATGGAACACTCAATTTACGTCCTCCAGCCGACTTGTCTCCAAGGGGATATTGCTGCCTCGGGCACCTTATGATCCGTCTCCTGTGAGTCTAGATTATCGTATCCGACGCAAAACTGACAGTTAATTGTAACGTTCAGGGCCTCCTAATGACGATGGAGCACTCAAATTGCATCGCGATTCAATACATCGTCTCATAGCCGACTTGTCTCCAAGGGGATATTGCTGCCTCGGGCACCTTATGGTCCGTCTCTTGTGAGTCAAGATTTTCGAATCCGACGCAAAACTGATGGTTAATTGTAACGTTCAGGGCCTCCTAATGACGATGGAACACTCAAATTGCGTCGCGATTGAATACATCGTCCTCCAGCCGACTTGTCTCCAACGGGATATTGCTGTCTCTGGCACTTTATGTTCCGTCTCCTGTGAGTCTAGATTTTCGAATCGGACGCAAAACTGATAGTTAATTGTAACGTTCAGGGCATCCTAATGGCGATGGAAAACTCAAATTTCATCGCGATTCAATACATCGTCCTCCAGCCGACTTGTCTCCAAGGGGATATTGCTGCCTCGGGCACCTTATGGTCCGTCTCCTGTGAGTCTAGATTTTCGAATCCGACACAAAACTGATGGTTAATTGAAACGTTCAGGGCCTCCTAATGACGATGGAACACTGATATTGCGCCGCGATTCAATACATCGTCCTCCAGCCGACTTGTGTACAAGGGGATATTGCTGCTATGGGCACCTTATGGTCTGTCTCCCGCGAGTCTAGATTTTCGAATCCGACGCAAAACTGATAGTTAATTGTAACCTTCATGGCCTCCTAATGGCGTTGAAAATCTCAAATTGCATCGCCAATCAATACATCGTCCTCCAGCCGACTTGTCTCCAAGGGGATATTGATACGTCGGGCACCTTATGATCCGTCTACTGTGAGTCTAGATTTTCGAATAGGTCGCAAAACTGATGTTAATTGTTACGTTCAGGGCCTCCTAATGACAATGGAGCACTCAAACTGCATCGCGATTCAATACATCTTCCTCCAGCCGACTTGTATCCAAGGGGATATTGCTGCCTCGGGCACCTTATGGTCCGTCTCTTGTGAGTCTAGATTTTCGAATC
This sequence comes from Schistocerca cancellata, assembly GCF_023864275.1. NCBI lineage: Eukaryota > Metazoa > Arthropoda > Insecta > Orthoptera > Acrididae > Schistocerca > Schistocerca cancellata. The sequence goes on from NC_064631.1 coordinate 257,849, forward strand.
CGACGGAAAACTGATGGTTAATTGTAACGATCAAGGCCGCCTAATGACGATGGAACACTAAAATGGCTCGCGATTGAATATATCATCCTCCAGCCGACTTGTCTCCAAGGGCATATTGCTGCCTCGGGCACCTTTTGGTCCGTCTCTGGTGAGTCTAGATTTTCGAATCGGACGCAAAACTGATAGGTAATTGTAACGTTGAGGGCCTCCTAATGGCGATGGAAAACTCAAATTGCATTGCGATTCAATACATCGTCCTCCAGCCGATTTGTCTCCAAGTTGATATTGCTGCCTCGGGCACCTTATGATCCGGCTCCTGAGAGTCTATATTTTCGAATCCGACGCAAAACTGATGGTTAATTGAAACGTTCATGGCCTCTAATGACGATGGAAAACTCAAATTGCAACGCGATTCAATACATCGTCCTCCAGCCGACTTATCTCCAAGGGGATATTGCTGCCTCGGGCACCTTATGCTCCGTCTCCTGTGAGTCTAGATTTTCGAATCGGACGCAAAACTGATGGTTAATTGTAACGTTCAGGGCCTCGTAACGGCGATGAAAATCTCAAATTGCATCGCGAATCAATACATCGTCCTCCAGCCGACTTGTCTTCAAGGGGAAATTGCTGCCTCGGGCACCTTATGGTCCGTCTCCTGTGAGTCTAGAGTTTGGAATCCGACGCATAACTGATGTTAATTGTAACATTCAGGACCTCCTAATGACGATGGAAATTTCAATTTGGATCGCGATTCAACACATCGTCCTCCAGCCGACTTGTCTCCAAGGGGATATTGCTGCCTCGGGCACCTTATGGTCCGTCTCCTGTGAGTCTAGATTTTCGAATCCGACGCAAAACTGATAGTTAATTGAAACGTTCAGGGCCTCCTAATGACGATGGAACACTCAAATTGCGTCGCGATTCAATACATCGTCCTCCAGCCGTCTTGTCTACAAGGGGATATTGCTGCCTTGGGCACCTTATGGTCCGTCTCCTGCGAGTCTAGATTTTCGAATCGGACGCAAAACTGATGTTAAATGTAACATTCAGGGCTTCCTAATGACGATGGAAATTTCAAATTGCATCGCGATTCAATACATCGTCCTCCAGCCGACTCCAAGGTGATATTGCTGCCTCGGGCACCTTATGATCCGTCTCGTGTGAGTCTAGATTTTCGAATCCGACGCAAAACTGATGATTAATTGTAACATTCAGGGCCTGCTAATGAAGATGGAAAACTCAAATTGCCTCGCGATTTAATACATCGTCCTCCAGCCGACTTGTCTCCAAGGGGTTATTGCTGCCTCAGGCACCTTATGGTCCGTCTCCTGTGAGTCTAGTTTTTCGAATCCGACGCAAAACTGATAGTTAATTGTAACGTTCAGTTCCTCTAATGACGATGGAAAACTCAAATTGCATCGCGATTCAATACATCGTCCTCCAGCAGGCTTGTCTCCAACGGGATATTGCTGTCTCGGGCACTTTATGGTCCGTCTCCTGTGAGTCTAGATTTTCGAATCTGACGAAAATCTGATGGTTAATTGTAACGTTCAGGGCCTCCTAATGACGATGGAACACTCAAATTGCGTCGCGATTCAATAATACGTCCTCCAGCCGACTTGTCTCCAAGGGGATATTGCTGCCTCGGGCACCTTATGGTCCGTTTCCTGTGAATCTAGATTTTGGAATCGGACGCAAAACTGACAGTTAATTGTAACGTTCAGGGCCTCCAAATGAGGATGGAGCACTCAAACTGTATCGCGAGTCAATACATCGTCCTCCAGCCGACTTGTCTCCAAGGGGATATTGCTGCCTCCGGCACCTTATGGTCCGTCTCTTGTAAGTCTAGATTTTCGAATCCGACGCAAAACTGATGGTTAATTGTAACGTTCAGGGCCACCTAATGACGATATAACACTCAAATTGCGTCGCGATTCAATACAACGTCCTCCAGCCGACTTGTCTCCAAGGGGATATTGCTGCCTCAGGCACCTTATGGTCCGTCTCCTGTGAGTCTGTATTTTCGAATCGGACGCAAAACTGATGTTAATTGTAACATTCAGGGCCTCCTAATGACGATTGGAATCTCAAATTGCATCGCGATTCAATACATCGTCCTCCAGCCTACTTGTCTCCAAGGGGATATTGCCGCCTCGGGCACCTTATGGTCCGTCTACTATGAGTCTAGATTTTCGAATCCGACGCAAATCTGATGGTTAATTGCAACGTTCAGGGCCTCCTAATGACGATGGAACACTCAATTTACGTCCTCCAGCCGACTTGTGTCCAAGGGGATATTGCTGCCTCGGGCACCTTATGATCCGTCTCCTGAGAGTCTAGATTTTCGTATCCGACGCAAAACTGACAGTTAATTGTAACGTTGAGGACCTCCTAATGACGATGGAGCACTCAAACTGCATCGCAATTCAATACATCGTCTCATAGCCGACTTGTCTCCAAGGGGATATTGCTGCCTCGGGCACCTTATGGTCCCTCTCTTGTGAGTCAAGATTTTCGAATCCGACGCAAAACTGATGGTTAATTGTAACGTTCAGGGCCTCCTAATTACGATGGAACACTCAAATTGCGTCGCGATTCAATACATCGTCCTCCAGCCGACTTGTCTCCAACGGGATATTGCTGTCTCGGGCACTTTATGTTCCGTCTCCTGTGAGTCTAGATTTTCGAATCCGACACAAAACTGATGGTTAATTGAAACTTTCAGGGCCTCCTAATGACGATGGGACACTGAAATTGCGCCGCGATTCAATACATCGTCCTCCAGCCGACTTGTCTACAAGGGGATATTGCTGCCTTGGGCACCTTATGGTCTGTCTCCTGCGAGTCTAGATTTTCGAATCCGACGCAAAACTGATAGTTAATTGTAACCTTCATGGCCTCCTAATGGCGATGAAAGTCTCAAATTGCATCGCCAATCAATACATCGTCCTCCAGCCAACTTGTCTCCAAGGGGATATTGCTGCCTCGGGCACCTTATGATCCGTCTACTGTGAGTCTAGATTTTCGAATAGGTCGCAAAACTGATGTTAATTGTTACGTTCAGGGCCACCTAATGACAATGGAGCACTCAAACTGCATCGCGATTCAATACATCTTCCTCCAGCCGACTTGTATCCAAGGGGATATTGCTGCCTCGGGCACCTTATGTTCCGTCTCTTGTGAGTCTAGATTTTCGAATCCGACGGAAAACTGATGGTTAATTGTAACGATCAAGGCCGCTTAATGACGATGGAACACTCAAATGGCTCGCGATTCAATACATCATCCTCCAGCCGACTTGTCTCCAAGGGCATATTGCTGCCTCGGGCACCTTATGGTCCGTCTCTTGTGAGTCTAGATTTTCGAATCGGACGCAAAACTGATAGGTAATTGTAACGTTGAGGGCCTCCTAATGGCGATGGAAAACTCAAATTGCATTGCGATTCAATACATCGTCCTCCAGCCGACTTGTCTCCAAGTTGATATTGCTGCCTCGGGCACCTTATGATCCGGCTCCTGTGAGTCTATATTTTCGAATCCGACGCCAAACTGATGGCTAATTGAAACGTTCAGGGCCTCTAATGACGATGGAAAACTCAAATTGCAACGCGATTCAATACATCGTCCTCCAGCCGACTTATCTCCAAGGGGATATTGCTGCCTCGGGCATCTTATGCTCCGTCTCCTGTGATTCTAGATTTTCGAATCGGACGTAAAACTGATGGTTAATTGTAACGTTCAGGGCCTCCTAACGGCGATGAAAATCTCAAAATGCATCGCGAATCAATACATCGTCCTCCAGCCGACTTGTCTCCAAGGGGAAATTGCTGCCTCGGGTACCTTATGATCCGTCTCCTGTGAGTCTAGAGTTTGGAATCCGACGCAAAACTGATGTTAATTGTAACATTCAGGGCCTCCTAATGACCATGGAAATTTCAATTTGGATCGCGATTCAATTCATCGTCCTCCAGCCGACTTGTCTCCAAGGGGATCTTGCTACCTCGGGCACCTTATGGTCCGTCTCCTATGAGTCTAGATTTTCGAATCCGACGCAAAACTGATAGTTAATTGAAACGTTCAGGGCCTCCTAATGACGATGGAACACTCAAATTGCGTCGCGATTCAATACATCGTCCTCCAGCCGTCTTGTCTACAAGGGGATATTGCTGCCTTGGGCACCTTATGGTCCGTCTCCTGCGAGTCTAGATTTTCGAATCGGACGCAAAACTGATGTTAAATGTAACATTCAGGGCCTCCTAATGACGATGGAAATTTCAAATTGCATCGCGATTCAATACATCGTCCTCCAGCCGACTCCATGGTGATATTGCTGCCTCGGGCACCTTATGATCCGTGTCCTGTGAGTCTAGATTTTCGAATCCGACGCAAAACTGATGATTAATTGTAACATTCAGGGCCTGCTAATGAAGATGGAAAACTCAAATTGCCTCGCGATTTAATACATCGTCCTCCAGCCGACTTGACTCCAAGGGGTTATTGCTGCCTCAGGCACCTTATGGTCCGTCTCCTGTGAGTCTAGTTTTTCGAATCGGACGCAAAACTGATAGTTAATTGTAACGTTCAGTTCCTCTAATGACGATGGAAAACTCAAATTGCATCGCGATTCAATACATCGTCCTCCAGCAGGCTTGTCTCCAACGGGATATTGCTGTCTCGGGCACTTTATGGTCCGTCTCCTGTGAGTCTAGATTTTCGAATCTGACGAAAATCTGATGGTTAATTGTAACGTTCAGGGCCTCCTAATGACGATGGAACACTCAAATTGCGTCGCGATTCAATAATACGTCCTCCAGCCGACTTGTCTCCAAGGGGATATTGCTGCCTCGGGCACCTTATGGTCCGTCTCCTGTTAGTCTAATTTTTCGAATCTGACGCAAAACTGATGTTAATTGTAAGATTCAGGGCCTCCTAATGACGATGGAAATCTCAAATTGCATCGCGATTCAATACATCGTCCTCCAGCCGACTCCAAGGTGATATTGCTGCCTCGGGCACCTTATGATCCGTCTCCTGTGAGTTTAGATTTTCGAATCCGACGCAAAACTGATGATCAATTGTAACATTAAGGGCCTGCTAATGAAGATGGAAAACTCAAATTGCCTCGCGATTTAATACATCGTCCTCCAGCCGACTTGTCTCCAAGGGGATATTGCTGCCTCAGTCACCTTATGGTCCGTCTCCTGTGAGTCTAGATTTTCGAATCGGACGCAAAACTTATGGTTAATTGTAACGTTCAGGGCCTCCTGATGACAATGGAACACTCACATTCCGTCCAGATTCAATACATTGTCCTCCAGCCGACTTGTCTACAAGGGGATATTGCTGCCTCGGGCACCATATGGTCCGTCTCGTGTGAGTCTAGATTTTCGAATCGGATGCAAAACTGATAGTTAATTGTAACGTTCAGGGCCTCCTAATGGCGATGGAAAACTCAAATTGCATCGCGATACAACACGTCGTCCTTCAGCCGACTTGTCTCCAAGGGGTTATTGCTGCCTCGGGCACCTTATGGTCCGTCTCGTGTGAGTCTAGATTTTCGAATCCTACGCCAAACTGATGTTAATTGTATTATTCAGTGCCTCCTAATGACGATTCAAATCTCAAATTGCATCGCGATTCAATACATCGTCCTCTAGCCGAATTGTCTCCAAGCGGACATTGCTGCCTCGGGCACCTTATGGTCCGCTTCCTGTGAGTCTAGATTTTCGAATCGGACGCAAAACTGATAGTTAATTGTAACGTTCAGGGCCTCCTAATTACGATGGAGCACTCAAACTGCATCGCGATTCAATACATCGTCCTCCAGCCGACTTGTCTCCAAGATATGCTGCTGTCTCGGGCACTTTATAGTCCGTCTCCTGTGAGACTAGATTTTCGAATCGGATGCAAAACTGATGGTTAATTGTAACTTTCAGGGCTTCCTAATCACGATGGAACACTCAAATGGCATCGCGATTCAATACATTGTCCTCCAGCCGAATTTTCTCCAATGGGATATTGCTGCCTTGGGCACCTTATGGTCCGTCTCCTGCGAGTCTAGATTTCCGAATCCGACGCAAAACTGATAGTTAATTGATACGTTCAGGGCCTCCTAATGGCGATGAAAACCTCAAATTGCATCGCGAATCAATACATCGTCCTCCAGCCGACTTGTCTCCAAGGGGATATTGCTGCCTTTTGCACCTTATGGTCCGTCTCCTGCGAGTCTAGATTTCCGAATCCGACGCAAAAACTAATAGTTAATTGTAACGTTCAGGGCCTCCTAATGGCGATGAAAATCTCAAATTGCATCGCGAATCAATACATCGTCCTCCAGCCGACTTGTCTCCAAGGGGATATTGCTGCCTCGGGCACCTTATGATCCGTGTCCTGTGAGTGTAGATTTTCGAATCCGACGCAAAACTGATAGTTAATTGTAACGTTCAGGGCAACTAATCACGATGGAAAACTCAAATTGCATCCGGCATCCAGCCGGCTTGTCTCCACGGGGATATTGCTGCCTCGGGCACCTTATGGTCCGTCTACTGTGATTCTAGATTTTCGAATCGGACGCAAAAATGATGGTTAATTGTAACGTTCAAGGCCTCCAAACGGCGATGAAAATCTCAAATTGCATCGCGAATCAATACATCGTCCTCCAGCCGACTTGTCTCCAAGGGGATATTGCTGCCTCCGGCACCTTATGGTCCGTCTCCTGTGAGTCTAGTTTTTCGAATCTGACGCAAAACTGATGTTAATTACAACATTCAGGGCCTCCTAATGACGATGGAAATCTCAAATTGTATCGCGATTCAATACATCGTCCTCCAGCCGACTTGTCTCCAAGGGGATATTGCTGCCTCGGGCACCTTATGATCCGTGTCCTGTGAGTGTAGATTTTCGAATCCGACGCAAAACTGATAGTTAATTGTAACGTTCAGGGCAACTAATGACGATGGAAAACTCAAATTGCATCGCGATTCAATACATCGTCCTCCAGCCGGCTTGTCTCCACGGGGAAATTGCTGCCTCGGGCACCTTATGGTCCGTCTACTGTGAGTCTAGATTTTCGAATCGGTCGCAAAACTGATGTTAATTGTAACATTCAGGGCCTCCTAATGACGATGGAAATCTCAAATTGCATCGCGATTCAATACATCGTCCTCCAGCCGACTTGTCTCCAAGGGGATATTGCTGCCTCGGGCACCTTATTGTCCGTCTACTGTGAGTCTAAATTCTCGAATCCGACGCAAATATGATGGTTAATTGTAACGTTCAGGGCCTCCTAATGACGATGGAACACTCAAATTGCGTCGCGATTCAATAATACGTCCTCCAGCCGACTTGTCTCCAAGGGGATATTGCTGCCTGGGACACCTTATGGTCCGTCTCTTGTGAGTCAAGATTTTCGAATCCGACGCAAAACTGATGGTTAACTGTAACGTTCAGGGCCTCCTAATGACGATGGAACACTCAAATTGTGCCGCGATTCAATACATCGTCCTCCAGCCGACTTATCTGCAAGGGGATATTGCTTCCTTACGCACCTTATGGTCCGTCTCCTGCGAGTCTAGATTATCGAATCCGACGCAAAACTGATAGTTAATTGTAACGTTCAGGGCCTCCTAATGGCGATGAAAATTTCATATTGCATCGCCAATTAATACATCGCCATCCAGCCGACTAGTCTCCAAGGGGATATTGCTGCCTCGGGCACCTTATGGTCCGTCTCGTGTGAGTCTAGTTTTTCGAATCTGACGCAAAACTGATGCTAATTGTAACATTCAGGGCCTCCTAATGACGATGGAAATCTTAAATTGCATCGCGATTCAATACATCGTCCTCCAGCCGACTTGTCTCCAAGGGGATATTGCCGCCTCGGGCACCTTATGGTCTGTCTACTATGAGTCTAGATTTTCGAATCCGACGCAAATCTGATGGTTAATTGTAACGTTCAGGGCCTCCTAATGACGATGGAGCACTCAAACTGCATCGCGATTCAATACATCGTCTCATAGCCGACTTGTCTCCAATGGGATATTGCTGCCTCGGGCACCTTATGGTCCGTCTCTTGTGAGTCAAGATTTTCGAATCCGACGCAAAACTGATGGTTAATTGTAACGTTCAGGGCCTCCTAATGACGATGGAACACTCAAATTGCGTCGCGATTGAATACATCGTCCTCCAGCCGACTTGTCTCCAACGGGATATTGCTGTCTCGGGCACTTTATGTTCCGTCTCCTGTGAGTCTAGATTTTCGAATCGGATGCAAAACTGATATTAAATTGTAACTTTCAGGGCATCCTAATGGCGATGGAAAACTCAAATTGCATCGCGATTCAATACATCGTCCTCCAGCCGACTTGTCTCCAAGGGGATATTGCTGCCTCGGGCACCTTATGGTCCGTCTCCTGTGAGTCTAGATTTTCGAATCCGACACAAAACTGATGGTTAATTGAAACGGTCAGGGCCTCCTAATGACGATGGAACACTCAAATTTTGTCGCGATTCAATACATCGCCCTCCAGCCGACTTGTCTCCAAGATATGCTGCTGTCTCGGGCACTTTGTAGTCCGTCTCCTGTGAGACTAGATTTTCGAATCGGATGCAAAACTGATAGTTAATTGTAACTTTCAGGGCTTCCTAATCACGATGGAACACTCAAATGGCATCGCGATTCAATACATCGTCCTCCAGCCGACTTGTCTCCAAGGGGATATTGCTGCCTCGGGCACCTTATGGTCCGTCTCTTATGAGTCTAGATTTTCGAATCGGACGCAAAACTGATACGTAATTGTAACGTTGTGGGCTTCCAAATTACGAGGGAACACTCAAATTGCGACGAGATTCAATATATCGTCCTCCAGCCGACTTGCCTCCAAGGGGATATTGCTGCCTAGGGCACCTTATGGTCCGTCTCCTGTGAGTTTATATTTTCGAATCCGTCGCAAAACTGATGGTTAATTGTAACGTACAGGGTCTCCTAATGACGATGGAACACTCACATTCCGTCCAGATTCAGTACATCGTCCTCCAGCCGACTTGTCTCCAAGGGGATATTGCTGCCTTGGGCACCTTATGGTCCGTCTCCTGCGAGTCTAGATTTCCGAATCCGACGCAAAACTGATAGTTAATTGCAACGTTCAGGGCCTCCTAATGGCAATGAAAATCTCAAATTGCATCGCGAATCAATACATCGTCCTCCAGCCGACTTGTCTCCAAGGGGATATTGCTGCCTTGGGCACCTTATGGCCGTCTCCTGTGAGTCTAGTTTTTCGAATCTGACGCAAAACTGATGTTAATTGTAACATTCAGGGCCTCCTAATGACGATGGAAATCTCAAATTGCATCGCGATTCAATACATCGTCCTCCAGACGACTTGTCTCCAAGGGGATATTGCTGCATCGGGCACCTTATGATCCATCTCCTGTGAGTGTAGATTTTCGAATCCGACGCAAAACTGATAGTTAATTGTAACGTTCAGGGCCTCTAATGGCGATGGAAAACTCAAATTGCATCGCGATTCAATACATCGTCCTCTAGCCGACTTGCCTCCAAGGGGAAATTGCTGCGTCGGGCACCTTATGCTCCGTCTCCTGTGAGTCTAGATTTTCGAATCGGACGCAAAACTGATGGTTAATTGTAACGTTCAAGGCCTCAAAACGGCGATGAAAATCTCAAATTGCATCGCGAATCAATACATCGTCCTCCAGCCGACTTGTCTCCAAGGGGATATTGCTGCCTCCGGCACCTTATGGTCCGTCTCCTGTGAGTCTAGTTTTTCGAATCTGACGCAAAACTGATGTTAATTACAACATTCAGGGCCTCCTAATGACGATGGAAATAAATTGTATCGCGATTCAATACATGGTCCTCCAGCCGACTTGTCTCCAAGGGGATATTGCTGCCTCGGGCACCTTATGATCCGTGTCCTGTGAGTGTAGATTTTCGAATCCGACGCAAAACTGATAGTTAATTGTAACGTTCAGGGCCACTAATGACGATGGAAAACTCAAATTGCATCGCGATTCAATACATCGTCCTCCAGCCGACTTGTCTCCAAGGGGATATTGCTGCCTCGGGCACCTTATGCTCTGTCTCCTGTGAGTCTGTATTTTCGAATCGGACGCGAAACTGATGTTAATTGTAACATTCAGGGCCTCCTAATGACGATGGAAATCTCAAATTGCATCGCGATTCAATACATCGTCCTCCAGCCGACTTGTCTCCAAGGGGATATTGCTGCCTCGGGCACCTTATGGTCCGTCTACTGTGAGTCTAAATTCTCGAATCCGACGCAAATATGATTGTTAATTGTAACGTTCAGGGCCTCCTAATGACGATGGAACACTCAAATTGCGTTGCGATTCAATAATACGTCCTCCAGCCGACTTGCCTCCAAGGGGATATTGCTGCCTCGGCACCTTATGGTCCGTCTCTTGTGAGTCAAGATTTTCGAATCCGACGCAAAACTGATGGTTAATTGTAACGTTCAGGGCCTCCTAATGACGATGGAAATCTCAAATTGCATCGCGAATCAATACATCGTCCTCCAGCCGACTTGTCTCCAAGGGGATATTGCTGCCTTGGGCACCTTATGGCCGTCTCCTGTGAGTCTAGTTTTTCGAATCTGACGCAAAACTGATGTTAATTGTAACATTCAGGGCCTCCTAATGACGATGGAAATCTCAAATTGCATCGCGATTCAATACATCGTCCTCCAGACGACTTGTCTCCAAGGGGATATTGCTGCCTCGGGCACCTTATGATCCATCTGCTGTGAGTGTAGATTTTCGAATCCGACGCAAAACTGATAGTTAATTGTAACGTTCAGGGCCTCTAATGGCGATGGAAAACTCAAATTGCATCGCGATTCAATACATCGTCCTCTAGCCGACTTGCCTCCAAGGGGATATTGCTGCGTCGGGCACCTTATGCTCCGTCTCCTGTGAGTCTAGATTTTCGAATCGGACGCAAAACTGATGGTTAATTGTAACGTTCAAGGCCTCAAAACGGCGATGAAAATCTCAAATTGCATCGCGAATCAATACATCGTCCTCCAGCCGACTTGTCTCCAAGGGGATATTGCTGCCTCCGGCACCTTATGGTCCGTCTCCTGTGAGTCTAGTTTTTCGAATCTGACGCAAAACTGATGTTAATTACAACATTCAGGGCCTCCTAATGACGATGGAAATCTCAAATTGTATCGCGATTCAATACATGGTCCTCCAGCCGACTTGTCTCCAAGGGGATATTGCTGCCTCGGGCACCTTATGATCCGTGTCCTGTGAGTGTATATTTTCGAATCCGACGCAAAACTGATAGTTAATTGTAACGTTCAGGGCCACTAATGACGATGGAAAACTCAAATTGCATCGCGATTCAATACATCGTCCTCCAGCCGACTTGCCTCCAAGGGGATATTGCTGCCTCGGGCACCTTATGCTCTGTCTCCTGTGAGTCTGTATTTTCGAATCGGACGCGAAACTGATGTTAATTGTAACATTCAGGGCCTCCTAATGACGATGGAAATCTCAAATTGCATCGCGATTTAATACATCGTCCTCCAGCCGACTTGTCTCCAAGGGGATATTGCTGCCTCGGGCACCTTATGGTCCGTCTACTGTGAGTCTAAATTCTCGAATCCGACGCAAATATGATTGTTAATTGTAACGTTCAGGGCCTCCTAATGACGATGGAACACTCAAATTGCGTTGCGATTCAATAATACGTCCTCCAGCCGACTTGCCTCCAAGGGGATATTGCTGCCTCGGGCACCTTATGGTCCGTCTCTTGTGAGTCAAGATTTTCGAATCCGACGCAAAACTGATGGTTAATTGTAACGTTCAGGGCCTCCTAATGACGATGGAAAACTCAAATTGTGCCGCGATTCAATACATCGTCCTCCAGCCGACTTGTCTACAGGGGGATATTGCTGCCTTGGGCACCTTATGGTCCGTCTCTTGCGAGTCTAGATTTTCGAATCCGACGCAAAACTGATAGTTAATTGTAACGTTCAGGGCCTCCTAATGGCGATGAAAATTTCATATTGCATCGCCAATCAATACATCGTCCTCCAGCCGATTTGTCTCCAAGGGGATATTGCTGCCTCGGGCACCTTATGGTCCGTCTCGTGTGAGTCTAGTTTTTCGAATCTGACGCAAAACTAATGTTAATTGTAACATTCAGGGCCTCCTAATGACGATGGAAATCTCAAATTGCATCGCGAATCAATACATCGTCCTCCAGCCAACTTGTCTCCCAGGGGATATTACTGCTTCGGGCACCTTATGCTCCGTCTCCTGTGAGTCTGTATTTTCGAATCGGACGCAAAACTGATGTTATTTGTAACATTCAGGGCCTCCTAATGACGATTGGAATCTCAAATTGCATCGCGATTCAATACATCGTCCTCCAGCCGACTTGTCTCCAAGGGGATATTGCCGCCTCGGGCACCTTATGGTCCGTCTAATATGAGTCTAGATTTTCGAATCCGACGCAAATCTGATGGTTAATTGTAACGTTCAGGGCCTCCTAATGACGATGGAACACTCAATTTACGTCCTCCAGCCGACTTGTCTCCAAGGGGATATTGCTGCCTCGGGCACCTTATGATCCGTCTCCTGTGAGTCTAGATTATCGTATCCGACGCAAAACTGACAGTTAATTGTAACGTTCAGGGCCCTACTAATGACGATGGAGCACTCAAACTGCATCGCGATTCAATTCATCGTCTCATACCCGACTTGTCTCCAAGAGGATATTGCTGCCTCGGGCACCTTATGGTCCGTCTCTTGTGAGTCAAGATTTTCGAATCCGACGCAAAACTGATGGTTAATTGTAACGTTCAGGGCCTCCTAATGACGATGGAACACTCAAATTGCGTCGCGATTGAATACATCGTCCTCCAGCCGACTTGTCTCCAACGGGATATTGCTGTCTCGGGCACTTTATGTTCCGTCTCCTGTGAGTCTAGATTTTCGAATCGGACGCAAAACTGATAGTTAATTGTAACGTTCAGGGCATCCTAATGGCGATGGAAAACTCAAATTGCATCGCGATTCAATACATCGTCCTCCAGCCGACTTGTCTCCAAGGGGATATTGCTGCCTCGGGCACCTTATGGTCCGTCTCCTGTGAGTCTAGATTTTCGAATCCGACACAAAACTGATGGTTAATTGAAACGTTCAGGGCCTCCTAATGACGATAGAACACTGAAATTGCGCCGCGATTCAATACATCGTCCTCCAGCCGACTTGTGTACAAGGGGATATTGCTGCCTTGGGCACCTTATGGTCTGTCTCCTGCGAGTCTAGATTTTCGAATCCGACGCAAAACTGATAGTTAATTGTAACCTTCATGGCCTCCTAATGGCGTTGAAAATCTCAAATTGCATCGCCAATCAATACATCGTCCTCCAGCCGACTTGTCTCCAAGGGGATATTGCTGCCTCGGGCACCTTATGGTCCGTCTCCTGTGAGTCTAGATTTTCGAGTCCGACGCAAAACTGATAGTTAATTGTAACGTTCAGGGCCTCCTAATGGCGATGAAAATTTCATATTGCATCGCCAATCAATACATCGCCCTCCAGCCGACTAGTCTCCAAGGGGATATTGCTGCCTCGGGCACCTTATGGTCCGTCTCGTGTGAGTCTAGTTTTTCGAATCTCGGGCACTTTATGGCCGTTTTGCTGTGAGTCAAAGGTTTTCGAATCGGACGAAAAACTGATAGTGAATTGTAATTTTCAGGGCCACCTAATAACGATGGATCACTCAAATTGCGTCCCGATTCAATACATCGTCCTCCAGCCGACTTGTCTCCATGGGTCTATTGCTGCCTCGGGCACGTTATGGCCGTTCTGCTGTGACTCAAAGATTTTCGAATCGGACGAAAAACTGATAGTGAATTGTAACGTTCAGGGCCTCCTAATGACGATGGAACACTCAAATTGCGTCCCGATTCAATACATCGTCCTCCAGCAGATTTGTCTCCATGGGTCTATTGCTGCCTCGGGCACCTTATGGTCGTTCTCCCGTGAGTCTAGATTATCGAATGGGACGAAAAACTGATAGTTAATTGTAACATTCAGGGCCGCCTAATGACGATGGAACATTCAAATCGCGTCCCGATTCAATACAACGTCCTCCAGCAGACTTGTCTCCATGGGTCTATTGCTGCCTCGGACACCTAATGGCCGTTCTGCTGTGAGTCAAAGATTTTCGAATCGGAAGAAAAACTGATAGTGAATTGTAACATTCAGGGCCACCTAATGACGATGGATCACTCAAATTGCGTCCCGATTAAATACATCGTTCTCCAGCCGACTTGTCTCCATGGGTCTATTGCTGCCTCGGGCACCTTATGGCCGTTCTGCTGTGAGTCAAAGATTTTCGAATCGGACGAAAAACTGATAGTGAATTGTAACGTTCAGGGCCTCCTAATGACGATGGTACACTCAAATTGCGTCCCGATCCAATACATCGTCCTCCAGCAGACTTGTCTCCATGGGTCTATTGCTGCCTCGGGCACGTTATGGCCGTTCTGCTGTGAGTCAAAGATTTTCGAATCGGACGAAAAACTGATAGTGAATTGTAACTTTCAGATCCTTCTAATGACGATGGAACACTCAAATTGCGTCCCGATTCAATACATCGTCCTCCAGCAGACTTGTTTCCATGGGTCTATTGCTGCCTCGGGCACCTTATGGCCGTTCTGCTGTAAGTCAAAGATTTTCGAATCGGACGAAAAACTGATAGTGAATTGTAACGTTCAGGGCCACCTAATGACGATGGATCACTCAAATTGCGTCCCGATTCAATACATCGTCCTCCAGCCGACTTGTCTCCATTTGTCTTTTGCTGCCTCGGGCACCTTATGGCCGTTCTGCTGTGAGTCAAAGATTTTCGAATCGGACGAAAAACTGATAGTGAATTGTAACGTTCAGGGCCACCTAATGACGATGGATCACTCAAATTGCGTCCCGATTCAATACATTGTCCTCCAGCAGACTGTCTCCATGGGTCTATTGCAGCCTCGGGCACCTTATTGCCGTTCTGCTGTGACTCAAAGATTTTCGAATCGGACGAAAAACTGATAGTGAATTGTAACGTTCAGGGCCTCCTAATGACGATGGAACACTCAAATTGCGTCTCGATTCAATACATCGTCCTCCAGCAGACTTTTCTCCATGGGTCTATTGCTGCCTGGGGCACATTATGGCCGTTCTGCTGTGAGTCAAAGATTTTCGAATCGGACGAAAAACTGATAGTGAATTGTAACGTTCAGGGCCACCTAATGACGATGGATCACTCAAATTACGTCACGATTCAATACATCGTCCTCCAGCAGACTTGTCTCCATGGGTCTATTGCTGCCTCGAGCACCTTATGTTCGTTCTCCCGTGAGTCTAGATTATGGAATGGGACGAAAAACTGATAGTTAATTGTAAAATTCAGGGCCGCCTAATGACGATGGAACATTCTAATCGCGTCCCGATTCAATACAACGTCCTCCAGCAGACTTGTCTCCATGGGTCTATTGCTGCCTCGGACACCTTATGGCCGTTCTGCTGTGAGTCAAAGATTTTCGAATCGGACGAAAAACTGATAGTGAATTGTAACTTTCAGGGCCACCTAATGACGATGGATCACTCAAATTGCGTCCCGATTCAATACATCGTCCTCCAGCCGACTTGTCTCCATGGGTCTATTGCTGCCTCGGGCACCTTATGGCCGTTCTGCTGTGAGTCAAAGATGTTCGAATCGGACGAAAAACTGATAGTGAATTGTAACTTTCAGGGCCACCTAATGACGATGGATCTCTCAAATTGCGTCCCGATTCAATACATCGTCCACCAGCCGACTTGTCACGATGGGTCTATTGCTGCCTCGGGCACCTTATGGCCGTTCTGCTGCGAGTCAAAGATTTTCGAATCGGACGAAAAACTGATACTGAATTGTAACGTTCAGGGCCTCCTAATGACGATGGAACACTCAAATTGCGTCCCGATTCAATACATCGTCCTCCAGCAGACTCGTCTCCATTGGTCTATTGCTGCCTCAGGCACCTTATGGCCGTTCTGCTGTGAGTCAAAGATTTTCGAATCGGACGAAAAACTGATAGTAAATTGTAACTTTCAGGGAACTTACAGGGCCTCCTAATGACGATGGAACACTCAAATTGCGTCCCGATTCAATACATCGTCCTCCAGCAGACTTGTCTCCATGGGTCTATTGCTGCCTCGGGCACCTTATGGCCGTTCTGCTGTGAGTCAAAGATTTTCGAATCGGACGAAAAACTGATATTGAATTGTAACGTTCAGGGCCACCTAATGACGATGGATCACTCAAATTGCGTCCCGATTCAATACACCGTCCACCAGCCGACTTGTCTCCATCGGTCTATTGCTGCCTCGGGCACCTTATGGCCGTTCTGCTGTGGGTCAAAGATTTTTGAATCGGACGAAAAACTGATAGTGAATTGTAACGTTCAGGCCACCTAATGACGATGGACCACACAAATTGCGTCCCGATTGAATACATCGTCCTCCAGCAGACTTGACTCCATGGGTCTATTGCTGCCTGCGGCACCTTATGGCCGTTCTGCTGTGAGTCAAAGATTTTCGAATCGGACAAAAAACTGATAGTGAATTGTGACGTTCAGGGCCACCTAATGACGATGGATTACTCAAATTGCGTCCCGATTCAATACATCGTCCTCCAGCAGACTTGTCTCCATGGGTCTATTGCTGCCTCGGGAACCTTATGGTCGTTCTCCCGTGAGTCTAGGTTATCGAATGGGACGAAAAACTGATAGTTAATTGTATCATTCAGTCCTCCTAATGACGATGGAACCTTCAAATTACGTCCCGATTCAATACATCGTCCTCCAGCAGACTTGTCTCCATGGGTCTATTGCTGCCTCGGGCACCTTATGGCCGTTCTGCTGTGAGTCAAAGACTTTCGAATCGGACGAAAAACTGATAGTGAATTGTAACGTTCAGGGCCTCCTAATGACGATGGATCACTCAAATTGCGTCCCGATTCAATACATCGTCCTCCAGCAGACTTGTCTCCATGGGTCTGTTGCTGCCTCGGGCACCTTATGGCCGTTCTGCTGTGAGTCAAAGATTTTCGAATCGGACGAAAAACTGATAGTGAATTGTAACATACAGGGCCACCTAATGACGATGGATCACTCAAATTACGTCCGGATTCAATACATCGTCCTCCAGCAGACTTGTCTCCATGGGTCTATTGCTGCCTCGGGCACCTTATGGCCGTTCTGCTGTGAGTCTAGATTATCGAATGGGACGAAAAACTGATAGTGAATTGTAACGTTCAGGGCCACCTAATGACGATGGATCACTCAAATTGCGTCCCGATTCAATACATCGTCCTCCAGCCGACGTGTCTCCATGGGTCTATTGCTGCCTCGGGCACCTTATGGCCGTTCTGCTGTGAGTCAAAGATTTTCGAATCGGACAAAAAACTGATAGTGAATTGTAACGTTCAGGGCCACCTAATGACGATGGATCACTCAAATTGCGTCCCGATTCAATACATCGTCCTCCAGCAGACTTGTCTCCATGGGTCTATTGCTGCCTCGGGCACCTTATGTCCGTTCTGCTGTGAGTCAAGGATTTTCGAATCGGACGAAAAACTGATAGTGAATTGTAATGTTCAGAGCCACCTAATGACGATGGATCACTCAAATTGCGTCCCGATTTGATACATCGTCCTCCAGCCGACTTGTCTCCATGGGTCTATTGCTGCCTCGGGCACCTTATGGCCGTTCTGCTGTGAGTCAAAGATTTTTGAATCGGACGAAAAATCAGATAGTGAATTGTAACATTCAGGGCCACCTAATGACGATGGACCACACAAATTGCGTCCCGATTCAGTACATCGTCCACTAGCCGACTTGACTCAATGGGACTATTGCTGCCTCGGGCACCTTATGGCCGTTCTGCTGTGAGCCTAGATTATCGAATGGGATGAAAAACTGATAGTGAATTGTAACGTTCAGGGCCACCTAATGACGATGGATCACTCAAATTGCGTCCCGATTCAATACATCGTCCTCCAGCAAACTTGTCTCCATGGGTCTATTGCTGCCTCGGGCACCTTATGGCAGTCCTGCTGTTACTCAAAGATTTTCGAATCGGACGAAAAACTGATAGTGAATTGTAACGTTCAGGGCCTCCTAATGACGATGGAACACTCAAATTGCGTCCCGATTCAATACATCGTCCTCATCAGACTTGTCTCCATGGGTCTATTGCTGCCTCGGGCACCTTATGGCCGTTCTGCTGTGAGTCAAAGAATTTCGAATCGGACGAAAAACTGATAGTGAATTGTAACATTCAGGGCCACCTAATGACGATGGACCACACAAATTGCGTCCCGATTCAGTACATCGTCCTCCAGCCGACCTGACTCCATGGGTCTATTGCTGCCTCGGGCACCTTATGGCCGTTCTGCTGTGAGTCTAGATTATCGAATGGGACGAAAAACTGATAGTGAATTGTAACGTTCAGGGCCACCTAATGACGATGGACCACACAAATTGCGTCCCGATTCAGTACATCGTCCTCCAGCCGACCTGACTCCATGGGTCTATTGCTGCCTCGGGCACCTTATGGCCGTTCTGCTGTGAGTCTAGATTATCGAATGGGACGAAAAACTGATAGTGAATTGTAACGTTCAGGGCCACCTAATGACGATGGATCACTCAAATTGCGTCCCGATTCAATACATCCTCCTCCAGCAGACTTGTCTCCATGGGTCTATTGCTGCCTCGGGCACCTTATGGCCGTTCTGCTGTGAGTCAAAGATTTTCGAATCGGACGAAAAACTGA
The DNA here is from genome assembly GCF_023864275.1 of Schistocerca cancellata. Taxonomy (NCBI): domain Eukaryota; kingdom Metazoa; phylum Arthropoda; class Insecta; order Orthoptera; family Acrididae; genus Schistocerca; species Schistocerca cancellata. The sequence continues at coordinate 276,709 of NC_064631.1, forward strand.
TAGTGAATTGTAACGTTCAGGGCCTCCTAATGACGATGGAACACTGAAATTGCGTCCCGATTCAATACATCGTCCTCCAGCAGACTTGTCTCCATGGGTCTATTGCTGCCTCGGGCACCTTATGGCCGTTCTGCTGTGAGTCAAAGATTTTCGAATCGGACGAAAAACTGATAGTGAATTGTAACTTTCAGGGCCTCCTAATGACGATGGGACACTCAAATTGCGTCCCGATTCAATACATCGTCCTCCAGCAGACTTGTCTCCATGCGTCTATTGCTGCCTCGCACCTTATGGCCGTTCTGCTGTGAGTCAAAGATTTTCGAGTCGGACGAAAAACTGATAGTGAATTGTAACGTTCAGGGCCACCTAATGACGATGGATCACTCAAATTGCGTCCCGATTCAATACATTGTCCTCCAGCGGACTGTCTCCATGGGTCTATTGCAGCCTCGGGCACCTTATGGCCGTTCTGCTGTGACTCAAAGATTTTCGAATCGGACGAAAAACTGATAGTGAATTGTAACGTTCAGGGCCACCTAATGACGATGGATCACTCAAATTGCGTCCCGATTCAAAACATCGTCCTCCAGCCGACTTGACTCCATGGGTCTATTGCTGCCTCGGGCACCTTATGGCCGTTCTGCTGTGAGTCTAGATTATCGAATGGGACGAAAAACAGATAGTGAATTGTAACGATCAGGGCCTCCTAATGACGATGGATCACTCAAATTGCGTCCCGATTCAATACATTGTCCTCCAGCAGACTTGTCTCCATGGGTCTACTGCTGCCTCGGGCACCTTATGGCCGTTCTGCTGTGAGTCTAGATTATCGAATGGGACGAAAAACAGATAGTGAATTGTAACGTTCAGGGCCACCTAATGACGATGGATCACTCAAATTGCGTCCCGATTCAATACATCGTCCTCCGGCAGACTTGTCTCCATGGGTCGATTGCTGCCTCGGGCACCTTATGGCCGATCTGCTGTGAGTCAAAGATTTTCGAATCGGACGAAAAACTGATAGTGAATTGTTACGTTCAGGGCCACCTAATGACGAGGGATCACTCAAATTGCGTCCCGATTCAATACATCGTCCTCCAGCCGACTTGTCTCCATGGGTCTATTGCTTCCTCGGGAACCTTATGGCCGTTCTGCTGTGAGTCAAAGATTTTCGAATCGGACGAAAAACTGATAGTGAATTGTAACGTTCAGGGCCACCTAATGACGATGGATCACTCAAATTGCGTCCCGATTCAATACATCGTCCTCCAGCCGACTTGTCTCCATGGGTCTATTGCTGCCTCGGGCACCTTATGGTCGTTCTCCCGTGAGTCTAGATTATCGAATGGGACGAAAAACTGATAGTTAATTGTAACATTCAGGGCCGCCTAATGACGATGGAACATTCAAATCGCGTCCCGATTCAATACAACGTCCTCCAGCAGACTTGTCTCCATGGGTCTATTGCTGCCTCGGGCACCTTATGGCCGTTCTGCTGTGAGTCAAAGATTTTTGAATCGGACGAAAAACTGATAGTGAATTGTAACGTTCAGGGCCACCTAATGACGATGGATCACTCAAATTGCGTCCCGATTCAATACATCGTCCTCCAGCCGACTTGACTCCATGGGTCTATTGCTGCCTCGGGTACCTTGGGGCCGTTCTGCTGTGAGTCTAGATTATCGAATGGGACGAAAAACTGATAGTGAATTGTAACGTTCAGGGCCTCCTAATGACGATGGATCACTCAAATTGCGTCCCGATTCAATACATCGTCCTCCAGCAGACTTGTCTCCATGGGTCTACTGCTGCCTCGGGCACCTTATGGCCGTTCTGCTGTGAGTCTAGATTATCGAATGGGACGAAAAACTGATAGTGAATTGTAACGTTCAGGGCCACCTAACGACGATGGATCACTCAAATTGCGTCCCGATTCAATACATCGTCCTCCAGCAGACTTGTCTCCATGGGTCTATTGCTGCCCCGGGCACCTTATGGCCGTTCTGCTGTGACTCAAAGATTTTCGAATCGGACGAAAAACTGATAGTTAATTGTATCATTCAGTCCTCCTAATGACGATGGAACGTTCAAATTGCGTCCCGATTCAATACATCGTCCTCCAGCAGACTTGTCTCCATGGGTCTATTGCTGCATCGGGCACCTTATGGCCGTTCTGCTGTGAGTCAAAGATTTTCGAATCGGACGAAAAACTGATAGTGAATTGTAACGTTCAGGGCCTCCTAATGACGATGGATCATTCAAATTGCGTCCCGATTCAATACATCGTCCTCCAGCAGACTGCCTCGGGCACCTTATGGCCGTTCTGCTGTGAGTCAAAGATTTTCGAATCGGACGAAAAACTGATAGTGAATTGTAACATTCAGGGCCACCTAATGACGATGGATCACTCAAATTGCGTCCCGATTCAAAACATCGTCCTCCAGCCGACTTGACTCCATGGGTCTATTGCTGCCTCGGGTACCTTATGGCCGTTCTGCAGTGAGTCTAGATTATCGAATGGGACGAAAAACTGATAGTTAATTGTAACATTCAGGGCCGCCTAATGACGATGGAACATTCAAATCGCGTCCCGATTCAAAACATCGTCCTCCAGCCGACTTGACTCCATGGGTCTATTGCTGCCTCGGGCACCTTATGGTCGTTCTCCCGTGAGTCTAGATTATCGAATGGGACGAAAAACTGATAGTTAATTGTAACATTCAGGGCCGCCTAATGACGATGGAACATTCAAATCGCGTCCCGATTCAAAACATCGTCCTCCAGCCGACTTGACTCCATGGGTCTATTGCTGCCTCGGGTACCTTATGGCCGTTCTGCAGTGAGTCTAGATTATCGAATGGGACGAAAAACTGATAGTGAATTGTAACGTTCAGGGCCTCCTAATGACGATGGAACACTAAAATTGCGTCCCGATTCAATACATCGTCCTCCAGCAGACTTGACTTCATGGGTCTATTGCTGCCTCGGGCACCTTATGGCCGTTCTGCTGTGAGTCAAAGATTTTCGAATCGGACGAAAAACTGATAGTGAATTGTAACTTTCAGGACCACCTAATGACCATGGATCACTCAAATTGCGTCCCGATTCAATACATCTTCCTCCAGCAGACTTGCCTCCATGGGTCGATTGCTGCCTCGGGCACCTTATGGCCGTTCTGCTGTGAGTCAAAGATTTTCGAATCGGACGAAAAACTGATAGTGAATTGTAACATTCAGGGCCACCTAATGACGATGGACCACACAAATTGCGTCCCGATTCAGTACATCGTCTACTAGCCGACTTGACTCAATGGGACTATTGCTGCCTCGGGCACCTCATGGCCGTTCTGCTGTAAGCCTAGATTATCGAATGGGATGAAAAACTGATAGTGAATTGTAACGTTCAGGGCCACCTAATGACGATGGATCACTCAAATTGCGTCCCGATTCAATACATCGTCCTCCAGCAAACTTGTTTCCATGGGTCTATTGCTGCCTCGGGCACCTTATGGCAGTCCTGCAGTGACTCAAAGATTTTCGAATCGGACGAAAAACTGATAGTGAATTGTAACGTTCAGGGCCTCTTAATGACGATGGAATACTCAAATTGCGTCCCGATTCAATACATCGTCCACATCAGACTTGTCTCCATGGGTCTATTGCTACCTCGGGCACCTTATGGCCGTTCTGCTGTGAGTCAAAGATTTTCGAATCGGACGAAAAACTGATAGTGAATTGTAACATTCAGGGCCACCTAATGACGATGGACCACACAAATTGCGTCCCGATTCAGTACATCGTCCTCCAGCCGACCTGACTCCATGGGTCTATTGCTGCCTCGGGCACCTTATGGCCGTTATGCCGTGAGTCTAGATTATCGAATGGGACGAAAAACTGATAGTGAATTGTAACGTTCAGGGCCACCTAATGTCGATGGATCACTCAAATTGCGTCCCGATTCTATACATCGTCCTCCAGCAGACTTGTCTCCATGTGTCTATTGCTGCCTCGGGCACCTTATCGCCGTTCTGCTGTGAGTCAAAGATATTCGAATCGGACGAAAAACTGATAGTGAATTGTAACGTTCAGGGCCTCCTAATGACGATGGAACACTCAAATTGCGTCCCGATTCAATACATCGTCCTCCAGCAGACTTGTCTCCATGGGTCTCTTGCTGCCTCGGGCACCTTATGGCCGTTCTGCTGTGAGTCAAAGATTTTCGAATCGGACGAAAAACTGATAGTGAATTGTAACGTTCAGGGCCTCCTAATGACGATGGGACACTCAAATTGCGTCCCGATTCAATACATCGTCCTCCAGCAGACTTGTCTCCATGGGTCTACTGCTGCCTCGGGCACCTTATGGCCGTTCTGCTGTGAGTCTAGATTATCGAATGGGACGAAAAACAGTTAGTGAATTGTAACGTTCAGGGCCACCTAATGACGATGGATCACTCAAATTGCGTCCCGATTCAATACATCGTCCTCCGGCAGACTTGTCTCCATGGGTCGATTGCTGCCTCGGGCACCTTATGGCCGATCTGCTGTGAGTCAAAGATTTTCGAATCGGACGAAAAACTGATAGTGAATTGTTACGTTCAGGGCCACCTAATGACGAGGGATCACTCAAATTGCGTCCCGATTCAATACATCGTCCTCCAGCCGACTTGTCTCCATGGGTCTATTGCTTCCTCGGGAACCTTATGGCCGTTCTGCTGTGAGTCAAAGATTTTCGAATCGGACGAAAAACTGATAGTGAATTGTAACGTTCAGGGCCACCTAATGACGATGGATCACTCAAATTGCGTCCCGATTCAATACATCGTCCTCCAGCCGACTTGTCTCCATGGGTCTATTGCTGCCTCGGGCACCTTATGGTCGTTCTCCCGTGAGTCTAGATTATCGAATGGGACGAAAAACTGATAGTTAATTGTAACATTCAGGGCCGCCTAATGACGATGGAACATTCAAATCGCGTCCCGATTCAATACAACGTCCTCCAGCAGACTTGTCTCCATGGGTCTATTGCTGCCTCGGGCACCTTATGGCCGTTCTGCTGTGAGTCAAAGATTTTTGAATCGGACGAAAAACTGATAGTGAATTGTAACGTTCAGGGCCACCTAATGACGATGGATCACTCAAATTGCGTCCCGATTCAATACATCGTCCTCCAGCCGACTTGACTCCATGGGTCTATTGCTGCCTCGGGTACCTTGGGGCCGTTCTGCTGTGAGTCTAGATTATCGAATGGGACGAAAAACTGATAGTGAATTGTAACGTTCAGGGCCTCCTAATGACGATGGATCACTCAAATTGCGTCCCGATTCAATACATCGTCCTCCAGCAGACTTGTCTCCATGGGTCTACTGCTGCCTCGGGCACCTTATGGCCGTTCTGCTGTGAGTCTAGATTATCGAATGGGACGAAAAACTGATAGTGAATTGTAACGTTCAGGGCCACCTAATGACGATGGATTACTCAAATTGCGTCCCGATTCAATACATCGTCCTCCAGCAGACTTGTCTCCATGGGTCTATTGCTGCCCCGGGCACCTTATGGCCGTTCTGCTGTGACTCAAAGATTTTCGAATCGGACGAAAAACTGATAGTGAATTGTAACGTTCAGGGCCTCCTAATGACGATGGAACACTCAAATTGCGTCCCGATTCAATACATCGTCCTCCAGCAGACTTTTCTCCTTGGGTCTATTGCTGCCAGGGGCACCTTATGGTCGTTCTCCCGTGAGTCTAGGTTATCGAATGGGACGAAAAACTGATAGTTAATTGTATCATTCAGTCCTCCTAATGACGATGGAACCTTCAAATTGCGTCCCGATTCAATACATCGTCCTCCAGCAGACTTGTCTCCATGGGTCTATTGCTGCATCGGGCACCTTATGGCCGTTCTGCTGTGAGTCAAAGATTTTCCAATCGGACGAAAAACTGATAGTGAATTGTAACGTTCAGGGCCTCCTAATGACGATGGATCATTCAAATTGCGTCCCGATTCAATACATCGTCCTCCAGCAGACTGCCTCGGGCACCTTATGGCCGTTCTGCTGTGAGTCAAAGATTTTCGAATCGGACGAAAAACTGATAGTGAATTGTAACATTCAGGGCCACCTAATGACGATGGATCACTCAAATTACCTCACGATTCAATACATCGTCCTCCAGCAGACTTGTCTCCATGGGTCTATTGCTGCCTCGGGCACCTTATGGCCGTTCTTCTGTGAGTCAAAGATTTTCGAATCGGACGAAAAACGGATAGTGAATTGTAACATTCAGGGCCACCTAATGACGATGGACCACGCAAATTGCGTCCCGATTCAATACATCGTCCTCCAGCAGACTTGACTCCATGGGTCTATTGCTGCCTCGGGCACCTTATGGTCGTTCTCCCGTGAGTCTAGATTATCGAATGGGACGAAAAACTGATAGTTAATTGTAACATTCAGGGCCGCCTAATGACGATGGAACATTCAAATCGCGTCCCGATTCAAAACATCGTCCTCCAGCCGACTTGACTCCATGGGTCTATTGCTGCCTCGGGTACCTTATGGCCGTTCTGCTGTGAGTCTAGATTATCGAATGGGACGAAAAACTGATAGTGAATTGTAACATTCAGGGCCTCCTAATGACGATGGATCACTCAAATTGCGTCCCGATTCAATACATCGTCCTCCAGCAGACTTGTCTCCATGGGTCTACTGCTGCCTCGGGCACCTTATGGCCGTTCTGCAGTGAGTCTAGATTATCGAATGGGACGAAAAACTGATAGTGAATTGTAACGTTCAGGGCCTCCTAATGACGATGGAACACTAAAATTGCGTCCCGATTCAATACATCGTCCTCCAGCAGACTTGACTTCATGGGTCTATTGCTGCCTCGGGCACCTTATGGCCGTTCTGCTGTGAGTCAAAGATTTTCGAATCGGACGAAAAACTGATAGTGAATTGTAACTTTCAGGACCACCTAATGACCATGGATCACTCAAATTGCGTCCCGATTCAATACATCTTCCTCCAGCAGACTTGCCTCCATGGGTCGATTGCTGCCTCGGGCACCTTATGGCCGTTCTGCTGTGAGTCAAAGATTTTCGAATCGGACGAAAAACTGATAGTGAATTGTAACATTCAGGGCCACCTAATGACGATGGACCACACAAATTGCGTCCCGATTCAGTACATCGTCCACTAGCCGACTTGACTCAATGGGACTATTGCTGCCTCGGGCACCTCATGGCCGTTCTGCTGTGAGCCTAGATTATCGAATGGGATGAAAAACTGATAGTGAATTGTAACGTTCAGGGCCACCTAATGACGATGGATTACTCAAATTGCGTCCCGATTCAATACATCGTCCTCCAGCAAACTTGTCTCCATGGGTCTATTGCTGCCTCGGGCACCTTATGGCAGTCCTGCAGTGACTCAAAGATTTTCGAATCGGACGAAAAACTGATAGTGAATTGTAACGTTCAGGGCCTCCTAATGACGATGGAACACTCAAATTGCGTCCCGATTCAATACATCGTCCTCATCAGACTTGTCTCCATGGGTCTATTGCTACCTCGGGCACCTTATGGCCGTTCTGCTGTGAGTCAAAGATTTTCGAATCGGACGAAAAACTGATAGTGAATTGTAACATTCAGGGCCACCTAATGACGATGGACCACACAAATTGCGTCCCGATTCAGTACATCGTCCTCCAGCCGACCTGACTCCATGGGTCTAATGCTGCCTCGGGCACCTTATGGCCGTTCTGCTGTGAGTCTAGATTATCGAATGGGACGAAAAACTGATAGTGAATTGTAACGTTCAGGGCCACCTAATGACGATGGAACACTCAAATTGCGTCCCGATTCAATACATCGTCCTCCAGCAGACTTGTCTCCATGGGTCTATTGCTGCCTCGGGCAACTTATCGCCGTTCTGCTGTGAGTCAAAGATATTCGAATCGGACGAAAAACTGATAGTGAATTGTAACGTTCAGGGCCTCCTAATGACGATGGAACACTCAAATTGCGTCCCGATTCAATACATCGTCCTCCAGCAGACTTGTCTCCATGGGTCTATTGCTGCCTCGGGCACCTTATGGCCGTTCTGCTGTGAGTCAAAGATTTTCGAATCGGACGAAAAACTGATAGTGAATTGTAACGTTCAGGGCCTCCTAATGACGATGGGACACTCAAATTGCGTCCCGATTCAATACATCGTCCTCCAGCAGACTTGTCTCCATGGGTCTACTGCTGCCTCGGGCACCTTATAGCTGTTCTGCTGTGAGTCTAGATTATCGAATGGGACGAAAAACAGATAGTGAATTGTAACGTTCAGGGCCACCTAATGACGATGGATCACTCAAATTGCGTCCCGATTCAATACATCGTCCTCCGGCAGACTTGTCTCCATGGGTCGATTGCTGCCTCGGGCACCTTATGGCCGATCTGCTGTGAGTCAAAGATTTTCGAATCGGACGAAAAACTGATAGTGAATTGTTACGTTCAGGGCCACCTAATGACGAGGGATCACTCAAATTGCGTCCCGATTCAATACATCGTCCTCCAGCCGACTTGTCTCCATGGGTCTATTGCTTCCTCGGGAACCTTATGGCCGTTCTGCTGTGAGTCAAAGATTTTCGAATCGGACGAAAAACTGATAGTGAATTGTAACGTTCAGGGCCACCTAATGACGATGGATCACTCAAATTGCGTCCCGATTCAATACATCGTCCTCCAGCCGACTTGTCTCCATGGGTCTATTGCTGCCTCGGGCACCTTATGGTCGTTCTCCCGTGAGTCTAGATTATCGAATGGGACGAAAAACTGATAGTTAATTGTAACATTCAGGGCCGCCTAATGACGATGGAACATTCAAATCGCGTCCCGATTCAATACAACGTCCTCCAGCAGACTTGTCTCCATGGGTCTATTGCTGCCTCGGGCACCTTATGGCCGTTCTGCTGTGAGTCAAAGATTTTTGAATCGGACGAAAAACTGATAGTGAATTGTAACGTTCAGGGCCACCTAATGACGATGGATCACTCAAATTGCGTCCCGATTCAATACATCGTCCTCCAGCCGACTTGACTCCATGGGTCTATTGCTGCCTCGGGTACCTTGGGGCCGTTCTGCTGTGAGTCTAGATTATCGAATGGGACGAAAAACTGATAGTGAATTGTAACGTTCAGGGCCTCCTAATGACGATGGATCACTCAAATTGCGTCCCGATTCAATACATCGTCCTCCAGCAGACTTGTCTCCATGGGTCTACTGCTGCCTCGGGCACCTTATGGCCGTTCTGCTGTGAGTCTAGATTATCGAATGGGACGAAAAACTGATAGTGAATTGTAACGTTCAGGGCCACCTAATGACGATGGATTACTCAAATTGCGTCCCGATTCAATACATCGTCCTCCAGCAGACTTGTCTCCATGGGTCTATTGCTGCCCCGGGCACCTTATGGCCGTTCTGCTGTGACTCAAAGATTTTCGAATCGGACGAAAAACTGATAGTGAATTGTAACGTTCAGGGCCTCCTAGTGACGATGGAACACTCAAATTGCGTCCCGATTCAATACATCGTCCTCCAGCAGACTTTTCTCCTTGGGTCTATTGCTGCCAGGGGCACCTTATGGTCGTTCTCCCGTGAGTCTAGGTTATCGAATGGGACGAAAAACTGATAGTTAATTGTATCATTCAGTCCTCCTAATGACGATGGAACCTTCAAATTGCGTCCCGATTCAATACATCGTCCTCCAGCAGACTTGTCTCCATGGGTCTATTGCTGCATCGGGCACCTTATGGCCGTTCTGCTGTGAGTCAAAGATTTTCCAATCGGACGAAAAACTGATAGTGAATTGTAACGTTCAGGGCCTCCTAATGACGATGGATCATTCAAATTGCGTCCCGATTCAATACATCGTCCTCCAGCAGACTGCCTCGGGCACCTTATGGCCGTTCTGCTGTGAGTCAAAGATTTTCGAATCGGACGAAAAACTGATAGTGAATTGTAACATTCAGGGCCACCTAATGACGATGGATCACTCAAATTACCTCACGATTCAATACATCGTCCTCCAGCAGACTTGTCTCCATGGGTCTATTGCTGCCTCGGGCACCTTATGGCCGTTCTTCTGTGAGTCAAAGATTTTCGAATCGGACGAAAAACGGATAGTGAATTGTAACATTCAGGGCCACCTAATGACGATGGACCACGCAAATTGCGTCCCGATTCAATACATCGTCCTCCAGCAGACTTGACTCCATGGGTCTATTGCTGCCTCGGGCACCTTATGGTCGTTCTCCCGTGAGTCTAGATTATCGAATGGGACGAAAAACTGATAGTTAATTGTAACATTCAGGGCCGCCTAATGACGATGGAACATTCAAATCGCGTCCCGATTCAAAACATCGTCCTCCAGCCGACTTGACTCCATGGGTCTATTGCTGCCTCGGGTACCTTATGGCCGTTCTGCTGTGAGTCTAGATTATCGAATGGGACGAAAAACTGATAGTGAATTGTAACATTCAGGGCCTCCTAATGACGATGGATCACTCAAATTGCGTCCCGATTCAATACATCGTCCTCCAGCAGACTTGTCTCCATGGGTCTACTGCTGCCTCGGGCACCTTATGGCCGTTCTGCAGTGAGTCTAGATTATCGAATGGGACGAAAAACTGATAGTGAATTGTAACGTTCAGGGCCTCCTAATGACGATGGAACACTAAAATTGCGTCCCGATTCAATACATCGTCCTCCAGCAGACTTGACTTCATGGGTCTATTACTGCCTCGGGCACCTTATGGCCGTTCTGCTGTGAGTCAAAGATTTTCGAATCGGACGAAAAACTGATAGTGAATTGTAACTTTCAGGACCACCTAATGACCATGGATCACTCAAATTGCGTCCCGATTCAATACATCTTCCTCCAGCAGACTTGCCTCCATGGGTCGATTGCTGCCTCGGGCACCTTATGGCCGTTCTGCTGTGAGTCAAAGATTTTCGAATCGGACGAAAAACTGATAGTGAAATGTAACATTCAGGGCCACCTAATGACGATGGACCACACAAATTGCGTCCCGATTCAGTACATCGTCCACTAGCCGACTTGACTCAATGGGACTATTGCTGCCTCGGGCACCTCATGGCCGTTCTGCTGTGAGCCTAGATTATCGAATGGGATGAAAAACTGATAGTGAATTGTAACGTTCAGGGCCACCTAATGACGATGGATTACTCAAATTGCGTCCCGATTCAATACATCGTCCTCCAGCAAACTTGTCTCCATGGGTCTATTGCTGCCTCGGGCACCTTATGGCAGTCCTGCAGTGACTCAAAGATTTTCGAATCGGACGAAAAACTGATAGTGAATTGTAACGTTCAGGGCCTCCTAATGACGATGGAACACTCAAATTGCGTCCCGATTCAATACATCGTCCTCATCAGACTTGTCTCCATGGGTCTATTGCTACCTCGGGCACCTTATGGCCGTTCTGCTGTGAGTCAAAGATTTTCGAATCGGACGAAAAACTGATAGTGAATTGTAACATTCAGGGCCACCTAATGACGATGGACCACACAAATTGCGTCCCGATTCAGTACATCGTCCTCCAGCCGACCTGACTCCATGGGTCTAATGCTGCCTCGGGCACCTTATGGCCGTTCTGCTGTGAGTCTAGATTATCGAATGGGACGAAAAACTGATAGTGAATTGTAACGTTCAGGGCCACCTAATGACGATGGACCACACAAATTGCGTCCCGATTCAGTACATCGTCCTCCAGCCTACCTGACTTCATGGGTCTATTGCTGCCTCGGGCACCTTATGGCCGTTCTGCCGTGAGTCTAGATTATCGAATGGGACGAAAAACTGATAGTGAATTGTAACGTTCAGGGCCACCTAATGACGATGGATCACTCAAATTGCGTCCCGATTCTATACATCGTCCTCCAGCAGACTTGTCTCCATGGGTCTATTGCTGCCTCGGGCACCTTATGGCCGTTCTGCTGTGAGTCAAAGATTTTCGAATCGGACGAAAAACTGATAGTGAATTGTAACGTTCAGGGCCTCCTAATGACGATGGAACACTCAAATTGCGTCCCGATTCAATAAATCGTCCTCCAGCAGACTTGTCTCCATGGGTCTATTGCTGCCTCGGGCACCTTATTGCCGTTCTGCTGTGAGTCAAAGATTTTCGAATCGGACGAAAAACTGATAGTGAATTGTAACTTTCAGGGCCTCCTAATGACGATGGGACACTCAAATTGCGTCCCGATTCAATACATCGTCCTCCAGCAGACTTGTCTCCATGGGTCTACTGCTGCCTCGGGCACCTTATGGCCGTTCTGCTGTGAGTCTAGATTATCGAATGGGACGAAAAACAGAGAGTGAATTGTAACGTTCAGGGCCATCTAATGACGATGGATCACTCAAATTGCGTCCCGATTCAATACATCGTCCTCCGGCAGACTTGTCTCCATGGGTCGATTGCTGCCTCGGGCACCTTATGGCCGATCTGCTGTGAGTCAAAGATTTTCAAATCGGACGAAAAACTGATAGTGAATTGTTACGTTCAGGGCCACCTAATGACGAGGGATCACTCAAATTGCGTCCCGATTCAATACATCGTCCTCCAGCCGACTTGTCTCCATGGGTCTATTGCTTCCTCGGGAACCTTATGGCCGTTCTGCTGTGAGTCAAAGATTTTCGAATCGGACGAAAAACTGATAGTGAATTGTAACGTTCAGGGCCACCTAATGACGATGGATCACTCAAATTGCGTCCCGATTCAATACATCGTCCTCCAGCAGACTTGTCTCCATGGGTCTACTGCTGCCTCGGGCACCTTATGGCCGTTCTGCTGTGAGTCTAGATTATAGAATGGGATGAAAAACTGATAGTGAATTGTAACGTTCAGGGCCACCTAATGACGATGGATCACTCAAATTGCGTCCCGATTCAATACATCGTCCTCCAGCAGACTTGTCTCCATGGGTCTATTGCTGCCTCGGGCACCTTATGGTCGTTCTTCCGTGAGACTACGTTATCGAATGGGACGAAAAACTGATAGTTAATTGTATCATTCAGTCCTCCTAATTACGATGGAATCTTCAAATTGTGTCCCGATTCAATACATCGTCCTCCAGCAGACTTGTCTCCATGGGTCTATTGCTGCCTCGGGCACCTTATGGCCGTTCTGTTGTGAGTCAAAGATTTTCAAATCGGACGAAAAACTGATAGTTAATTGTAACGTTCAGGGCCTCCTAATGACGATGGATCATTCAAATTGCGTCCCGATTCAATACATCGTCCTCCAGCAGACTGCCTCGGGCACCTTATGGCCGTTCTGCTGTGAGTCAAAGATTTTCGAATCGGACGAAAAACTGATAGTGAATTGTAACATTCAGGGCCACCAAATGACGATGGATCACTCAAATTACCTCACGATTCAATACATCGTCCTCCAGCAGACTTGTCTCCATGGGTCTATTGCTGCCTCGGGCACCTTATGGCCGTTCTTCTGTGAGTCAAAGATTTTCGAATCGGACGAAAAACGGATAGTGAATTGTAACATTCAGGGCCACCTAATGACGATGGACCACGCAAATTGCGTCCCGATTCAATACATCGTCCTCCAGCAGACTTGATTCCATGGGTCTATTGCTGCCTCGAGCACCTTATGGTCGTTCTCCCGTGAGTCTAGATTATCGAATGGGACGAAAAACTGATAGTTAATTGTAACATTCAGGGCCGCCTAATGACGATGGAACATTCAAATCGCGTCCCGATTCAAAACATCGTCCTCCAGCCGACTTGACTCCATGGGTCTATTGCTGCCTCGGGCACCTTATGGCCGTTCTGCTGTGAGCCTAGATTATCGAATGGGATGAAAAACTGATAGTGAATTGTAACGTTCAGGGCCACCTAATGACGATGGATCACTCAAATTGCGTCCCGATTCAATACATCGTCCTCCAGCAAACTTGTCCCCATGGGTCTATTGCTGCCTCGGGCACCTTATGGCAGTCCTGCTGTTACTCAAAGATTTTCGAATCGGACGAAAAACTGATAGTGAATTGTAACGTTCAGGGCCTCCTAATGACGATGGAACACTCAAATTGCGTCCCGATTCAATACATCGTCCTCATCAGAATTGTCTCCATGGGTCTATTGCTGCCTCGGGCACCTTATGGCCGTTCTGCTGTGAGTCAAAGATTTTCGAATCGGACGAAAAACTGATAGTGAATTGTAACATTCAGGGCCACCTAATGACGATGGACCACACAAATTGCGTCCCGATTCAGTACATCGTCCTCCAGCCGACCTGACTCCATGGGTCTATTGCTGCCTCGGGCACCTTATGGCCGTTCTGCTGTGAGTCTAGATTATCGAATGGGACGAAAAACTGATAGTGAATTGTAACGTTCAGGGCCACCTAATGACGATGGACCACACAAATTGCGTCCCGATTCAGTACATCGTCCTCCAGCCGACCTGACTCCATGGGTCTATTGCTGCCTCGGGCACCTTATGGCCGTTCTGCTGTGAGTCTAGATTATCGAATGGGACGAAAAACTGATAGTGAATTGTAACGTTCAGGGCCACCTAATGACGATGGATCACTCAAATTGCGTCCCTATTCAATACATCGTCCTCCAGCAGACTTGTCTCCATGGGTCTATTGCTGCCTCGGGCACCTTATGGCCGTTCTGCTGTGAGTCAAAGATTTTCGAATCGGACGAAAAACTGATAGTGAATTGTAACGTTCAGGGCCTCCTAATGACGATGGAACACTGAAATTGCGTCCCGATTCAATACATCGTCCTCCAGCAGACTTGTCTCCATGGGTCTATTGCTGCCTCGGGCACCTTATGGCCGTTCTGCTGTGAGTCAAAGATTTTCGAATCGGACGAAAAACTGATAGTGAATTGTAACTTTCAGGGCCTCCTAATGACGATGGGACACTCAAATTGCGTCCCGATTCAATACATCGTCCTCCAGCAGACTTGTCTCCATGCGTCTATTGCTGCCTCGGACCTTATGGCCGTTCTGCTGTGAGTCAAAGATTTTCGAATCGGACGAAAAACTGATAGTGAATTGTAACGTTCAGGGCCACCTAATGACGATGGATCACTCAAATTGCGTCCCGATTCAATACATTGTCCTCCAGCGGACTGTCTCCATGGGTCTATTGCAGCCTCGGGCACCTTATGGCCGTTCTGCTGTGACTCAAAGATTTTCGAATCGGACGAAAAACTGATAGTGAATTGTAACGTTCAGGGCCACCTAATGACGATGGATCACTCAAATTGCGTCCCGATTCAAAACATCGTCCTCCAGCCGACTTGACTCCATGGGTCTATTGCTGCCTCGGGCACCTTATGGCCGTTCTGCTGTGAGTCTAGATTATCGAATGGGACGAAAAACAGATAGTGAATTGTAACGATCAGGGCCTCCTAATGACGATGGATCACTGAAATTGCGTCCCGATTCAATACATCGTCCTCCAGCAGACTTGTCTCCATGGGTCTACTGCTGCCTCGGGCACCTTATGGCCGTTCTGCTGTGAGTCTAGATTATCGAATGGGACGAAAAACAGATAGTGAATTGTAACGTTCAGGGCCACCTAATGACGATGGATCACTCAAATTGCGTCCCGATTCAATACATCGTCCTCCGGCAGACTTGTCTCCATGGGTCGATTGCTGCCTCGGGCACCTTATGGCCGATCTGCTGTGAGTCAAAGATTTTCGAATCGGACGAAAAACTGATAGTGAATTGTTACGTTCAGGGCCACCTAATGACGAGGGATCACTCAAATTGCGTCCCGATTCAATACATCGTCCTCCAGCCGACTTGTCTCCATGGGTCTATTGCTTCCTCGGGAACCTTATGGCCGTTCTGCTGTGAGTCAAAGATTTTCGAATCGGACGAAAAACTGATAGTGAATTGTAACGTTCAGGGCCACCTAATGACGATGGATCACTCAAATTGCGTCCCGATTCAATACATCGTCCTCCAGCCGACTTGTCTCCATGGGTCTATTGCTGCCTCGGGCACCTTATGGTCGTTCTCCCGTGAGTCTAGATTATCGAATGGGACGAAAAACTGATAGTTAATTGTAACATTCAGGGCCGCCTAATGACGATGGAACATTCAAATCGCGTCCCGATTCAATACAACGTCCTCCAGCAGACTTGTCTCCATGGGTCTATTGCTGCCTCGGGCACCTTATGGCCGTTCTGCTGTGACTCAAAGATTTTCGAATCGGACGAAAAACTGATAGTGAATTGTAACGTTCAGGGCCTCCTAATGACGATGGAACACTCAAATTGCGTCCCGATTCAATACATCGTCCTCCAGCAGACTTTTCTCCTTGGGTCTATTGCTGCCTGGGGCACCTTATGGTCGTTCTCCCGTGAGTCTAGGTTATCGAATGGGACGAAAAACCGATAGTTAATTGTATCATTCAGTCCTCCTAATGACGATGGAACCTTCAAATTGCGTCCCGATTCAATACATCGTCCTCCAGCAGACTTGTCTCCATGGGTCTATTGCTGCATCGGGCACCTTATGGTCGTTCTGCTGTGAGTCAAAGATTTTCGAATCGGACGAAAAACTGATAGTGAATTGTAACGTTCAGGGCCTCCTAATGACGATGGATCGTTCAAATTGCGTCCCGATTCAATACATCGTCCTCCAGCAGACAGCCTCGGGCACCTTATGGCCGTTCTGCTGTGAGTCAAAGATTTTCGAATCGGACGAAAAACTGATAGTGAATTGTAACATTCAGGGCCACCTAATGACGATGGATCACTCAAATTACCTCACGATTCAATACATCGTCCTCCAGCAGACTTGTCTCCATGGGTCTATTGCTGCCTCGGGCACCTTATGGACGTTCTTCTGTGAGTCAAAGATTTTCGAATCGGACGAAAAACGGATAGTGAGTTGTAACATTCAGGGCCACCTAATGACGATGGACCACGCAAATTGCGTCCCGATTCAATACATCGTCCTCCAGTAGACTTGACTCCATGGGTCTATTGCTGCCTCGGGCACCTTATGGTCGTTCTCCCGTGAGTCTAGATTATCGAATGGGACGAAAAACTGATAGTTAATTGTAACATTCAGGGCCGCCTAATGACGATGGAACATTCAAATCGCGTCCCGATTCAAAACATCGTCCTCCAGCCGACTTGACTCCATGGGTCTATTGCTGCCTCGGGTACCTTATGGCCGTTCTGCTGTGAGTCTAGATTATCGAATGGGACGAAAAACTGATAGTGAATTGTAACATTCAGGGCCTCCTAATGACGATGGATCACTCAAATTGCGTCCCGATTCAATACATCGTCCTCCAGCAGACTTGTCTCCATGGGTCTACTGCTGCCTCGGGCACCTTATGGCCGTTCTGCAGTGAGTCTAGGTTATCGAATGGGACGAAAAACTGATAGTGAATTGTAACGTTCAGGGCCTCCTAATGACGATGGAACACTAAAATTGCGTCCCGATTCAATACATCGTCCTCCAGCAGACTTGACTTCATGGGTCTATTGCTGCCTCGGGCACCTTATGGCCGTTCTGCTGAGAGTCAAAGATTTTCGAATCGGACGAAAAACTGATAGTGAATTGTAACTTTCAGGACCACCTAATGACCATGGATCACTCAAATTGCGTCCCGATTCAATACATCTTCCTCCAGCAGACTTGCCTCCATGGGTCGATTGCTGCCTCGGGCACCTTATGGCCGTTCTGCTGTGAGTCAAAGATTTTCGAATCGGACGAAAAACTGATAGTGAATTGTAACATTCAGGGCCACCTAATGACGATGGACCACACAAATTGCGTCCCGATTCAGTACATCGTCCACTAGCCGACTTGACTCAATGGGACTATTGCTGCCTCGGGCACCTTATGGCCGTTCTGCTGTGAGCCTAGATTATCGAATGGGATGAAAAACTGATAGTGAATTGTAACGTTCAGGGCCACCTAATGACGATGGATCACTCAAATTGCGTCCCGATTCAATACATGGTCCTCCAGCAAACTTGTCTCCATGGGTCTATTGCTGCCTCGGGCACCTTATGGCAGTCCTGCTGTGACTCAAAGATTTTCGAATCGGACGAAAAACTGATAGTGAATTGTAACGTTCAGGGCCTCCTAATGACGATGGAACACTCAAATTGCGTCCCGATTCAATACATCGTCCTCATCAGACTTGTCTCCATGGGTCTATTGCTACCTCGGGCACCTTATGGCCGTTCTGCTGCGAGTCAAAGATTTTCGAATCGGACGAAAAACTGATAGTGAATTGTAACATTCAGGGCCACCTAATGACGATGGACCACACAAATTGCGTCCCGATTCAGTACATCGTCCTCCAGCCGACCTGACTCCATGGGTCTATTGCTGCCTCGGGCACCTTATGGCCGTTCTGTTGTGAGTCTAGATTATCGAGTGGGACGAAAAACTGATAGTGAATTGTAACGTTCAGGGCCACCTAATGACGATGGACCACACAAATTGCGTCCCGATTCAGTACATCGTCCTCCAGCCGACCTGACTCCATGGGTCTATTGCTGCCTCGGGCACCTTATGGCCGTTCTGCTGTGAGTCTAGATTATCGAGTGGGACGAAAAACTGATAGTGAATTGTAACGTTCAGGGCCACCTAATGACGATGGATCACTCAAATTGCGTCCCGATTCTATACATCGTCCTCCAGCAGACTTGTCTCCATGGGTCTATTACTGCCTCGGGCACCTTATGGCCGTTCTGCTGTGAGTCAAAGATTTTCGAATCGGACGAAAAACTGATAGTGAATTGTAACGTTCAGGGCCTCCTAATGACGATGGAACACTGAAATGGCGTCCCGATTCAATACATCGTCCTCCAGCAGACTTGTCTCCATGGGTCTATTGCTGCCTCGGGCACCTTATGGCCGTTCTGCTGTGACACAAAGATTTTCGAATCGGACGAAAAACTGATAGTGAATTGTAACGTTCAGGGCCACCTAATGACGATGGATCACTCAAATTGCGTCCCGATTCAAAACATCGTCCTCCAGCCGACTTGACTCCATGGGTCTATTGCTGCCTCGGGCACCTTATGGCCGTTCTGCTGTGAGTCTAGATTATCGAATGGGACGAAAAACAGATAGTGAATTGTAACGATCAGGGCCTCCTAATGACGATGGAACATTCAAATCGCGTCCCGATTCAAAACATCGTCCTCCAGCCGACTTGACTCCATGGGTCTATTGCTGCCTCGAGCACCTTATGGCCGTTCTGCTGTGAGTCAAAGATTTTCGAATCGGACGAAAAACTGATAGTGAATTGTAACGTTCAGGGCCTCCTAATGACGATGGAACACTCAAATTGCGTCCCGATTCAATACATCGTCCTCCAGCAGACTTGTCTCCATGGGTCTATTGCTGCCTCGGGCACCTTATTGCCGTTCTGCTGTGAGTCAAAGATTTTCGAATCGGACGAAAAACTGATAGTGAATTGTAACTTTCAGGGCCTCCTAATGACGATGGGACACTCAAATTGCGTCCCGATTCAATACATCGTCCTCCAGCAGACTTGTCTCCATGGGTCTACTGCTGCCTCGGGCACCTTATGGCCGTTCTGCTGTGAGTCTAGATTATCGAATGGGACGAAAAACAGATAGTGAATTGTAACGTTCAGGGCCATCTAATGACGATGGATCACTCAAATTGCGTCCCGATTCAATACATCGTCCTCCGGCAGACTTGTCTCCATGGGTCGATTGCTGCCTCGGGCACCTTATGGCCGATCTGCTGTGAGTCAAAGATTTTCGAATCGGACGAAAAACTGATAGTGAATTGTTACGTTCAGGGCCACCTAATGACGAGGGATCACTCAAATTGCGTCCCGATTCAATACATCGTCCTCCAGCCGACTTGTCTCCATGGGTCTATTGCTTCCTCGGGAACCTTATGGCCGTTCTGCTGTGAGTCAAAGATTTTCGAATCGGACGAAAAACTGATAGTGAATTGTAACGTTCAGGGCCACCTAATGACGATGGATCACTCAAATTGCGTCCCGATTCAATACATCGTCCTCCAGCCGACTTGTCTCCATGGGTCTATTGCTGCCTCGGGCACCTTATGGTCGTTCTCCCGTGAGTCTAGATTATCGAATGGGACGAAAAACTGATAGTTAATTGTAACATTCAGGGCCGCCTAATGACGATGGAACATTCAAATCGCGTCCCGATTCAATACAACGTCCTCCAGCAGACTTGTCTCCATGGGTCTACTGCTGCCTCGGGCACCTTATGGCCGTTCTGCTGTGAGTCTAGATTATAGAATGGGATGAAAAACTGATAGTGAATTGTAACGTTCAGGGCCACCTAATGACGATGGATCACTCAAATTGCGTCCCGATTCAATACATCGTCCTCCAGCCGACTTGTCTCCATGGGTCTATTGCTGCCTCGGGCACCTTATGGTCGTTCTCCCGTGAGTCTAGATTATCGAATGGGACGAAAAACTGATAGTTAATTGTAACATTCAGGGCCGCCTAATGACGATGGAACATTCAAATCGCGTCCCGATTCAATACAACGTCCTCCAGCAGACTTGTCTCCATGGGTCTATTGCTGCCTCGGGCACCTTATGGCCGTTCTGCTGTGACTCAAAGATTTTCGAATCGGACGAAAAACTGATAGTGAATTGTAACGTTCAGGGCCTCCTAATGACGATGGAACACTCAAATTGCGTCCCGATTCAATACATCGTCCTCCAGCAGACTTTTCTCCTTGGGTCTATTGCTGCCTGGGGCACCTTATGGTCGTTCTCCCGTGAGTCTAGGTTATCGAATGGGACGAAAAACCGATAGTTAATTGTATCATTCAGTCCTCCTAATGACGATGGAACCTTCAAATTGCGTCCCGATTCAATACATCGTCCTCCAGCAGACTTGTCTCCATGGGTCTATTGCTGCATCGGGCACCTTATGGCCGTTCTGCTGTGAGTCAAAGATTTTCGAATCGGACGAAAAACTGATAGTGAATTGTAACGTTCAGGGCCTCCTAATGACGATGGATCGTTCAAATTGCGTCCCGATTCAATACATCGTCCTCCAGCAGACAGCCTCGGGCACCTTATGGCCGTTCTGCTGTGAGTCAAAGATTTTCGAATCGGACGAAAAACTGATAGTGAATTGTAACATTCAGGGCCACCTAATGACGATGGATCACTCAAATTACCTCACTATTCAATACATCGTCCTCCAGCAGACTTGTCTCCATGGGTCTATTGCTGCCTCGGGCACCTTATGGACGTTCTTCTGTGAGTCAAAGATTTTCGAATCGGACGAAAAACGGATAGTGAGTTGTAACATTCAGGGCCACCTAATGACGATGGACCACGCAAATTGCGTCCCGATTCAATACATCGTCCTCCAGTAGACTTGACTCCATGGGTCTATTGCTGCCTCGGGCACCTTATGGTCGTTCTCCCGTGAGTCTAGATTATCGAATGGGACGAAAAACTGATAGTTAATTGTAACATTCAGGGCCGCCTAATGACGATGGAACATTCAAATCGCGTCCCGATTCAAAACATCGTCCTCCAGCCGACTTGACTCCATGGGTCTATTGCTGCCTCGGGTACCTTATGGCCGTTCTGCTGTGAGTCTAGATTATCGAATGGGACGAAAAACTGATAGTGAATTGTAACATTCAGGGCCTCCTAATGACGATGGATCACTCAAATTGCGTCCCGATTCAATACATCGTCCTCCAGCAGACTTGTCTCCATGGGTCTACTGCTGCCTCGGGCACCTTATGGCCGTTCTGCAGTGAGTCTAGGTTATCGAATGGGACGAAAAACTGATAGTGAATTGTAACGTTCAGGGCCTCCTAATGACGATGGAACACTAAAATTGCGTCCCGATTCAATACATCGTCCTCCAGCAGACTTGACTTCATGGGTCTATTGCTGCCTCGGGCACCTTATGGCCGTTCTGCTGAGAGTCAAAGATTTTCGAATCGGACGAAAAACTGATAGTGAATTGTAACTTTCAGGACCACCTAATGACCATGGATCACTCAAATTGCGTCCCGATTCAATACATCTTCCTCCAGCAGACTTGCCTCCATGGGTCGATTGCTGCCTCGGGCACCTTATGGCCGTTCTGCTGTGAGTCAAAGATTTTCGAATCGGACGAAAAACTGATAGTGAATTGTAACATTCAGGGCCACCTAATGACGATGGACCACACAAATTGCGTCCCGATTCAGTACATCGTCCACTAGCCGACTTGACTCAATGGGACTATTGCTGCCTCGGGCACCTTATGGCCGTTCTGCTGTGAGCCTAGATTATCGAATGGGATGAAAAACTGATAGTGAATTGTAACGTTCAGGGCCACCTAATGACGATGGATCACTCAAATTGCGTCCCGATTCAATACATGGTCCTCCAGCAAACTTGTCTCCATGGGTCTATTGCTGCCTCGGGCACCTTATGGCAGTCCTGCTGTGACTCAAAGATTTTCGAATCGGACGAAAAACTGATAGTGAATTGTAACGTTCAGGGCCTCCTAATGACGATGGAACACTCAAATTGCGTCCCGATTCAATACATCGTCCTCATCAGACTTGTCTCCATGGGTCTATTGCTGCCTCGGGCACCTTATTGCCGTTCTGCTGTGAGTCAAAGATTTTCGAATCGGACGAAAAACTGATAGTGAATTGTAACTTTCAGGGCCTCCTAATGACGATGGGACACTCAAATTGCGTCCCGATTCAATACATCGTCCTCCAGCAGACTTGTCTCCATGGGTCTACTGCTGCCTCGGGCACCTTATGGCCGTTCTGCTGTGAGTCTAGATTATCGAATGGGACGAAAAACAGATAGTGAATTGTAACGTTCAGGGCCATCTAATGACGATGGATCACTCAAATTGCGTCCCGATTCAATACATCGTCCTCCGGCAGACTTGTCTCCATGGGTCGATTGCTGCCTCGGGCACCTTATGGCCGATCTGCTGTGAGTCAAAGATTTTCGAATCGGACGAAAAACTGATAGTGAATTGTTACGTTCAGGGCCACCTAATGACGAGGGATCACTCAAATTGCGTCCCGATTCAATACATCGTCCTCCAGCCGACTTGTCTCCATGGGTCTATTGCTTCCTCGGGAACCTTATGGCCGTTCTGCTGTGAGTCAAAGATTTTCGAATCGGACGAAAAACTGATAGTGAATTGTAACGTTCAGGGCCACCTAATGACGATGGATCACTCAAATTGCGTCCCGATTCAATACATCGTCCTCCAGCCGACTTGTCTCCATGGGTCTATTGCTGCCTCGGGCACCTTATGGTCGTTCTCCCGTGAGTCTAGATTATCGAATGGGACGAAAAACTGATAGTTAATTGTAACATTCAGGGCCGCCTAATGACGATGGAACATTCAAATCGCGTCCCGATTCAATACAACGTCCTCCAGCAGACTTGTCTCCATGGGTCTACTGCTGCCTCGGGCACCTTATGGCCGTTCTGCTGTGAGTCTAGATTATAGAATGGGATGAAAAACTGATAGTGAATTGTAACGTTCAGGGCCACCTAATGACGATGGATCACTCAAATTGCGTCCCGATTCAATACATCGTCCTCCAGCCGACTTGACTCCATGGGTCTATTGCTCCCTCGGGTACCTTGGGGCCGTTCTGCTGTGAGTCTAGATTATCGAATGGGACGAAAAACTGATAGTGAATTGGAACGTTCAGGGTCACCTAATGACGATGGATCACTCAAATTGCGTCCCGATTCAATACATCGTCCTCCAGCAGACTTGTCTCCATGGGTCTATTGCTGCCTCGGGCACCTTATGGTCGTTCTCCCGTGAGTCTACGTTATCGAATGGGACGAAAAACTGATAGTTAATTGTATCATTCAGTCCTCCTAATGACGATGGAATCTTCAAATTGTGTCCCGATTCAATACATCGTCCTCCAGCAGACTTGTCTCCATGGGTCTATTGCTGCCTCGGGCACCTTATGGCCGTTCTGTTGTGAGTCAAAGATTTTCAAATCGGACGAAAAACTGATGGTTAATTGTAACGTTCAGGGCCTCCTAATAACGATGGATCATTCAAATTGCGTCCCGATTCAATACATCGTCCTCCAGCAGACTGCCTCGGGCACCTTATGGCCGTTCTGCTGTGAGTCAAAGATTTTCGAATCGGACGAAAAACTGATAGTGAATTGTAACATTCAGGGCCACCTAATGACGATGGATCACTCAAATTACCTCACGATTCAATACATCGTCCTCCAGCAGACTTGTCTCCATGGGTCTATTGCTGCCTCGGGCACCTTATGGCCGTTCTTCTGTGAGTCAAAGATTTTCGAATCGGACGAAAAACGGATAGTGAATTGTAACATTCAGGGCCACCTAATGACGATGGACCACGCAAATTGCGTCCCGATTCAATACATCGTCCTCCAGCAGACTTGACTCCATGGGTCTATTGCTGCCTCGAGCACCTTATGGTCGTTCTGCCGTGAGTCTAGATTTTCAAATCGGACGAAAAACTGATAGTGAATTGTAACGTTCAGGGCCGCCTAATGACGATGGATCACTCAAATTGCGTCCCGATTCAAAACATCGTCCTCCAGCCAACTTGTCTCCATGGGTCTATTGCTGCCTCGGGCAGCTTATGGCAGTCCTGCTGTTACTCAAAGATTTTCGAATCGGACGAAAAACTGATAGTGAATTGTAACGTTCAGGGCCTCCTAATGACGATGGAACACTCAAATTGCGTCCCGATTCAATACATCGTCCTCATCAGAATTGTCTCCATGGGTCTATTGCTGCCTCGGGCACCTTATGGCCGTTCTGCTGTGAGTCAAAGATTTTCGAATCGGACGAAAAACTGATAGTGAATTGTAACATTCAGGGCCACCTAATGACGATGGACCACACAAATTGCGTCCCGATTCAGTACATCGTCCTCCAGCCGACCTGACTCCATGGGTCTATTGCTGCCTCGGGCACCTTATGGCCGTTCTGCTGTGAGTCAAAGATTTTCGAATCGGACGAAAAACTGACAGTGAATTGTAACTTTCAGGGCCACCTAATGACGATGGACCACACAAATTGCGTCCCGATTCAATACATCGTCCTCCAGCAGACTTGTCTCCATGCGTCTATTGCTGCCTCGGACCTTATGGCCGTTCTGCTGTGAGTCAAAGATTTTCGAATCGGACGAAAAACTGATAGTGAATTGTAACGTTCAGGGCCACCTAATGACGATGGATCACTCAAATTGCGTCCCGATTCAATACATTGTCCTCCACCGGACTGTCTCCATGGGTCTATTGCAGCCTCGGGCACCTTATGGCCGTTCTGCTGTGACTCAAAGATTTTCGAATCGGACGAAAAACTGATAGTGAATTGTAACGTTCAGGGCCACCTAATGACGATGGATCACTCAAATTGCGTCCCGATTCAAAACATCGTCCTCCAGCCGACTTGACTCCATGGGTCTATTGCTGCCTCGGGCACCTTATGGCCGTTCTGCTGTGAGTCTAGATTATCGAATGGGACGAAAAACAGATAGTGAATTGTAACGATCAGGGCCTCCTAATGACGATGGATCACTCAAATTGCGTCCCGATTCAATACATCGTCCTCCAGCAGACTTGTCTCCATGGGTCTACTGCTGCCTCGGGCACCTTATGGCCGTTCTGCTGTGAGTCTAGATTATCGAATGGGACGAAAAACAGATAGTGAATTGTAACGTTCAGGGCCACCTAATGACGATGGATCACTCAAATTGCGTCCCGATTCAATACATCGTCCTCCGGCAGACTTGTCTCCATGGGTCGATTGCTGCCTCGGGCACCTTATGGCCGATCTGCTGTGAGTCAAAGATTTTCGAATCGGACGAAAAACTGATAGTGAATTGTTACGTTCAGGGCCACCTAATGACGAGGGATCACTCAAATTGCGTCCCGATTCAATACATCGTCCTCCAGCCGACTTGTCTCCATGGGTCTATTGCTTCCTCGGGAACCTTATGGCCGTTCTGCTGTGAGTCAAAGATTTTCGAATCGGACGAAAAACTGATAGTGAATTGTAACGTTCAGGGCCACCTAATGACGATGGATCACTCAAATTGCGTCCCGATTCAATACATCGTCCTCCAGCCGACTTGTCTCCATGGGTCTATTGCTGCCTCGGGCACCTTATGGTCGTTCTCCCGTGAGTCTAGATTATCGAATGGGACGAAAAACTGATAGTTAATTGTAACATTCAGGGCCGCCTAATGACGATGGAACATTCAAATCGCGTCCCGATTCAATACAACGTCCTCCAGCAGACTTGTCTCCATGGGTCTATTGCTGCCTCGGGCACCTTATGGCCGTTCTGCTGTGAGTCAAAGATTTTTGAATCGGACGAAAAACTAATAGTGAATTGTAACGTTCAGGGCCACCTAATGACGATGGATCACTCAAATTGCGTCCCGATTCAATACATCGTCCTCCAGCCGACTTGACTCCATGGGTCTATTGCTGCCTCGGGTACCTTGGGGCCGTTCTGCTGTGAGTCTAGATTATCGAATGGGACGAAAAACTGATAGTGAATTGTAACGTTCAGGGCCTCCTAATGACGATGGATCACTCAAATTGCGTCCCGATTCAATACATCGTCCTCCAGCAGACTTGTCTCCATGAGTCTACTGCTGCCTCGGGCACCTTATGGCCGTTCTGCTGTGAGTCTAGATTATCGAATGGGACGAAAAACTGATAGTGAATTGTAACGTTCAGGGCCACCTAATGACGATGGATCACTCAAATTGCGTCCCGATTCAATACATCGTCCTCCAGCAGACTTGTCTCCATGGGTCTATTGCTGCATCGGGCACCTTATGGCCGTTCTGCTGTGAGTCAAAGATTTTCGAATCGGACGAAAAACTGATAGTGAATTGTAACGTTCAGGGCCTCCTAATGACGATGGAACACTCAAATTGCGTCCCGATTCAATACATCGTCCTCCAGCAGACTTTTCTCCTTGGGTCTATTGCTGCCTGGGGCACCTTATGGTCGTTCTCCCGTGAGTCTAGGTTATCGAATGGGACGAAAAACCGATAGTTAATTGTATCATTCAGTCCTCCTAATGACGATGGAACCTTCAAATTGCGTCCCGATTCAATACATCGTCCTCCAGCAGACTTGTCTCCATGGGTCTATTGCTGCATCGGGCACCTTATGGCCGTTCTGCTGTGAGTCAAAGATTTTCGAATCGGACGAAAAACTGATAGTGAATTGTAACGTTCAGGGCCTCCTAATGACGATGGATCATTCAAATTGCGTCCCGATTCAATACATCGTCCTCCAGCAGACTGCCTCGGGCACCTTATGGCCGTTCTGCTGTGAGTCAAAGATTTTCGAATCGGACGAAAAACTGATAGTGAATTGTAACATTCAGGGCCACCTAATGACGATGGATCACTCAAATTACCTCACGATTCAATACATCGTCCTCCAGCAGACTTGTCTCCATGGGTCTATTGCTGCCTCGGGCACCTTAAGGCCGTTCTTCTGTGAGTCAAAGATTTTCGAATCGGACGAAAAACGGTTAGTGAATTGTAACATTCAGGGCCACCTAATGACGATGGACCACGCAAATTGCGTCCCGATTCAATACATCGTCCTCCAGCAGACTTGACTCCATGGGTCTATTGCTGCCTCGGGCACCTTATGGTCGTTCTCCCGTGAGTCTAGATTATCGAATGGGACGAAAAACTGATAGTTAATTGTAACATTCAGGGCCGCCTAATGACGATGGAACATTCAAATCGCGTCCCGATTCAAAACATCGTCCTCCAGCCGACTTGACTCCATGGGTCTATTGCTGCCTCGGGTACCTTATGGCCGTTCTGCTGTGAGTCTAGATTATCGAATGGGACGAAAAACTGATAGTGAATTGTAACATTCAGGGCCTCCTAATGACGATGGATCACTCAAATTGCGTCCCGATTCAATACATCGTCCTCCAGCAGACTTGTCTCCATGGGTCTACTGCTGCCTCGGGCACCTTATGGCCGTTCTGCAGTGAGTCTAGATTATCGAATGGGACGAAAAACTGATAGTGAATTGTAACGTTCAGGGCCTCCTAATGACGATGGAACACTAAAATTGCGTCCCGATTCAATACATCGTCCTCCAGCAGACTTGACTTCATGGGTCTACTGCTGCCTCGGGCACCTTATGGCCGTTCTGCTGTGAGTCAAAGATTTTCGAATCGGACGAAAAACTGATAGTGAATTGTAACTTTCAGGACCACCTAATGACCATGGATCACTCAAATTGCGTCCCGATTCAATACATCTTCCTCCAGCAGACTTGCCTCCATGGGTCGATTGCTGCCTCGGGCACCTTATGGCCGTTCTGCTGTGAGTCAAAGATTTTCGAATCGGACGAAAAACTGATAGTGAATTGTAACATTCAGGGCCACCTAATGACGATGGACCACACAAATTGCGTCCCGATTCAGTACATCGTCCACTAGCCGACCTGACTCCATGGGTCTATTGCTGCCTCGGGCACCTTATAGCCGTTCTGCTGTGAGTCTAGATTATCGAATGGGACGAAAAACTGATAGTGAATTGTAACGTTCAGGGCCAACTAATGACGATGGACCACACAAATTGCGTCCCGATTCAGTACATCGTCCTCCAGCCGACCTGACTCCATGGGTCTATTGCTGCCTCGGGCACCTTATGGCCGTTCTGCTGTGAGTCTAGATTATCGAGTGGGACGAAAAACTGATAGTGAATTGTAACGTTCAGGGCCACCTAATGACGATGGATCACTCAAATTGCGTCCCGATTCTATACATCGTCCTCCAGCAGACTTGTCTCCATGGGTCTATTGCTGCCTCGGGCACCTTATGGCCGTTCTGCTGTGAGTCAAAGATTTTCGAATCGGACGAAAAACTGATAGTGAATTGTAACGTTCAGGGCCTCCTAATGACGATGGAACACTCAAATTGCGTCCCGATTCAATACATCGTCCTCCAGCAGACTTGTCTCCATGGGTCTATTGCTGCCTCGGGCACCTTATGGCCGTTCTGCTGTGAGTCAAAGATTTTCGAATCGGACGAAAAACAGATAGTGAATTGTAACTTTCAGGGCCTCCTAATGACGATGGGACACTCAAATTGCGTCCCGATTCAATACATCGTCCTCCAGCAGACTTGTCTCCATGCGTCTATTGCTGCCTCGGACCTTATGGCCGTTCTGCTGTGAGTCAAAGATTTTCGAATCGGACGAAAAACTGATAGTGAATTGTAACGTTCAGGGCCACCTAATGACGATGGATCACTCAAATTGCGTCCCGATTCAATACATTGTCCTCCAGCGGACTGTCTCCATGGGTCTATTGCAGCCTCGGGCACCTTATGGCCGTTCTGCTGTGACACAAAGATTTTCGAATCGGACGAAAAACTGATAGTGAATTGTAACGTTCAGGGCCACCTAATGACGATGGATCACTCAAATTGCGTCCCGATTCAAAACATCGTCCTCCAGCCGACTTGACTCCATGGGTCTATTGCTGCCTCGGGCACCTTATGGCCGTTCTGCTGTGAGTCTAGATTATCGAATGGGACGAAAAACAGATAGTGAATTGTAACGATCTGGGCCTCCTAATGACGATGGAACATTCAAATCGCGTCCCGATTCAAAACATCGTCCTCCAGGCGACTTGACTCCATGGGTCTATTGCTGCCTCGGGCACCTTATGGCCGTTCTGCTGTGAGTCAAAGATTTTCGAATCGGACGAAAAACTGATAGTGAATTGTAACGTTCAGGGCCTCCTAATGACGATGGAACACTCAAATTGCGTCCCGATTCAATACATCGTCCTCCAGCAGACTTGTCTCCATGGGTCTATTGCTGCCTCGGGCACCTTATTGCCGTTCTGCTGTGAGTCAAAGATTTTCGAATCGGACGAAAAACTGATAGTGAATTGTAACTTTCAGGGCCTCCTAATGACGATGGGACACTCAAATTGCGTCCCGATTCAATACATCGTCCTCCAGCAGACTTGTCTCCATGGGTCTACTGCTGCCTCGGGCACCTTATGGCCGTTCTGCTGTGAGTCTAGATTATCGAATGGGACGAAAAACAGATAGTGAATTGTAACGTTCAGGGCCATCTAATGACGATGGATCACTCAAATTGCGTCCCGATTCAATACATCGTCCTCCGGCAGACTTGTCTCCATGGGTCGATTGCTGCCTCGGGCACCTTATGGCCGATCTGCTGTGAGTCAAAGATTTTCGAATCGGACGAAAAACTGATAGTGAATTGTAACGTTCAGGGCCACCTAATGACGATGGATCACTCAAATTGCGTCCCGATTCAATACATCGTCCTCCAGCCGACTTGTCTCCATGGGTCTATTGCTGCCTCGGGCACCTTATGGTCGTTCTCCCGTGAGTCTAGATTATCGAATGGGACGAAAAACTGATAGTTAATTGTAACATTCAGGGCCGCCTAATGACGATGGAACATTCAAATCGCGTCCCGATTCAATACAACGTCCTCCAGCAGACTTGTCTCCATGGGTCTACTGCTGCCTCGGGCACCTTATGGCCGTTCTGCTGTGAGTCTAGATTATAGAATGGGATGAAAAACTGATAGTGAATTGTAACGTTCAGGGCCACCTAATGACGATGGATCACTCAAATTGCGTCCCGATTCAATACATCGTCCTCCAGCCGACTTGACTCCATGGGTCTACTGCTCCCTCGGGTACCTTGGGGCCGTTCTGCTGTGAGTCTAGATTATCGAATGGGACGAAAAACTGATAGTGAATTGTAACGTTCAGGGTCACCTAATGACGATGGATCACTCAAATTGCGTCCCGATTCAATACATCGTCCTCCAGCAGACTTGTCTCCATGGGTCTATTGCTGCCTCGGGCACCTTATGGTCGTTCTTCCGTGAGTCTACGTTATCGAATGGGACGAAAAACTGATAGTTAATTGTATCATTCAGTCCTCCTAATGACGATGGAATCTTCAAATTGTGTCCCGATTCAATACATCGTCCTCCAGCAGACTTGTCTCCATGGGTCTATTGCTGCCTCGGGCACCTTATGGCCGTTCTGTTGTGAGTCAAAGATTTTCAAATCGGACGAAAAACTGATAGTTAATTGTAACGTTCAGGGCCTCCTAATAACGATGGATCATTCAAATTGCGTCCCGATTCAATACATCGTCCTCCAGCAGACTGCCTCGGGCACCTTATGGCCGTTCTGCTGTGAGTCAAAGATTTTCGAATCGGACGAAAAACTGATAGTGAATTGTAACATTCAGGGCCACCTAATGACGATGGATCACTCAAATTACCTCACGATTCAATACATCGTCCTCCAGCAGACTTGTCTCCATGGGTCTATTGCTGCCTCGGGCACCTTATGGCCGTTCTTCTGTGAGTCAAAGATTTTCGAATCGGACGAAAAACGGATAGTGAATTGTAACATTCAGGGCCACCTAATGACGATGGACCACGCAAATTGCGTCCCGATTCAATACATCGTCCTCCAGCAGACTTGACTCCATGGGTCTATTGCTGCCTCGAGCACCTTATGGTCGTTCTCCCGTGAGTCTAGATTTTCGAATCGGACGAAAAACTGATAGTGAATTGTAACGTTCAGGGCCGCCTAATGACGATGGATCACTCAAATTGCGTCCCGATTCAAAACATCGTCCTCCAGCCAACTTGTCTCCATGGGTCTATTGCTGCCTCGGGCAGCTTATGGCAGTCCTGCTGTTACTCAAAGATTTTCGAATCGGACGAAAAACTGATAGTGAATTGTAACGTTCAGGGCCTCCTAATGACGATGGAACACTCAAATTGCGTCCCGATTCAATACATCGTCCTCATCAGAATTGTCTCCATGGGTCTATTGCTGCCTCGGGCACCCTATGGCCGTTCTGCTGTGAGTCAAAGATTTTCGAATCGGACGAAAAACTGATAGTGAATTGTAACATTCAGGGCCACCTAATGACGATGGACCACACAAATTGCGTCCCGATTCAGTACATCGTCCTCCAGCCGACCTGACTCCATGGGTCTATTGCTGCCTCGGGCACCTTATGGCCGTTCTGCTGTGAGTCTAGATTATCGAATGGGACGAAAAACTGATAGTGAATTGTAACGTTCAGGGCCACCTAATGACGATGGACCACACAAATTGCGTCCCGATTCAGTACATCGTCCTCCAGCCGACCTGACTCCATGAGTCTATTGCTGCCTCGGGCACCTTATGGCCGTTCTGCTGTGAGTCTAGATTATCGAATGGGACGAAAAACTGATAGTGAATTGTAACGTTCAGGGCCACCTAATGACGATGGATCACTCAAATTGCGTCCCGATTCAATACATCGTCCTCCAGCAGACTTGTCTCCATGGGTCTATTGCTGCCTCGGGCACCTTATGGCCGTTCTGCTGTGAGTCAAAGATTTTCGAATCGGACGAAAAACTGATAGTGAATTGTAACGTTCAGGGCCTCCTAATGACGATGGAACACTGAAATTGCGTCCCGATTCAATACATCGTCCTCCAGCAGACTTGTCTCCATGGGTCTATTGCTGCCTCGGGCACCTTATGGCCGTTCTGCTGTGAGTCAAAGATTTTCGAATCGGACGAAAAACTGACAGTGAATTGTAACTTTCAGGGCCTCCTAATGACGATGGGACACTCAAATTGCGTCCCGATTCAATACATCGTCCTCCAGCAGACTTGTCTCCATGCGTCTATTGCTGCCTCGGACCTTATGGCCGTTCTGCTGTGAGTCAAAGATTTTCGAATCGGACGAAAAACTGATAGTGAATTGTAACGTTCAGGGCCACCTAATGACGATGGATCACTCAAATTGCGTCCCGATTCAATACATTGTCCTCCACCGGACTGTCTCCATGGGTCTATTGCAGCCTCGGGCACCTTATGGCCGTTCTGCTGTGACTCAAAGATTTTCGAATCGGACGAAAAACTGATAGTGAATTGTAACGTTCAGGGCCACCTAATGACGATGGATCACTCAAATTGCGTCCCGATTCAAAACATCGTCCTCCAGCCGACTTGACTCCATGGGTCTATTGCTGCCTCGGGCACCTTATGGCCGTTCTGCTGTGAGTCTAGATTATCGAATGGGACGAAAAACAGATAGTGAATTGTAACGATCAGGGCCTCCTAATGACGATGGATCACTCAAATTGCGTCCCGATTCAATACATCGTCCTCCAGCAGACTTGTCTCCATGGGTCTACTGCTGCCTCGGGCACCTTATGGCCGTTCTGCTGTGAGTCTAGATTATCGAATGGGACGAAAAACTGATAGTGAATTGTAACGTTCAGGGCCACCTAATGACGATGGATCACTCAAATTGCGTCCCGATTCAATACATCGTCCTCCGGCAGACTTGTCTCCATGGGTCGATTGCTGCCTCGGGCACCTTATGGCCGATCTGCTGTGAGTCAAAGATTTTCGAATCGGACGAAAAACTGATAGTGAATTGTTACGTTCAGGGCCACCTAATGACGAGGGATCACTCAAATTGCGTCCCGATTCAATACATCGTCCTCCAGCCGACTTGTCTCCATGGGTCTATTGCTTCCTCGGGAACCTTAAGGCCGTTCTGCTGTGAGTCAAAGATTTTCGAATCGGACGAAAAACTGATAGTGAATTGTAACGTTCAGGGCCACCTAATGACGATGGATCACTCAAATTGCGTCCCGATTCAATACATCGTCCTCCAGCCGACTTGTCTCCATGGGTCTATTGCTGCCTCGGGCACCTTATGGTCGTTCTCCCGTGAGTCTAGATTATCGAATGGGACGAAAAACTGATAGTTAATTGTAACATTCAGGGCCGCCTAATGACGATGGAACATTCAAATCGCGTCCCGATTCAATACAACGTCCTCCAGCAGACTTGTCTCCATGGGTCTATTGCTGCCTCGGGCACCTTATGGCCGTTCTGCTGTGAGTCAAAGATTTTTGAATCGGACGAAAAACTAATAGTGAATTGTAACGTTCAGGGCCACCTAATGACGATGGATCACTCAAATTGCGTCCCGATTCAATACATCGTCCTCCAGCCGACTTGACTCCATGGGTCTATTGCTGCCTCGGGTACCTTGGGGCCGTTCTGCTGTGAGTCTAGATTATCGAATGGGACGAAAAACTGATAGTGAATTGTAACGTTCAGGGCCACCTAATGACGATGGATCACTCAAATTGCGTCCCGATTCAATACATCGTCCTCCAGCAGACTTGACTCCATGGGTCTATTGCTGCCTCGGGCACCTTATGGTCGTTCTCCCGTGAGTCTAGATTATCGAATGGGACGAAAAACTGATAGTTAATTGTAACATTCAGGGCCGCCTAATGACGATGGAACATTCAAATCGCGTCCCGATTCAAAACATCGTCCTCCAGCCGACTTGACTCCATGGGTCTATTGCTGCCTCGGGTACCTTATGGCCGTTCTGCTGTGAGTCTAGATTATCGAATGGGACGAAAAACTGATAGTGAATTGTAACATTCAGGGCCTCCTAATGACGATGGATCACTCAAATTGCGTCCCGATTCAATACATCGTCCTCCAGCAGACTTGTCTCCATGGGTCTACTGCTGCCTCGGGCACCTTATGGCCGTTCTGCAGTGAGTCTAGATTATCGAATGGGACGAAAAACTGATAGTGAATTGTAACGTTCAGGGCCTCCTAATGACGATGGAACACTAAAATTGCGTCCCGATTCAATACATCGTCCTCCAGCAGACTTGACTTCATGGGTCTATTGCTGCCTCGGGCACCTTATGGCCGTTCTGCTGTGAGTCAAAGATTTTCGAATCGGACGAAAAACTGATAGTGAATTGTAACTTTCAGGACCACCTAATGACCATGGATCACTCAAATTGCGTCCCGATTCAATACATCTTCCTCCAGCAGACTTGCCTCCATGGGTCGATTGCTGCCTCGGGCACCTTATGGCCGTTCTGCTGTGAGTCAAAGATTTTCGAATCGGACGAAAAACTGATAGTGAATTGTAACATTCAGGGCCACCTAATGACGATGGACCACACAAATTGCGTCCCGATTCAGTACATCGTCCACTAGCCGACTTGACTCAATGGGAGTATTGCTGCCTCGGGCACCTTATGGCCGTTCTGCTGTGAGCCTAGATTATCGAATGGGATGAAAAACTGATAGTGAATTGTAACGTTCAGGGCCACCTAATGACGATGGATCACTCAAATTGCGTCCCGATTCAATACATCGTCCTCCAGCAAACTTGTCTCCATGGGTCTATTGCTGCCTCGGGCACCTTATGGCAGTCCTGCTGTGACTCAAAGATTTTCGAATCGGACGAAAAACTGATAGTGAATTGTAACGTTCAGGGCCTCCTAATGACGATGGAACACTCAAATTGCGTCCCGATTCAATACATCGTCCTCATCAGACTTGTCTCCATGGGTCTATTGCTACCTCGGGCACCTTATGGCCGTTCTGCTGTGAGTCAAAGATTTTCGAATCGGACGAAAAACTGATAGTGAATTGTAACATTCAGGGCCACCTAATGACGATGGACCACACAAATTGCGTCCCGATTCAGTACATCGTCCTCCAGCCGACCTGACTCCATGGGTCTATTGCTGCCTCGGGCACCTTATGGCCGTTCTGCTGTGAGTCTAGATTATCGAATGGGACGAAAAACTGATAGTGAATTGTAACGTTCAGGGCCACCTAATGACGATGGACCACACAAATTGCGTCCCGATTCAGTACATCGTCCTCCAGCCGACCTGACTCCATG
This sequence comes from Schistocerca cancellata, assembly GCF_023864275.1. Lineage (NCBI taxonomy): Eukaryota > Metazoa > Arthropoda > Insecta > Orthoptera > Acrididae > Schistocerca > Schistocerca cancellata. The sequence goes on from NC_064631.1 coordinate 312,571, forward strand.
GGTCTATTGCTGCCTCGGGCACCTTATGGCCGTTCTGCTGTGAGTCTAGATTATCGAGTGGGACGAAAAACTGATAGTGAATTGTAACGTTCAGGGCCACCTAATGACGATGGATCACTCAAATTGCGTCCCGATTCTATACATCGTCCTCCAGCAGACTTGTCTCCATGGGTCTATTGCTGCCTCGGGCACCTTATGGCCGTTCTGCTGTGAGTCAAAGATTTTCGAATCGGACGAAAAACTGATAGTGAATTGTAACGTTCAGGGCCTCCTAATGACGATGGAACACTGAAATTGCGTCCCGATTCAATACATCGTCCTCCAGCAGACTTGTCTCCATGGGTCTATGCTGCCTCGGGCACCTTATGGCCGTTCTGCTGTGAGTCAAAGATTTTCGAATCGGACGAAAAACAGATAGTGAATTGTAACTTTCAGGGCCTCCTAATGACGATGGGACACTCAAATTGCGTCCCGATTCAATACATCGTCCTCCAGCAGACTTGTCTCCATGCGTCTATTGCTGCCTCGGACCTTATGGCCGTTCTGCTGTGAGTCAAAGATTTTCGAATCGGACGAAAAACTGATAGTGAATTGTAACGTTCAGGGCCACCTAATGACGATGGATCACTCAAATTGCGTCCCGATTCAATACATTGTCCTCCAGCGGACTGTCTCCATGGGTCTATTGCAGCCTCGGGCACCTTATGGCCGTTCTGCTGTGACTCAAAGATTTTCGAATCGGACGAAAAACTGATAGTGAATTGTAACGTTCAGGGCCACCTAATGACGATGGATCACTCAAATTGCGTCCCGATTCAAAACATCGTCCTCCAGCCGACTTGACTCCATGGGTCTATTGCTGCATCGGGCACCTTATGGCCGTTCTGCTGTGAGTCTAGATTATCGAATGGGACGAAAAACAGATAGTGAATTGTAACGATCAGGGCCTCCTAATGACGATGGATCACTCAAATTGCGTCCCGATTCAATACATCGTCCTCCAGCAGACTTGTCTCCATGGGTCTACTGCTGCCTCGGGCACCTTATGGCCGTTCTGCTGTGAGTCTAGATTATCGAATGGGACGAAAAACAGATAGTGAATTGTAACGTTCAGGGCCACCTAATGACGATGGATCACTCAAATTGCGTCCCGATTCAATACATTGTCCTCCACCGGACTGTCTCCATGGGTCTATTGCAGCCTCGGGCACCTTATGGCCGTTCTGCTGTGACTCAAAGATTTTCGAATCGGACGAAAAACTGATAGTGAATTGTAACGTTCAGGGCCACCTAATGACGATGGATCACTCAAATTGCGTCCCGATTCAAAACATCGTCCTCCAGCCGACTTGACTCCATGGGTCTATTGCTGCCTCGGGCACCTTATGGCCGTTCTGCTGTGAGTCTAGATTATCGAATGGGACGAAAAACAGATAGTGAATTGTAACGATCAGGGCCTCCTAATGACGATGGATCACTCAAATTGCGTCCCGATTCAATACATCGTCCTCCAGCAGACTTGTCTCCATGGGTCTACTGCTGCCTCGGGCACCTTATGGCCGTTCTGCTGTGAGTCTAGATTATCGAATGGGACGAAAAACTGATAGTGAATTGTAACGTTCAGGGCCACCTAATGACGATGGATCACTCAAATTGCGTCCCGATTCAATACATCGTCCTCCGGCAGACTTGTCTCCATGGGTCGATTGCTGCCTCGGGCACCTTATGGCCGATCTGCTGTGAGTCAAAGATTTTCGAATCGGACGAAAAACTGATAGTGAATTGTTACGTTCAGGGCCACCTAATGACGAGGGATCACTCAAATTGCGTCCCGATTCAATACATCGTCCTCCAGCCGACTTGTCTCCATGGGTCTATTGCTTCCTCGGGAACCTTAAGGCCGTTCTGCTGTGAGTCAAAGATTTTCGAATCGGACGAAAAACTGATAGTGAATTGTAACGTTCAGGGCCACCTAATGACGATGGATCACTCAAATTGCGTCCCGATTCAATACATCGTCCTCCAGCCGACTTGTCTCCATGGGTCTATTGCTGCCTCGGGCACCTTATGGTCGTTCTCCCGTGAGTCTAGATTATCGAATGGGACGAAAAACTGATAGTTAATTGTAACATTCAGGGCCGCCTAATGACGATGGAACATTCAAATCGCGTCCCGATTCAATACAACGTCCTCCAGCAGACTTGTCTCCATGGGTCTATTGCTGCCTCGGGCACCTTATGGCCGTTCTGCTGTGAGTCAAAGATTTTTGAATCGGACGAAAAACTAATAGTGAATTGTAACGTTCAGGGCCACCTAATGACGATGGATCACTCAAATTGCGTCCCGATTCAATACATCGTCCTCCAGCCGACTTGACTCCATGGGTCTATTGCTGCCTCGGGTACCTTGGGGCCGTTCTGCTGTGAGTCTAGATTATCGAATGGGACGAAAAACTGATAGTGAATTGTAACGTTCAGGGCCACCTAATGACGATGGATCACTCAAATTGCGTCCCGATTCAATACATCGTCCTCCAGCAGACTTGACTCCATGGGTCTATTGCTGCCTCGGGCACCTTATGGTCGTTCTCCCGTGAGTCTAGATTATCGAATGGGACGAAAAACTGATAGTTAATTGTAACATTCAGGGCCGCCTAATGACGATGGAACATTCAAATCGCGTCCCGATTCAAAACATCGTCCTCCAGCCGACTTGACTCCATGGGTCTATTGCTGCCTCGGGTACCTTATGGCCGTTCTGCTGTGAGTCTAGATTATCGAATGGGACGAAAAACTGATAGTGAATTGTAACATTCAGGGCCTCCTAATGACGATGGATCACTCAAATTGCGTCCCGATTCAATACATCGTCCTCCAGCAGACTTGTCTCCATGGGTCTACTGCTGCCTCGGGCACCTTATGGCCGTTCTGCAGTGAGTCTAGATTATCGAATGGGACGAAAAACTGATAGTGAATTGTAACGTTCAGGGCCTCCTAATGACGATGGAACACTAAAATTGCGTCCCGATTCAATACATCGTCCTCCAGCAGACTTGACTTCATGGGTCTATTGCTGCCTCGGGCACCTTATGGCCGTTCTGCTGTGAGTCAAAGATTTTCGAATCGGACGAAAAACTGATAGTGAATTGTAACTTTCAGGACCACCTAATGACCATGGATCACTCAAATTGCGTCCCGATTCAATACATCTTCCTCCAGCAGACTTGCCTCCATGGGTCGATTGCTGCCTCGGGCACCTTATGGCCGTTCTGCTGTGAGTCAAAGATTTTCGAATCGGACGAAAAACTGATAGTGAATTGTAACATTCAGGGCCACCTAATGACGATGGACCACACAAATTGCGTCCCGATTCAGTACATCGTCCACTAGCCGACTTGACTCAATGGGAGTATTGCTGCCTCGGGCACCTTATGGCCGTTCTGCTGTGAGCCTAGATTATCGAATGGGATGAAAAACTGATAGTGAATTGTAACGTTCAGGGCCACCTAATGACGATGGATCACTCAAATTGCGTCCCGATTCAATACATCGTCCTCCAGCAAACTTGTCTCCATGGGTCTATTGCTGCCTCGGGCACCTTATGGCAGTCCTGCTGTGACTCAAAGATTTTCGAATCGGACGAAAAACTGATAGTGAATTGTAACGTTCAGGGCCTCCTAATGACGATGGAACACTCAAATTGCGTCCCGATTCAATACATCGTCCTCATCAGACTTGTCTCCATGGGTCTATTGCTACCTCGGGCACCTTATGGCCGTTCTGCTGTGAGTCAAAGATTTTCGAATCGGACGAAAAACTGATAGTGAATTGTAACATTCAGGGCCACCTAATGACGATGGACCACACAAATTGCGTCCCGATTCAGTACATCGTCCTCCAGCCGACCTGACTCCATGGGTCTATTGCTGCCTCGGGCACCTTATGGCCGTTCTGCTGTGAGTCTAGATTATCGAATGGGACGAAAAACTGATAGTGAATTGTAACGTTCAGGGCCACCTAATGACGATGGACCACACAAATTGCGTCCCGATTCAGTACATCGTCCTCCAGCCGACCTGACTCCATGGGTCTATTGCTGCCTCGGGCACCTTATGGCCGTTCTGCTGTGAGTCTAGATTATCGAGTGGGACGAAAAACTGATAGTGAATTGTAACGTTCAGGGCCACCTAATGACGATGGATCACTCAAATTGCGTCCCGATTCTATACATCGTCCTCCAGCAGACTTGTCTCCATGGGTCTATTGCTGCCTCGGGCACCTTATGGCCGTTCTGCTGTGAGTCAAAGATTTTCGAATCGGACGAAAAACTGATAGTGAATTGTAACGTTCAGGGCCTCCTAATGACGATGGAACACTGAAATTGCGTCCCGATTCAATACATCGTCCTCCAGCAGACTTGTCTCCATGGGTCTATGCTGCCTCGGGCACCTTATGGCCGTTCTGCTGTGAGTCAAAGATTTTCGAATCGGACGAAAAACAGATAGTGAATTGTAACTTTCAGGGCCTCCTAATGACGATGGGACACTCAAATTGCGTCCCGATTCAATACATCGTCCTCCAGCAGACTTGTCTCCATGCGTCTATTGCTGCCTCGGACCTTATGGCCGTTCTGCTGTGAGTCAAAGATTTTCGAATCGGACGAAAAACTGATAGTGAATTGTAACGTTCAGGGCCACCTAATGACGATGGATCACTCAAATTGCGTCCCGATTCAATACATTGTCCTCCAGCGGACTGTCTCCATGGGTCTATTGCAGCCTCGGGCACCTTATGGCCGTTCTGCTGTGACTCAAAGATTTTCGAATCGGACGAAAAACTGATAGTGAATTGTAACGTTCAGGGCCACCTAATGACGATGGATCACTCAAATTGCGTCCCGATTCAAAACATCGTCCTCCAGCCGACTTGACTCCATGGGTCTATTGCTGCATCGGGCACCTTATGGCCGTTCTGCTGTGAGTCTAGATTATCGAATGGGACGAAAAACAGATAGTGAATTGTAACGATCAGGGCCTCCTAATGACGATGGATCACTCAAATTGCGTCCCGATTCAATACATCGTCCTCCAGCAGACTTGTCTCCATGGGTCTACTGCTGCCTCGGGCACCTTATGGCCGTTCTGCTGTGAGTCTAGATTATCGAATGGGACGAAAAACAGATAGTGAATTGTAACGTTCAGGGCCACCTAATGACGATGGATCACTCAAATTGCGTCCCGATTCAATACATCGTCCTCCGGCAGACTTGTCTCCATGGGTCGATTGCTGCCTCGGGCACCTTATGGCCGATCTGCTGTGAGTCAAAGATTTTCGAATCGGACGAAAAACTGATAGTGAATTGTTACGTTCAGGGCCACCTAATGACGAGGGATCACTCAAATTGCGTCCCGATTCAATACATCGTCCTCCAGCCGACTTGTCTCCATGGGTCTATTGCTTCCTCGGGAACCTTATGGCCGTTCTGCTGTGAGTCAAAGATTTTCGAATCGGACGAAAAACTGATAGTGAATTGTAACGTTCAGGGCCACCTAATGACGATGGATCACTCAAATTGCGTCCCGATTCAATACATCGTCCTCCAGCCGACTTGTCTCCATGGGTCTATTGCTGCCTCGGGCACCTTATGGTCGTTCTCCCGTGAGTCTAGATTATCGAATGGGACGAAAAACTGATAGTTAATTGTAACATTCAGGGCCGCCTAATGACGATGGAACATTCAAATCGCGTCCCGATTCAATACAACGTCCTCCAGCAGACTTGTCTCCATGGGTCTATTGCTGCCTCGGGCACCTTATGGCCGTTCTGCTGTGAGTCAAAGATTTTTGAATCGGACGAAAAACTAACAGTGAATTGTAACGTTCAGGGCCACCTAATGACGATGGATCACTCAAATTGCGTCCCGATTCAATACATCGTCCTCCAGCCGACTTGACTCCATGGGTCTATTGCTGCCTCGGGTACCTTGGGGCCGTTCTGCTGTGAGTCTAGATTATCGAATGGGACGAAAAACTGATAGTGAACTGTAACGTTCAGGGCCTCCTAATGACGATGGATCACTCAAATTGCGTCCCGATTCAATACATCGTCCTCCAGCAGACTTGTCTCCATGAGTCTACTGCTGCCTCGGGCACCTTATGGCCGTTCTGCTGTGAGTCTAGATTATCGAATGGGACGAAAAACTGATAGTGAATTGTAACGTTCAGGGCCACCTAATGACGATGGATCACTCAAATTGCGTCCCGATTCAATACATCGTCCTCCAGCAGACTTGTCTCCATGGGTCTATTGCTGCCCCGGGCACCTTATGGCCGTTCTGCTGTGACTCAAAGATTTTCGAATCGGACGAAAAACTGATAGTGAATTGTAACGTTCAGGGCCTCCTAATGACGATGGAACACTCAAATTGCGTCCCGATTCAATACATCGTCCTCCAGCAGACTTTTCTCCTTGGGTCTATTGCTGCCTGGGGCACCTTATGGTCGTTCTCCCGTGAGTCTAGGTTATCGAATGGGACGAAAAACCGATAGTTAATTGTATCATTCAGTCCTCCTAATGACGATGGAACCTTCAAATTGCGTCCCGATTCAATACATCGTCCTCCAGCAGACTTGTCTCCATGGGTCTATTGCTGCATCGGGCACCTTATGGCCGTTCTGCTGTGAGTCAAAGATTTTCGAATCGGACGAAAAACTGATAGTGAATTGTAACGTTCAGGGCCTCCTAATGACGATGGATCATTCAAATTGCGTCCCGATTCAATACATCGTCCTCCAGCAGACTGCCTCGGGCACCTTATGGCCGTTCTGCTGTGAGTCAAAGATTTTCGAATCGGACGAAAAACTGATAGTGAATTGTAACATTCAGGGCCACCTAATGACGATGGATCACTCAAATTACCTCACGATTCAATACATCGTCCTCCAGCAGACTTGTCTCCATGGGTCTATTGCTGCCTCGGGCACCTTAAGGCCGTTCTTCTGTGAGTCAAAGATTTTCGAATCGGACGAAAAACGGTTAGTGAATTGTAACATTCAGGGCCACCTAATGACGATGGACCACGCAAATTGCGTCCCGATTCAATACATCGTCCTCCAGCAGACTTGACTCCATGGGTCTATTGCTGCCTCGGGCACCTTATGGTCGTTCTCCCGTGAGTCTAGATTATCGAATGGGACGAAAAACTGATAGTTAATTGTAACATTCAGGGCCGCCTAATGACGATGGAACATTCAAATCGCGTCCCGATTCAAAACATCGTCCTCCAGCCGACTTGACTCCATGGGTCTATTGCTGCCTCGGGTACCTTATGGCCGTTCTGCTGTGAGTCTAGATTATCGAATGGGACGAAAAACTGATAGTGAATTGTAACATTCAGGGCCTCCTAATGACGATGGATCACTCAAATTGCGTCCCGATTCAATACATCGTCCTCCAGCAAACTTGTCTCCATGGGTCTATTGCTGCCTCGGGCACCTTATGGCAGTCCTGCTGTGACTCAAAGATTTTCGAATCGGATGAAAAACTGATAGTGAATTGTAACGTTCAGGGCCTCCTAATGACGATGGAACACTCAAATTGCGTCCCGATTCAATACATCGTCCTCATCAGACTTGTCTCCATGGGTCTATTGCTACCTCGGGCACCTTATGGCCGTTCTGCTGTGAGTCAAAGATTATCGAATCGGACGAAAAACTGATAGTGAATTGTAACATTCAGGGGCACCTAATGACGATGGACCACACAAATTGCGTCCCGATTCAGTACATCGTCCTCCAGCCGACCTGACTCCATGGGTCTATTGCTGCCTCGGGCACCTTATGGCCGTTCTGCTGTGAGTCTAGATTATCGAATGGGACGAAAAACTGATAGTGAATTGTAACTTTCAGGGCCACCTAATGACGATGGACCACACAAATTGCGTCCCGATTCAGTACATCGTCCTCCAGCCGACCTGACTCCATGGGTCTATTGCTGCCTCGGGCACCTTATGGCCGTTCTGCTTTGAGTCTAGATTATCGAGTGGGACGAAAAACTGATAGTGAATTGTAACGTTCAGGGCCACCTAATGACGATGGATCACTCAAATTGCGTCCCGATTCTATACATCGTCCTCCAGCAGACTTGTCTCCATGGGTCTATTGCTGCCTCGGGCACCTTATGGCCGTTCTGCTGTGAGTCAAAGATTTTCGAATCGGACGAAAAACTGATAGTGAATTGTAACGTTCAGGGCCTCCTAATGACGATGGAACACTGAAATTGCGTCCCGATTCAATACATCGTCCTCCAGCAGACTTGTCTCCATGGGTCTATTGCTGCCTCGGGCACCTTATGGCCGTTCTGCTGTGAGTCAAAGATTTTCGAATCGGACGAAAAACTGATAGTGAATTGTAACTTTCAGGGCCTCCTAATGACGATGGGACACTCAAATTGCGTCCCGATTCAATACATCGTCCTCCAGCAGACTTGTCTCCATGCGTCTATTGCTGCCTCGGACCTTATGGCCGTTCTGCTGTGAGTCAAAGATTTTCGAATCGGACGAAAAACTGATAGTGAATTGTAACGTTCAGGGCCACCTAATGACGATGGATCACTCAAATTGCGTCCCGATTCAATACATTGTCCTCCAGCGGACTGTCTCCATGGGTCTATAGCAGCCTCGGGCACCTTATGGCCGTTCTGCTGTGACTCAAAGATTTTCGAATCGGACGAAAAACTGATAGTGAATTGTAACGTTCAGGGCCACCTAATGACGATGGATCACTCAAATTGCGTCCCGATTCAAAACATCGTCCTCCAGCCGACTTGACTCCATGGGTCTATTGCTGCCTCGGGCACCTTATGGCCGTTCTGCTGTGAGTCTAGATTATCGAATGGGACGAAAAACAGATAGTGAATTGTAACGATCAGGGCCTCCTAATGACGATGGATCACTCAAATTGCGTCCCGATTCAATACATCGTCCTCCAGCAGACTTGTCTCCATGGGTCTACTGCTGCCTCGGGCACCTTATGGCCGTTCTGCTGTGAGTCTAGATTATCGAATGGGACGAAAAACAGATAGTGAATTGTAACGTTCAGGGCCACCTAATGACGATGGATCACTCAAATTGCGTCCCGATTCAATACATCGTCCTCCGGCAGACTTGTCTCCATGGGTCGATTGCTGCCTCGGGCACCTTATGGCCGATCTGCTGTGAGTCAAAGATTTTCGAATCGGACGAAAAACTGATAGTGAATTGTTACGTTCAGGGCCACCTAATGACGAGGGATCACTCAAATTGCGTCCCGATTCAATACATCGTCCTCCAGCCGACTTGTCTCCATGGGTCTATTGCTTCCTCGGGAACCTTATGGCCGTTCTGCTGTGAGTCAAAGATTTTCGAATCGGACGAAAAACTGATAGTGAATTGTAACGTTCAGGGCCACCTAATGACGATGGATCACTCAAATTGCGTCACGATTCAATACATCGTCCTCCAGCCGACTTGTCTCCATGGGTCTATTGCTGCCTCGGGCACCTTATGGTCGTTCTCCCGTGAGTCTAGATTATCGAATGGGACGAAAAACTGATAGTTAATTGTAACATTCAGGGCCGCCTAATGACGATGGAACATTCAAATCGCGTCCCGATTCAATACAACGTCCTCCAGCAGACTTGTCTCCATGGGTCTATTGCTGCCTCGGGCACCTTATGGCCGTTCTGCTGTGAGTCAAAGATTTTTGAATCGGACGAAAAACTGATAGTGAATTGTAACGTTCAGGGCCTCCTAATGACGATGGATCATTCAAATTGCGTCCCGATTCAATACATCGTCCTCCAGCAGACTGCCTCGGGCACCTTATGGCCGTTCTGCTGTGAGTCAAAGATTTTCGAATCGGACGAAAAACTGATAGTGAATTGTAACATTCAGGGCCACCTAATGACGATGGATCACTCAAATTACCTCACGATTCAATACATCGTCCTCCAGCAGACTTGTCTCCATGGGTCTATTGCTGCCTCGGGCACCTTATGGCCGTTCTTCTGTGAGTCAAAGATTTTCGAATCGGACGAAAAACGGATAGTGAATTGTAACATTCAGGGCCACCTAATGACGATGGACCACGCAAATTGCGTCCCGATTCAATACATCGTCCTCCAGCAGACTTGACTCCATGGGTCTATTGCTGCCTCGGGCACCTTATGGTCGTTCTCCCGTGAGTCTAGATTATCGAATGGGACGAAAAACTGATAGTTAATTGTAACATTCAGGGCCGCCTAATGACGATGGAACATTCAAATCGCGTCCCGATTCAAAACATCGTCCTCCAGCCGACTTGACTTCATGGGTCTATTGCTGCCTCGGGTACCTTATGGCCGTTCTGCTGTGAGTCTAGATTATCGAATGGGACGAAAAACTGATAGCGAATTGTAACATTCAGGGCCTCCTAATGACGATGGATCACTCAAATTGCGTCCCGATTCAATACATCGTCCTCCAGCAGACTTGTCTCCATGGGTCTACTGCTGCCTCGGGCACCTTATGGCCGTTCTGCAGTGAGTCTAGATTATCGAATGGGACGAAAAACTGATAGTGAATTGTAACGTTCAGGGCCTCCTAATGACGATGGAACACTAAAATTGCGTCCCGATTCAATACATCGTCCTCCAGCAGACTTGACTTCATGGGTCTATTGCTGCCTCGGGCACCTTATGGCCGTTCTGCTGTGAGTCAAAGATTTTCGAATCAGACGAAAAACTGATAGTGAATTGTAACTTTCAGGACCACCTAATGACCATGGATCACTCAAATTGCGTCCCGATTCAATACATCTTCCTCCAGCAGACTTGCCTCCATGGGTCGATTGCTGCCTCGGGCACCTTATGGCCGTTCTGCTGTGAGTCAAAGATTTTCGAATCGGACGAAAAACTGATAGTGAATTGTAACATTCAGGGCCACCTAATGACGATGGACCACACAAATTGCGTCCCGATTCAGTACATCGTCCACTAGCCGACTTGACTCAATGGGACTATTGCTGCCTCGGGCACCTTATGGCCGTTCTGCTGTGAGCCTAGATTATCGAATGGGATGAAAAACTGATAGTGAATTGTAACGTTCAGGGCCACCTAATGACGATGGATCACTCAAATTGCGTCCCGATTCAATACATCGTCCTCCAGCAAACTTGTCTCCATGGGTCTATTGCTGCCTCGGGCACCTTATGGCAGTCCTGCAGTGACTCAAAGATTTTCGAATCGGACGAAAAACTGATAGTGAATTGTAACGTTCAGAGCCTCCTAATGACGATGGAACACTCAAATTGCGTCCCGATTCAATACATCGTCCTCATCAGACTTGTCTCCATGGGTCTATTGCTACCTCGGGCACCTTATGGCCGTTCTGCTGTGAGTCAAAGATTTTCGAATCGGACGAAAAACTGATAGTGAATTGTAACATTCAGGGCCACCTAATGACGATGGACCACACAAATTGCGTCCCGATTCAGTACATCGTCCTCCAGCCGACCTGACTCCATGGGTCTATTGCTGCCTCGGGCACCTTATGGCCGTTCTGCTGTGAGTCTAGATTATCGAATGGGACGAAAAACTGATAGTGAATTGTAACGTTCAGGGCCACCTAATGACGATGGACCACACAAATTGCGTCCCGATTCAGTACATCGTCCTCCAGCCGACCTGACTCCATGGGTCTATTGCTGCCTCGGGCACCTTATGGCCGTTCTGCCGTGAGTCTAGATTATCGAATGGGACGAAAAACTGATAGTGAATTGTAACGTTCAGGGCCACCTAATGACGATGGATCACTCAAATTGCGTCCCGATTCTATACATCGTCCTCCAGCAGACTTGTCTCCATGGGCCTATTGCTGCCTCGGGCACCTTATGGCCGTTCTGCTGTGAGTCAAAGATTTTCGAATCGGACGAAAAACTGATAGTGAATTGTAACGTTCAGGGCCTCCTAATGACGATGGAACACTCAAATTGCGTCCCGATTCAATACATCGTCCTCCAGCAGACTTGTCTCCATGGGTCTATTGCTGCCTCGGGCACCTTATGGCCGTTCTGCTGTGAGTCAAAGATTTTCGAATCGGACGAAAAACTGATAGTGAATTGTAACTTTCAGGGCCTCCTAATGACGATGGGACACTCAAATTGCGTCCCGATTCAATACATCGTCCTCCAGCAGACTTGTCTCCATGGGTCTACTGCTGCCTCGGGCACCTTATGGCCGTTCTGCTGTGAGTCTAGATTATCGAATGGGACGAAAAACAGATAGTGAATTGTAACGTTCAGGGCCACCTAATGACGATGGATCACTCAAATTGCGTCCCGATTCAATACATCGTCCTCCAGCCGACTTGTCTCCATGGGTCTATTGCTGCCTCGGGCACCTTATGGTCGTTCTCCCGTGAGTCTAGATTATCGAATGGGACGAAAAACTGATAGTTAATTGTAACATTCAGGGCCGCCTAATGACGATGGAACATTCAAATCGCGTCCCGATTCAATACAACGTCCTCCAGCAGACTTGTCTCCATGGGTCTACTGCTGCCTCGGGCACCTTATGGCCGTTCTGCTGTGAGTCTAGATTATAGAATGGGATGAAAAACTGATAGTGAATTGTAACGTTCAGGGCCACCTAATGACGATGGATCACTCAAATTGCGTCCCGATTCAATACATCGTCCTCCAGCCGACTTGACTCCATGGGTCTATTGCTGCCTCGGGTACCTTGGGGCCGTTCTGCTGTGAGTCTAGATTATCGAATGGGACGAAAAACTGATAGTGAATTGTAACGTTCAGGGCCACCTAATGACGATGGATCACTCAAATTGCGTCCCGATTCAATACATCGTCCTCCAGCAGACTTGTCTCCATGGGTCTATTGCTGCCTCGGGCACCTTATGGCCGTTCTGTTGTGAGTCAAAGATTTTCAAATCGGACGAAAAACTGATAGTTAATTGTAACGTTCAGGGCCTCCTAATGACGATGGATCATTGAAATTGCGTCCCGATTCAATACATCGTCCTCCAGCAGACTTGCCTCCATGGGTCGATTGCTGCCTCGGGCACCTTATGGCCGTTCTGCTGTGAGTCAAAGATTTTCGAATCAGACGAAAAACTGATAGTGAATTGTAACTTTCAGGACCACCTAATGACCATGGATCACTCAAATTGCGTCCCGATTCAATACATCTTCCTCCAGCAGACTTGCCTCCATGGGTCGATTGCTGCCTCGGGCACCTTATGGCCGTTCTGCTGTGAGTCAAAGATTTTCGAATCGGACGAAAAACTGATAGTGAATTGTAACATTCAGGGCCACCTAATGACGATGGACCACACAAATTGCGTCCCGATTCAGTACATCGTCCACTAGCCGACTTGACTCAATGGGACTATTGCTGCCTCGGGCACCTTATGGCCGTTCTGCTGTGAGCCTAGATTATCGAATGGGATGAAAAACTGATAGTGAATTGTAACGTTCAGGGCCACCTAATGACGATGGATCACTCAAATTGCGTCCCGATTCAATACATCGTCCTCCAGCAAACTTGTCTCCATGGGTCTATTGCTGCCTCGGGCACCTTATGGCAGTCCTGCAGTGACTCAAAGATTTTCGAATCGGACGAAAAACTGATAGTGAATTGTAACGTTCAGAGCCTCCTAATGACGATGGAACACTCAAATTGCGTCCCGATTCAATACATCGTCCTCATCAGACTTGTCTCCATGGGTCTATTGCTACCTCGGGCACCTTATGGCCGTTCTGCTGTGAGTCAAAGATTTTCGAATCGGACGAAAAACTGATAGTGAATTGTAACATTCAGGGCCACCTAATGACGATGGACCACACAAATTGCGTCCCGATTCAGTACATCGTCCTCCAGCCGACCTGACTCCATGGGTCTATTGCTGCCTCGGGCACCTTATGGCCGTTCTGCTGTGAGTCTAGATTATCGAATGGGACGAAAAACTGATAGTGAATTGTAACGTTCAGGGCCACCTAATGACGATGGACCACACAAATTGCGTCCCGATTCAGTACATCGTCCTCCAGCCGACCTGACTCCATGGGTCTATTGCTGCCTCGGGCACCTTATGGCCGTTCTGCCGTGAGTCTAGATTATCGAATGGGACGAAAAACTGATAGTGAATTGTAACGTTCAGGGCCACCTAATGACGATGGATCACTCAAATTGCGTCCCGATTCTATACATCGTCCTCCAGCAGACTTGTCTCCATGGGCCTATTGCTGCCTCGGGCACCTTATGGCCGTTCTGCTGTGAGTCAAAGATTTTCGAATCGGACGAAAAACTGATAGTGAATTGTAACGTTCAGGGCCTCCTAATGACGATGGAACACTCAAATTGCGTCCCGATTCAATACATCGTCCTCCAGCAGACTTGTCTCCATGGGTCTATTGCTGCCTCGGGCACCTTATGGCCGTTCTGCTGTGAGTCAAAGATTTTCGAATCGGACGAAAAACTGATAGTGAATTGTAACTTTCAGGGCCTCCTAATGACGATGGGACACTCAAATTGCGTCCCGATTCAATACATCGTCCTCCAGCAGACTTGTCTCCATGGGTCTACTGCTGCCTCGGGCACCTTATGGCCGTTCTGCTGTGAGTCTAGATTATCGAATGGGACGAAAAACAGATAGTGAATTGTAACGTTCAGGGCCACCTAATGACGATGGATCACTCAAATTGCGTCCCGATTCAATACATCGTCCTCCAGCCGACTTGTCTCCATGGGTCTATTGCTGCCTCGGGCACCTTATGGTCGTTCTCCCGTGAGTCTAGATTATCGAATGGGACGAAAAACTGATAGTTAATTGTAACATTCAGGGCCGCCTAATGACGATGGAACATTCAAATCGCGTCCCGATTCAATACAACGTCCTCCAGCAGACTTGTCTCCATGGGTCTACTGCTGCCTCGGGCACCTTATGGCCGTTCTGCTGTGAGTCTAGATTATAGAATGGGATGAAAAACTGATAGTGAATTGTAACGTTCAGGGCCACCTAATGACGATGGATCACTCAAATTGCGTCCCGATTCAATACATCGTCCTCCAGCCGACTTGACTCCATGGGTCTATTGCTGCCTCGGGTACCTTGGGGCCGTTCTGCTGTGAGTCTAGATTATCGAATGGGACGAAAAACTGATAGTGAATTGTAACGTTCAGGGCCACCTAATGACGATGGATCACTCAAATTGCGTCCCGATTCAATACATCGTCCTCCAGCAGACTTGTCTCCATGGGTCTATTGCTGCCTCGGGCACCTTATGGCCGTTCTGTTGTGAGTCAAAGATTTTCAAATCGGACGAAAAACTGATAGTTAATTGTAACGTTCAGGGCCTCCTAATGACGATGGATCATTGAAATTGCGTCCCGATTCAATACATCGTCCTCCAGCAGACTGCCTCGGGCACCTTATGGCCGTTCTGCTGTGAGTCAAAGATTTTCGAATCGGACGAAAAACTGATAGTGAATTGTAACATTCAGGGCCACCAAATGACGATGGATCACTCAAATTACCTCACGATTCAATACATCGTCCTCCAGCAGACTTGTCTCCATGGGTCTATTGCTGCCTCGGGCACCTTATGGCCGTTCTTCTGTGAGTCAAAGATTTTCGAATCGGACGAAAAACGGATAGTGAATTGTAACATTCAGGGCCACCTAATGACGATGGACCACGCAAATTGCGTCCCGATTCAATACATCGTCCTCCAGCAGACTTGTCTCCATGGGTCTATTGCTGCCTCGAGCACCTTATGGTCGTTCTCCCGTGAGTCTAGATTATCGAATGGGACGAAAAACTGATAGTTAATTGTAACATTCAGGGCCGCCTAATGACGATGGAACATTCAAATCGCGTCCCGATTCAAAACATCGTCCTCCAGCCGACTTGACTCCATGGGTCTATTGCTGCCTCGGGCACCTTATGGCCGTTCTGCTGTGAGCCTAGATTATCGAATGGGATGAAAAACTGATAGTGAATTGTAACGTTCAGGGCCACCTAATGACGATGGATCACTCAAATTGCGTCCCGATTCAATACATCGTCCTCATCAGACTTGTCTCCATGGGTCTATTGCTGCCTCGGGCACCTTATGGCCGTTCTGCTGTGAGTCAAAGATTTTCGAATCGGACGAAAAACTGATAGTGAATTGTAACATTCAGGGCCACCTAATGACGATGGACCACACAAATTGCGTCCCGATTCAGTACATCGTCCTCCAGCCGACCTGACTCCATGGGTCTATTGCTGCCTCGGGCACCTTATGGCCGTTCTGCTGTGAGTCTAGATTATCGAATGGGACGAAAAACTGATAGTGAATTGTAACGTTCAGGGCCACCTAATGACGATGGACCACACAAATTGCGTCCCGATTCAGTACATCGTCCTCCAGCCGACCTGACTCCATGGGTCTATTGCTGCCTCGGGCACCTTATGGCCGTTCTGCTGTGAGTCTAGATTATCGAATGGGACGAAAAACTGATAGTGAATTGTAACGTTCAGGGCCACCTAATGACGATGGATCACTCAAATTGCGTCCCGATTCAATACATCGTCCTCCAGCAGACTTGTCTCCATGGGTCTATTGCTGCCTCGGGCACCTTATGGCCGTTCTGCTGTGAGTCAAAGATTTTCGAATCGGACGAAAAACGGATAGTGAATTGTAACATTCAGGGCCACCTAATGACGATGGACCACGCAAATTGCGTCCCGATTCAATACATCGTCCTCCAGCAGACTTGACTCCATGGGTCTATTGCTGACTCGAGCACCTTATGGTCGTTCTCCCGTGAGTCTAGATTATCGAATGGGACGAAAAACTGATAGTTAATTGTAACATTCAGGGCCGCCTAATGACGATGGAACATTCAAATCGCGTCCCGATTCAAAACATCGTCCTCCAGCCGACTTGACTCCATGGGGCTATTGCTGCCTCGGGCACCTTATGGCCGTTCTGCTGTGAGCCTAGATTATCGAATGGGATGAAAAACTGATAGTGAATTGTAACGTTCAGGGCCACCTAATGACGATGGATCACTCAAATTGCGTCCCGATTCAGTACATCGTCCTCCAGCCGACCTGACTCCATGGGTCTATTGCTGCCTCGGCCACCTTATGGCAGTCCTGCTGTTACTCAAAGATTTTCGAATCGGACGAAAAACTGATAGTGAATTGTAACGTTCAGGGCCTCCTAATGACTATGGAACACTCAAATTGCGTCCCGATTCAATACATCGTCCTCATCAGACTTGTCTCCATGGGTCTATTGCTGCCTCGGGCACCTTATGGCCGTTCTGCTGTGAGTCAAAGATTTTCGAATCGGACGAAAAACTGATAGTGAATTGTAACATTCAGGGCCACCTAATGACGATGGACCACACAAATTGCGTCCCGATTCAGTACATCGTCCTCCAGCCGACCTGACTCCATGGGTCTATTGCTGCCTCGGGCACCTTATGGCCGTTCTGCTGTGAGTCTAGATTATCGAATGGGACGAAAAACTGATAGTGAATTGTAACGTTCAGGGCCACCTAATGACGATGGACCACACAAATTGCGTCCCGATTCAGTACATCGTCCTCCAGCCGACCTGACTCCATGGGTCTATTGCTGCCTCGGGCACCTTATGGCCGTTCTGCTGTGAGTCTAGATTATCGAATGGGACGAAAAACTGATAGTGAATTGTAACGTTCAGGGCCACCTAATGACGATGGATCACTCAAATTGCGTCCCGATTCAATACATCGTCCTCCAGCCGACTTGTCTCCATGGGTCTATTGCTGCCTCGGGCACCTTATGGTCGTTCTCCCGTGAGTCTAGATTATCGAATGGGACGAAAAACTGATAGTTAATTGTAACATTCAGGGCCGCCTAATGACGATGGAACATTCAAATCGCGTCCCGATTCAATACAACGTCCTCCAGCAGACTTGTCTCCATGGGTCTACTGCTGCCTCGGGCACCTTATGGCCGTTCTGCTGTGAGTCTAGATTATAGAATGGGATGAAAAACTGATAGTGAATTGTAACGTTCAGGGCCACCTAATGACGATGGATCACTCAAATTGCGTCCCGATTCAATACATCGTCCTCCAGCCGACTTGACTCCATGGGTCTATTGCTGCCTCGGGTACCTTGGGGCCGTTCTGCTGTGAGTCTAGATTATCGAATGGGACGAAAAACTGATAGTGAATTGTAACGTTCAGGGCCACCTAATGACGATGGATCACTCAAATTGCGTCCCGATTCAATACATCGTCCTCCAGCAGACTTGTCTCCATGGGTCTATTGCTGCCTCGGGCACCTTATGGTCGTTCTTCCGTGAGTCTACGTTACCGAATGGGACGAAAAACTGATAGTTAATTGTATCATTCAGTCCTCCTAATGACGATGGAATCTTCAAATTGTGTCCCGATTCAATACATCGTCCTCCAGCAGACTTGTCTCCATGGGTCTATTGCTGCCTCGGGCACCTTATGGCCGTTCTGTTGTGAGTCAAAGATTTTCAAATCGGACGAAAAACTGATAGTTAATTGTAACGTTCAGGGCCTCCTAATGACGATGGATCATTGAAATTGCGTCCCGATTCAATACATCGTCCTCCAGCAGACTGCCTCGGGCACCTTATGGCCGTTCTGCTGTGAGTCAAAGATTTTCGAATCGGACGAAAAACTGATAGTGAATTGTAACATTCAGGGCCACCAAATGACGATGGATCACTCAAATTACCTCACGATTCAATACATCGTCCTCCAGCAGACTTGTCTCCATGGGTCTATTGCTGCCTCGGGCACCTTATGGCCGTTCTTCTGTGAGTCAAAGATTTTCGAATCGGAC
The DNA here is from genome assembly GCF_023864275.1 of Schistocerca cancellata. Classification (NCBI taxonomy): domain Eukaryota; kingdom Metazoa; phylum Arthropoda; class Insecta; order Orthoptera; family Acrididae; genus Schistocerca; species Schistocerca cancellata. Next base: position 331,458 of record NC_064631.1, read on the forward strand.
GAAAAACGGATAGTGAATTGTAACATTCAGGGCCACCTAATGACGATGGACCACGCAAATTGCGTCCCGATTCAATACATCGTCCTCCAGCAGACTTGTCTCCATGGGTCTATTGCTGCCTCGAGCACCTTATGGTCGTTCTCCCGTGAGTCTAGATTATCGAATGGGACGAAAAACTGATAGTTAATTGTAACATTCAGGGCCGCCTAATGACGATGGAACATTCAAATCGCGTCCCGATTCAAAACATCGTCCTCCAGCCGACTTGACTCCATGGGTCTATTGCTGCCTCGGGCACCTTATGGCCGTTCTGCTGTGAGCCTAGATTATCGAATGGGATGAAAAACTGATAGTGAATTGTAACGTTCAGGGCCACCTAATGACGATGGATCACTCAAATTGCGTCCCGATTCAATACATCGTCCTCATCAGACTTGTCTCCATGGGTCTATTGCTGCCTCGGGCACCTTATGGCCGTTCTGCTGTGAGTCAAAGATTTTCGAATCGGACGAAAAACTGATAGTGAATTGTAACATTCAGGGCCACCTAATGACGATGGACCACACAAATTGCGTCCCGATTCAGTACATCGTCCTCCAGCCGACCTGACTCCATGGGTCTATTGCTGCCTCGGGCACCTTATGGCCGTTCTGCTGTGAGTCTAGATTATCGAATGGGACGAAAAACTGATAGTGAATTGTAACGTTCAGGGCCACCTAATGACGATGGACCACACAAATTGCGTCCCGATTCAGTACATCGTCCTCCAGCCGACCTGACTCCATGGGTCTATTGCTGCCTCGGGCACCTTATGGCCGTTCTGCTGTGAGTCTAGATTATCGAATGGGACGAAAAACTGATAGTGAATTGTAACGTTCAGGGCCACCTAATGACGATGGATCACTCAAATTGCGTCCCGATTCAATACATCGTCCTCCAGCAGACTTGTCTCCATGGGTCTATTGCTGCCTCGGGCACCTTATGGCCGTTCTGCTGTGAGTCAAAGATTTTCGAATCGGACGAAAAACGGATAGTGAATTGTAACATTCAGGGCCACCTAATGACGATGGACCACGCAAATTGCGTCCCGATTCAATACATCGTCCTCCAGCAGACTTGACTCCATGGGTCTATTGCTGACTCGAGCACCTTATGGTCGTTCTCCCGTGAGTCTAGATTATCGAATGGGACGAAAAACTGATAGTTAATTGTAACATTCAGGGCCGCCTAATGACGATGGAACATTCAAATCGCGTCCCGATTCAAAACATCGTCCTCCAGCCGACTTGACTCCATGGGTCTATTGCTGCCTCGGGCACCTTATGGCCGTTCTGCTGTGAGCCTAGATTATCGAATGGGATGAAAAACTGATAGTGAATTGTAACGTTCAGGGCCACCTAATGACGATGGATCACTCAAATTGCGTCCCGATTCAATACATCGTCCTCCAGCAGACTTGTCTCCATGCGTCTATTGCTGCCTCGGACCTTATGGCCGTTCTGCTGTGAGTCAAAGATTTTCGAATCGGACGAAAAACTGATAGTGAATTGTAACGTTCAGGGCCACCTAATGACGATGGATCACTCAAATTGCGTCCCGATTCAATACATTGTCCTCCAGCGGACTGTCTCCATGGGTCAATTGCAGCCTCGGGCACCTTATGGCCGTTCTGCTGTGACTCAAAGATTTTCGAATCGGACGAAAAACTGATAGTGAATTGTAACGTTCAGGGCCACCTAATGACGATGGATCACTCAAATTGCGTCCCGATTCAAAACATCGTCCTCCAGCCGACTTGACTCCATGGGTCTATTGCTGCCTCGGGCACCTTATGGCCGTTCTGCTGTGAGTCTAGATTATCGAATGGGACGAAAAACAGATAGTGAATTGTAACGATCAGGGCCTCCTAATGACGATGGATCACTCAAATTGCGTCCCGATTCAATACATCGTCCTCCAGCAGACTTGTCTCCATGGGTCTACTGCTGCCTCGGGCACCTTATGGCCGTTCTGCTGTGAGTCTAGATTATCGAATGGGACGAAAAACAGATAGTGAATTGTAACGTTCAGGGCCACCTAATGACGATGGATGACTCAAATTGCGTCCCGATTCAATACATCGTCCTCCGGCAGACTTGTCTCCATGGGTCTATTGCTTCCTCGGGCACCTTATGGCCGATCTGCTGTGAGTCAAAGATTTTCGAATCGGACGAAAAACTGATAGTGAATTGTTACGTTCAGGGCCACCTAATGACGAGGGAACACTCAAATTGCGTCCCGATTCAATACATCGTCCTCCAGCCGACTTGTCTCCATGGGTCTATTGCTTCCTCGGGAACCTTATGGCCGTTCTGCTGTGAGTCAAAGATTTTCGAATCGGACGAAAAACTGATAGTGAATTGTAACGTTCAGGGCCACCTAATGACGATGGATCACTCAAATTGCGTCCCGATTCAATACATCGTCCTCCAGCCGACTTGTCTCCATGGGTCTATTGCTGCCTCGGGCACCTTATGGTCGTACTCCCGTGAGTCTAGATTATCGAATGGGACGAAAAACTGATAGTTAATTGTAACATTCAGGGCCGCCTAATGACGATGGAACATTCAAATCGCGTCCCGATTCAATACAACGTCCTCCAGCAGACTTGTCTCCATGGGTCTGTTGCTGCCTCGGGCACCTTATGGCCGTTCTGCTGTGAGTCAAAGATTTTTGAATCGGACGAAAAACTAATAGTGAATTGTAACGTTCAGGGCCACCTAATGACGATGGATCACTCAAATTGCGTCCCGATTCAATACATCGTCCTCCAGCCGACTTGACTCCATGGGTCTATTGCTGCCTCGGGTACCTTGGGGCCGTTCTGCTGTGAGTCTAGATTATCGAATGGGACGAAAAACTGATAGTGAATTGTAACGTTCAGGGCCTCCTAATGACGATGGATCACTCAAATTGCGTCCCGATTCAGTACATCGTCCTCCAGCAGACTTGTCTCCATGGGTCTACTGCTGCCTCGGGCACCTTATGGCCGTTCTGCTGTGAGTCTAGATTATCGAATGGGACGAAAAACTGATAGTGAATTGTAACGTTCAGGGCCTCCTAATGACGATGGAACACTCAAATTGCGTCCCGATTCAATACATCGTCCTCCAGCAGACTCTTCTCCTTGGGTCTATTGCTGCCTGGGGCACCTTATGGTCGTTCTCCCGTGAGTCTAGGTTATCGAATGGGACGAAAAACTGATAGTGAATTGTAACGTTCAGGGCCTCCTAATGACGATGGAACACTCAAATTGCGTCCCGATTCAATACATCGTCCTCCAGCAGACATGACTTCATGGGTCTATTGCTGCCTCGGGCACCTTATGGCCGTTCTGCTGTGAGTCAAAGATTTTCGAATCGGACGAAAAACTGATAGTGAATTGTAACTTTCAGGACCACCTAATGACCATGGTTCACTCAAATTGCGTCCCGATTCAATACATCTTCCTCCAGCAGACTTGCCTCCATGGGTCGATTGCTGCCTCGGGCACCTTATGACCGTTCTGTTGTGAGTCAAAGATTTTCGAATCGGACGAAAAACTGATAGTGAATTGTTACATTCAGGGCCACCTAATGACGATGGACCACACAAATTGCGTCCCGATTCAGTACATCGTCCACTAGCCGACTTGACTCAATGGGACTATTGCTGCCTCGGGCACCTTATGGCCGTTCTGCTGTGAGCCTAGATTATCGAATGGGATGAAAAACTGATAGTGAATTGTAACGTTCAGGGCCACCTAATGACGATGGATCACTCAAATTGCGTCCCGATTCAATACATCGTCCTCCAGCAAACTTGTCTCCATGGGTCTATTGCTGCCTCGGGCACCTTATGGCAGTCCTGCTGTGACTCAAAGATTTTCGAATCGGACGAAAAACTGATAGTGAATTGTAACGTTCAGGGCCTCCTGATGACGATGGAACACTCAAATTGCGTCCCGATTCAATACATCGTCCTCATCAGACTTGTCTCCATGGGTCTATTGCTACCTCGGGCACCTTATGGCCGTTCTGCTGTGAGTCAAAGATTTTCGAATCGGATGAAAAACTGATAGTGAATTGTAACATTCAGGGCCACCTAATGACGATGGACCACACAAATTGCGTCCCGATTCAGTACATCGTCCTCCAGCCGACCTGACTCCATGGGTCTATTGCTGCCTCGGGCACCTTATGGCCGTTCTGCTGTGAGTCTAGATTATCGAATGGGACGAAAAACTGATAGTGAATTGTAACGTTCAGGGCCACCTAATGACGATGGACCACACAAATTGCGTCCCGATTCAGTACATCGTCCTCCAGCCGACCTGACTCCATGGGTCTATTGCTGCCTCGGGCACCTTATGGCCGTTCTGCTGTGAGTCTAGATTATCGAATGGGACGAAAAGCTGATAGTGAATTGTAACGTTCAGGGCCACCTAATGACGATGGATCACTCAAATTGCGGCCCGATTCTATACATCGTCCTCCAGCAGACTTGTCTCCATGGGTCTATTGCTGCCTCGGGCACCTTATGGCCGTTCTGCTGTGAGTCAAAGATTTTCGAATCGGACGAAAAACTGATAGTGAATTGTAACGTTCAGGGCCTCCTAATGACGATGGAACACTCAAATTGCGTCCCGATTCAATACATCGTCCTCCAGCAGACTTGTCTCCATGGGTCTATTGCTGCCTCGGGCACCTTATGGCCGTTCTGCTGTGAGTCAAAGATTTTCGAATCGGACGAAAAACTGATAGTGAATTGTAACTTTCAGGGCCTCCTAATGACGATGGGACACTCAAATTGCGTCCCGATTCAATACATCGTCCTCCAGCAGACTTGTCTCCATGGGTCTACTGCTGCCTCGGGCACCTTATGGCCGTTCTGCTGTGAGTCTAGATTATCGAATGGGACGAAAAACATATAGTGAATTGTAACGTTCAGGGCCACCTAATGACGATGGATCACTCAAATTGCGTCCCGATTCAATACATCGTCCTCCGGCAGACTTGTCTCCATGGGTCGATTGCTGCCTCGGGCACCTTATGGCCGATCTGCTGTGAGTCAAAGATTTTCGAATCGGACGAAAAACTGATAGTGAATTGTAACGTTCAGGGCCACCTAATGACGAGGGATCACTCAAATTGCGTCCCGATTCAATACATCGTCCTCCAGCCGACTTGTCTCCATGGGTCTATTGCTTCCTCGGGAACCTTATGGCCGTTCTGCTGTGAGTCAAAGATTTTCGAATCGGACGAAAAACTGATAGTGACTTGTAACGTTCAGGGCCACCTAATGACGATGGATCACTCAAATTGCGTCCCGATTCAATACATCGTCCTCCAGCCGACTTGTCTCCATGGGTCTATTGCTGCCTCGGGCACCTTATGGTCGTTCTTCCGTGAGTCTAGATTATCGAATGGGACGAAAAACTGATAGTTAATTGTAACATTCAGGGCCGCCTAATGACGATGGAACATTCAAATCGCGTCCCGATTCAATACAACGTCCTCCAGCAGACTTGTCTCCATGGGTCTACTGCTGCCTCGGACACCTTATGGCCGTTCTGCTGTGAGTCTAGATTATAGAATGGGATGAAAAACTGATAGTGAATTGTAACGTTCAGGGCCACCTAATGACGATGGATCACTCAAATTGCGTCCCGATTCAATACATCGTCCTCCAGCCGACTTGACTCCATGGGTCTATTGCTGCCTCGGGTACCTTGGGGCCGTTCTGCTGTGAGTCTAGATTATCGAATGGGACGAAAAACTGATAGTGAATTGTAACGTTCAGGGCCACCTAATGACGATGGATCACTCAAATTGCGTCCCGATTCAATACATTGTCCTCCAGCGGACTGTCTCCATGGGTCAATTGCAGCCTCGGGCACCTTATGGCCGTTCTGCTGTGACTCAAAGATTTTCGAATCGGACGAAAAACTGATAGTGAATTGTAACGTTCAGGGCCACCTAATGACGATGGATCACTCAAATTGCGTCCCGATTCAAAACATCGTCCTCCAGCCGACTTGACTCCATGGGTCTATTGCTGCCTCGGGCACCTTATGGCCGTTCTGCTGTGAGTCTAGATTATCGAATGGGACGAAAAACAGATAGTGAATTGTAACGATCAGGGCCTCCTAATGACGATGGATCACTCAAATTGCGTCCCGATTCAATACATCGTCCTCCAGCAGACTTGTCTCCATGGGTCTACTGCTGCCTCGGGCACCTTATGGCCGTTCTGCTGTGAGTCTAGATTATCGAATGGGACGAAAAACAGATAGTGAATTGTAACGTTCAGGGCCACCTAATGACGATGGATCACTCAAATTGCGTCCCGATTCAATACATCGTCCTCCGGCAGACTTGTCTCCATGGGTCTATTGCTTCCTCGGGCACCTTATGGCCGATCTGCTGTGAGTCAAAGATTTTCGAATCGGACGATAAACTGATAGTGAATTGTTACGTTCAGGGCCACCTAATGACGAGGGAACACTCAAATTGCGTCCCGATTCAATACATCGTCCTCCAGCCGACTTGCCTCCATGGGTCTATTGCTTCCTCGGGAACCTTATGGCCGTTCTGCTGTGAGTCAAAGATTTTCGAATCGGACGAAAAACTGATAGTGAATTGTAACGTTCAGGGCCACCTAATGACGATGGATCACTCAAATTGCGTCCCGATTCAATACATCGTCCTCCAGCCGACTTGTCTCCATGGGTCTATTGCTGCCTCGGGCACCTTATGGTCGTACTCCCGTGAGTCTAGATTATCGAATGGGACGAAAAACTGATAGTTAATTGTAACATTCAGGGCCGCCTAATGACGATGGAACATTCAAATCGCGTCCCGATTCAATACAACGTCCTCCAGCAGACTTGTCTCCATGGGTCTGTTGCTGCCTCGGGCACCTTATGGCCGTTCTGCTGTGAGTCAAAGATTTTTGAATCGGACGAAAAACTAATAGTGAATTGTAACGTTCAGGGCCACCTAATGACGATGGATCACTCAAATTGCGTCCCGATTCAATACATCGTCCTCCAGCCGACTTGACTCCATGGGTCTATTGCTGCCTCGGGTACCTTGGGGCCGTTCTGCTGTGAGTCTAGATTATCGAATGGGACGAAAAACTGATAGTGAATTGTAACGTTCAGGGCCTCCTAATGACGATGGATCACTCAAATTGCGTCCCGATTCAGTACATCGTCCTCCAGCAGACTTGTCTCCATGGGTCTACTGCTGCCTCGGGCACCTTATGGCCGTTTTGCTGTGAGTCTAGATTATCGAATGGGACGAAAAACTGATAGTGAATTGTAACGTTCAGGGCCTCCTAATGACGATGGAACACTCAAATTGCGTCCCGATTCAATACATCGTCCTCCAGCAGACTCTTCTCCTTGGGTCTATTGCTGCCTGGGGCACCTTATGGTCGTTCTCCCGTGAGTCTAGGTTATCGAATAGGACGAAAAACTGATAGTGAATTGTAACGTTCAGGGCCTCCTAATGACGATGGAACACTCAAATTGCGTCCCGATTCAATACATCGTCCTCCAGCAGACATGACTTCATGGGTCTATTGCTGCCTCGGGCACCTTATGGCCGTTCTGCTGTGAGTCAAAGATTTTCGAATCGGACGAAAAACTGATAGTGAATTGTAACTTTCAGGACCACCTAATGACCATGGTTCACTCAAATTGCGTCCCGATTCAATACATCTTCCTCCAGCAGACTTGCCTCCATGGGTCGATTGCTGCCTCGGGCACCTTATGGCCGTTCTGCTGTGAGTCAAAGATTTTCGAATCGGACGAAAAACTGATAGTGAATTGTAACATTCAGGGCCACCTAATGACGATGGACCACACAAATTGCGTCCCGATTCAGTACATCGTCCACTAGCCGACTTGACTCAATGGGACTATTGCTGCCTCGGGCACCTTATGGCCGTTCTGCTGTGAGCCTAGATTATCGAATGGGATGAAAAACTGATAGTGAATTGTAACGTTCAGGGCCACCTAATGACGATGGATCACTCAAATTGCGTCCCGATTCAATACATCGTCCTCCAGCAAACTTGTCTCCATGGGTCTATTGCTGCCTCGGGCACCTTATGGCAGTCCTGCTGTGACTCAAAGATTTTCGAATCGGACGAAAAACTGATAGTGAATTGTAACGTTCAGGGCCTCCTAATGACGATGGAACACTCAAATTGCGTCCCGATTCAATACATCGTCCTCATCAGACTTGTCTCCATGGGTCTATTGCTACCTCGGGCACCTTATGGCCGTTCTGCTGTGAGTCAAAGATTTTCGAATCGGATGAAAAACTGATAGTGAATTGTAACATTCAGGGCCACCTAATGACGATGGACCACACAAATTGCGTCCCGATTCAGTACATCGTCCTCCAGCCGACCTGACTCCATGGGTCTATTGCTGCCTCGGGCACCTTATGGCCGTTCTGCTGTGAGTCTAGATTATCGAATGGGACGAAAAACTGATAGTGAATTGTAACGTTCAGGGCCACCTAATGACGATGGACCACACAAATTGCGTCCCGATTCAGTACATCGTCCTCCAGCCGACCTGACTCCATGGGTCTATTGCTGCCTCGGGCACCTTATGGCCGTTCTGCTGTGAGTCTAGATTATCGAATGGGACGAAAAGCTGATAGTGAATTGTAACGTTCAGGGCCACCTAATGACGATGGATCACTCAAATTGCGGCCCGATTCTATACATCGTCCTCCAGCAGACTTGTCTCCATGGGTCTATTGCTGCCTCGGGCACCTTATGGCCGTTCTGCTGTGAGTCAAAGATTTTCGAATCGGACGAAAAACTGATAGTGAATTGTAACGTTCAGGGCCTCCTAATGACGATGGAACACTCAAATTGCGTCCCGATTCAATACATCGTCCTCCAGCAGACTTGTCTCCATGGGTCTATTGCTGCCTCGGGCACCTTATGGCCGTTCTGCTGTGAGTCAAAGATTTTCGAATCGGACGAAAAACTGATAGTGAATTGTAACTTTCAGGGCCTCCTAATGACGATGGGACACTCAAATTGCGTCCCGATTCAATACATCGTCCTCCAGCAGACTTGTCTCCATGGGTCTACTGCTGCCTCGGGCACCTTATGGCCGTTCTGCTGTGAGTCTAGATTATCGAATGGGACGAAAAACATATAGTGAATTGTAACGTTCAGGGCCACCTAATGACGATGGATCACTCAAATTGCGTCCCGATTCAATACATCGTCCTCCGGCAGACTTGTCTCCATGGGTCGATTGCTGCCTCGGGCACCTTATGGCCGATCTGCTGTGAGTCAAAGATTTTCGAATCGGACGAAAAACTGATAGTGAATTGTTACGTTCAGGGCCACCTAATGACGAGGGATCACTCAAATTGCGTCCCGATTCAATACATCGTCCTCCAGCCGACTTGTCTCCATGGGTCTATTGCTTCCTCGGGAACCTTATGGCCGTTCTGCTGTGAGTCAAAGATTTTCGAATCGGACGAAAAACTGATAGTGAATTGTAACGTTCAGGGCCACCTAATGACGATGGATCACTCAAATTGCGTCCCGATTCAATACATCGTCCTCCAGCCGACTTGTCTCCATGGGTCTATTGCTGCCTCGGGCACCTTATGGTCGTTCTTCCGTGAGTCTAGATTATCGAATGGGACGAAAAACTGATAGTTAATTGTAACATTCAGGGCCGCCTAATGACGATGGAACATTCAAATCGCGTCCCGATTCAATACAACGTCCTCCAGCAGACTTGTCTCCATGGGTCTACTGCTGCCTCGGGCACCTTATGGCCGTTCTGCTGTGAGTCTAGATTATAGAATGGGATGAAAAACTGATAGTGAATTGTAACGTTCAGGGCCACCTAATGACGATGGATCACTCAAATTGCGTCCCGATTCAATACATCGTCCTCCAGCCGACTTGACTCCATGGGTCTATTGCTGCCTCGGGTACCTTGGGGCCGTTCTGCTGTGAGTCTAGATTATCGAATGGGACGAAAAACTGATAGTGAATTGTAACGTTCAGGGCCACCTAATGACGATGGATCACTCAAATTGCGTCCCGATTCAATACATCGTCCTCCAGCAGACTTGTCTCCATGGGTCTATTGCTGCCTCGGGCACCTTATGGCCGTTCTGTTGTGAGTCAAAGATTTTCAAATCGGACGAAAAACTGATAGTTAATTGTAACGTTCAGGGCCTCCTAATGACGATGGATCATTCAAATTGCGTCCCGATTCAATACATCGTCCTCCAGCAGACTGCCTCGGGCACCTTATGGCCGTTCTGCTGTGAGTCAAAGATTTTCGAATCGGACGAAAAACTGATAGTGAATTGTAACATTCAGGGCCACCTAATGACGATGGATCACTCAAATTACCTCACGATTCAATACATCGTCCTCCAGCAGACTTGTCTCCATGGGTCTATTGCTGCCTCGGGCACCTTATGGCCGTTCTTCTGTGAGTCAAAAATTTTCGAATCGGACGAAAAACGGATAGTGAATTGTAACATTCAGGGCCACCTAATGACGATAGACCACGCAAATTGCGTCCCGATTCAATACATCGTCCTCCAGCAGACTTGACTCCATGGGTCTATTGCTGCCTCGGGCACCTTATGGTCGTTCTCCCGTGAGTCTAGATTATCGAATGGGACGAAAAACTGATAGTTAATTGTAACATTCAGGGCCGCCTAATGACGATGGAACATTCAAATCGCGTCCCGATTCAAAACATCGTCCTCCAGCCGACTTGACTCCATGGGTCTATTGCTGCCTCGGGTACCTTATGGCCGTTCTGCTGTGAGTCTAGATTATCGAATGGGACGAAAAACAGATAGTGAATTGTAACGTTCAGGGCCACCTAATGACGATGGATCACTCAAATTGCGTCCCGATTCAATACATCGTCCTCCGGCAGACTTGTCTCCATGGGTCGATTGCTGCCTCGGGCACCTTATGGCCGATCTGCTGTGAGTCAAAGATTATCGAATGGGACGAAAAACTGATAGTGAATTGTTACGTTCAGGGCCACCTAATGACGAGGGATCACTCAAATTGCGTCCCGATTCAATACATCGTCCTCCAGCCGACTTGTCTCCATGGGTCTATTGCTTCCTCGGGAACCTTATGGCCGTTCTGCTGTGAGTCAAAGATTTTCGAATCGGACGAAAAACTGATAGTGAATTGTAACGTTCAGGGCCACCTAATGACGATGGATCACTCAAATCGCGTCCCGATTCAATACATCGTCCTCCAGCCGACTTGTCTCCATGGGTCTATTGCTGCCTCGGGCATCTTATGGTCGTTCTCCCGTGAGTCTAGATAATGGAATGGGACGAAAAACTGATAGTTAATTGTAACATTCAGGGCCGCCTAATGACGATGGAACATTCAAATCGCGTCCCGATTCAATACAACGTCCTCCAGCAGACTTGTCTCCATGGGTCGATTGCTGCCTCGGGCACCTTATGGCCGTTCTGCTGTGGGTCAAAGATTTTTGAATCGGACGAAAAACTGATAGTGAATTGTAACGTTCAGGGCCACCTAATGACGATGGATCACTCAAATTGCGTCCCGATTCAATACATTGTCCTCCAGCAGACTGTCTCCATGGGTCTATTGCAGCCACGGGCACCTTATGGCCGTTCTGCTGTGACTCAAAGATTTTCGAATCGGACGAAAAACTGATAGTGAATTGTAACGTTCAGGGCCTCCTAATGACGATGGATCACTCAAATTGCGTCCCGATTCAATACATCGTCCTCCAGCCGACTTGACTCCATGGGTCTATTGCTGCCTCGGGTACCTTGGGGCCGTTCTGCTGTGAGTCTAGATTATCGAATGGGACGAAAAACTGATAGTGAATTGTAACGTTCAGGGCCTCCTAATGACGATGGATCACTCAAATTGCGTCCCGATTCAATACATCGTCCTCCAGCAGACTTGTCTCCATGGGTCTACTGCTGCCTCGGGCACCTTATGGCCGTTCTGCTGTGAGTCTAGATTATCGAATGGGACGAAAAACTGATAGTGAATTGTAACGTTCAGGGCCACCTAATGACGATGGATCACTCAAATTGCGTCCCGATTCAATACATCGTCCTCCAGCAGACTTGTCTCCATGGGTCTATTGCTGCCCCGGGCACCTTATGGCCGTTCTGCTGTGAGTCAAAGATTTTCGAATCGGACGAAAAACCGATAGTTAATTGTAACGTTCAGGGCCTCCTAATGACGATGGAACACTCAAATTGCGTCCCGATTAAAAAAACATTGTCCTACAGCAGACTTGTCTCCATGTGTCTATTGCTGCCTCGGGCACCTTATGGCCGTTCGGCTGTGAGTCAAAGATTTTCGAATCGGACGAAAAACTGATAGTGAATTGTAACGTTCAGGGCCACCTAATGACGATGGATCACTCAAATTGCGTCCCGATTCAATACATCGTCCTCCAGCAGACTTGTCTCCATGGGTCTATTGCTGCCTCGGGCACCTTATGGTCGTTCTCCCGTGAGTCTAGGTTATCGAATGGGACGAAAAACTGATAGTTAATTGTATCATTCAGTCCTCCTAATGACGATGGAATCTTCAAATTGTGTCCCGATTCAATACATCGTCCTCCAGCAGACTTGTCTCCATGGGTCTATTGCTGCCTCGGGCACCTTATGGCCGTTCTGTTGTGAGTCAAAGATTTTCAAATCGGACGAAAAACTGATAGTTAATTGTAACGTTCAGGGCCTCCTAATGACGATGGATCATTCAAATTGCGTCCCGATTCAATACATCGTCCTCCAGCAGACTGCCTCGGGCACCTTATGGCCGTTCTGCTGTGAGTCAAAGATTTTCGAATCGGACGAAAAACTGATAGTGAATTGTAACATTCAGGGCCACCTAATGACGATGGATCACTCAAATTACCTCACGATTCAATACATCGTCCTCCAGCAGACTTGTCTCCATGGGTCTATTGCTCCCTCGGGCACCTTATGGCCGTTCTTCTGTGAGTCAAAGAATTTCGAATCGGACGAAAAACGGATAGTGAATTGTAACATTCAGGGCCACCTAATGACGATGGACCACGCAAATTGCGTCCCGATTCAATACATCGTCCTCCAGCAGACTTGACTCCATGGGTCTATTGCTGCCTCGGGCACCTTATGGTCGTTCTCCCGTGAGTCTAGATTATCGAATGGGACGAAAAACTGATAGTTAATTGTAACATTCAGGGCCGCCTAATGACGATGGAACATTCAAATCGCGTCCCGATTCAAAACATCGTCCTCCAGGCGACTTGACTCCATGGGTCTATTGCTGCCTCGGGTACCTTATGGCCGTTCTGCTGTGAGTCTAGATTATCGAATGGGACGAAAAACTGATAGTGAATTGTAACATTCAGGGCCTCCTAATGACGATGGATCACTCAAATTGCGTCCCGATTCAATACATCGTCCTCCAGCAGACTTGTCTCCATGGGTCTACTGCTGCCTCGGGCACCTTATGGCCGTTCTGCAGTGAGTCTAGATTATCGAATGGGACGAAAAACTGATAGTGAATTGTAACGTTCAGGGCCTCCTAATGACGATGGAACACTAAAATTGCGTCCCGATTCAATACATCGTCCTCCAGCACACTTGACTTCATGGGTCTATTGCTGCCTCGGGCACCTTATGGCCGTTCTGCTGTGAGTCAAAGATTTTCGAATCGGACGAAAAACTGATACTGAATTGTAACTTTCAGGACCACCTAATGACGATGGATCACTCAAATTGCGTCCCGATTCAATACATCTTCCTCCAGCAGACTTGCCTCCATGGGTCGATTGCTGCCTCGGGCACCTTATGGCCGTTCTGCTGTGAGTCAAAGATTTTCGAATCGGACGAAAAACTGATAGTGAATTGTAACATTCAGGGCCACCTAATGACGATGGACCACACAAATTGCGTCCCGATTCAGTACATCGTCCACTAGCCGACTTGACTCAATGGGACTATTGCTGCCTCGGGCACCTTATGGCCGTTCTGCTGTGAGTCAAAGATTTTCGAATCGGACGAAAAACTGATAGTGAATTGTAACTTTCAGGGCCTCCTAATGACGATGGGACACTCAAATTGCGTCCCGATTCAATACATCGTCCTCCAGCAGACTTGTCTCCATGCGTCTATTGCTGCCTCGGACCTTATGGCCGTTCTGCTGTGAGTCAAAGATTTTCGAATCGGACGAAAAACTGATAGTGGATTGTAACGTTCAGGGCCACCTAATGACGATGGATCACTCAAATTGCGTCCCGATTCAATACATTGTCCTCCAGCGGACTGTCTCCATGGGTCTATTGCAGCCTCGGGCACCTTATGGCCGTTCTGCTGTGACTCAAAGATTTTCGAATCGGACGAAAAACTGATAGTGAATTGTAACGTTCAGGGCCACCTAATGACGATGGATCACTCAAATTGCGTCCCGATTCAATACATCGTCCTCCAGCAGACTTGTCTCCATGGGTCTATTGCTACCTCGGGTACCTTATGGTCGTTCTCCCGTGAGTCTAGGTTACCGAATGGGACGAAAAACTGATAGTTAATTGTATCATTCAGTCCTCCTAATGACGATGGAACCTTCAAATTGTGTCCCGATTCAATACATCGTCCTCCAGCAGACTTGTCTCCATGGGTCTATTGCTGCCTCGGGCACCTTGTGGCCGTTCTGCTGTGAGTCAAAGATTTTCGAATCGGACGAAAAACTGATAGTGAATTGTATCTTTCAGGGCCACCTAATGACGATGGATCACTCAAATTGCGTCCCGATTCAATACATCGTCCTCCAGCCGACTTGTCTCCATGGGTCTATTGCTGCCTCGGGCACCTTATGGCCGTTCTGCTGTGAGTCAAAGATTTTCGAATCGGACGAAAAACTGATAGTGAATTGTAACGTTCAGGGCCACCTAATGACGATGGATCACTCAAATTGCGTCCCGATTCAATACATCGTCCTCCAGCCGACTTCTCTATGGGTCTATTGCTGCCTCGGGCACCTTATGGTCGTTCTCCCGTGAGTCTAGATTATCGAATGGGACGAAAAACTGATAGTTAATTGTAACAATCAGGGCCGCCTAATGACGATGGAACATTCAAATCGCGTCCCGATTCAATACAACGTCCTCCAGCAGACTTGTCTCCATGGGTCTATTGCTGCCTCGGGCACCTTATGGCCGTCCTGCTGTGAGTCAAAGATTTTTGAATCGGACGAAAAACTAATAGTGAATTGTAACGTTCAGGGCCACCTAATGACGACGGATCACTCAAATTGCGTCCCGATTCAATACATTGTCTTCCAGCAGACTGTCTCCATGGGTCTATTGCAGCCTCGGGCACCTTATGGCCGTTTTGCAGTGACTCAAAGATTTTCGAACCGGACGAAAAACTGATAGTGAATTGTAACGTTCAGGGCCTCCTAATGACGATGGATCACTCAAATTGCGTCCCGATTCAATACATCGTCCTCCAGCCGACTTGACTCCATAGGTCTATTGCTGCCTCGGGTACCTTGGGGCCGTTCTGCTGTGAGTCTAGATTATCGAATGGGACGAAAAACTGATAGTGAATTGTAACGTTCAGGGCCTCCTAATGACGATGGATCACTCAAATTGCGTCCCGATTCAATACATCGTCCTCCAGCAGACTTGTCTCCATGGGTCTACTGCTGCCTCGGGCACCTTGTGGCCGTTCTGCTGTGAGTCTAGATTATCGAATGGGACGAAAAACTGATAGTGAATTGTAACGTTCAGGGCCACCTAATGACGATGGATCACTCAAATTGCGTCTCGATTCAATACATCGTACTCCAGCAGACTTGTCTCCATGGGTCTATTGCTGCCCCGGGCACCTTATGGCCGTTCTGCTGTGAGTCAAAGATTTTCGAATCGGACGAAAAACTGATAGTGAATTGTAACGTTCAGGGCCACCTAATGACGATGGATCACTCAAATTGCGTCCCGATTCAATACATCGTCCTCCAGCAGACTTGTCTCCATGGGTCTATTGCTGCCTCGGGCACCTTATGGTCGTTCTCCCGTGAGTCTAGGTTATCGAATGGGACGAAAAACTGATAGTTAATTATATCATTCAGTCCTCCTAATGACGATGGAATCTTCAAATTGTGTCCCGATTCAATACATCGTCCTCCAGCAGACTTGTCTCCATGGGTCTATTGCTGCCTCGGGCACCTTATGGCCGTTCTGTTGTGAGTCAAAGATTTTCAAATCGGACGAAAAACTGATAGTTAATTGTTACGTTCAGGGCCTCCTAATGACGATGGAACACTCAAATTGCGTCCCGATTCAATACATCGTCCTCCAGCAGACTTGTCTCCATGGGTCTATTGCTGCCTCGGACCTTATGGCCGTTCTGCTGTGAGTCAAAGATTTTCGAATCGGACGAAAAACTGATAGTGAATTGTAACGTTCAGGGCCACCTAATGACGATGGATCACTCAAATTGCGTCCCGCTTCAATACATTGTCCTCCAGCGGACTGTCTCCGTGGGTCTATTGCAGCCTCGGGCACCTTATGGCCGTTCTGCTGTGACTCAAAGATTTTCGAATCGGACGAAAAACTGATAGTGAATTGTAACGTTCAGGGCCACCTAATGACGATGGATCACTCAAATTGCGTCCCGATTCAAAACATCGTCCTCCAGCCGACTTGACTCCATGGGTCTATTGCCCTCCTCGGGCACCTTATGGCCGTTCTGCAGTGAGTCTAGATTATCGAATGGGACGAAGAACAGATAGTGAATTGTAACGTTCAGGGCCTCCTAATGACGATGGATCACTCAAATTGCGTCCCGATTCAATACATCGTCTTCCGGCAGACTTGTCTCCATGGGTCGATTGATGCCTCGGGCACCTTATGGCCGTTCTGCTGTGAGTCAAAGATTTTCGAATCGGACGAAAAACTGATAGTGAATTGTAACGTTCAGGGCCTCCTAATGACGATGGAACACTCAAATTGCGTCCCGATTCAATACCTCGTCCTCCAGCAGACTTGCCTCCATGGGTCTATTGCTGCTTCGGGCACCTTATGGCCGTTCTGCTGTGAGTCAAAGATTTTCGAATCGGACAAAATACTGATAGTGAATTGTAACGTTCAGGCCACCTAATGACGATGGATCACTCAAATTGCGTCCCGATTCAATACATCGTCCTCCAGCAGACTTGTCTCCATGGGTCTATTGCTACCTCGGGTACCTTATGGTCGTTCTCCCGTGAGTCTAGGTTACCGAATGGGACGAAAAACTGATAGTTAATTGTATCATTCAGTCCTCCTAATGACGATGGAACCTTCAAATTGTGTCCCGATTCAATACATCGTCCTCCAGCAGACTTGTCTCCATGGGTCTATTGCTGCCTCGGGCACCTTGTGGCCGTTCTGCTGTGAGTCAAAGATTTTCGAATCGGACGAAAAACTGATAGTGAATTGTAACGTTCAGGGCCACCTAATGACGATGGATCACTCAAATTGCGTCCCGATTCAATACATCGTCCTCCAGCCGACTTGTCTCCATGGGTCTATTGCTGCCTCGGGCACCATATGGCCGTTCTGCTGTGAGTCAAAGATTTTCGAATCGGACGAAAAACTGATAGTGAATTGTGACGTTCAGGGCCACCTAATGACGATGGATCACTCAAATTGCGTCCCGATTCAATACATCGTCCTCCAGCAGACTTGTCTCCATGGGTCGAATGCTGCCTCGGGCACCTTATGGCCGTTCTGCTGTGAGTCAAAGATTTTCGAATCGGACGAAAAACTGATAGTGAATTGTTACGTTCAGGGCCACCTAATGACGAGGGATCACTCAAATTGCGTCCCGATTCAATACATCGTCCTCCAGCCGACTTGTCTATGGGTCTATTGCTGCCTCGGGCACCTTATGGTCGTTCTCCCGTGAGTCTAGATTATCGAATGGGACGAAAAACTGATAGTTAATTGTAAAATTCAGGGCCGCCTAATGACGATGGAACATTCAAATCGCGTCCCGATTCAATACAACGTCCTCCAGCAGACTTGTCTCCATGGGTCTATTGCTGCCTCGGGCACCTTATGGCCGTTCTGCTGTGAGTCAAAGATTTTTGAATCGGACGAAAAACTGATAGTGAATTGTAACGTTCAGGGCCTCCTAATGACGATGGAACACTCAAATTGCGTCCCGATTCAATACATCGTCCTCCAGCAGACTTGTCTCCATGGGTCTATTGCTGCCTCGGGCACCTTATGGCCGTTCGTCTGTGAGTCAAAGATTTTCGAATCGGACGAAAAACTGATAGTGAATTGTAACATTCAGGGCCACCTAATGACGATGGACCACACAAATTGCGTCCCGATTGAATACATCGTCCTCCAGCAGACTTGTCTCCATGGGTCTATTGCTGCCTCGGGCACCTTATGGCCGTTCTGCTGTGAGTCAAAGATTTTCGAATCGGACGAAAAACTGATAGTGAATTGTAACTTTCAGGGCCTCCTAATGACGATGGGACACTCAAATTGCGTCCTGATTCAATACATCGTCCTCCAGCAGACTTGTCTCCATGGGTCTATTGCTGCCTCGGACCTTATGGCCGTTCTGCTGTGAGTCAAAGATTTTCGAATCGGACGAAAAACTGATAGTGAATTGTAACGTTCAGGGCCACCTAATGACGATGGATCACTCAAATTGCGTCCCGATTCAATACATTGTCCTCCAGCGGACTGTCTCCATGGGTCTATTGCAGCCTCGGGCACGTTATGGCCGTTCTGCTGTGACTCAAAGATTTTCGAATCGGACGAAAAACTGATAGTGAATTGTAACGTTCAGGGCCACCTAATGACGATGGATCACTCAAATTGCGTCCCGATTCAAAACATCGTCCTCCAGCCGACTTGACTCCATGGGTCTATTGCTGCCTCGGGCACCTTATGGTCGTTCTCCCGTGAGTCTAGGTTATCGAATGGGACGAAAAACTGATAGTTAATTGTAACATTCAGGGCCGCCTAATGACGATGGAACATTCAAATCGCGTCCCGATTCAAAACATCGTCCTCCAGGCGACTTGACTCCATGGGTCTATTGCTGCCTCGGGTACCTTATGGCCGTTCTGCTGTGAGTCTAGATTATCGAATGGGACGAAAAACTGATAGTGAATTGTAACATTCAGGGCCTCCTAATGACGATGGATCACTCAAATTGCGTCCCGATTCAATACATCGTCCTCCAGCAGACTTGTCTCCATGGGTCTACTGCTGCCTCGGGCACCTTATGGCCGTTCTGCAGTGAGTCTAGATTATCGAATGGGACGAAAAACTGATAGTGAATTGTAACGTTCAGGGCCTCCTAATGACGATGGAACACTAAAATTGCGTCCCGATTCAATACATCGTCCTCCAGCACACTTGACTTCATGGGTCTATTGCTGCCTCGGGCACCTTATGGCCGTTCTGCTGTGAGTCAAAGATTTTCGAATCGGACGAAAAACTGATACTGAATTGTAACTTTCAGGACCACCTAATGACGATGGATCACTCAAATTGCGTCCCGATTCAATACATCTTCCTCCAGCAGACTTGCCTCCATGGGTCGATTGCTGCCTCGGGCACCTTATGGCCGTTCTGCTGTGAGTCAAAGATTTTCGAATCGGACGAAAAACTGATAGTGAATTGTAACATTCAGGGCCACCTAATGACGATGGACCACACAAATTGCGTCCCGATTCAGTACATCGTCCACTAGCCGACTTGACTCAATGGGACTATTGCTGCCTCGGGCACCTTATGGCCGTTCTGCTGTGAGTCAAAGATTTTCGAATCGGACGAAAAACTGATAGTGAATTGTAACTTTCAGGGCCTCCTAATGACGATGGGACACTCAAATTGCGTCCCGATTCAATACATCGTCCTCCAGCAGACTTGTCTCCATGCGTCTATTGCTGCCTCGGACCTTATGGCCGTTCTGCTGTGAGTCAAAGATTTTCGAATCGGACGAAAAACTGATAGTGGATTGTAACGTTCAGGGCCACCTAATGACGATGGATCACTCAAATTGCGTCCCGATTCAATACATTGTCCTCCAGCGGACTGTCTCCATGGGTCTATTGCAGCCTCGGGCACCTTATGGCCGTTCTGCTGTGACTCAAAGATTTTCGAATCGGACGAAAAACTGATAGTGAATTGTAACGTTCAGGGCCACCTAATGACGATGGATCACTCAAATTGCGTCCCGATTCAATACCTCGTCCTCCAGCAGACTTGCCTCCATGGGTCTATTGCTGCCTCGGGCACCTTATGGCCGTTCTGCTGTGAGTCAAAGATTTTCGAATCGGACAAAAAACTGATAGTGAATTGTAACGTTCAGGGCCACCTAATGACGATGGATCACTCAAATTGCGTCCCGATTCAATACATCGTCCTCCAGCAGACTTGTCTCCATGGGTCTATTGCTACCTCGGGTACCTTATGGTCGTTCTCCCGTGAGTCTAGGTTACCGAATGGGACGAAAAACTGATAGTTAATTGTATCATTCAGTCCTCCTAATGACGATGGAACCTTCAAATTGTGTCCCGATTCAATACATCGTCCTCCAGCAGACTTGTCTCCATGGGTCTATTGCTGCCTCGGGCACCTTGTGGCCGTTCTGCTGTGAGTCAAAGATTTTCGAATCGGACGAAAAACTGATAGTGAATTGTATCTTTCAGGGCCACCTAATGACGATGGATCACTCAAATTGCGTCCCGATTCAATACATCGTCCTCCAGCCGACTTGTCTCCATGGGTCTATTGCTGCCTCGGGCACCTTATGGCCGTTCTGCTGTGAGTCAAAGATTTTCGAATCGGACGAAAAACTGATAGTGAATTGTAACGTTCAGGGCCACCTAATGACGATGGATCACTCAAATTGCGTCCCGATTCAATACATCGTCCTCCAGCCGACTTCTCTATGGGTCTATTGCTGCCTCGGGCACCTTATGGTCGTTCTCCCGTGAGTCTAGATTATCGAATGGGACGAAAAACTGATAGTTAATTGTAACAATCAGGGCCGCCTAATGACGATGGAACATTCAAATCGCGTCCCGATTCAATACAACGTCCTCCAGCAGACTTGTCTCCATGGGTCTATTGCTGCCTCGGGCACCTTATGGCCGTCCTGCTGTGAGTCAAAGATTTTTGAATCGGACGAAAAACTAATAGTGAATTGTAACGTTCAGGGCCACCTAATGACGATGGATCACTCAAATTGCGTCCCGATTCAATACATTGTCTTCCAGCAGACTGTCTCCATGGGTCTATTGCAGCCTCGGGCACCTTATGGCCGTTTTGCAGTGACTCAAAGATTTTCGAACCGGACGAAAAACTGATAGTGAATTGTAACGTTCAGGGCCTCCTAATGACGATGGATCACTCAAATTGCGTCCCGATTCAATACATCGTCCTCCAGCCGACTTGACTCCATAGGTCTATTGCTGCCTCGGGTACCTTGGGGCCGTTCTGCTGTGAGTCTAGATTATCGAATGGGACGAAAAACTGATAGTGAATTGTAACGTTCAGGGCCTCCTAATGACGATGGATCACTCAAATTGCGTCCCGATTCAATACATCGTCCTCCAGCAGACTTGTCTCCATGGGTCTACTGCTGCCTCGGGCACCTTGTGGCCGTTCTGCTGTGAGTCTAGATTATCGAATGGGACGAAAAACTGATAGTGAATTGTAACGTTCAGGGCCACCTAATGACGATGGATCACTCAAATTGCGTCTCGATTCAATACATCGTACTCCAGCAGACTTGTCTCCATGGGTCTATTGCTGCCCCGGGCACCTTATGGCCGTTCTGCTGTGAGTCAAAGATTTTCGAATCGGACGAAAAACTGATAGTGAATTGTAACGTTCAGGGCCACCTAATGACGATGGATCACTCAAATTGCGTCCCGATTCAATACATCGTCCTCCAGCAGACTTGTCTCCATGGGTCTATTGCTGCCTCGGGCACCTTATGGTCGTTCTCCCGTGAGTCTAGGTTATCGAATGGGACGAAAAACTGATAGTTAATTATATCATTCAGTCCTCCTAATGACGATGGAATTTCCAAATTGTGTCCCGATTCAATACATCGTCCTCCAGCAGACTTGTCTCCATGGGTCTATTGCTGCCTCGGGCACCTTATGGCCGTTCTGTTGTGAGTCAAAGATTTTCAAATCGGACGAAAAACTGATAGTTAATTGTTACGTTCAGGGCCTCCTAATGACGATGGAACACTCAAATTGCGTCCCGATTCAATACATCGTCCTCCAGCAGACTTGTCTCCATGGGTCTATTGCTGCCTCGGACCTTATGGCCGTTCTGCTGTGAGTCAAAGATTTTCGAATCGGACGAAAAACTGATAGTGAATTGTAACGTTCAGGGCCACCTAATGACGATGGATCACTCAAATTGCGTCCCGCTTCAATACATTGTCCTCCAGCGGACTGTCTCCGTGGGTCTATTGCAGCCTCGGGCACCTTATGGCCGTTCTGCTGTGACTCAAAGATTTTCGAATCGGACGAAAAACTGATAGTGAATTGTAACGTTCAGGGCCACCTAATGACGATGGATCACTCAAATTGCGTCCCGATTCAAAACATCGTCCTCCAGCCGACTTGACTCCATGGGTCTATTGCCCTCCTCGGGCACCTTATGGCCGTTCTGCAGTGAGTCTAGATTATCGAATGGGACGAAGAACAGATAGTGAATTGTAACGTTCAGGGCCTCCTAATGACGATGGATCACTCAAATTGCGTCCCGATTCAATACATCGTCTTCCGGCAGACTTGTCTCCATGGGTCGATTGCTGCCTCGGGCACCTTATGGCCGTTCTGCTGTGAGTCAAAGATTTTCGAATCGGACGAAAAACTGATAGTGAATTGTAACTTTCAGGGCCTCCTAATGACGATGGAACACTCAAATTGCGTCACGATTCAATACCTCGTCCTCCAGCAGACTTGCCTCCATGGGTCTATTGCTGCTTCGGGCACCTTATGGCCGTTCTGCTGTGAGTCAAAGATTTTCGAATCGGACAAAATACTGATAGTGAATTGTAACGTTCAGGCCACCTAATGACGATGGATCACTCAAATTGCGTCCCGATTCAATACATCGTCCTCCAGCAGACTTGTCTCCATGGGTCTATTGCTACCTCGGGTACCTTATGGTCGTTCTCCCGTGAGTCTAGGTTACCGAATGGGACGAAAAACTGATAGTTAATTGTATCATTCAGTCCTCCTAATGACGATGGAACCTTCAAATTGTGTCCCGATTCAATACATCGTCCTCCAGCAGACTTGTCTCCATGGGTCTATTGCTGCCTCGGGCACCTTGTGGCCGTTCTGCTGTGAGTCAAAGATTTTCGAATCGGACGAATAACTGATAGTGAATTGTAACGTTCAGGGCCACCTAATGACGATGGATCACTCAAATTGCGTCCCGATTCAATACATCGTCCTCCAGCCGACTTGTCTCCATGGGTCTATTGCTGCCTCGGGCACCATATGGCCGTTCTGCTGTGAGTCAAAGATTTTCGAATCGGACGAAAAACTGATAGTGAATTGTGACGTTCAGGGCCACCTAATGACGATGGATCACTCAAATTGCGTCCCGATTCAATACATCGTCCTCCAGCCGACTTCTCTATGGGTCTATTGCTGCCTCGGGCACCTTATGGTCGTTCTCCCGTGAGTCTAGATTATCGAATGGGACGAAAAACTGATAGTGAATTGTAACGTTCAGGGCCACCTAATGACGATGGATCACTCAAATTGCGTCCCGATTCAATACATCGTCCTCCAGCAGACTTGTCTCCATGGGTCGAATGCTGCCTCGGGCACCTTATGGCCGTTCTGCTGTGAGTCAAAGATTTTCGAATCGGACGAAAAACTGATAGTGAATTGTTACGTTCAGGGCCACCTAATGACGAGGGATCACTCAAATTGCGTCCCGATTCAATACATCGTCCTCCAGCCGACTTGTCTATGGGTCTATTGCTGCCTCGGGCACCTTATGGTCGTTCTCCCGTGAGTCTAGATTATCGAATGGGACGAAAAACTGATAGTTAATTGTAAAATTCAGGGCCGCCTAATGACGATGGAACATTCAAATCGCGTCCCGATTCAATACAACGTCCTCCAGCAGACTTGTCTCCATGGGTCTATTGCTGCCTCGGGCACCTTATGGCCGTTCTGCTGTGAGTCAAAGATTTTTGAATCGGACGAAAAACTGATAGTGAATTGTAACGTTCAGGGCCTCCTAATGACGATGGAACACTCAAATTGCGTCCCGATTCAATACATCGTCCTCCAGCAGACTTGTCTCCATGGGTCTATTGCTGCCTCGGGCACCTTATGGCCGTTCGTCTGTGAGTCAAAGATTTTCGAATCGGACGAAAAACTGATAGTGAATTGTAACATTCAGGGCCACCTAATGACGATGGACCACACAAATTGCGTCCCGATTGAATACATCGTCCTCCAGCAGACTTGTCTCCATGGGTCTATTGCTGCCTCGGGCACCTTATGGCCGTTCTGCTGTGAGTCAAAGATTTTCGAATCGGACGAAAAACTGATAGTGAATTGTAACTTTCAGGGCCTCCTAATGACGATGGGACACTCAAATTGCGTCCTGATTCAATACATCGTCCTCCAGCAGACTTGTCTCCATGGGTCTATTGCTGCCTCGGACCTTATGGCCGTTCTGCTGTGAGTCAAAGATTTTCGAATCGGACGAAAAACTGATAGTGAATTGTAACGTTCAGGGCCACCTAATGACGATGGATCACTCAAATTGCGTCCCGATTCAATACATTGTCCTCCAGCGGACTGTCTCCATGGGTCTATTGCAGCCTCGGGCACGTTATGGCCGTTCTGCTGTGACTCAAAGATTTTCGAATCGGACGAAAAACTGATAGTGAATTGTAACGTTCAGGGCCACCTAATGACGATGGATCACTCAAATTGCGTCCCGATTCAAAACATCGTCCTCCAGCCGACTTGACTCCATGGGTCTATTGCTGCCTCGGGCACCTTATGGTCGTTCTCCCGTGAGTCTAGGTTATCGAATGGGACGAAAAACTGATAGTTAATTGTAACATTCAGGGCCGCCTAATGACGATGGAACATTCAAATCGCGTCCCGATTCAAAACATCGTCCTCCAGGCGACTTGACTCCATGGGTCTATTGCTGCCTCGGGTACCTTATGGCCGTTCTGCTGTGAGTCTAGATTATCGAATGGGACGAAAAACTGATAGTGAATTGTAACATTCAGGGCCTCCTAATGACGATGGATCACTCAAATTGCGTCCCGATTCAATACATCGTCCTCCAGCAGACTTGTCTCCATGGGTCTACTGCTGCCTCGGGCACCTTATGGCCGTTCTGCAGTGAGTCTAGATTATCGAATGGGACGAAAAACTGATAGTGAATTGTAACGTTCAGGGCCTCCTAATGACGATGGAACACTAAAATTGCGTCCCGATTCAATACATCGTCCTCCAGCACACTTGACTTCATGGGTCTATTGCTGCCTCGGGCACCTTATGGCCGTTCTGCTGTGAGTCAAAGATTTTCGAATCGGACGAAAAACTGATACTGAATTGTAACTTTCAGGACCACCTAATGACGATGGATCACTCAAATTGCGTCCCGATTCAATACATCTTCCTCCAGCAGACTTGCCTCCATGGGTCGATTGCTGCCTCGGGCACCTTATGGCCGTTCTGCTGTGAGTCAAAGATTTTCGAATCGGACGAAAAACTGATAGTGAATTGTAACATTCAGGGCCACCTAATGACGATGGACCACACAAATTGCGTCCCGATTCAGTACATCGTCCACTAGCCGACTTGACTCAATGGGACTATTGCTGCCTCGGGCACCTTATGGCCGTTCTGCTGTGAGTCAAAGATTTTCGAATCGGACGAAAAACTGATAGTGAATTGTAACTTTCAGGGCCTCCTAATGACGATGGGACACTCAAATTGCGTCCCGATTCAATACATCGTCCTCCAGCAGACTTGTCTCCATGCGTCTATTGCTGCCTCGGACCTTATGGCCGTTCTGCTGTGAGTCAAAGATTTTCGAATCGGACGAAAAACTGATAGTGGATTGTAACGTTCAGGGCCACCTAATGACGATGGATCACTCAAATTGCGTCCCGATTCAATACATTGTCCTCCAGCGGACTGTCTCCATGGGTCTATTGCAGCCTCGGGCACCTTATGGCCGTTCTGCTGTGACTCAAAGATTTTCGAATCGGACGAAAAACTGATAGTGAATTGTAACGTTCAGGGCCACCTAATGACGATGGATCACTCAAATTGCGTCCCGATTCAATACCTCGTCCTCCAGCAGACTTGCCTCCATGGGTCTATTGCTGCCTCGGGCACCTTATGGCCGTTCTGCTGTGAGTCAAAGATTTTCGAATCGGACAAAAAACTGATAGTGAATTGTAACGTTCAGGGCCACCTAATGACGATGGATCACTCAAATTGCGTCCCGATTCAATACATCGTCCTCCAGCAGACTTGTCTCCATGGGTCTATTGCTACCTCGGGTACCTTATGGTCGTTCTCCCGTGAGTCTAGGTTACCGAATGGGACGAAAAACTGATAGTTAATTGTATCATTCAGTCCTCCTAATGACGATGGAACCTTCAAATTGTGTCCCGATTCAATACATCGTCCTCCAGCAGACTTGTCTCCATGGGTCTATTGCTGCCTCGGGCACCTTGTGGCCGTTCTGCTGTGAGTCAAAGATTTTCGAATCGGACGAAAAACTGATAGTGAATTGTATCTTTCAGGGCCACCTAATGACGATGGATCACTCAAATTGCGTCCCGATTCAATACATCGTCCTCCAGCCGACTTGTCTCCATGGGTCTATTGCTGCCTCGGGCACCTTATGGCCGTTCTGCTGTGAGTCAAAGATTTTCGAATCGGACGAAAAACTGATAGTGAATTGTAACGTTCAGGGCCACCTAATGACGATGGATCACTCAAATTGCGTCCCGATTCAATACATCGTCCTCCAGCCGACTTCTCTATGGGTCTATTGCTGCCTCGGGCACCTTATGGTCGTTCTCCCGTGAGTCTAGATTATCGAATGGGACGAAAAACTGATAGTTAATTGTAACAATCAGGGCCGCCTAATGACGATGGAACATTCAAATCGCGTCCCGATTCAATACAACGTCCTCCAGCAGACTTGTCTCCATGGGTCTATTGCTGCCTCGGGCACCTTATGGCCGTCCTGCTGTGAGTCAAAGATTTTTGAATCGGACGAAAAACTAATAGTGAATTGTAACGTTCAGGGCCACCTAATGACGATGGATCACTCAAATTGCGTCCCGATTCAATACATTGTCTTCCAGCAGACTGTCTCCATGGGTCTATTGCAGCCTCGGGCACCTTATGGCCGTTTTGCAGTGACTCAAAGATTTTCGAACCGGACGAAAAACTGATAGTGAATTGTAACGTTCAGGGCCTCCTAATGACGATGGATCACTCAAATTGCGTCCCGATTCAATACATCGTCCTCCAGCCGACTTGACTCCATAGGTCTATTGCTGCCTCGGGTACCTTGGGGCCGTTCTGCTGTGAGTCTAGATTATCGAATGGGACGAAAAACTGATAGTGAATTGTAACGTTCAGGGCCTCCTAATGACGATGGATCACTCAAATTGCGTCCCGATTCAATACATCGTCCTCCAGCAGACTTGTCTCCATGGGTCTACTGCTGCCTCGGGCACCTTGTGGCCGTTCTGCTGTGAGTCTAGATTATCGAATGGGACGAAAAACTGATAGTGAATTGTAACGTTCAGGGCCACCTAATGACGATGGATCACTCAAATTGCGTCTCGATTCAATACATCGTACTCCAGCAGACTTGTCTCCATGGGTCTATTGCTGCCCCGGGCACCTTATGGCCGTTCTGCTGTGAGTCAAAGATTTTCGAATCGGACGAAAAACTGATAGTGAATTGTAACGTTCAGGGCCACCTAATGACGATGGATCACTCAAATTGCGTCCCGATTCAATACATCGTCCTCCAGCAGACTTGTCTCCATGGGTCTATTGCTGCCTCGGGCACCTTATGGTCGTTCTCCCGTGAGTCTAGGTTATCGAATGGGACGAAAAACTGATAGTTAATTATATCATTCAGTCCTCCTAATGACGATGGAATCTTCAAATTGTGTCCCGATTCAATACATCGTCCTCCAGCAGACTTGTCTCCATGGGTCTATTGCTGCCTCGGGCACCTTATGGCCGTTCTGTTGTGAGTCAAAGATTTTCAAATCGGACGAAAAACTGATAGTTAATTGTTACGTTCAGGGCCTCCTAATGACGATGGAACACTCAAATTGCGTCCCGATTCAATACATCGTCCTCCAGCAGACTTGTCTCCATGGGTCTATTGCTGCCTCGGACCTTATGGCCGTTCTGCTGTGAGTCAAAGATTTTCGAATCGGACGAAAAACTGATAGTGAATTGTAACGTTCAGGGCCACCTAATGACGATGGATCACTCAAATTGCGTCCCGCTTCAATACATTGTCCTCCAGCGGACTGTCTCCGTGGGTCTATTGCAGCCTCGGGCACCTTATGGCCGTTCTGCTGTGACTCAAAGATTTTCGAATCGGACGAAAAACTGATAGTGAATTGTAACGTTCAGGGCCACCTAATGACGATGGATCACTCAAATTGCGTCCCGATTCAAAACATCGTCCTCCAGCCGACTTGACTCCATGGGTCTATTGCCCTCCTCGGGCACCTTATGGCCGTTCTGCAGTGAGTCTAGATTATCGAATGGGACGAAGAACAGATAGTGAATTGTAACGTTCAGGGCCTCCTAATGACGATGGATCACTCAAATTGCGTCCCGATTCAATACATCGTCTTCCGGCAGACTTGTCTCCATGGGTCGATTGCTGCCTCGGGCACCTTATGGCCGTTCTGCTGTGAGTCAAAGATTTTCGAATCGGACGAAAAACTGATAGTGAATTGTAACGTTCAGGGCCTCCTAATGACGATGGAACACTCAAATTGCGTCCCGATTCAATACCTCGTCCTCCAGCAGACTTGCCTCCATGGGTCTATTGCTGCTTCGGGCACCTTATGGCCGTTCTGCTGTGAGTCAAAGATTTTCGAATCGGACAAAATACTGATAGTGAATTGTAACGTTCAGGCCACCTAATGACGATGGATCACTCAAATTGCGTCCCGATTCAATACATCGTCCTCCAGCAGACTTGTCTCCATGGGTCTATTGCTACCTCGGGTACCTTATGGTCGTTCTCCCGTGAGTCTAGGTTACCGAATGGGACGAAAAACTGATAGTTAATTGTATCATTCAGTCCTCCTAATGACGATGGAACCTTCAAATTGTGTCCCGATTCAATACATCGTCCTCCAGCAGACTTGTCTCCATGGGTCTATTGCTGCCTCGGGCACCTTGTGGCCGTTCTGCTGTGAGTCAAAGATTTTCGAATCGGACGAATAACTGATAGTGAATTGTAACGTTCAGGGCCACCTAATGACGATGGATCACTCAAATTGCGTCCCGATTCAATACATCGTCCTCCAGCCGACTTGTCTCCATGGGTCTATTGCTGCCTCGGGCACCATATGGCCGTTCTGCTGTGAGTCAAAGATTTTCGAATCGGACGAAAAACTGATAGTGAATTGTGACGTTCAGGGCCACCTAATGACGATGGATCACTCAAATTGCGTCCCGATTCAATACATCGTCCTCCAGCCGACTTCTCTATGGGTCTATTGCTGCCTCGGGCACCTTATGGTCGTTCTCCCGTGAGTCTAGATTATCGAATGGGACGAAAAACTGATAGTGAATTGTAACGTTCAGGGCCACCTAATGACGATGGATCACTCAAATTGCGTCCCGATTCAATACATCGTCCTCCAGCAGACTTGTCTCCATGGGTCGAATGCTGCCTCGGGCACCTTATGGCCGTTCTGCTGTGAGTCAAAGATTTTCGAATCGGACGAAAAACTGATAGTGAATTGTTACGTTCAGGGCCACCTAATGACGAGGGATCACTCAAATTGCGTCCCGATTCAATACATCGTCCTCCAGCCGACTTGTCTATGGGTCTATTGCTGCCTCGGGCACCTTATGGTCGTTCTCCCGTGAGTCTAGATTATCGAATGGGACGAAAAACTGATAGTTAATTGTAAAATTCAGGGCCGCCTAATGACGATGGAACATTCAAATCGCGTCCCGATTCAATACAACGTCCTCCAGCAGACTTGTCTCCATGGGTCTATTGCTGCCTCGGGCACCTTATGGCCGTTCTGCTGTGAGTCAAAGATTTTTGAATCGGACGAAAAACTGATAGTGAATTGTAACGTTCAGGGCCTCCTAATGACGATGGAACACTCAAATTGCGTCCCGATTCAATACATCGTCCTCCAGCAGACTTGTCTCCATGGGTCTATTGCTGCCTCGGGCACCTTATGGCCGTTCGTCTGTGAGTCAAAGATTTTCAAATCGGACGAAAAACTGATAGTGAATTGTAACATTCAGGGCCACCTAATGACGATGGACCACACAAATTGCGTCCCGATTGAATACATCGTCCTCCAGCAGACTTGTCTCCATGGGTCTATTGCTGCCTCGGGCACCTTATGGCCGTTCTGCTGTGAGTCAAAGATTTTCGAATCGGACGAAAAACTGATAGTGAATTGTAACTTTCAGGGCCTCCTAATGACGATGGGACACTCAAATTGCGTCCTGATTCAATACATCGTCCTCCAGCAGACTTGTCTCCATGGGTCTATTGCTGCCTCGGACCTTATGGCCGTTCTGCTGTGAGTCAAAGATTTTCGAATCGGACGAAAAACTGATAGTGAATTGTAACGTTCAGGGCCACCTAATGACGATGGATCACTCAAATTGCGTCCCGATTCAATACATTGTCCTCCAGCGGACTGTCTCCATGGGTCTATTGCAGCCTCGGGCACGTTATGGCCGTTCTGCTGTGACTCAAAGATTTTCGAATCGGACGAAAAACTGATAGTGAATTGTAACGTTCAGGGCCACCTAATGACGATGGATCACTCAAATTGCGTCCCGATTCAAAACATCGTCCTCCAGCCGACTTGACTCCATGGGTCTATTGCTGCCTCGGGCACCTTATGGCCGTTCTGCTGTGAGTCTAGATTATCGAATGGGACGAAAAAAAGATAGTGAATTGTAACGTTCAGGGCCTCCTAATGACGATGGATCACTCAAATTGCGTCCCGATTCAATACATCGTCCTCCGGCAGACTTGTCTCCATGGGTCGATTGCTGCCTCGGGCACCTTATGGCCGTTCTGCTGTGAGTCAAAGATTTTCGAATCGGACGAAAAACTGATAGTGAATTTGAACGTTCAGGGCCTCCTAATGACGATGGATCACTCAAATTGCGTCCCGATTCAATACATCGTCCTCCAGCCGACTTGACTCCATGGGTCTATTGCTGCCTCGGGTACCTTGGGGCCGTTCTGCTGTGAGTCTAGATTATCGAATGGGACGAAAAACTGATAGTGAATTGTAACGTTCAGGGCCTCCTAATGACGATGGATCACTCAAATTGCGTCCCGATTCAATACATCGTCCTCCAGCAGACTTGTCTCCATGGGTCGATTGCTGCCTCGGGCACCTTATGGCCGTTCTGCTGTGAGACAAAGATTTTCGAATCGGACGAAAAACTGATAGTGAATTGTTACGTTCTGGGCCACCTAATGACGAGGGATCACTCAAATTGCGTCCCGATTCAATACATCGTCCTCCAGCCGACTTTTCTATGGGTCTATTGGTGCCTTGGGCACCTTATGGTCGTTCTCCCGTGAGTCTAGATTATCGAATGGGACGAAAAACTGATAGTTAATTGTAACATTCAGGGCCGACTAATGACGATGGAACATTCAAATCGCGTCCCGATTCAACACAACGTCCTCCAGCAGACTTGTCTCCATGGGTCTATTGCTGCTTTGGGCACCTTAGGGCCGTTCTGCTGTGAGTCAAAGATTTTTGAATCGGACGAAAAACTGATAGTGAATTGTAACGTTCAGAGCCACCTAATGACGATGGATCACTCAAATTGCGTCCCGATTCAATACATTGTCTTCCAGCAAACTGTCTCCATGGGTCTATTGCAGCCTCGGGCACCTTATGGCCGTTTTGCAGTGACTCAAAGATTTTCGAATCGGACGAAAAACTGATAGTGAATTGTAACGTTCAGGGCCTCCTAATGACGATGGATCACTCAAATTGCGTCCCGATTCAATACATCGTCCTCCAGCCGACTTGACTCCATGGGTCTATTGATGCCTCGGGTACCTTGGGGCCGTTCTGCTGTGAGTCTAGATTATCGAATGGGACGAAAAACTGATAGTGAATTGTAACGTTCAGGGCCTCCTAATGACGATGGATCACTCAAATTGCGTCCCGATTCAATACATCGTCCTCCAGCAGACTTGTCTCCATGGGTCTACTGCTGCCTCGGGCACCTTATGGCCGTTCTGCTGTGAGTCTAGATTATCGAATAGGACGAAAAACTGATAGTGAATTGTAACGTTCAGGGCCAC
Organism: Schistocerca cancellata; assembly: GCF_023864275.1. Lineage (NCBI taxonomy): Eukaryota > Metazoa > Arthropoda > Insecta > Orthoptera > Acrididae > Schistocerca > Schistocerca cancellata. The sequence continues at coordinate 364,141 of NC_064631.1, forward strand.
CTAATGACGAGGGATTACTCAAATTGCGTCCCGATTCAATACATCGTCCTCCAGCCGATTTGTCTCCATGGGTCTATTGCTTCCTCGGGAACCTTATGGCCGTTCTGCTGTGAGTCAAAGATTTTCGAATCGGACGAAAAACTGATAGTGATTTCTAACGTTCAGGGCCTCCTAATGACGATGGAACACTCAAATTGCGTCCCGATTCAATACCTCGTCCTCCAGCAAACTTGCATCCATGGGTCTATTGCTGCCTCGGGCACCTTATGGCCGTTCTGCTGTGAGTCAAAGATTTTCGAATCGGACGAAAAACTGATAGTGATTTGTAACATTCAGGGCCACCTACTGACGATGGACCAGACAAATTGCGTCCCGATTCAATACATCGTCCACTAGCCGACTTGACTCCATGGGACTATTGCTGCCTCGGGCACCTTATGGCCGTTCTGCTGTGAGTCTAGATTATCGAATGGGACAAAAAACTGATAGTGAATTGTAACTTTCAGGGCCTCCTAATGACGATGGATCACTCAAATTGCGTCACGATTCAATACATCGTCCTCCAGCTGACTTGTCCCCATGGGTCAATTGCTGCCTCGGGCACCTTATGGCCGTTCTGCTGTGAGTCTAGATTATCGAATGGGACGAAAAACTGATAGTGAATTGTAACGTTCAGGGTCACCTAATGACGATGGATCACTCAAATTGCGTCCCGATTCAATACATCGTCCTCCAGCCGACTTGACTCCAAGGGTCTATTGCTGCCTCGGGCACCTTATGGCCGTTCTTCTGTGAGTCAAAGATTTTCGAATCGGACGAAAAACGGATAGTGAATTGTAACATTCAGGGCCACCTAATGACGATGGACCACGCAAATAGCGTCCCGATTCAATACATCGTCCTCCAGCAGACTTGTCTCCATGGGTCTATTGCTGCCTCGGGCACCTTATGGCCGTTCTGCTGTGAGTCAAAGATTTTCGAATCGGACGAAAAACTGATAGTGATTTGTAACTTTCAGGGCCTCCTAATGACAATGGAACACTCATATTACGTCCCGATTCAACACATCGTCCTCCAGCAGACTTGTCTCCGTGGGTCTATTGCTGCCTCGGGCACCTTATGGCCGTTCTGCTGTGAGTCAAAGATTTTCGAATCGGACGAAAAACTGATAGTGATTTGTAACTTTCAGGGCCTCCTAATGACAATGGAACACTCAAATTGCGTCCCGATTCAATACATCGTCCTCCAGCAGACTTGTCTCCATGGGTCTATTGCTGCCTCGGGTACCTTATGGCCGTTCTGCTGTGAGTCAAAGATTTTCGAATCGGACGAAAAACTGATAGTGAATTGTAACTTTCAGGGCCACCTAATGACGATGGATCACTCAAATTGCGTCCCGATTAAATACATCGTCCTCCAGCCGACTTGTCTCCATGGGTCTATTGCTGCCTCGGGCACATTATGGCCGTTCTGCTGTGAGTCAAAGATTTTCGAATCGGACGAAAAACTGATAGTGAATTGTAACATTCAGGGCCATCTAATGACGATGGAACACACATATTGCGTCCCGATTCAATACATCGTCCTCCAGCCGAGTTGTCTCCATGGGTCTATTGCTGCCTCGGGCACCTTATGGCCGTTCTGCTGTGAGTCAAAGATTTTCGAATCGGACGAAAAACTGATAGTGAATTGTAACGTTCAGGGCCACCTAATGACGATGGATCACTCAAATTGCGTCCGGATTCAATACATCGTCCTCCAGCAGACTTGTCTCCATGGGTCGATTGCTGCCTCGGGCACCTTATGGCCGTTCTGCTGTGAGTCAAAGATTTTCGAATCGGACGAAAAACTGATAGTCAATTGTAACTTTCAGGGCCACCTAATGACGATGGATCACTCAAATTGCGTCCCGATTCAATACATCGTCCTCCAGCAGGCTTGTCTCCATGGGTCTATTGCTGTCTCGGCCACCTTACGGCCGTTCTGCTGTGAGTCAAAGATTTTCGAATCGGACGAAAAACTGATAGTGAATTGCTACGTTCAGGGCCACCTAATGACGACGGATCACTCAAATTGCGTCCCGATTCAATACATCGTCCTCCAGCCGACTTGTCTCCATGGGTCTATTGCTGCCTCGGGCACCTTATGGCCGTTCTGCTGTGAGTCAAAGATTTTCGAATCGGACGAAAAACTGATAGTGAATTGTACCGTTCAGGGCCATCTAATGACGATGGAACACACAAATTGCGTCCCGATTCAATACATCGTCCTCCAGCCGAGTTGACTCCATGGGTCTATTGCTGTGTCGGGCACCTTATGGCCGTTTTGCTGTGAATCTAGATTATCGAATGGGACGAAAAACTGATAGTGAATTGTAACGTTCAGGGCCACTTAATGACGATGGATCACTCAAATTGCGTCCGGATTCAATACATCGTCCTCCAGCAGACTTGTCTCCATGGTTCTATTGCTGCCTCGGGCACCTTATGGCCGTTCTGCTGTGAGTCAAAGATTTTCGAATCGGACGAAAAACTGATAGTGAATTGTAACGTTCAGGGCCACCTAATAACGATGGATCACTCAAATTGCGTAACGATTCAATACATCGTCCTCCAGCAGACTTGTCTCCATGGGTCTATTGCTGCCTCGGGCACCTTATGGTCGTTCTCCCGTGAGTCTAGATTATCGAATGGGACGAAAAACTGATAGTTAATTGTAACATTCAGGGCCTCCTAATGACGATGGAACACTCAAATCGCGTCCCGATTCAATACATCGTGCTCCAGCAGACTTGTCTCCATGGGTCTATTGCTGCCTCGGATACCTTATGGCCGTTCTGCTGTGAGTCAAAGATTTTCGAATCGGACGAAAAACTGATAGTGAATTGTAACTTTCAGGGCCACCTAATGACGATGGATCACTCAAATTGCGTCCCGATTCAATACATCGTCCTCCAGCCGAGTTGTCTCCATGGGTCTATTGCTGCCTCGGGCACCTTATGGCCGTTCTGCTGTGAGTCAAAGATTTTCGAATCGGACGAAAAACTGATAGTGAATTGTAACGTTCAGGGCCACCTAATAACGATGGATCACTGAAATTGCGTCCCGATTCAATACATCGTCCTCCAGCAGACTTGTCTCCATGGGTCTATTGCTGCCTCGGGCACCTTATGGTCGTTCTCCCGAGAGTCTAGATTATCGAATGGGACGAAAAACTGATAGTTAATTGTAACATTCAGGGCCTCCTAATGACGATGGAACACTCAAATCGCGTCCCGATTCAATACATCGTGCTCCAGCAGACTTGTCTCCATGGGTCTATTGCTGCCTCGGACACCTTATGGCCGTTCTGCTGTGAGTCAAAGATTTTCGAATCGGACGAAAAACTGATAGTGAATTGTAACATTCAGGGCCTCCAAATGACGATGGAACACTCAAATCGCGTCCCGATTCAATACATCGTGCTCCAGCAGACTTGTCTCCATGGGTCTATTGCTGCCTCGGCACCTTATGGCCGTTCTGCTGTGAGACTAGATTATCGAATGGGACGAAAAACTGATAGTGAATTGTAACGTTAAGGGCCTCCTAATGACGATGGATCACTCAAATTGCGTCCGGATTCAATACATCGTCTTCCAGCAGACTTGTCTCCATGGTTCTATTGCTGCCTCGGGCACCTTATGGCCGTTCTGCTGTGAGTCAAAGATTTTCGAATCGGACGAAAAACTGATAGTGAATTGTAACTTTCAGGGCCACCTAATGACGATGGATCACTCAAATTGCGTCCCGATTCAATACATCGTCCTCCAGCAGACTTGTCTCCATGGGTCTATTGCTGCCTCGGGCACCTTATGGCCGTTCTGCTGTGAGTCAAAGATTTTCGAATCGGACGAAAAACTGATAGTGAATTGTTACGTTCAGGGCCACCTAATGACGACGGATCACTCAAATTGCGTCCCGATTCAATACATCGTCCTCCAGCCGACTTGTCTCCATGGGTTTATTGCTGCCTCCGGCACCTTATGGCCGTTCTGCTGTGAGTCAAAGATTTTCGAATCGGACGAAAAACTGATAGTGAATTGTAACGTTCAGGGCCTCCTAATGACGATGGATCACTCAAATTGCGTCCCGATTCAATACATTGTCCTCCAGCAGACTTGTCTCCATGGGTCTATTGCAGCCTCGGGCACCTTATGGCCGTTCTGCTGTGAGTCAAAAATTTTCGAATCGGACGAAAAACTGAAAGTGAATTGTAACATTCAGGGCCACCTAATGACGATGGACCACACAAATTGCGTCCCGATTCAATACATCGTCCTCCAGCAGACTTAACTCCATGGGTCTATTGCTGCCTCGGGCACCTTATGGCCGTTCAGCTGTGAGTCTAGATTTTCGAATGGGGCGAAAAACTGATAGTGAATTGTAACGTTCAGGGGCACCTAATGACGATGGATCACTCAAATTGCGTCCCGATTCAATATATCGTCCTCCAGCAGACTTGTGTCCATCGGTCTATTGTTGCCTCGGGCACCTTATGGCCGTTCTGCTGTGAGTCAAAGATTTTCGAATCGGACGAAAAACTGATAGTGAATTGTAACATTCAGGGCCACCTAATGACGATGGACCACGCAAATTGCGTCCCGATTCAATACATCGTCCTCCAGCCGAGTTGACTCCATGGGTCTATTGCTGCCTCGGGCACCTTATGGCCGTTCTGCTGTGAATCTAGATTATCGAATGGGACGAAAAACTGATAGTGAATTGTAACGTTCAGGGCCACCTAATGACGATGGATCACTCAAATTGCGTCCCGATTCAATACATCGTCCTCCAGCAGACTTGTCTCCATGGGTCTATTGCTGCCTTGGGCACCTTATGGCCGTTCTGCTGTGAGTCTAGATTATCGAATGGGACGAAAAACTGATAGTGAATTGTAACTTTCAGGGCCACCTAATGACGATGGATCACTCAAATTGCGTCCCGATTCAATACATCGTCCTCCAGCAGACTTGACTCCATGGGTCTATTGCTGCCTCGGGCACCTTATGGCCGTTCGGCTGTGAGTGTAGATTATCGAATGGGACGAAAAACTGATAATGAATTGTAACGTTCAGGGCCACCTAATGACGATGGATCACTCAAATTGCGTCCCGATTCAATACATCGTCCTCCAGCAGACTTGACTCCATGGGTCTATTGCTGCCTCGGGCACCTTATGGCCGTTCGGCTGTGAGTGTAGATTATCGAATGGGACGAAAAACTGATAATGAATTGTAACGTTCAGGGCCACCTAATGACGATGGATCACTCAAATTGCGTCCCGATTCAATACATCGTCCTCCAGCCGACTTGTCTCCATGGGTCTATTGCTGCCTCGGGCACCTTATGGCCGTTCTGCTGTGAGTCAAAGATTTTCGAATCGGACGAAAAACTGATAGTAAATTGGAACGTTCAGGGCCTCCTAATGACGATGGAACACTCAAATTGCGTCCCGATTCAATACATCGTCCTCCAGCAGACTTGTCTCCATGGGTCTATTGCTGCCTCGGGCACCTAATGGCCGTTCTGCTGTGAGTCAAAGATTTTCGAATCGGACGAAAAACTGATAATGAATTGTAACATTCAGGGCCACCTAATGACGATGGCCCACGCAAATTGCGTCCCGATTCAATACATCGTCCTCCAGCCGAGTTGACTCCATGGGTCTATTGCTGCCTCGGGCACCTTATGGCCGTTCTGCTGTGAGTCTAGATTATCGAATGGGACGTAAAACTGATAGTGAATTGTAACTTTCAGGGCCACCTAATGACGATGGATCACTCAAATTGCGTCCCGATTCAATACATCGTCCTCCAGCAGACTTGTCTCCATGGGTCGATTGCTGCCTCGGGCACCTTATGGCCGTTCTGCTGTGAGTCAAAGATTTTCGAATCGGACGAAAAACTGATAGTGAATTGTAAAATTCAGGGCCACCTAATGACGATGGATCACTCAAATTGCGTCCCGATTCAATACATCGTCCTCCAGCAGACTTGTCTCCATGGGTCTATTGCTGCCTCGGGCACCTTATGGCCGTTCTTCTGTGAGTCAAAGATTATGGAATGGGACGAAAAACTGATAGTGAATTTTAACATTCAGGTCCACCTAATGACGATGGACCACACTAATTGCGTCCCGATTCAATACATCGTCCTCCAGCAGACTTGACTCCATGGGTCTATTGCTGCCTCGGGCACCTTATAGCCGTTCAGCTGTGAGTCTAGATTATCGAATGGGACGAAAAACTGATAGTGAATTGTAACGTTCAGGGCCATCTAATGACGATGGACCACGCAAATTGCGTTCCGATTCAATACATCGTCCTCCAGCCGAGTTGACTCCATGGGTCTATTGCTGCCTCGGACACCTTATGGCCGTTCTGCTGTGATTCTAGATTATCGAATGGGACGAAAAACTGATAATGAATTGTAACGTTCAGGGCCACCTAATGACGATGGATCACTCAAATTGCGTCCCGATTCAATACATCGTCCTCCAGCCGACTTGTCTCCATGGGTCTATTGCTGCCTCGGGCACCTTATGGCCGTTCTGCTGTGAGTCAAAGATTTTCGAATCGGACGAAAAACTGATAGTAAATTGGAACGTTCAGGGCCTCCTAATGACGATGGAACACTCAAATTGCGTCCCGATTCAATACATCGTCCTCCAGCAGACTTGTCTCCATGGGTCTATTGCTGCCTCGGGCACCTAATGGCCGTTCTGCTGTGAGTCAAAGAATTTCGAATCGGACGAAAAACTGATAATGAATTGTAACATTCAGGGCCACCTAATGACGATGGACCACGCAAATTGCGTCCCGATTCAATACATCGTCCTCCAGCCGAGTTGACTCCATGGGTCTATTGCTGCCTCGGGCACATTATGGCCGTTCTGCTGTGAGTCTAGATTATCGAATGGGACGAAAAACTGATAGTGAATTGTAACGTTCAGGGCCACCTAATGACGATGGATCACTCAAATTGCGTCCCGATTCAATACATCGTCCTCCAGCAGACTTGACTTCATGGGTCTATTGCTGAATCGGGCACCTTATGGCCGTTCTGCTGTGAGTGAAAGATTTTCGAATCGGACGAAACACTGATAGTGAATTGTAACTTTCAGGGCCACCTAATGACGATGGATCACTCAAATTGCGTCCCGATTCAATACATCGTCCTCCAGCAGACTTGTCTCCATGGGTCTATTGCTGCCTCGGGCACCTAATGGCCGTTCTGCTGTGAGTCAAAGATTTTCGAATCGGAAGAAAAACTGATAGTGAATTGTAACATGCAGGGCCACGTAATGACGATAGACCACGCAAATTGCGTCCTGATTCAATACATCGTCCTCCAGCCGAGTTGACTCCATGGGTCTATTGCTGCCTCGGGCACCTTATGGCCGTTCTGCTGTGAATCTAGATTATCGAATGGGACGAAAAACTGATAGTGAATTGTAACGTTCAGGGCCACCTAATGACGATGGATCACTCAAATTGCGTCCCGATTCAATACATCGTCCTCCAGCAGACTTGTCTCCATGGATCTATTGCTGCCTCGGGCACCTTATGGCCGTTCTGCTGTGAGTCTAGATTATCGAATGGGACGTAAAACTGATAGTGAATTGTAACTTTCAGGGCCACCTAATGACGATGGATCACTCAAATTGCGTCCCGATTCAATACATCGTCCTCCAGCAGACTTGTCTCCATGGGTCGATTGCTGCCTCGGGCACCTTATGGCCGTTCTGCTGTGAGTCAAAGATTTTCGAATCGGACGAAAAACTGATAGTGAATTGTAACATTCAGGGCCACCTAATGACGATGGATCACTCAAATTGCGTCCCGATTCAATACATCGTCCTCCAGCAGACTTGTCTCCATGGGTCTATTGCTGCCTCGGGCACCTTATGGCCGTTCTTCTGTGAGTCAAAGATTATCGAATGGGACGAAAAACTGATAGTGAATTTTAACATTCAGGTCCACCTAATGACGATGGACCACACTAATTGCGTCCCGATTCAATACATCGTCCTCCAGCAGACTTGACTCCATGGGTCTATTGCTGCCTCGGGCACCTTATAGCCGATCAGCTGTGAGTCTAGATTATCGAATGGGACGAAAAACTGATAGTGAATTGTAACGTTCAGGGCCATCTAATGACGATGGACCACGCAAATTGCGTTCCGATTCAATACATCGTCCTCCAGCCGAGTTGACTCCATGGGTCTATTGCTGCCTCGGACACCTTATGGCCGTTCTGCTGTGAGTCAAAGATTTTCGAATCGGACGAAAAACTGATAGTGAATTGTAACGTTCAGGGCCATCTAATGACGATGGATCAGTCAAATTGCGTCCCGATTCAATACATCGTCCTCCAGCAGACTTGTCTTCATGGGTCTATTGCTGCCTCGGGCACCTTATGGCCGTTCTGCTGTGAGTCTAGATTATCGAATGGGACGAAAAACTGATAGTGAATTGTAACGTTCAGGTCCACCTAATGACGATGGATCACTCAAATTGCGTCCCGATTTAATACATCGTCCTCCAGCAGACTTGACTTCATGGGTCTATTGCTGCCTCGGGCACCTTATGGCCGTTCTGCTGTGAGTCAAAGATTTTCGAATCGGACGAAAAACTGATAGTGAATTGTAACTTTCAGGGCCACCTAATGACGATGGATCACTCAAATTGCGTCCCGATTCAATACATCGACCTCCAGCCGACTTGTCTCCATGGGTCTATTGCTGCCTCGGGCACATAATGGCCGTTCTGCTGTGAGTCAAAGATTTTCGAATCGGACGAAAAACTGATAGTGAATTGTAACATTCAGGGTCACCTAATGACGATGGACCACGCAAATTGCGTCCCGATTCAATACATCGTCCTCCAGCCGAGTTGACTCCATGGGTCTATTGGTGCCTCGGGCACCTTATGGCCGTTCCGCTGTGAATCTAGATTATCGAATGGGACGAAAAACTGATAGTGAATTGTAACTTTCAGGGCCACCTAATGACGATGGATCACTCAAATTGCGTCCCGATTCAATACATCGTCCTCCAGCAGACTTGTCTCCATGGGTCGATTGCTGCCTCGGGCACCTTATGGCCGTTCTGCTGTGAGTCAAAGATTTTCGAATCGGACGAAAAACTGATAGTGAATTGTAACATTCAGGGCCACCTAATGACGATGGATCACTCAAATTGCGTCCCGATTCAATACATCGTCCTCCAGCAGACTTGTCTCCATGGGTCTATTGCTGCCTCGGGCACCTTATGGCCGTTCTTCTGTGAGTCAAAGATTATGGAATGGGACGAAAAACTGATAGTGAATTTTAACATTCAGGTCCACCTAATGACGATGGACCACACTAATTGCGTCCCGATTCAATACATCGTCCTCCAGCAGACTTGACTCCATGGGTCTATTGCTGCCTCGGGCACCTTATAGCCGTTCAGCTGTGAGTCTAGATTATCGAATGGGACGAAAAACTGATAGTGAATTGTAACGTTCAGGGCCATCTAATGACGATGGACCACGCAAATTGCGTTCCGATTCAATACATCGTCCTCCAGCCGAGTTGACTCCATGGGTCTATTGCTGCCTCGGACACCTTATGGCCGTTCTGCTGTGATTCTAGATTATCGAATGGGACGAAAAACTGATAATGAATTGTAACGTTCAGGGCCACCTAATGACGATGGATCACTCAAATTGCGTCCCGATTCAATACATCGTCCTCCAGCCGACTTGTCTCCATGGGTCTATTGCTGCCTCGGGCACCTTATGGCCGTTCTGCTGTGAGTCAAAGATTTTCGAATCGGACGAAAAACTGATAGTAAATTGGAACGTTCAGGGCCTCCTAATGACGATGGAACACTCAAATTGCGTCCCGATTCAATACATCGTCCTCCAGCAGACTTGTCTCCATGGGTCTATTGCTGCCTCGGGCACCTAATGGCCGTTCTGCTGTGAGTCAAAGAATTTCGAATCGGACGAAAAACTGATAATGAATTGTAACATTCAGGGCCACCTAATGACGATGGACCACGCAAATTGCGTCCCGATTCAATACATCGTCCTCCAGCCGAGTTGACTCCATGGGTCTATTGCTGCCTCGGGCACATTATGGCCGTTCTGCTGTGAGTCTAGATTATCGAATGGGACGAAAAACTGATAGTGAATTGTAACGTTCAGGGCCACCTAATGACGATGGATCACTCAAATTGCGTCCCGATTCAATACATCGTCCTCCAGCAGACTTGACTTCATGGGTCTATTGCTGAATCGGGCACCTTATGGCCGTTCTGCTGTGAGTGAAAGATTTTCGAATCGGACGAAACACTGATAGTGAATTGTAACTTTCAGGGCCACCTAATGACGATGGATCACTCAAATTGCGTCCCGATTCAATACATCGTCCTCCAGCAGACTTGTCTCCATGGGTCTATTGCTGCCTCGGGCACCTAATGGCCGTTCTGCTGTGAGTCAAAGATTTTCGAATCGGAAGAAAAACTGATAGTGAATTGTAACATGCAGGGCCACGTAATGACGATAGACCACGCAAATTTCGTCCTGATTCAATACATCGTCCTCCAGCCGAGTTGACTCCATGGGTCTATTGCTGCCTCGGGCACCTTATGGCCGTTCTGCTGTGAATCTAGATTATCGAATGGGACGAAAAACTGATAGTGAATTGTAACGTTCAGGGCCACCTAATGACGATGGATCACTCAAATTGCGTCCCGATTCAATACATCGTCCTCCAGCAGACTTGTCTCCATGGATCTATTGCTGCCTCGGGCACCTTATGGCCGTTCTGCTGTGAGTCTAGATTATCGAATGGGACGTAAAACTGATAGTGAATTGTAACTTTCAGGGCCACCTAATGACGATGGATCACTCAAATTGCGTCCCGATTCAATACATCGTCCTCCAGCAGACTTGTCTCCATGGGTCGATTGCTGCCTCGGGCACCTTATGGCCGTTCTGCTGTGGGTCAAAGATTTTCGAATCGGACGAAAAACTGATAGTGAATTGTAACATTCAGGGCCACCTAATGACGATGGATCACTCAAATTGCGTCCCGATTCAATACATCGTCCTCCAGCAGACTTGTCTCCATGGGTCTATTGCTGCCTCGGGCACCTTATGGCCGTTCTTCTGTGAGTCAAAGATTATCGAATGGGACGAAAAACTGATAGTGAATTTTAACATTCAGGTCCACCTAATGACGATGGACCACACTAATTGCGTCCCGATTCAATACATCGTCCTCCAGCAGACTTGACTCCATGGGTCTATTGCTGCCTCGGGCACCTTATAGCCGATCAGCTGTGAGTCTAGATTATCGAATGGGACGAAAAACTGATAGTGAATTGTAACGTTCAGGGCCATCTAATGACGATGGACCACGCAAATTGCGTTCCGATTCAATACATCGTCCTCCAGCCGAGTTGACTCCATGGGTCTATTGCTGCCTCGGACACCTTATGGCCGTTCTGCTGTGAATCTAGATTATCGAATGGGACGAAAAACTGATAGTGAATTGTAACGTTCAGGGCCATCTAATGACGATGGATCAGTCAAATTGCGTCCCGATTCAATACATCGTCCTCCAGCAGACTTGTCTTCATGGGTCTATTGCTGCCTCGGGCACCTTATGGCCGTTCTGCTGTGAGTCTAGATTATCGAATGGGACGAAAAACTGATAGTGAATTGTAACGTTCAGGTCCACCTAATGACGATGGATCACTCAAATTGCGTCCCGATTTAATACATCGTCCTCCAGCAGACTTGACTTCATGGGTCTATTGCTGCCTCGGGCACCTTATGGCCGTTCTGCTGTGAGTCAAAGATTTTCGAATCGGACGAAAAACTGATAGTGAATTGTAACTTTCAGGGCCACCTAATGACGATGGATCACTCAAATTGCGTCCCGATTCAATACATCGACCTCCAGCCGACTTGTCTCCATGGGTCTATTGCTGCCTCGGGCACATAATGGCCGTTCTGCTGTGAGTCAAAGATTTTCGAATCGGACGAAAAACTGATAGTGAATTGTAACATTCAGGGTCACCTAATGACGATGGACCACGCAAATTGCGTCCCGATTCAATACATCGTCCTCCAGCCGAGTTGACTCCATGGGTCTATTGGTGCCTCGGGCACCTTATGGCCGTTCCGCTGTGAATCTAGATTATCGAATGGGACGAAAAACTGATAGTGAATTGAAACGTTCAGGGCCACCTAATGACGATGGATCACTCAAATTGCGTCACGATTCAATACATCGTCCTTCAGCAGACTTGTCTCCATGGGTCTATTGCTGCCTCGGGCACCTTATGGCCGTTCTGCTGTGAGTCTAGATTATCGAATGGGACGAAAAACTGATAGTGAATTGTAAGTTTCAGGGCCACCTAATGACGATGGCTCACTCAAATTGCGTCCCGATTCAATACATCGTCCTCCAGCAGACTTGTCTGCATGGGTCGATTGCTGCCTCGGGCACCTTATGGCCGTTCTGCTGTGAGTCAAAGATTTTCGAATCGGACGAAAAACTGATAGTGAATTGTAACATTCAATGCCACCTAATGACGATGGACCACACAAATTGCGTCCCGATTCAGTACATCGTCCACTATTCGACTTGACTCCATGGGTCTATTGCTGCCTCGGGCACCTTATGGCCATTCTGCTGTGAGTCTAGATTATCGAATGGGACGAAAAACTGATAATGAATTGTAACGTTCAGGGCCACCCAATGACGATGGATCACTCAAAATGCGTCCCGATTCAATACATCGTCCTCCAGCAGACTTGTCTCCATGGATCTATTGCTGCCTCGGGCACCTTATGGCCGTTCTGCTGTGAGTCTAGATTATCGAATGGGACGTAAAACTGATAGTGAATTGTAACTTTCAGGGCCACCTAATGACGATGGATCACTCAAATTGCGTCCCGATTCAATACATCGTCCTCCAGCAGACTTGTCTCCATGGGTCGATTGCTGCCTCAGGCACCTTATGGCCGTTCTGCTGTGAGTCAAAGATTTTCGAATCGGACGAAAAACTGATAGTGAATTGTAACATTCAGGGCCACCAAATGACGATGGATCACTCAAATTGCGTCCCGATTCAATACATCGTCCTCCAGCAGACTTGTCTCCATGGGTCTATTGCTGCCTCGGGCACCTTATGGCCGTTCTTCTGTGAGTCAAAGATTATCGAATGGGACGAAAAACTGATAGTGAATTTTAACATTCAGGTCCACCTAATGACGATGGACCACACTAATTGCGTCCCGATTCAATACATCGTCCTCCAGCAGACTTGACTTCATGGGTCTATTGCTGCCTCGGGCACCTTATGGCCGTTCTGCTGTGAGTCAAAGATTTTCGAATCGGACGAAAAACTGATAGTGAATTGTAACGTTCAGGTCCACCTAATGACGATGGATCACTCAAATTGCGTCCCGATTTAATACATCGTCCTCCAGCAGACTTGACTTCATGGGTCTATTGCTGCCTCGGGCACCTTATGGCCGTTCTGCTGTGAGTCAAAGATTTTCGAATCGGACGAAAAACTGATAGTGAATTGTAACTTTCAGGGCCACCTAATGACGATGGATCACTCAAATTGCGTCCCGATTCAATACATCGACCTCCAGCCGACTTGTCTCCATGGGTCTATTGCTGCCTCGGGCACATAATGGCCGTTCTGCTGTGAGTCAAAGATTTTCGAATCGGACGAAAAACTGATAGTGAATTGTAACATTCAGGGTCACCTAATGACGATGGACCACGCAAATTGCGTCCCGATTCAATACATCGTCCTCCAGCCGAGTTGACTCCATGGGTCTATTGGTGCCTCGGGCACCTTATGGCCGTTCCGCTGTGAATCTAGATTATCGAATGGGACGAAAAACTGATAGTGAATTGAAACGTTCAGGGCCACCTAATGACGATGGATCACTCAAATTGCGTCACGATTCAATACATCGTCCTTCAGCAGACTTGTCTCCATGGGTCTATTACTGCCTCGGGCACCTTATGGCCGTTCTGCTGTGAGTCTAGATTATCGAATGGGACGAAAAACTGATAGTGAATTGTAACTTTCAGGGCCACCTAATGACGATGGATCACTCAAATTGCGTCCCGATTCAATACATCGTCCTCCAGCAGACTTGTCTGCATGGGTCGATTGCTGCCTCGGGCACCTTATGGCCGTTCTGCTGTGAGTCAAAGATTTTCGAATCGGACGAAAAACTGATAGTGAATTGTAACATTCAATGCCACCTAATGACGATGGACCACACAAATTGCGTCCCGATTCAGTACATCGTCCACTATTCGACTTGACTCCATGGGTCTATTGCTGCCTCGGGCACCTTATGGCCATTCTGCTGTGAGTCTAGATTATCGAATGGGACGAAAAACTGATAATGAAGTGTAACGTTCAGGGCCACCTATTGACGATGGATCACTCAAATTGCGTCCCGATTCAATACATCGTCCTCCAGCCGACTTGTCTCCATGGGTCTATTGCAGCCTCGGGCACCTTATGGCCGTTCTGCTGTGAGTCAAAGATTTTCGAATCGGACAAAAAACTGATAGTGAATTGTAACATTCAGGGCCACCTAATGACGATGGATCACTCAAATTGCGTCCCGATTCAATACATCGTCCTCCAGCAGACTTGTCTCCATGGGTCTATTGCTGCCTCGGGCACCTTATGTCCGTTCTGCTGTGAGTCTAGATTATCGAATGGGACGAAAAACTGATAGTGAATTGTAACGGTCAGGGCCACCTAATGACGATGGATCACTCAAATTGCGTCCCGATTCAATACATCGTCCTCCACCAGACTTGACTTCATGGGTCTATTGTTGCCTCGGGCACCTTATGGCCGTTCTGCTGTGAGTCAAAGATTTTCGAATCGGACGAAAAACTGATAGTGAATTGTAACGTTCAGGGCCTCCTAATGACGATGGATCACTCAAATTGCGTCCCGATTCAATACATCGTCCTCCAGCAGACTTGTCTCCATGGGTCTATTGCTGCCTCGGGCACCTTATGGCAGTCCTGCTGTGAGTCAAAGATTTTCGAATCGGACGAAAAACTGATAGTGAATTGTAACGTTCAGGGCCTCCTAATGACGATGGAACACTCAAATTACGTCCCGATTCAATACATCGTCCTCCAGCAGACTTGTCTCCATGGGTCTATTGCTGCCTCGGGCACCTTAGGGCCGTTCTGCTGTGAGTCTAGATTATCGAATGGGACGAAAAACTGATAATGAATTGTAACGTTCAGGGCCACCCAATGACGATGGATCACTCAAAATGCGTCCCGATTCAATACATCGTCCTCCAGCCGACTTGTCTCCGTGGGCCTATTGCTGCCTCGGGCACCTTATGGCCGTTCTGCTTTGAGTCAAGGATTTTCGAATCGGACGAAAAACTGATAGTGAATTGTAACATTCAGGGCCACCTAATGACGATGGATCACTCAAATTGCGTCCCGATTCAATACATCGTCCTCCAGCAGACTTGTCTCCATGGGTCTATTGCTGCCTCGGGCACCTTATGTCCGTTCTGCTGTGAGTCTAGATTATCGAATGGGACGAAAAACTGATAGTGAATTGTAACGGTCAGGGCCACCTAATGACGATGGATCACTCAAATTGCGTCCCGATTCAATACATCGTCCTCCACCAGACTTGACTTCATGGGTCTATTGTTGCCTCGGGCACCTTATGGCCGTTCTGCTGTGAGTCAAAGATTTTCGAATCGGACGAAAAACTGATAGCGAATTGTAACATTCAGGGCCACCTAATGACGATGGACCACACAAATTGCGTCCCGATTCAATACATCGTCCTCCAGCAGACTTGACTCCATTATTGAATTGGACGAAAAACTGATAGTGAATTGTAACGTTCAGGGCCTCCTAATGACGATGGAACACTCAAATTACGTCCCGATTCAATACATCGTCCTCCAGCAGACTTGACTCCATGGGTCTATTGCTGCCTCGGGCACCTTATGGCCATTCTGCTGTGAGTCTAGATTATCGAATGGGACGAAAAACTGATAATGAATTGTAACGTTCAGGGCCACCTATTGACGATGGATCACTCAAATTGCGTCCCGATTCAATACATCGTCCTCCAGCCGACTTGTCTCCATGGGTCTATTGCTGCCTCGGGCACCTTATGGCGGTTCTGCTGTGAGTCAAAGATTTTCGAATCGGACGAAAAACTGATAGTGAATTGTAACATTCAGGGCCACCTAATGACGATGGATCACTCAAATTGCGTCCCGATTCAATACATCGTGCTCCAGCAGACTTGTCTCCATGGGTCTATTGCTGCTTCGGGCACCTTATGGCCGTTCTTCTGTGAGTCAAAGATTTTCGAATCGGACGAAAAACTGATAGTTAATTGTAACATTCAGGTCCACCTAATGACGATGGACCACACAAATTGCGTCCCGATTCAATACATCGTCCTCCAGCAGACTTGACTCCATGGGTCTATTGCTGCCTCGGGCACCTTATGGCCGTTCAGCTGTGAGTCTAGATTATCGAATGGGACGAAAAACTGATAGCGAATTGTAACGTTCAGGGCCACATAATGACGATGGATCACTCAAATTGCGTCCCGATTCAATATATCGTCCTCCAGCAGACTTGTCTCCATGGGTCTATTGTTGCCTCGGGCACCTTATGGCCGTTCTGCTGTGAGTCAAAGATTTTCGAATCGGACGAAAAACTGATAGTGGATTGTAACGTTCAGGGCCACCTAATGACGATGGATCACTCAAATTGCGTCCCGATTCAATACATCGTCCTCCAGCAGACTTGTCTCCATGGGTCTATTGCTGCCTCGGGCACCTTATGGCCGTTCTGCTGTGAGTCAAAGATTTTCGAATCGGACGAAAAACTGATAGTAAATTGGAACGTTCAGGGCCTCCTAATGACGATGGAACACTCAAATTGCGTCCCGATTCAATACATCGTCCTCCAGCAGACTTGTCTCCATGGGTCTATTGCTGCCTCGGGCACCTAATGGCCGTTCTGCTGTGAGTCAAAGATTTTCGAATCGGACTAAAAACTGATAATGAATTGTAACATTCAGGGCCACCTAATGACGATGGACCACGCAAATTGCGTCCCGATTCAATACATCGTCCTCCAGCCGAGTTGACTCCATGGGTCTATTGCTGCCTCGGGCACCTTATGGCCGTTCTGCTGTGAATCTAGATTATCGAATGGGACGAAAAACTGATAGTGAATTGTAACGTTCAGGGCCACCTAATGACGATGGATCACTCAAATTGCGTCCCGATTCAATACATCGTCCTCCAGCAGACTTGTCTCCATGGGTCTATTGCTGCCTCGGGCACCTTATGACCGTTCTGCTGTGAGTCTAGATTATCGAATGGGCCGAAAAACTGATAGTGAATTGTAACGTTCAGGGCCACCTAATGACGATGGATCACTCAAATTGCGTCCCGATTCAGTACATCGTCCTCCAGCAGATTTGACTTCATGGGTCTATTGCTGCCTCGGGCACCTTATGGCCGTTCTGCTGTGAGTCAAAGATTTTCGAATCGGACGAAAAACTGATAGTGAATTGTAACGTTCAGGGCCTCCTAATGACGATGGAACACTCAAATTGCGTCCCGATTCAATACATCGATCTCCAGCAGACTTGTCTCCATGGGTCTATTGCTGCCTCGGGCACCTTATGGCCGTTCTGCCGTGAATCAAAGATTTTCGAATCGGACGAAAAACTGATAGTGAATTGTAACATTCAGGGCCACCAAATGACGATGGACCACACAAATTGCGTCCCGATTCACACATCGTCCACTAGCCGACTTGACTCCATGGGACTATTGCTGCCTCCGGCACCTTATGGCCGTTCTGCTGTGAGTCTAGATTATCGAATGGGACGAAAAACTGATAGTGAATTGTAACTTTCAGGGCCACCTAATGACGATGGATCACTCAAATTGCGTCCCGATTCAATACATCGTCCTCCAGCCGACTTGTCTCCATAGGTCTATTGCTGCCTTGGGCACCTTATGGCCGTTCTGCTGTGAGTCTAAGATTTTCGAATCGGACAAAAAACTGATGGTAAATTGGAACGTTCAGGGCCTCCTAATGACGATGGAACACTCAAATTGCTCCCGATTCAATACAACGTCCTCCAGCAGACTTGTCTCCATGGGTCTATTGCTGCCTCGGGCACCTAATGGCCGTTCTGCTGTGAGTCAAAGATTTTCGAATCGGACGAAAAACTGATAATGAATTGTAACATTCAGGGCCACCTAATGACGATGGACCACGAAAATTGCGTTCCGATTCAATACATCGTCCTCCAGCCGAGTTGACTCCATGGGTCTATTGCTGCCTCGGGCACCTTATGGCCGTTCTGCTGTGAGTCAAAGATTTTCGAATCGGACGAAAAACTGATAGTGAATTGTAACATTCAGGGCCACATAATGACGATGGATCACTCAAATTGCGTCCCGATTCAATATATCGTCCTCCAGCAGACTTGTCTCCATGGGTCTATTGTTGCCTCGGGCACCTTATGGCCGTTCTGCTGTGAGTCAAAGATTTTCGAATCGGACGAAAAACTGATAGTGAATTGTAACTTTCAGGGCCACCTAATGACGATGGATCACTCAAATTGCGTCCCGATTCAATACATCGTCCTCCAGCCGACTTGTCTCCATAAGTCTATTGCTGCCTCGGGCACCTTATGGCCGTTCTGCTGTGAGTCAAAGATTTTCGAATCGGACGAAAAACTGATAGTGAATTGTAACATTCAGGGCCACATAATGACGATGGATCACTCAAATTGCGTCCCGATTCAATATATCGTCCTCCAGCAGACTTGTCTCCATGGGTCTATTGTTGCCTCGGGCACCTTATGGCCGTTCTGCTGTGAGTCAAAGATTTTCGAATCGGACGAAAAACTGATAGTGAATTGTAACTTTCAGGGCCACCTAATGACGATGGATCACTCAAATTGCGTCCCGATTCAATACATCGTCCTCCAGCCGACTTGTCTCCATAAGTCTATTGCTGCCTCGGGCACCTTATGGCCGTTCTGCTGTGAGTCAAAGATTTTCGAATCGGACGAAAAACTGATAGTAAATTGGAACGTCCAGGGCCTCCTAATGACGATGGAACACTCAAATTGCGTCCCGATTCAATACATCGTCCTCCAGCAGACTTGTCTCCATGGGTCTATTGCTGCCTCGGGCACCTAAAGGCCGTTCTGCTGTGAGTCAAAGATTTTCGAATCGGACTAAAAACTGATAATGAATTGTAACATTCAGGGCCACCTAATGACGATGGACCACGAAAATTGCGTTCCGATTCAATACATCGTCCTCCAGCCGAGTTGACTCCATGGGTCTATTGCTGCCTCGGGCACCTTATGGCCGTTCTGCTGTGAGTCAAAGATTTTCGAATCGGACGAAAAACTGACAGTGAATTGTAACATTCAGGGCCTCCTAATGACGATGGAACACTCAAATTGCGTCCCGATTCAATACATCGATCTCCAGCAGACTTGTCTCCATGGGTCTATTGCTGCCTCGGGCACCTTATGGCCGTTCTGCCGTGAATCAAAGATTTTCGAATCGGACGAAAAACTGATAGTGAATTGTAACATTCAGGGCCACCAAATGACGATGGACCACACAAATTGCGTCCCGATTCACACATCGTCCACTAGCCGACTTGACTCCATGGGACTATTGCTGCCTCCGGCACCTTATGGCCGTTCTGCTGTGAGTCTAGATTATCGAATGGGACGAAAAACTGATAGTGAATTGTAACTTTCAGGGCCACCTAATGACGATGGATCACTCAAATTGCGTCCCGATTCAATACATCGTCCTCCAGCCGACTTGTCTCCATAGGTCTATTGCTGCCTTGGGCACCTTATGGCCGTTCTGCTGTGAGTCTAAGATTTTCGAATCGGACAAAAAACTGATGGTAAATTGGAACGTTCAGGGCCTCCTAATGACGATGGAACACTCAAATTGCTCCCGATTCAATACAACGTCCTCCAGCAGACTTGTCTCCATGGGTCTATTGCTGCCTCGGGCACCTAATGGCCGTTCTGCTGTGAGTCAAAGATTTTCGAATCGGACGAAAAACTGATAATGAATTGTAACATTCAGGGCCACCTAATGACGATGGACCACGAAAATTGCGTTCCGATTCAATACATCGTCCTCCAGCCGAGTTGACTCCATGGGTCTATTGCTGCCTCGGGCACCTTATGGCCGTTCTGCTGTGAGTCAAAGATTTTCGAATCGGACGAAAAACTGATAGTGAATTGTAACATTCAGGGCCACATAATGACGATGGATCACTCAAATTGCGTCCCGATTCAATATATCGTCCTCCAGCAGACTTGTCTCCATGGGTCTATTGTTGCCTCGGGCACCTTATGGCCGTTCTGCTGTGAGTCAAAGATTTTCGAATCGGACGAAAAACTGATAGTGAATTGTAACTTTCAGGGCCACCTAATGACGATGGATCACTCAAATTGCGTCCCGATTCAATACATCGTCCTCCAGCCGACTTGTCTCCATAAGTCTATTGCTGCCTCGGGCACCTTATGGCCGTTCTGCTGTGAGTCAAAGATTTTCGAATCGGACGAAAAACTGATAGTAAATTGGAACGTCCAGGGCCTCCTAATGACGATGGAACACTCAAATTGCGTCCCGATTCAATACATCGTCCTCCAGCAGACTTGTCTCCATGGGTCTATTGCTGCCTCGGGCACCTAAAGGCCGTTCTGCTGTGAGTCAAAGATTTTCGAATCGGACTAAAAACTGATAATGAATTGTAACATTCAGGGCCACCTAATGACGATGGACCACGCAAATTGCGTCCCGATTCAATACATCGTCCTCCAGCCGAGTTGACTCCATGGGTCTGTTGCTGCCTCGGGCACCTTATGGCCGTTCTGCTGTGCATCTAGATTATCGAATGGGACGAAAAACTGATAGTGAATTGTAACGTTCAGGGCCACCTAATGACGATGGATCACTCAAATTGCGTCCCGATTCAATACATCGTCCTCCAGCAGACTTGTCTCCATGGGTCTATTGCTGCCTCGGGCACATTATGGCCGTTCTGCTGTGAGTCTAGATTATCGAATGGGACGAAAAACTGATAGTGAATTGTAACGTTCAAGGCCACCTAATGACGATGGATCACTCAAATTGCGTCCCGATTCAATACATCGTCCTCCAGCAGATTTGACTTCATGGGTCTATTGCTGCCTCGGGCACCTTATGGCCGTTCTGCTGTGAGTCAAAGATTTTCGAATCGGACGAAAAACTGATAGTGAATTGTAACATTCAGGGCCACCTAATGACGATGGACCACACAAATTGCGTCCCGATTCACACATCGTCCACTAGCCGACTTGACTCCATGGGACTATTGCTGCCTCGGGCACCTTATGGCCGTTCTGCTGTGAGTCTAGATTATCGAATGGGACGAAAAACTGATAGTGAATTGTAACGTTCAGGGCCACCTAATGACGATGGAACACTCAAATTGCGTCCCGATTCAATACATCGTCCTCCAGCAGACTTGTCTCCATGGGTCTATTGCTGCCTCGGGCACCTTATGGCAGTCCTGCTGTGACTCAAAGATTTTCAAATCGGACGAAAAAATGATAGTGAATTGTAACGTTAAGGGCCTCCTAATGACGATGGAACACTCAAATTACGTCCCGATTCAATACATCGTCCTCCAGCAGACTTGTCTCCATGGGTCTATTGCTGCCTCGGGCACCTTATGGCCGTTCTGCTGTGAGTCTAGATTATCGAATGGGACGAAAAACTGATAGTGAATTGTAACGTTCAGGGCCACCTAATGACGATGGATCACTCAAATTGCGTCCCGATTCAATACATCGTCCTCCAGCAGATTTGACTTCATGGGTCTATTGCTGCCTCGGGCACCTTATGGCCGTTCTGCTGTGAGTCAAGGATTATCGAATCGGACGAAAAACTGATAGTGAATTGTAACGTTCAGGGCCTCCTAATGACGATGGAACACTCAAATTGCGTCCCGATTCAATACATCGATCTCCAGCAGACTTGTCTCCATGGGTCTATTGCTGCCTCGGGCACCTTATGGCCGTTCTGCTGTGAATCAAAGATTTTCGAATCGGACGAAAAACTGATAGTGAATTGTAACATTCAGGGCCACCAAATGACGATGGACCACACAAATTGCGTCCCGATTCACACATCGTCCACTAGCCGACGTGACTCCATGGGACTATTGCTGCCTCCGGCACCTTATGGCCGTTCTGCTGTGAGTCTAGATTATCGAATGGGACGAAAAACTGATAGTGAATTGTAACGTTCAGGGCCACCTAATGACGATGGAACACTCAAATTGCGTCCCGATTCAATACATCGTCCTCCAGCAGACTTGTCTCCATGGGTCTATTGCTGCCTCGGGCACATTATGGCCGTTCTGCTGTGAGTCTAGATTATCGAATGGGACGAAAAACTGATAGTGAATTGTAACGTTCAAGGCCACCTAATGACGATGGATCACTCAAATTGCGTCCCGATTCAATACATCGTCCTCCAGCCTCGGGCACCTTATGGCCGTTCTGCTGTGAGTCAAAGATTTTCGAATCGGACGAAAAACTGATAGTGAATTGTAACATTCAGGGCCACCTAATGACGATGGACCACACAAATTGCGTCCCGATTCACACATCGTCCACTAGCCGACTTGACTCCATGGGACTATTGCTGCCTCGGGCACCTTATGGCCGTTCTGCTGTGAGTCTAGATTATCGAATGGGACGAAAAACTGATAGTGAATTGTAACGTTCAGGGCCACCTAATGACGATGGAACACTCAAATTGCGTCCCGATTCAATACATCGTCCTCCAGCAGACTTGTCTCCATGGGTCTATTGCTGCCTCGGGCACCTTATGGCAGTCCTGCTGTGACTCAAAGATTTTCGAATCGGACGAAAAAATGATAGTGAATTGTAACGTTAAGGGCCTCCTAATGACGATGGAACACTCAAATTACGTCCCGATTCAATACATCGTCCTCCAGCAGACTTGTCTCCATTGGTCTATTGCTGCCTCGGGCACCTTATGGCCGTTCTGCTGTGAGTCTAGATTATCGAATGGGACGAAAAACTGATAGTGAATTGTAACGTTCAGGGCCACCTAATGACGATGGATCACTCAAATTGCGTCCCGATTCAATACATCGTCCTCCAGCAGATTTGACTTCATGGGTCTATTGCTGCCTCGGGCACCTTATGGCCGTTCTGCTGTGAGTCAAAGATTTTCGAATCGGACGAAAAACTGATAGTGAATTGTAACGTTCAGGGCCTCCTAATGACGATGGAACACTCAAATTGCGTCCCGATTCAATACATCGATCTCCAGCAGACTTGTCTCCATGGGTCTATTGCTGCCTCGGGCACCTTATGGCCGTTCTGCTGTGAATCAAAGATTTTCGAATCGGACGAAAAACTGACAGTGAATTGTAACATTCAGGGCCACCAAATGACGATGGACCACACAAATTGCGTCCCGATTCACACATCGTCCACTAGCCGACGTGACTCCATGGGACTATTGCTGCCTCCGGCACCTTATGGCCGTTCTGCTGTGAGTCTAGATTATCGAATGGGACGAAAAACTGATAGTGAATTGTAACGTTCAGGGCCACCTAATGACGATGGAACACTCAAATTGCGTCCCGATTCAATACATCGTCCTCCAGCAGACTTGTCTCCATGGGTCTATTGCTGCCTCGGGCACCTTATGGCAGTCCTGCTGTGACTCAAAGATTTTCGAATCGGACGAAAAAATGATAGTGAATTGTAACGTTCAGGGCCTCCTAATGACGATGGAACACTCAAATTACGTCCCGATTCAATACATCGTCCTCCAGCAGACTTGACTCCATGGGTCTATTGCTGCCTCGGGCACCTTATGGCCGTTCTGCTGTGAGTCTAGATTATCGAATGGGACGAAAAACTGATAGTGAATTGTAACGGTCAGGGCCACCTAATGACGATGGATCACTCAAATTGCGTCCCGATTCAATACATCGTCCTCCAGCCGACTTGTCTCCATAGGTCTATTGCTGCCTTGGGCACCTTATGGCCGTTCTGCTGTGAGTCAAAGATTTTCGAATCGGACAAAAAACTGATGGTAAATTGTAACGATCAGGGCCTCCTAATGACGATGGAACACTCAAATTGCGTCCCGATTCAATACATCGTCCTCCAGCAGACTTGTCTCCATGGGTCTATTGCTGCCTCGGGCACCTAATGGCCGTTCTGCTGTGAGTCACAGATTTTCTAATCGGACGAAAAACTGATAATGAATTGTAACATTCAGGGCCACCTAATGACGATGGACCACGCAAATTGCGTTCCGATTCAATACATCGTCCTCCAGCCGAGTTGACTCCATGGGTCTATTGCTGCCTCGGGCACCTTATGGCCGTTCTGCTGTGAATCTAGATTATCGAATGGGACGAAAAACTGATAGTGAATTGTAGCGTTCAGGGCCACCTAATTACGATGGATCACTCAAATTGCGTCCCGATTCAATACATCGTCCTCCAGCAGATTTGACTTCATGGGTCTATTGCTGCCTCGGGCACCTTATGGCCGTTCTGCTGTGAGTCAAAGATTTTCGAATCGGACGAAAAACTGATAGTGAATTGTAACATTCAGGGCCACCTAATGACGATGGACCACACAAATTGCGTCCCGATTCACACATCGTCCACTAGCCGACTTGACTCCATGGGACTATTGCTGCCTCGGGCACCTTATGGCCGTTCTGCTGTGAGTCTAGATTATCGAATGGGACGAAAAACTGATAGTGAATTGTAACGTTCAGGGCCACCTAATGACGATGGAACACTCAAATTGCGTCCCGATTCAATACATCGTCCTCCAGCAGACTTGTCTCCATGGGTCTATTGCTGCCTCGGGCACCTTATGGCAGTCCTGCTGTGACTCAAAGATTTTCAAATCGGACGAAAAAATGATAGTGAATTGTAACGTTAAGGGCCTCCTAATGACGATGGAACACTCAAATTACGTCCCGATTCAATACATCGTCCTCCAGCAGACTTGTCTCCATGGGTCTATTGCTGCCTCGGGCACCTTATGGCCGTTCTGCTGTGAGTCTAGATTATCGAATGGGACGAAAAACTGATAGTGAATTGTAACGTTCAGGGCCACCTAATGACGATGGATCACTCAAATTGCGTCCCGATTCAATACATCGTCCTCCAGCAGATTTGACTTCATGGGTCTATTGCTGCCTCGGGCACCTTATGGCCGTTCTGCTGTGAGTCAAGGATTTTCGAATCGGACGAAAAACTGATAGTGAATTGTAACGTTCAGGGCCTCCTAATGACGATGGAACACTCAAATTGCGTCCCGATTCAATACATCGATCTCCAGCAGACTTGTCTCCATGGGTCTATTGCTGCCTCGGGCACCTTATGGCCGTTCTGCTGTGAATCAAAGATTTTCGAATCGGACGAAAAACTGATAGTGAATTGTAACATTCAGGGCCACCAAATGACGATGGACCACACAAATTGCGTCCCGATTCACACATCGTCCACTAGCCGACGTGACTCCATGGGACTATTGCTGCCTCCGGCACCTTATGGCCGTTCTGCTGTGAGTCTAGATTATCGAATGGGACGAAAAACTGATAGTGAATTGTAACGTTCAGGGCCACCTAATGACGATGGAACACTCAAATTGCGTCCCGATTCAATACATCGTCCTCCAGCAGACTTGTCTCCATGGGTCTATTGCTGCCTCGGGCACATTATGGCCGTTCTGCTGTGAGTCTAGATTATCGAATGGGACGAAAAACTGATAGTGAATTGTAACGTTCAAGGCCACCTAATGACGATGGATCACTCAAATTGCGTCCCGATTCAATACATCGTCCTCCAGCCTCGGGCACCTTATGGCCGTTCTGCTGTGAGTCAAAGATTTTCGAATCGGACGAAAAACTGATAGTGAATTGTAACATTCAGGGCCACCTAATGACGATGGACCACACAAATTGCGTCCCGATTCACACATCGTCCACTAGCCGACTTGACTCCATGGGACTATTGCTGCCTCGGGCACCTTATGGCCGTTCTGCTGTGAGTCTAGATTATCGAATGGGACGAAAAACTGATAGTGAATTGTAACGTTCAGGGCCACCTAATGACGATGGAACACTCAAATTGCGTCCCGATTCAATACATCGTCCTCCAGCAGACTTGTCTCCATGGGTCTATTGCTGCCTCGGGCACCTTATGGCAGTCCTGCTGTGACTCAAAGATTTTCGAATCGGACGAAAAAATGATAGTGAATTGTAACGTTAAGGGCCTCCTAATGACGATGGAACACTCAAATTACGTCCCGATTCAATACATCGTCCTCCAGCAGACTTGTCTCCATTGGTCTATTGCTGCCTCGGGCACCTTATGGCCGTTCTGCTGTGAGTCTAGATTATCGAATGGGACGAAAAACTGATAGTGAATTGTAACGTTCAGGGCCACCTAATGACGATGGATCACTCAAATTGCGTCCCGATTCAATACATCGTCCTCCAGCAGATTTGACTTCATGGGTCTATTGCTGCCTCGGGCACCTTATGGCCGTTCTGCTGTGAGTCAAAGATTTTCGAATCGGACGAAAAACTGATAGTGAATTGTAACGTTCAGGGCCTCCTAATGACGATGGAACACTCAAATTGCGTCCCGATTCAATACATCGATCTCCAGCAGACTTGTCTCCATGGGTCTATTGCTGCCTCGGGCACCTTATGGCCGTTCTGCTGTGAATCAAAGATTTTCGAATCGGACGAAAAACTGACAGTGAATTGTAACATTCAGGGCCACCAAATGACGATGGACCACACAAATTGCGTCCCGATTCACACATCGTCCACTAGCCGACGTGACTCCATGGGACTATTGCTGCCTCCGGCACCTTATGGCCGTTCTGCTGTGAGTCTAGATTATCGAATGGGACGAAAAACTGATAGTGAATTGTAACGTTCAGGGCCACCTAATGACGATGGAACACTCAAATTGCGTCCCGATTCAATACATCGTCCTCCAGCAGACTTGTCTCCATGGGTCTATTGCTGCCTCGGGCACCTTATGGCAGTCCTGCTGTGACTCAAAGATTTTCGAATCGGACGAAAAAATGATAGTGAATTGTAACGTTCAGGGCCTCCTAATGACGATGGAACACTCAAATTACGTCCCGATTCAATACATCGTCCTCCAGCAGACTTGACTCCATGGGTCTATTGCTGCCTCGGGCACCTTATGGCCGTTCTGCTGTGAGTCTAGATTATCGAATGGGACGAAAAACTGATAGTGAATTGTAACGGTCAGGGCCACCTAATGACGATGGATCACTCAAATTGCGTCCCGATTCAATACATCGTCCTCCAGCCGACTTGTCTCCATAGGTCTATTGCTGCCTTGGGCACCTTATGGCCGTTCTGCTGTGAGTCAAAGATTTTCGAATCGGACAAAAAACTGATGGTAAATTGTAACGATCAGGGCCTCCTAATGACGATGGAACACTCAAATTGCGTCCCGATTCAATACATCGTCCTCCAGCAGACTTGTCTCCATGGGTCTATTGCTGCCTCGGGCACCTAATGGCCGTTCTGCTGTGAGTCACAGATTTTCTAATCGGACGAAAAACTGATAATGAATTGTAACATTCAGGGCCACCTAATGACGATGGACCACGCAAATTGCGTTCCGATTCAATACATCGTCCTCCAGCCGAGTTGACTCCATGGGTCTATTGCTGCCTCGGGCACCTTATGGCCGTTCTGCTGTGAATCTAGATTATCGAATGGGACGAAAAACTGATAGTGAATTGTAGCGTTCAGGGCCACCTAATTACGATGGATCACTCAAATTGCGTCCCGATTCAATACATCGTCCTCCAGCAGACTTGTCTCCATGGGTCTATTGCTGCCTCGGGCACCTTATGGCCGTTCTGCTGTGAGTCTAGATTATCGAATGGGACGAAAAACTGATAGTGAATTGTAACGTTCAGGTCCACCTAATGACGACGGATCACTCAAATTGCGTCCCGATTTAATACATCGTCCTCTAGCAGACTTGACTTCATGGGTCTATTGCTGCCTCGGGCACCTTATGGCCGTTCTGCTGTGAGTCAAAGATTTTCGAATCGGACGAAAAACTGATAGTGAATTGTAACATTCAGGGCCACATAATGACGATGGATCACTCAAATTGCGTCCCGATTCAATATATCGTCCTCCAGCAGACTTGTCTCCATGGGTCTATTGTTGCCTCGGGCACCTTATGGCCGTTCTGCTGTGAGTCAAAGATTTTCGAATCGGACGAACTTTCAGGGCCACCTAATGACGATGGATCACTCAAATTGCGTCCCGATTCAATACATCGTCCTCCAGCCGACTTGTCTCTATGGGTCTATTGCTGCCTCGGGCACCTTATGGCCGTTCTGCTGTGAGTCAAAGATTTTCGAATCGGACGAAAAACTGATAGTAAATTGGAACGTTCAGGGCCTCCTAATGACGATGGAACACTCAAATTGCGTCCCGATTCAATACATCGTCCTCCAGCAGACTTGTCTCCATGGGTCTATTGCTGCCTCGGGCACCTAATGGCCGTTCTGCTGTGAGTCAAAGATTTTCGAATCGGACTATAAACTAATAATGAATTGTAACATTCAGGGCCACCTAATGACGATGGACCACGCAAATTGCGTCCCGATTCAATACATCGTCCTCCAGCCGAGTTGACTCCATGGGTCTATTGCTGCCTCGGGCACCTTATGGCCGTTCTGCTGTGCATCTAGATTATCGAATGGGACGAAAAACTGATAGTGAATTGTAACGTTCAGGGCCACCTAATGACGATGGATCACTCAAATTGCGTCCCGATTCAATACATCGTCCTCCAGCAGACTTGTCTCCATGGGTCTATTGCTGCCTCGGGCACCTTATGGCCGTTCTGCTGTGAGTCTAGATTATCGAATGGGACGAAAAACTGATAGTGAATTGTAACGTTCAGGGCCACCTAATGACGATGGAACACTCAAATTGCGTCCCGATTCAATACATCGTCCTCCAGCAGACTTGTCTCCATGGGTCTATTGCTGCCTCGGGCACCTTATGGCAGTCCTGCTGTGACTCAAAGATTTTCGAATCGGACGAAAAAATGATAGTGAATTGTAACGTTCAGGGCCTCCTAATGACGATGGAACACTCAAATTACGTCCCGATTCAATACATCGTCCTCCAGCAGACTCGACTCCATGGGTCTATTGCTGCCTCGGGCACCTTATGGCCGTTCTGCTGTGAGTCTAGAATATCGAATGGGACGAAAAACTGATAGTGAATTGTAACTTTCAGGGCCACCTAATGACGATGGATCACTCAAATTGCGTCCCGATTCAATACATCGTCCTCCAGCCGACTTGTCTCCATGGGTCTATTGCTGCCTCGGGCACCTAATGGCCGTTCTGCTGTGAGTCAAAGATTTTCGAATCGGACGAAAAACTGATAATGAATTGTAACATTCAGGGCCACCTAATGACGATGGACCACGAAAATTGCGTTCCGATTCAATACATCGTCCTCCAGCCGAGTTGACTCCATGGGTCTATTGCTGCCTCGGGCACCTTATGGCCGTTCTGCTGTGAGTCAAAGATTTTCGAATCGGACGAAAAACTGATAGTGAATTGTAACATTCAGGGCCACATAATGACGATGGATCACTCAAATTGCGTCCCGATTCAATATATCGTCCTCCAGCAGACTTGTCTCCATGGGTCTATTGTTGCCTCGGGCACCTTATGGCCGTTCTGCTGTGAGTCAAAGATTTTCGAATCGGACGAAAAACTGATAGTGAATTGTAACTTTCAGGGCCACCTAATGACGATGGATCACTCAAATTGCGTCCCGATTCAATACATCGTCCTCCAGCCGACTTGTCTCCATAAGTCTATTGCTGCCTCGGGCACCTTATGGCCGTTCTGCTGTGAGTCAAAGATTTTCGAATCGGACGAAAAACTGATAGTAAATTGGAACGTCCAGGGCCTCCTAATGACGATGGAACACTCAAATTGCGTCCCGATTCAATACATCGTCCTCCAGCAGACTTGTCTCCATGGGTCTATTGCTGCCTCGGGCACCTAAAGGCCGTTCTGCTGTGAGTCAAAGATTTTCGAATCGGACTAAAAACTGATAATGAATTGTAACATTCAGGGCCACCTAATGACGATGGACCACGCAAATTGCGTCCCGATTCAATACATCGTCCTCCAGCCGAGTTGACTCCATGGGTCTGTTGCTGCCTCGGGCACCTTATGGCCGTTCTGCTGTGCATCTAGATTATCGAATGGGACGAAAAACTGATAGTGAATTGTAACGTTCAGGGCCACCTAATGACGATGGATCACTCAAATTGCGTCCCGATTCAATACATCGTCCTCCAGCAGACTTGTCTCCATGGGTCTATTGCTGCCTCGGGCACATTATGGCCGTTCTGCTGTGAGTCTAGATTATCGAATGGGACGAAAAACTGATAGTGAATTGTAACGTTCAAGGCCACCTAATGACGATGGATCACTCAAATTGCGTCCCGATTCAATACATCGTCCTCCAGCAGATTTGACTTCATGGGTCTATTGCTGCCTCGGGCACCTTATGGCCGTTCTGCTGTGAGTCAAAGATTTTCGAATCGGACGAAAAACTGATAGTGAATTGTAACATTCAGGGCCACCTAATGACGATGGACCACACAAATTGCGTCCCGATTCACACATCGTCCACTAGCCGACTTGACTCCATGGGACTATTGCTGCCTCGGGCACCTTATGGCCGTTCTGCTGTGAGTCTAGATTATCGAATGGGACGAAAAACTGATAGTGAATTGTAACGTTCAGGGCCACCTAATGACGATGGAACACTCAAATTGCGTCCCGATTCAATACATCGTCCTCCAGCAGACTTGTCTCCATGGGTCTATTGCTGCCTCGGGCACCTTATGGCAGTCCTGCTGTGACTCAAAGATTTTCAAATCGGACGAAAAAATGATAGTGAATTGTAACGTTAAGGGCCTCCTAATGACGATGGAACACTCAAATTACGTCCCGATTCAATACATCGTCCTCCAGCAGACTTGTCTCCATGGGTCTATTGCTGCCTCGGGCACCTTATGGCCGTTCTGCTGTGAGTCTAGATTATCGAATGGGACGAAAAACTGATAGTGAATTGTAACGTTCAGGGCCACCTAATGACGATGGATCACTCAAATTGCGTCCCGATTCAATACATCGTCCTCCAGCAGATTTGACTTCATGGGTCTATTGCTGCCTCGGGCACCTTATGGCCGTTCTGCTGTGAGTCAAGGATTTTCGAATCGGACGAAAAACTGATAGTGAATTGTAACGTTCAGGGCCTCCTAATGACGATGGAACACTCAAATTGCGTCCCGATTCAATACATCGATCTCCAGCAGACTTGTCTCCATGGGTCTATTGCTGCCTCGGGCACCTTATGGCCGTTCTGCTGTGAATCAAAGATTTTCGAATCGGACGAAAAACTGATAGTGAATTGTAACATTCAGGGCCACCAAATGACGATGGACCACACAAATTGCGTCCCGATTCACACATCGTCCACTAGCCGACGTGACTCCATGGGACTATTGCTGCCTCCGGCACCTTATGGCCGTTCTGCTGTGAGTCTAGATTATCGAATGGGACGAAAAACTGATAGTGAATTGTAACGTTCAGGGCCACCTAATGACGATGGAACACTCAAATTGCGTCCCGATTCAATACATCGTCCTCCAGCAGACTTGTCTCCATGGGTCTATTGCTGCCTCGGGCACATTATGGCCGTTCTGCTGTGAGTCTAGATTATCGAATGGGACGAAAAACTGATAGTGAATTGTAACGTTCAAGGCCACCTAATGACGATGGATCACTCAAATTGCGTCCCGATTCAATACATCGTCCTCCAGCCTCGGGCACCTTATGGCCGTTCTGCTGTGAGTCAAAGATTTTCGAATCGGACGAAAAACTGATAGTGAATTGTAACATTCAGGGCCACCTAATGACGATGGACCACACAAATTGCGTCCCGATTCACACATCGTCCACTAGCCGACTTGACTCCATGGGACTATTGCTGCCTCGGG
Source organism: Schistocerca cancellata (assembly GCF_023864275.1). NCBI lineage: Eukaryota > Metazoa > Arthropoda > Insecta > Orthoptera > Acrididae > Schistocerca > Schistocerca cancellata. Next base: position 396,473 of record NC_064631.1, read on the forward strand.
CACCTTATGGCCGTTCTGCTGTGAGTCTAGATTATCGAATGGGACGAAAAACTGATAGTGAATTGTAACGTTCAGGGCCACCTAATGACGATGGAACACTCAAATTGCGTCCCGATTCAATACATCGTCCTCCAGCAGACTTGTCTCCATGGGTCTATTGCTGCCTCGGGCACCTTATGGCAGTCCTGCTGTGACTCAAAGATTTTCGAATCGGACGAAAAAATGATAGTGAATTGTAACGTTAAGGGCCTCCTAATGACGATGGAACACTCAAATTACGTCCCGATTCAATACATCGTCCTCCAGCAGACTTGTCTCCATTGGTCTATTGCTGCCTCGGGCACCTTATGGCCGTTCTGCTGTGAGTCTAGATTATCGAATGGGACGAAAAACTGATAGTGAATTGTAACGTTCAGGGCCACCTAATGACGATGGATCACTCAAATTGCGTCCCGATTCAATACATCGTCCTCCAGCAGATTTGACTTCATGGGTCTATTGCTGCCTCGGGCACCTTATGGCCGTTCTGCTGTGAGTCAAAGATTTTCGAATCGGACGAAAAACTGATAGTGAATTGTAACGTTCAGGGCCTCCTAATGACGATGGAACACTCAAATTGCGTCCCGATTCAATACATCGATCTCCAGCAGACTTGTCTCCATGGGTCTATTGCTGCCTCGGGCACCTTATGGCCGTTCTGCTGTGAATCAAAGATTTTCGAATCGGACGAAAAACTGACAGTGAATTGTAACATTCAGGGCCACCAAATGACGATGGACCACACAAATTGCGTCCCGATTCACACATCGTCCACTAGCCGACGTGACTCCATGGGACTATTGCTGCCTCCGGCACCTTATGGCCGTTCTGCTGTGAGTCTAGATTATCGAATGGGACGAAAAACTGATAGTGAATTGTAACGTTCAGGGCCACCTAATGACGATGGAACACTCAAATTGCGTCCCGATTCAATACATCGTCCTCCAGCAGACTTGTCTCCATGGGTCTATTGCTGCCTCGGGCACCTTATGGCAGTCCTGCTGTGACTCAAAGATTTTCGAATCGGACGAAAAAATGATAGTGAATTGTAACGTTCAGGGCCTCCTAATGACGATGGAACACTCAAATTACGTCCCGATTCAATACATCGTCCTCCAGCAGACTTGACTCCATGGGTCTATTGCTGCCTCGGGCACCTTATGGCCGTTCTGCTGTGAGTCTAGATTATCGAATGGGACGAAAAACTGATAGTGAATTGTAACGGTCAGGGCCACCTAATGACGATGGATCACTCAAATTGCGTCCCGATTCAATACATCGTCCTCCAGCCGACTTGTCTCCATAGGTCTATTGCTGCCTTGGGCACCTTATGGCCGTTCTGCTGTGAGTCAAAGATTTTCGAATCGGACAAAAAACTGATGGTAAATTGTAACGATCAGGGCCTCCTAATGACGATGGAACACTCAAATTGCGTCCCGATTCAATACATCGTCCTCCAGCAGACTTGTCTCCATGGGTCTATTGCTGCCTCGGGCACCTAATGGCCGTTCTGCTGTGAGTCACAGATTTTCTAATCGGACGAAAAACTGATAATGAATTGTAACATTCAGGGCCACCTAATGACGATGGACCACGCAAATTGCGTTCCGATTCAATACATCGTCCTCCAGCCGAGTTGACTCCATGGGTCTATTGCTGCCTCGGGCACCTTATGGCCGTTCTGCTGTGAATCTAGATTATCGAATGGGACGAAAAACTGATAGTGAATTGTAGCGTTCAGGGCCACCTAATTACGATGGATCACTCAAATTGCGTCCCGATTCAATACATCGTCCTCCAGCAGACTTGTCTCCATGGGTCTATTGCTGCCTCGGGCACCTTATGGCCGTTCTGCTGTGAGTCTAGATTATCGAATGGGACGAAAAACTGATAGTGAATTGTAACGTTCAGGTCCACCTAATGACGACGGATCACTCAAATTGCGTCCCGATTTAATACATCGTCCTCTAGCAGACTTGACTTCATGGGTCTATTGCTGCCTCGGGCACCTTATGGCCGTTCTGCTGTGAGTCAAAGATTTTCGAATCGGACGAAAAACTGATAGTGAATTGTAACATTCAGGGCCACATAATGACGATGGATCACTCAAATTGCGTCCCGATTCAATATATCGTCCTCCAGCAGACTTGTCTCCATGGGTCTATTGTTGCCTCGGGCACCTTATGGCCGTTCTGCTGTGAGTCAAAGATTTTCGAATCGGACGAACTTTCAGGGCCACCTAATGACGATGGATCACTCAAATTGCGTCCCGATTCAATACATCGTCCTCCAGCCGACTTGTCTCTATGGGTCTATTGCTGCCTCGGGCACCTTATGGCCGTTCTGCTGTGAGTCAAAGATTTTCGAATCGGACGAAAAACTGATAGTAAATTGGAACGTTCAGGGCCTCCTAATGACGATGGAACACTCAAATTGCGTCCCGATTCAATACATCGTCCTCCAGCAGACTTGTCTCCATGGGTCTATTGCTGCCTCGGGCACCTAATGGCCGTTCTGCTGTGAGTCAAAGATTTTCGAATCGGACTATAAACTAATAATGAATTGTAACATTCAGGGCCACCTAATGACGATGGACCACGCAAATTGCGTCCCGATTCAATACATCGTCCTCCAGCCGAGTTGACTCCATGGGTCTATTGCTGCCTCGGGCACCTTATGGCCGTTCTGCTGTGCATCTAGATTATCGAATGGGACGAAAAACTGATAGTGAATTGTAACGTTCAGGGCCACCTAATGACGATGGATCACTCAAATTGCGTCCCGATTCAATACATCGTCCTCCAGCAGACTTGTCTCCATGGGTCTATTGCTGCCTCGGGCACCTTATGGCCGTTCTGCTGTGAGTCTAGATTATCGAATGGGACGAAAAACTGATAGTGAATTGTAACGTTCAGGGCCACCTAATGACGATGGAACACTCAAATTGCGTCCCGATTCAATACATCGTCCTCCAGCAGACTTGTCTCCATGGGTCTATTGCTGCCTCGGGCACCTTATGGCAGTCCTGCTGTGACTCAAAGATTTTCGAATCGGACGAAAAAATGATAGTGAATTGTAACGTTCAGGGCCTCCTAATGACGATGGAACACTCAAATTACGTCCCGATTCAATACATCGTCCTCCAGCAGACTCGACTCCATGGGTCTATTGCTGCCTCGGGCACCTTATGGCCGTTCTGCTGTGAGTCTAGAATATCGAATGGGACGAAAAACTGATAGTGAATTGTAACTTTCAGGGCCACCTAATGACGATGGATCACTCAAATTGCGTCCCGATTCAATACATCGTCCTCCAGCCGACTTGTCTCCATGGGTCTATTGCTGCCTCGGGCACCTTATGGCCGTTCTGCTGTGAGTCAAAGATTTTCGAATCGGACGAAAAACTGATAGTGAATTGTAACATTCAGGGTCACCTAATGACGATGGACCACGCAAATTGCGTCCCGATTCAATACATCGTCCTCCAGCCGAGTTGACTCCATGGGTCTATTGCTGCCTCGGGCACCTTATGGCCGTTCCGCTGTGAATCTAGATTATCGAATGGGACGACAAACTGATAGTGAATTGAAACGTTCAGGGCCACCTAATGACGATGGATCACTCAAATTGCGTCACGATTCAATACATCGTCCTTCAGCAGACTTGTCTCCATGGGTCTATTGCTGCCTCGGGCACCTTATGGCCGTTCTGCTGTGAGTCTAGATTATCGAATGGGACGAAAAACTGATAGTGAATTGTACTTTCAGGGCCACCTAATGACGATGGATCACTCAAATTGCGTCCCGATTCAATACATCGTCCTCCAGCAGACTTGTCTCCATGGGTCGATTGCTGCCTCGGGCACCGTATGGCCGTTCTGCTGTGAGTCAAAGATTTTCGAATCGGACGAAAAACTGATAGTGAATTGTAACATTCAATGCCACCTAATGACGATGGACCACACAAATTGCGTCCCGATTCAGTACATCGTCCACTAGCCGACTTGACTCCATGGGTCTATTGCTGCCTCGGGCACCTTATGGCCGTTCTGCTGTGAGTCTAGATTATCGAATGGGACGAAAAACTGATAATGAATTGTAACGTTCAGGGCCACCTATTGACGATGGATCACTCAAATTGCGTCCCGATTCAATACATCGTCCTCCAGCCGACTTGTCTCCATGGGTCTATTGCTGTCTCGGGCACCTTATGGCCGTTCTGCTGTGAGTCAAAGATTTTCGAATCGGACGAAAAACTGATAGTGAATTGCAACATTCAGGGCCACCTAATGACGATGGATCACTCAAATTGCGTCCCGATTCAATGCATCGTCCTCCAGCAGACTTGTCTCCATGGGTCTATTGCTGCCTCGGGCACCTTATGGCCGTTCTGCTGTGAATCTAGATTATCGAATGGGACGAAAAACTGATAGTGAATTGTAACGTTCACGGCCACCTAATGACGATGGATCACTCAAATTGCGTCCCGATTCAATACATCGTCCTCCAGCAGACTTGTCTCCATGGGTCTATTGCTGCCTCGGGCACCTTATGGCCGTTCTGCTGTGAGTCTAGATTATCGAATGGGACGAAAAACTGATAGTGAATTGTAACGTTCAGGGCCACCTAATGTCGATGGATCACTCAAATTGCGTCCCGATTCAATACATCGTCCTCCAGCAGACTTGACTTCATGGGTCTATTGCTGCCTCGGGCACCTTATAGCCGTTCTGCTGTGAGTCAAAGATTTTCGAATCGGACGAAAAACTGATAGTGAATTGTAACGTTCAGGGCCTCCTAATGACGATGGAACACTCTAATTGCGTCCCGATTCAATACATCGTTCTCCAGCAGACTTGTCTCCATGGGTCCATTGCTGCCTCGGGCACCTTATGGCCGTTCTGCTGTGAATCAAAGATTTTCGAATCGGACGAAAAACTGATAGTGAATTGTAACATTCAGGGCCACCTAATGACGATGGACCACACAAATTGCGTCCCGATTCACACATCGTCCACTAGCCGACCTGAGTCCATGGGACTATTGCTGCCTCGGGCACCTTATGGCCGTTCTGCTGTGAGTCTAAATTATCGAATGGGATGAAAAACTGATAGTGAATTGTAACGTTCAGGGCCACCTAATGACGATGGATCACTCAAATTTCGTCCCGATTCAATACATCGTCCTCCAGCAGACTTGACTCTTTGGGTCTATTGCTGCCTCGGGCACCTTATGGCCGTTCTGCTGTGAGTCTAGGTTATCGAATGGGACGAAAAACTGATAATGAATTGTAACGTTCAGGGCCACCCAATGACGATGGATCACTCAAATTGCGTCCCGATTCAATACATCGTCCTCCAGCCGACTTGTCTCCATGGGTCTATTGCTGCCTCGGGCACCTTATGGCCGTTCTGCTTTGAGTCAAAGATTTTCGAATCGGACGAAAAACTGATAGTGAATTGTAACATTCAGGGCCACCTAAAGACGATGGATCACTCAAATTGCGTCCCGATTCAATACATCGTCCTCCAGCAGACTTGTCTCCATGGGTCTATTGCTGCCTCGGGCACCTTACGGCCATTCTTCTGTGAGTCAAAGTTTTTCGAATCGGACGAAAAACTGATAGCGAATTGTAACATTCAGGGCCACCTAATGACGATGGACCACACAAATTGCGTCCCGATTCAATACATCGTCCTCCAGCAGACTTGACTCCATTATCGAATTGGACGAAAAACTGATTTTGAATTGTAACGTTCAGGGCCTCCTAATGACGATGGAACACTCAAATTACGTCCCGATTCAATACATCGTCCTCCAGCAGACTTGACTCCATGGGTCTATTGCTGCCTCGGGCACCTTATGGCCGTTCTGCTGAGAGTCTAGATTATCGAATGGGACGAAAAACTGATAATGAATTGTAACGTTCAGGGCCACCTATTGACGATGGATCACTCAAATTGCGTCCCGATTCAATACATCGTCCTCCAGCCGACTTGTCTCTATGGGTCTATTGCTGCCTCGGGCACCTTATGGCCGTTCTGCTTTGAGTCAAAGATTTTCGAATCGGACGAAAAAGTGATAGTGAATTGTAACATTCAGGGCCACCTAAAGACGATGGATCACTCAAATTGCGTCCCGATTCAATACATCGTCCTCCAGCAGACTTGTCTTCATGGGTCTATTGCTGCCTCGGGCACCTTACGGCCATTCTTCTGTGAGTCAAAGATTTTCGAATCGGACGAAAAACTGATAGCGAATTGTAACATTCAGGGCAACCTAATGACGATGGACCACACAAATTGCGTCCCGATTCAATACATCGTCCTCCAGCAGACTTGACTCCATGGGTCTATTGTTGCCTCGGGCACCTTATGGCCGTTCTGCTGTGAGTCAAAGATTTTCGAATCGGACGAACTTTCAGGGCCACCTAATGACGATGGATCACTCAAATTGCGTCCCGATTCAATACATCGTCCTCCAGCCGACTTGTCTCTATGGGTCTATTGCTGCCTCGGGCACCTTATGGCCGTTCTGCTGTGAGTCAAAGATTTTCGAATCGGACGAAAAACTGATAGTAAATTGGAACGTTCAGGGCCTCCTAATGACGATGGAACACTCAAATTGCGTCCCGATTCAATACATCGTCCTCCAGCAGACTTGTCTCCATGGGTCTATTGCTGCCTCGGGCACCTAATGGCCGTTCTGCTGTGAGTCAAAGATTTTCGAATCGGACTATAAACTGATAATGAATTGTAACATTCAGGGCCACCTAATGACGATGGACCACGCAAATTGCGTCCCGATTCAATACATCGTCCTCCAGCCGAGTCGACTCCATGGGTCTATTGCTGCCTCGGGCACCTTATGGCCGTTCTGCTGTGCATCTAGATTATCGAATGGGACGAAAAACTGATAGTGAATTGTAACGTTCAGGGCCACCTAATGACGATGGATCACTCAAATTGCGTCCCGATTCAATACATCGTCCTCCAGCAGACTTGTCTCCATGGGTCTATTGCTGCCTCGGGCACCTTATGGCCGTTCTGCTGTGAGTCTAGATTATCGAATGGGACGAAAAACTGATAGTGAATTGTAACGTTCAGGGCCACCTAATGACGATGGAACACTCAAATTGCGTCCCGATTCAATACATCGTCCTCCAGCAGACTTGTCTCCATGGGTCTATTGCTGCCTCGGGCACCTTATGGCAGTCCTGCTGTGACTCAAAGATTTTCGAATCGGACGAAAAAATGATAGTGAATTGTAACGTTCAGGGCCTCCTAATGACGATGGAACACTCAAATTACGTCCCGATTCAATACATCGTCCTCCAGCAGACTCGACTCCATGGGTCTATTGCTGCCTCGGGCACCTTATGGCCGTTCTGCTGTGAGTCTAGAATATCGAATGGGACGAAAAACTGATAGTGAATTCTAACTTTCAGGGCCACCTAATGACGATGGATCACTCAAATTGCGTCCCGATTCAATACATCGTCCTCCAGCCGACTTGTCTCCATGGGTCTATTGCTGCCTCGGGCACCTTATGGCCGTTCTGCTGTGAGTCAAAGATTTTCGAATCGGACGAAAAACTGATAGTGAATTGTAACATTCAGGGTCACCTAATGACGATGGACCACGCAAATTGCGTCCCGATTCAATACATCGTCCTCCAGCCGAGTTGACTCCATGGGTCTATTGCTGCCTCGGGCACCTTATGGCCGTTCCGCTGTGAATCTAGATTATCGAATGGGACGACAAACTGATAGTGAATTGAAACGTTCAGGGCCACCTAATGACGATGGATCACTCAAATTGCGTCACGATTCAATACATCGTCCTTCAGCAGACTTGTCTCCATGGGTCTATTGCTGCCTCGGGCACCTTATGGCCGTTCTGCTGTGAGTCTAGATTATCGAATGGGACGAAAAACTGATAGTGAATTGTACTTTCAGGGCCACCTAATGACGATGGATCACTCAAATTGCGTCCCGATTCAATACATCGTCCTCCAGCAGACTTGACTCCATTATCGAATTGGACGAAAAACTGATAGTGAATTGTAACGTTCAGGGCCACCTAATGACGATGGATCACTCAAATTGCGTCCCGATTCAATATATCGTCCTCCAGCAACTTGTCTCCATGGGTCTATTGTTGCCTCGGGCACCTTATGGCCGTTCTGCTGTGAGTCAAAGACTTTCGAATCGGACGAAAAACTGATAGTGAATTGTAACTTTCAGGGCCACCTAATGACGATGGATCACTCAAATTGCGTCCCGATTCAATACATCGTCCTCCAGCCGACTTGTCTCCATGGGTCTATTGCTGCCTCGGGCACCTTATGGCCGTTCTGCTGTGAGTCAAAGATTTTCGAATCGGACGAAAAACTGATAGTAAATTGGAACGTTCAGGGCCTCCTAATGACGATGGAACACTCAAATTGCGTCCCGATTCAATACATCGTCCTCCAGCAGACTTGTCTCCATGGGTCTATTGCTGCCTCGGGCACCTAATGGCCGTTCTGCTGTGAGTCAAAGATTTTCGAATCGGACGAAAAACTGATAATGAATTGTAACATTCAGGGCCACCTAATGACGATGGACCACGCAAATTGCGTCCCGATTCAATACATCGTCCTCCAGCCGAGTTGACTCCATGGGTCTATTGCTGCCTCGGGCACCTTATAGCCGTTCTGCTGTGAATCTAGATTATCGAATGGGACGAAAAACTGATAGTGAATTGTAACGTTCAGGGCCACCTAATGACGATGGATCACTCAAATTGCGTCCCGATTCAATACATCGTCCTCCAGCAGACTTGACTTCATGGGTCTATTGCTGCCTCGGGCACCTTATGACCGTTCTGCTGTGAGTCAAAGAATTTCGAATGGGACGAAAAACTGATAGTGAATTGTAACGTTCAGGGCCTCCTAATGACGATGGAACACTCAAATTGCGTCCCGATTCAATACATCGTTCTCCAGCAGACTTGTCTCCTTGGGTCTATTGCTGCCTCGGGCACCTTATGGCCGTTCTGCTGTGAATCAAAGATTTTCGAATCGGACGAAAAACTGATAGTGAATTGTAACATTCAGGGCCACCTAATGACGATGGACCACACAAATCGCGTCCCGATTCAGCACATCGTCCACTAGCCGACTTGACTCCATGGGACTATTGCTGCCTCGGGCACCTTATGGCCGTTCTGCTGTGAGTCTAGATTATCGAATGGGTTGAAAAACTGATAGTGAATTGTAACGTTCAGGGCCACCTAATGACGATGGATCACTCAAATTGCGTCCCGATTCAATACATCGTCCTCCAGCAGACTTGTCTCCATGGGTCTATTGCTGCCTCGGGCACCTTATGGCAGTCCTGCTGTGACTCAAAGATTTTCGAATCGGACGAAAAACTGATAGTGAATTGTAACGTTCAGGGCCTCCTAATGACGATGGAACACTCAAATTACGTTCCAATTCAATACATGGTCCTCTAGCAGACTTGACTCCATGGGTCTATTGCTGCCTCGGGCACCTTATGGCCGTTCTTCTGTGAGTCAAAGATTTTCGAATCGGACGAAAAACTGGTAGCGAATTGTAACATTCAGGGCCACCTAATGACGATGGACCACACAAATTGCGTCCCGATTCAATACATCGTCCTCCAGCAGACTTGACTCCATTATCGAATGGGACGAAAAACTGATAGTGAATTGTAACGTTGAGGGCCACCTAATGACGATGGATCACTCAAATTGCGTCCCGATTCAATACATCGTCCTCCAGCAGACTTGTCTCCATGGGTCTATTGCTGCCTCGGGCACCTTATGGCCGTTCTGCTGTGAATCTAGATTATCGAATGGGACGAAAAACTGATAGTGAATTGTAACGTTCAGGGCCACCTAATGACGATGGATCACTCAAATTGCGTCCCGATTCAATACATCGTCCTCCAGCAGACTTGTCTCCATGGGTCTATTGCTGCCTCGGGCACCTTATGACCGTTCTGCTGTGAGTCTAGATTATCGAATGGGCCGAAAAACTGATAGTGAATTGTAACGTTCAGGGCCACCTAATGACGATGGATCACTCAAATTGCGTCCCGATTCAGTACATCGTCCTCCAGCAGATTTGACTTCATGGGTCTATTGCTGCCTCGGGCACCTTATGGCCGTTCTGCTGTGAGTCAAAGATTTTCGAATCGGACGAAAAACTGATAGTGAATTGTAACGTTCAGGGCCTCCTAATGACGATGGAACACTCAAATTGCGTCCCGATTCAATACATCGATCTCCAGCAGACTTGTCTCCATGGGTCTATTGCTGCCTCGGGCACCTTATGGCCGTTCTGCCGTGAATCAAAGATTTTCGAATCGGACGAAAAACTGATAGTGAATTGTAACATTCAGGGCCACCAAATGACGATGGACCACACAAATTGCGTCCCGATTCACACATCGTCCACTAGCCGACTTGACTCCATGGGACTATTGCTGCCTCCGGCACCTTATGGCCGTTCTGCTGTGAGTCTAGATTATCGAATGGGACGAAAAACTGATAGTGAATTGTAACTTTCAGGGCCACCTAATGACGATGGATCACTCAAATTGCGTCCCGATTCAATACATCGTCCTCCAGCCGACTTGTCTCCATAGGTCTATTGCTGCCTTGGGCACCTTATGGCCGTTCTGCTGTGAGTCTAAGATTTTCGAATCGGACAAAAAACTGATGGTAAATTGGAACGTTCAGGGCCTCCTAATGACGATGGAACACTCAAATTGCTCCCGATTCAATACAACGTCCTCCAGCAGACTTGTCTCCATGGGTCTATTGCTGCCTCGGGCACCTAATGGCCGTTCTGCTGTGAGTCAAAGATTTTCGAATCGGACGAAAAACTGATAATGAATTGTAACATTCAGGGCCACCTAATGACGATGGACCACGAAAATTGCGTTCCGATTCAATACATCGTCCTCCAGCCGAGTTGACTCCATGGGTCTATTGCTGCCTCGGGCACCTTATGGCCGTTCTGCTGTGAGTCAAAGATTTTCGAATCGGACGAAAAACTGATAGTGAATTGTAACATTCAGGGCCACATAATGACGATGGATCACTCAAATTGCGTCCCGATTCAATATATCGTCCTCCAGCAGACTTGTCTCCATGGGTCTATTGTTGCCTCGGGCACCTTATGGCCGTTCTGCTGTGAGTCAAAGATTTTCGAATCGGACGAAAAACTGATAGTGAATTGTAACTTTCAGGGCCACCTAATGACGATGGATCACTCAAATTGCGTCCCGATTCAATACATCGTCCTCCAGCCGACTTGTCTCCATAAGTCTATTGCTGCCTCGGGCACCTTATGGCCGTTCTGCTGTGAGTCAAAGATTTTCGAATCGGACGAAAAACTGATAGTGAATTGTAACATTCAGGGCCACATAATGACGATGGATCACTCAAATTGCGTCCCGATTCAATATATCGTCCTCCAGCAGACTTGTCTCCATGGGTCTATTGTTGCCTCGGGCACCTTATGGCCGTTCTGCTGTGAGTCAAAGATTTTCGAATCGGACGAAAAACTGATAGTGAATTGTAACTTTCAGGGCCACCTAATGACGATGGATCACTCAAATTGCGTCCCGATTCAATACATCGTCCTCCAGCCGACTTGTCTCCATAAGTCTATTGCTGCCTCGGGCACCTTATGGCCGTTCTGCTGTGAGTCAAAGATTTTCGAATCGGACGAAAAACTGATAGTAAATTGGAACGTCCAGGGCCTCCTAATGACGATGGAACACTCAAATTGCGTCCCGATTCAATACATCGTCCTCCAGCAGACTTGTCTCCATGGGTCTATTGCTGCCTCGGGCACCTAAAGGCCGTTCTGCTGTGAGTCAAAGATTTTCGAATCGGACTAAAAACTGATAATGAATTGTAACATTCAGGGCCACCTAATGACGATGGACCACGAAAATTGCGTTCCGATTCAATACATCGTCCTCCAGCCGAGTTGACTCCATGGGTCTATTGCTGCCTCGGGCACCTTATGGCCGTTCTGCTGTGAGTCAAAGATTTTCGAATCGGACGAAAAACTGATAGTGAATTGTAACATTCAGGGCCTCCTAATGACGATGGAACACTCAAATTGCGTCCCGATTCAATACATCGATCTCCAGCAGACTTGTCTCCATGGGTCTATTGCTGCCTCGGGCACCTTATGGCCGTTCTGCCGTGAATCAAAGATTTTCGAATCGGACGAAAAACTGATAGTGAATTGTAACATTCAGGGCCACCAAATGACGATGGACCACACAAATTGCGTCCCGATTCACACATCGTCCACTAGCCGACTTGACTCCATGGGACTATTGCTGCCTCCGGCACCTTATGGCCGTTCTGCTGTGAGTCTAGATTATCGAATGGGACGAAAAACTGATAGTGAATTGTAACTTTCAGGGCCACCTAATGACGATGGATCACTCAAATTGCGTCCCGATTCAATACATCGTCCTCCAGCCGACTTGTCTCCATAGGTCTATTGCTGCCTTGGGCACCTTATGGCCGTTCTGCTGTGAGTCTAAGATTTTCGAATCGGACAAAAAACTGATGGTAAATTGGAACGTTCAGGGCCTCCTAATGACGATGGAACACTCAAATTGCTCCCGATTCAATACAACGTCCTCCAGCAGACTTGTCTCCATGGGTCTATTGCTGCCTCGGGCACCTAATGGCCGTTCTGCTGTGAGTCAAAGATTTTCGAATCGGACGAAAAACTGATAATGAATTGTAACATTCAGGGCCACCTAATGACGATGGACCACGAAAATTGCGTTCCGATTCAATACATCGTCCTCCAGCCGAGTTGACTCCATGGGTCTATTGCTGCCTCGGGCACCTTATGGCCGTTCTGCTGTGAGTCAAAGATTTTCGAATCGGACGAAAAACTGATAGTGAATTGTAACATTCAGGGCCACATAATGACGATGGATCACTCAAATTGCGTCCCGATTCAATATATCGTCCTCCAGCAGACTTGTCTCCATGGGTCTATTGTTGCCTCGGGCACCTTATGGCCGTTCTGCTGTGAGTCAAAGATTTTCGAATCGGACGAAAAACTGATAGTGAATTGTAACTTTCAGGGCCACCTAATGACGATGGATCACTCAAATTGCGTCCCGATTCAATACATCGTCCTCCAGCCGACTTGTCTCCATAAGTCTATTGCTGCCTCGGGCACCTTATGGCCGTTCTGCTGTGAGTCAAAGATTTTCGAATCGGACGAAAAACTGATAGTAAATTGGAACGTCCAGGGCCTCCTAATGACGATGGAACACTCAAATTGCGTCCCGATTCAATACATCGTCCTCCAGCAGACTTGTCTCCATGGGTCTATTGCTGCCTCGGGCACCTAAAGGCCGTTCTGCTGTGAGTCAAAGATTTTCGAATCGGACTAAAAACTGATAATGAATTGTAACATTCAGGGCCACCTAATGACGATGGACCACGCAAATTGCGTCCCGATTCAATACATCGTCCTCCAGCCGAGTTGACTCCATGGGTCTGTTGCTGCCTCGGGCACCTTATGGCCGTTCTGCTGTGCATCTAGATTATCGAATGGGACGAAAAACTGATAGTGAATTGTAACGTTCAGGGCCACCTAATGACGATGGATCACTCAAATTGCGTCCCGATTCAATACATCGTCCTCCAGCAGACTTGTCTCCATGGGTCTATTGCTGCCTCGGGCACATTATGGCCGTTCTGCTGTGAGTCTAGATTATCGAATGGGACGAAAAACTGATAGTGAATTGTAACGTTCAAGGCCACCTAATGACGATGGATCACTCAAATTGCGTCCCGATTCAATACATCGTCCTCCAGCAGATTTGACTTCATGGGTCTATTGCTGCCTCGGGCACCTTATGGCCGTTCTGCTGTGAGTCAAAGATTTTCGAATCGGACGAAAAACTGATAGTGAATTGTAACATTCAGGGCCACCTAATGACGATGGACCACACAAATTGCGTCCCGATTCACACATCGTCCACTAGCCGACTTGACTCCATGGGACTATTGCTGCCTCGGGCACCTTATGGCCGTTCTGCTGTGAGTCTAGATTATCGAATGGGACGAAAAACTGATAGTGAATTGTAACGTTCAGGGCCACCTAATGACGATGGAACACTCAAATTGCGTCCCGATTCAATACATCGTCCTCCAGCAGACTTGTCTCCATGGGTCTATTGCTGCCTCGGGCACCTTATGGCAGTCCTGCTGTGACTCAAAGATTTTCAAATCGGACGAAAAAATGATAGTGAATTGTAACGTTAAGGGCCTCCTAATGACGATGGAACACTCAAATTACGTCCCGATTCAATACATCGTCCTCCAGCAGACTTGTCTCCATGGGTCTATTGCTGCCTCGGGCACCTTATGGCCGTTCTGCTGTGAGTCTAGATTATCGAATGGGACGAAAAACTGATAGTGAATTGTAACGTTCAGGGCCACCTAATGACGATGGATCACTCAAATTGCGTCCCGATTCAATACATCGTCCTCCAGCAGATTTGACTTCATGGGTCTATTGCTGCCTCGGGCACCTTATGGCCGTTCTGCTGTGAGTCAAGGATTTTCGAATCGGACGAAAAACTGATAGTGAATTGTAACGTTCAGGGCCTCCTAATGACGATGGAACACTCAAATTGCGTCCCGATTCAATACATCGATCTCCAGCAGACTTGTCTCCATGGGTCTATTGCTGCCTCGGGCACCTTATGGCCGTTCTGCTGTGAATCAAAGATTTTCGAATCGGACGAAAAACTGATAGTGAATTGTAACATTCAGGGCCACCAAATGACGATGGACCACACAAATTGCGTCCCGATTCACACATCGTCCACTAGCCGACGTGACTCCATGGGACTATTGCTGCCTCCGGCACCTTATGGCCGTTCTGCTGTGAGTCTAGATTATCGAATGGGACGAAAAACTGATAGTGAATTGTAACGTTCAGGGCCACCTAATGACGATGGAACACTCAAATTGCGTCCCGATTCAATACATCGTCCTCCAGCAGACTTGTCTCCATGGGTCTATTGCTGCCTCGGGCACATTATGGCCGTTCTGCTGTGAGTCTAGATTATCGAATGGGACGAAAAACTGATAGTGAATTGTAACGTTCAAGGCCACCTAATGACGATGGATCACTCAAATTGCGTCCCGATTCAATACATCGTCCTCCAGCCTCGGGCACCTTATGGCCGTTCTGCTGTGAGTCAAAGATTTTCGAATCGGACGAAAAACTGATAGTGAATTGTAACATTCAGGGCCACCTAATGACGATGGACCACACAAATTGCGTCCCGATTCACACATCGTCCACTAGCCGACTTGACTCCATGGGACTATTGCTGCCTCGGGCACCTTATGGCCGTTCTGCTGTGAGTCTAGATTATCGAATGGGACGAAAAACTGATAGTGAATTGTAACGTTCAGGGCCACCTAATGACGATGGAACACTCAAATTGCGTCCCGATTCAATACATCGTCCTCCAGCAGACTTGTCTCCATGGGTCTATTGCTGCCTCGGGCACCTTATGGCAGTCCTGCTGTGACTCAAAGATTTTCGAATCGGACGAAAAAATGATAGTGAATTGTAACGTTAAGGGCCTCCTAATGACGATGGAACACTCAAATTACGTCCCGATTCAATACATCGTCCTCCAGCAGACTTGTCTCCATTGGTCTATTGCTGCCTCGGGCACCTTATGGCCGTTCTGCTGTGAGTCTAGATTATCGAATGGGACGAAAAACTGATAGTGAATTGTAACGTTCAGGGCCACCTAATGACGATGGATCACTCAAATTGCGTCCCGATTCAATACATCGTCCTCCAGCAGATTTGACTTCATGGGTCTATTGCTGCCTCGGGCACCTTATGGCCGTTCTGCTGTGAGTCAAAGATTTTCGAATCGGACGAAAAACTGATAGTGAATTGTAACGTTCAGGGCCTCCTAATGACGATGGAACACTCAAATTGCGTCCCGATTCAATACATCGATCTCCAGCAGACTTGTCTCCATGGGTCTATTGCTGCCTCGGGCACCTTATGGCCGTTCTGCTGTGAATCAAAGATTTTCGAATCGGACGAAAAACTGACAGTGAATTGTAACATTCAGGGCCACCAAATGACGATGGACCACACAAATTGCGTCCCGATTCACACATCGTCCACTAGCCGACGTGACTCCATGGGACTATTGCTGCCTCCGGCACCTTATGGCCGTTCTGCTGTGAGTCTAGATTATCGAATGGGACGAAAAACTGATAGTGAATTGTAACGTTCAGGGCCACCTAATGACGATGGAACACTCAAATTGCGTCCCGATTCAATACATCGTCCTCCAGCAGACTTGTCTCCATGGGTCTATTGCTGCCTCGGGCACCTTATGGCAGTCCTGCTGTGACTCAAAGATTTTCGAATCGGACGAAAAAATGATAGTGAATTGTAACGTTCAGGGCCTCCTAATGACGATGGAACACTCAAATTACGTCCCGATTCAATACATCGTCCTCCAGCAGACTTGACTCCATGGGTCTATTGCTGCCTCGGGCACCTTATGGCCGTTCTGCTGTGAGTCTAGATTATCGAATGGGACGAAAAACTGATAGTGAATTGTAACGGTCAGGGCCACCTAATGACGATGGATCACTCAAATTGCGTCCCGATTCAATACATCGTCCTCCAGCCGACTTGTCTCCATAGGTCTATTGCTGCCTTGGGCACCTTATGGCCGTTCTGCTGTGAGTCAAAGATTTTCGAATCGGACAAAAAACTGATGGTAAATTGTAACGATCAGGGCCTCCTAATGACGATGGAACACTCAAATTGCGTCCCGATTCAATACATCGTCCTCCAGCAGACTTGTCTCCATGGGTCTATTGCTGCCTCGGGCACCTAATGGCCGTTCTGCTGTGAGTCACAGATTTTCTAATCGGACGAAAAACTGATAATGAATTGTAACATTCAGGGCCACCTAATGACGATGGACCACGCAAATTGCGTTCCGATTCAATACATCGTCCTCCAGCCGAGTTGACTCCATGGGTCTATTGCTGCCTCGGGCACCTTATGGCCGTTCTGCTGTGAATCTAGATTATCGAATGGGACGAAAAACTGATAGTGAATTGTAGCGTTCAGGGCCACCTAATTACGATGGATCACTCAAATTGCGTCCCGATTCAATACATCGTCCTCCAGCAGACTTGTCTCCATGGGTCTATTGCTGCCTCGGGCACCTTATGGCCGTTCTGCTGTGAGTCTAGATTATCGAATGGGACGAAAAACTGATAGTGAATTGTAACGTTCAGGTCCACCTAATGACGACGGATCACTCAAATTGCGTCCCGATTTAATACATCGTCCTCTAGCAGACTTGACTTCATGGGTCTATTGCTGCCTCGGGCACCTTATGGCCGTTCTGCTGTGAGTCAAAGATTTTCGAATCGGACGAAAAACTGATAGTGAATTGTAACATTCAGGGCCACATAATGACGATGGATCACTCAAATTGCGTCCCGATTCAATATATCGTCCTCCAGCAGACTTGTCTCCATGGGTCTATTGTTGCCTCGGGCACCTTATGGCCGTTCTGCTGTGAGTCAAAGATTTTCGAATCGGACGAACTTTCAGGGCCACCTAATGACGATGGATCACTCAAATTGCGTCCCGATTCAATACATCGTCCTCCAGCCGACTTGTCTCTATGGGTCTATTGCTGCCTCGGGCACCTTATGGCCGTTCTGCTGTGAGTCAAAGATTTTCGAATCGGACGAAAAACTGATAGTAAATTGGAACGTTCAGGGCCTCCTAATGACGATGGAACACTCAAATTGCGTCCCGATTCAATACATCGTCCTCCAGCAGACTTGTCTCCATGGGTCTATTGCTGCCTCGGGCACCTAATGGCCGTTCTGCTGTGAGTCAAAGATTTTCGAATCGGACTATAAACTAATAATGAATTGTAACATTCAGGGCCACCTAATGACGATGGACCACGCAAATTGCGTCCCGATTCAATACATCGTCCTCCAGCCGAGTTGACTCCATGGGTCTATTGCTGCCTCGGGCACCTTATGGCCGTTCTGCTGTGCATCTAGATTATCGAATGGGACGAAAAACTGATAGTGAATTGTAACGTTCAGGGCCACCTAATGACGATGGATCACTCAAATTGCGTCCCGATTCAATACATCGTCCTCCAGCAGACTTGTCTCCATGGGTCTATTGCTGCCTCGGGCACCTTATGGCCGTTCTGCTGTGAGTCTAGATTATCGAATGGGACGAAAAACTGATAGTGAATTGTAACGTTCAGGGCCACCTAATGACGATGGAACACTCAAATTGCGTCCCGATTCAATACATCGTCCTCCAGCAGACTTGTCTCCATGGGTCTATTGCTGCCTCGGGCACCTTATGGCAGTCCTGCTGTGACTCAAAGATTTTCGAATCGGACGAAAAAATGATAGTGAATTGTAACGTTCAGGGCCTCCTAATGACGATGGAACACTCAAATTACGTCCCGATTCAATACATCGTCCTCCAGCAGACTCGACTCCATGGGTCTATTGCTGCCTCGGGCACCTTATGGCCGTTCTGCTGTGAGTCTAGAATATCGAATGGGACGAAAAACTGATAGTGAATTGTAACTTTCAGGGCCACCTAATGACGATGGATCACTCAAATTGCGTCCCGATTCAATACATCGTCCTCCAGCCGACTTGTCTCCATGGGTCTATTGCTGCCTCGGGCACCTAATGGCCGTTCTGCTGTGAGTCAAAGATTTTCGAATCGGACGAAAAACTGATAATGAATTGTAACATTCAGGGCCACCTAATGACGATGGACCACGAAAATTGCGTTCCGATTCAATACATCGTCCTCCAGCCGAGTTGACTCCATGGGTCTATTGCTGCCTCGGGCACCTTATGGCCGTTCTGCTGTGAGTCAAAGATTTTCGAATCGGACGAAAAACTGATAGTGAATTGTAACATTCAGGGCCACATAATGACGATGGATCACTCAAATTGCGTCCCGATTCAATATATCGTCCTCCAGCAGACTTGTCTCCATGGGTCTATTGTTGCCTCGGGCACCTTATGGCCGTTCTGCTGTGAGTCAAAGATTTTCGAATCGGACGAAAAACTGATAGTGAATTGTAACTTTCAGGGCCACCTAATGACGATGGATCACTCAAATTGCGTCCCGATTCAATACATCGTCCTCCAGCCGACTTGTCTCCATAAGTCTATTGCTGCCTCGGGCACCTTATGGCCGTTCTGCTGTGAGTCAAAGATTTTCGAATCGGACGAAAAACTGATAGTAAATTGGAACGTCCAGGGCCTCCTAATGACGATGGAACACTCAAATTGCGTCCCGATTCAATACATCGTCCTCCAGCAGACTTGTCTCCATGGGTCTATTGCTGCCTCGGGCACCTAAAGGCCGTTCTGCTGTGAGTCAAAGATTTTCGAATCGGACTAAAAACTGATAATGAATTGTAACATTCAGGGCCACCTAATGACGATGGACCACGCAAATTGCGTCCCGATTCAATACATCGTCCTCCAGCCGAGTTGACTCCATGGGTCTGTTGCTGCCTCGGGCACCTTATGGCCGTTCTGCTGTGCATCTAGATTATCGAATGGGACGAAAAACTGATAGTGAATTGTAACGTTCAGGGCCACCTAATGACGATGGATCACTCAAATTGCGTCCCGATTCAATACATCGTCCTCCAGCAGACTTGTCTCCATGGGTCTATTGCTGCCTCGGGCACATTATGGCCGTTCTGCTGTGAGTCTAGATTATCGAATGGGACGAAAAACTGATAGTGAATTGTAACGTTCAAGGCCACCTAATGACGATGGATCACTCAAATTGCGTCCCGATTCAATACATCGTCCTCCAGCAGATTTGACTTCATGGGTCTATTGCTGCCTCGGGCACCTTATGGCCGTTCTGCTGTGAGTCAAAGATTTTCGAATCGGACGAAAAACTGATAGTGAATTGTAACATTCAGGGCCACCTAATGACGATGGACCACACAAATTGCGTCCCGATTCACACATCGTCCACTAGCCGACTTGACTCCATGGGACTATTGCTGCCTCGGGCACCTTATGGCCGTTCTGCTGTGAGTCTAGATTATCGAATGGGACGAAAAACTGATAGTGAATTGTAACGTTCAGGGCCACCTAATGACGATGGAACACTCAAATTGCGTCCCGATTCAATACATCGTCCTCCAGCAGACTTGTCTCCATGGGTCTATTGCTGCCTCGGGCACCTTATGGCAGTCCTGCTGTGACTCAAAGATTTTCAAATCGGACGAAAAAATGATAGTGAATTGTAACGTTAAGGGCCTCCTAATGACGATGGAACACTCAAATTACGTCCCGATTCAATACATCGTCCTCCAGCAGACTTGTCTCCATGGGTCTATTGCTGCCTCGGGCACCTTATGGCCGTTCTGCTGTGAGTCTAGATTATCGAATGGGACGAAAAACTGATAGTGAATTGTAACGTTCAGGGCCACCTAATGACGATGGATCACTCAAATTGCGTCCCGATTCAATACATCGTCCTCCAGCAGATTTGACTTCATGGGTCTATTGCTGCCTCGGGCACCTTATGGCCGTTCTGCTGTGAGTCAAGGATTTTCGAATCGGACGAAAAACTGATAGTGAATTGTAACGTTCAGGGCCTCCTAATGACGATGGAACACTCAAATTGCGTCCCGATTCAATACATCGATCTCCAGCAGACTTGTCTCCATGGGTCTATTGCTGCCTCGGGCACCTTATGGCCGTTCTGCTGTGAATCAAAGATTTTCGAATCGGACGAAAAACTGATAGTGAATTGTAACATTCAGGGCCACCAAATGACGATGGACCACACAAATTGCGTCCCGATTCACACATCGTCCACTAGCCGACGTGACTCCATGGGACTATTGCTGCCTCCGGCACCTTATGGCCGTTCTGCTGTGAGTCTAGATTATCGAATGGGACGAAAAACTGATAGTGAATTGTAACGTTCAGGGCCACCTAATGACGATGGAACACTCAAATTGCGTCCCGATTCAATACATCGTCCTCCAGCAGACTTGTCTCCATGGGTCTATTGCTGCCTCGGGCACATTATGGCCGTTCTGCTGTGAGTCTAGATTATCGAATGGGACGAAAAACTGATAGTGAATTGTAACGTTCAAGGCCACCTAATGACGATGGATCACTCAAATTGCGTCCCGATTCAATACATCGTCCTCCAGCCTCGGGCACCTTATGGCCGTTCTGCTGTGAGTCAAAGATTTTCGAATCGGACGAAAAACTGATAGTGAATTGTAACATTCAGGGCCACCTAATGACGATGGACCACACAAATTGCGTCCCGATTCACACATCGTCCACTAGCCGACTTGACTCCATGGGACTATTGCTGCCTCGGGCACCTTATGGCCGTTCTGCTGTGAGTCTAGATTATCGAATGGGACGAAAAACTGATAGTGAATTGTAACGTTCAGGGCCACCTAATGACGATGGAACACTCAAATTGCGTCCCGATTCAATACATCGTCCTCCAGCAGACTTGTCTCCATGGGTCTATTGCTGCCTCGGGCACCTTATGGCAGTCCTGCTGTGACTCAAAGATTTTCGAATCGGACGAAAAAATGATAGTGAATTGTAACGTTAAGGGCCTCCTAATGACGATGGAACACTCAAATTACGTCCCGATTCAATACATCGTCCTCCAGCAGACTTGTCTCCATTGGTCTATTGCTGCCTCGGGCACCTTATGGCCGTTCTGCTGTGAGTCTAGATTATCGAATGGGACGAAAAACTGATAGTGAATTGTAACGTTCAGGGCCACCTAATGACGATGGATCACTCAAATTGCGTCCCGATTCAATACATCGTCCTCCAGCAGATTTGACTTCATGGGTCTATTGCTGCCTCGGGCACCTTATGGCCGTTCTGCTGTGAGTCAAAGATTTTCGAATCGGACGAAAAACTGATAGTGAATTGTAACGTTCAGGGCCTCCTAATGACGATGGAACACTCAAATTGCGTCCCGATTCAATACATCGATCTCCAGCAGACTTGTCTCCATGGGTCTATTGCTGCCTCGGGCACCTTATGGCCGTTCTGCTGTGAATCAAAGATTTTCGAATCGGACGAAAAACTGACAGTGAATTGTAACATTCAGGGCCACCAAATGACGATGGACCACACAAATTGCGTCCCGATTCACACATCGTCCACTAGCCGACGTGACTCCATGGGACTATTGCTGCCTCCGGCACCTTATGGCCGTTCTGCTGTGAGTCTAGATTATCGAATGGGACGAAAAACTGATAGTGAATTGTAACGTTCAGGGCCACCTAATGACGATGGAACACTCAAATTGCGTCCCGATTCAATACATCGTCCTCCAGCAGACTTGTCTCCATGGGTCTATTGCTGCCTCGGGCACCTTATGGCAGTCCTGCTGTGACTCAAAGATTTTCGAATCGGACGAAAAAATGATAGTGAATTGTAACGTTCAGGGCCTCCTAATGACGATGGAACACTCAAATTACGTCCCGATTCAATACATCGTCCTCCAGCAGACTTGACTCCATGGGTCTATTGCTGCCTCGGGCACCTTATGGCCGTTCTGCTGTGAGTCTAGATTATCGAATGGGACGAAAAACTGATAGTGAATTGTAACGGTCAGGGCCACCTAATGACGATGGATCACTCAAATTGCGTCCCGATTCAATACATCGTCCTCCAGCCGACTTGTCTCCATAGGTCTATTGCTGCCTTGGGCACCTTATGGCCGTTCTGCTGTGAGTCAAAGATTTTCGAATCGGACAAAAAACTGATGGTAAATTGTAACGATCAGGGCCTCCTAATGACGATGGAACACTCAAATTGCGTCCCGATTCAATACATCGTCCTCCAGCAGACTTGTCTCCATGGGTCTATTGCTGCCTCGGGCACCTAATGGCCGTTCTGCTGTGAGTCACAGATTTTCTAATCGGACGAAAAACTGATAATGAATTGTAACATTCAGGGCCACCTAATGACGATGGACCACGCAAATTGCGTTCCGATTCAATACATCGTCCTCCAGCCGAGTTGACTCCATGGGTCTATTGCTGCCTCGGGCACCTTATGGCCGTTCTGCTGTGAATCTAGATTATCGAATGGGACGAAAAACTGATAGTGAATTGTAGCGTTCAGGGCCACCTAATTACGATGGATCACTCAAATTGCGTCCCGATTCAATACATCGTCCTCCAGCAGACTTGTCTCCATGGGTCTATTGCTGCCTCGGGCACCTTATGGCCGTTCTGCTGTGAGTCTAGATTATCGAATGGGACGAAAAACTGATAGTGAATTGTAACGTTCAGGTCCACCTAATGACGACGGATCACTCAAATTGCGTCCCGATTTAATACATCGTCCTCTAGCAGACTTGACTTCATGGGTCTATTGCTGCCTCGGGCACCTTATGGCCGTTCTGCTGTGAGTCAAAGATTTTCGAATCGGACGAAAAACTGATAGTGAATTGTAACATTCAGGGCCACATAATGACGATGGATCACTCAAATTGCGTCCCGATTCAATATATCGTCCTCCAGCAGACTTGTCTCCATGGGTCTATTGTTGCCTCGGGCACCTTATGGCCGTTCTGCTGTGAGTCAAAGATTTTCGAATCGGACGAACTTTCAGGGCCACCTAATGACGATGGATCACTCAAATTGCGTCCCGATTCAATACATCGTCCTCCAGCCGACTTGTCTCTATGGGTCTATTGCTGCCTCGGGCACCTTATGGCCGTTCTGCTGTGAGTCAAAGATTTTCGAATCGGACGAAAAACTGATAGTAAATTGGAACGTTCAGGGCCTCCTAATGACGATGGAACACTCAAATTGCGTCCCGATTCAATACATCGTCCTCCAGCAGACTTGTCTCCATGGGTCTATTGCTGCCTCGGGCACCTAATGGCCGTTCTGCTGTGAGTCAAAGATTTTCGAATCGGACTATAAACTAATAATGAATTGTAACATTCAGGGCCACCTAATGACGATGGACCACGCAAATTGCGTCCCGATTCAATACATCGTCCTCCAGCCGAGTTGACTCCATGGGTCTATTGCTGCCTCGGGCACCTTATGGCCGTTCTGCTGTGCATCTAGATTATCGAATGGGACGAAAAACTGATAGTGAATTGTAACGTTCAGGGCCACCTAATGACGATGGATCACTCAAATTGCGTCCCGATTCAATACATCGTCCTCCAGCAGACTTGTCTCCATGGGTCTATTGCTGCCTCGGGCACCTTATGGCCGTTCTGCTGTGAGTCTAGATTATCGAATGGGACGAAAAACTGATAGTGAATTGTAACGTTCAGGGCCACCTAATGACGATGGAACACTCAAATTGCGTCCCGATTCAATACATCGTCCTCCAGCAGACTTGTCTCCATGGGTCTATTGCTGCCTCGGGCACCTTATGGCAGTCCTGCTGTGACTCAAAGATTTTCGAATCGGACGAAAAAATGATAGTGAATTGTAACGTTCAGGGCCTCCTAATGACGATGGAACACTCAAATTACGTCCCGATTCAATACATCGTCCTCCAGCAGACTCGACTCCATGGGTCTATTGCTGCCTCGGGCACCTTATGGCCGTTCTGCTGTGAGTCTAGAATATCGAATGGGACGAAAAACTGATAGTGAATTGTAACTTTCAGGGCCACCTAATGACGATGGATCACTCAAATTGCGTCCCGATTCAATACATCGTCCTCCAGCCGACTTGTCTCCATGGGTCTATTGCTGCCTCGGGCACCTTATGGCCGTTCTGCTGTGAGTCAAAGATTTTCGAATCGGACGAAAAACTGATAGTGAATTGTAACATTCAGGGTCACCTAATGACGATGGACCACGCAAATTGCGTCCCGATTCAATACATCGTCCTCCAGCCGAGTTGACTCCATGGGTCTATTGCTGCCTCGGGCACCTTATGGCCGTTCCGCTGTGAATCTAGATTATCGAATGGGACGACAAACTGATAGTGAATTGAAACGTTCAGGGCCACCTAATGACGATGGATCACTCAAATTGCGTCACGATTCAATACATCGTCCTTCAGCAGACTTGTCTCCATGGGTCTATTGCTGCCTCGGGCACCTTATGGCCGTTCTGCTGTGAGTCTAGATTATCGAATGGGACGAAAAACTGATAGTGAATTGTACTTTCAGGGCCACCTAATGACGATGGATCACTCAAATTGCGTCCCGATTCAATACATCGTCCTCCAGCAGACTTGTCTCCATGGGTCGATTGCTGCCTCGGGCACCGTATGGCCGTTCTGCTGTGAGTCAAAGATTTTCGAATCGGACGAAAAACTGATAGTGAATTGTAACATTCAATGCCACCTAATGACGATGGACCACACAAATTGCGTCCCGATTCAGTACATCGTCCACTAGCCGACTTGACTCCATGGGTCTATTGCTGCCTCGGGCACCTTATGGCCGTTCTGCTGTGAGTCTAGATTATCGAATGGGACGAAAAACTGATAATGAATTGTAACGTTCAGGGCCACCTATTGACGATGGATCACTCAAATTGTGTCCCGATTCAATACATCGTCCTCCAGCCGACTTGTCTCCATGGGTCTATTGCTGTCTCGGGCACCTTATGGCCGTTCTGCTGTGAGTCAAAGATTTTCGAATCGGACGAAAAACTGATAGTGAATTGCAACATTCAGGGCCACCTAATGACGATGGATCACTCAAATTGCGTCCCGATTCAATGCATCGTCCTCCAGCAGACTTGTCTCCATGGGTCTATTGCTGCCTCGGGCACCTTATGGCCGTTCTGCTGTGAATCTAGATTATCGAATGGGACGAAAAACTGATAGTGAATTGTAACGTTCACGGCCACCTAATGACGATGGATCACTCAAATTGCGTCCCGATTCAATACATCGTCCTCCAGCAGACTTGTCTCCATGGGTCTATTGCTGCCTCGGGCACCTTATGGCCGTTCTGCTGTGAGTCTAGATTATCGAATGGGACGAAAAACTGATAGTGAATTGTAACGTTCAGGGCCACCTAATGTCGATGGATCACTCAAATTGCGTCCCGATTCAATACATCGTCCTCCAGCAGACTTGACTTCATGGGTCTATTGCTGCCTCGGGCACCTTATAGCCGTTCTGCTGTGAGTCAAAGATTTTCGAATCGGACGAAAAACTGATAGTGAATTGTAACGTTCAGGGCCTCCTAATGACGATGGAACACTCTAATTGCGTCCCGATTCAATACATCGTTCTCCAGCAGACTTGTCTCCATGGGTCCATTGCTGCCTCGGGCACCTTATGGCCGTTCTGCTGTGAATCAAAGATTTTCGAATCGGACGAAAAACTGATAGTGAATTGTAACATTCAGGGCCACCTAATGACGATGGACCACACAAATTGCGTCCCGATTCACACATCGTCCACTAGCCGACCTGAGTCCATGGGACTATTGCTGCCTCGGGCACCTTATGGCCGTTCTGCTGTGAGTCTAAATTATCGAATGGGATGAAAAACTGATAGTGAATTGTAACGTTCAGGGCCACCTAATGACGATGGATCACTCAAATTTCGTCCCGATTCAATACATCGTCCTCCAGCAGACTTGACTCTTTGGGTCTATTGCTGCCTCGGGCACCTTATGGCCGTTCTGCTGTGAGTCTAGGTTATCGAATGGGACGAAAAACTGATAATGAATTGTAACGTTCAGGGCCACCCAATGACGATGGATCACTCAAATTGCGTCCCGATTCAATACATCGTCCTCCAGCCGACTTGTCTCCATGGGTCTATTGCTGCCTCGGGCACCTTATGGCCGTTCTGCTTTGAGTCAAAGATTTTCGAATCGGACGAAAAACTGATAGTGAATTGTAACATTCAGGGCCACCTAAAGACGATGGATCACTCAAATTGCGTCCCGATTCAATACATCGTCCTCCAGCAGACTTGTCTCCATGGGTCTATTGCTGCCTCGGGCACCTTACGGCCATTCTTCTGTGAGTCAAAGTTTTTCGAATCGGACGAAAAACTGATAGCGAATTGTAACATTCAGGGCCACCTAATGACGATGGACCACACAAATTGCGTCCCGATTCAATACATCGTCCTCCAGCAGACTTGACTCCATTATCGAATTGGACGAAAAACTGATTTTGAATTGTAACGTTCAGGGCCTCCTAATGACGATGGAACACTCAAATTACGTCCCGATTCAATACATCGTCCTCCAGCAGACTTGACTCCATGGGTCTATTGCTGCCTCGGGCACCTTATGGCCGTTCTGCTGAGAGTCTAGATTATCGAATGGGACGAAAAACTGATAATGAATTGTAACGTTCAGGGCCACCTATTGACGATGGATCACTCAAATTGCGTCCCGATTCAATACATCGTCCTCCAGCCGACTTGTCTCTATGGGTCTATTGCTGCCTCGGGCACCTTATGGCCGTTCTGCTTTGAGTCAAAGATTTTCGAATCGGACGAAAAAGTGATAGTGAATTGTAACATTCAGGGCCACCTAAAGACGATGGATCACTCAAATTGCGTCCCGATTCAATACATCGTCCTCCAGCAGACTTGTCTTCATGGGTCTATTGCTGCCTCGGGCACCTTACGGCCATTCTTCTGTGAGTCAAAGATTTTCGAATCGGACGAAAAACTGATAGCGAATTGTAACATTCAGGGCAACCTAATGACGATGGACCACACAAATTGCGTCCCGATTCAATACATCGTCCTCCAGCAGACTTGACTCCATGGGTCTATTGTTGCCTCGGGCACCTTATGGCCGTTCTGCTGTGAGTCAAAGATTTTCGAATCGGACGAACTTTCAGGGCCACCTAATGACGATGGATCACTCAAATTGCGTCCCGATTCAATACATCGTCCTCCAGCCGACTTGTCTCTATGGGTCTATTGCTGCCTCGGGCACCTTATGGCCGTTCTGCTGTGAGTCAAAGATTTTCGAATCGGACGAAAAACTGATAGTAAATTGGAACGTTCAGGGCCTCCTAATGACGATGGAACACTCAAATTGCGTCCCGATTCAATACATCGTCCTCCAGCAGACTTGTCTCCATGGGTCTATTGCTGCCTCGGGCACCTAATGGCCGTTCTGCTGTGAGTCAAAGATTTTCGAATCGGACTATAAACTGATAATGAATTGTAACATTCAGGGCCACCTAATGACGATGGACCACGCAAATTGCGTCCCGATTCAATACATCGTCCTCCAGCCGAGTCGACTCCATGGGTCTATTGCTGCCTCGGGCACCTTATGGCCGTTCTGCTGTGCATCTAGATTATCGAATGGGACGAAAAACTGATAGTGAATTGTAACGTTCAGGGCCACCTAATGACGATGGATCACTCAAATTGCGTCCCGATTCAATACATCGTCCTCCAGCAGACTTGTCTCCATGGGTCTATTGCTGCCTCGGGCACCTTATGGCCGTTCTGCTGTGAGTCTAGATTATCGAATGGGACGAAAAACTGATAGTGAATTGTAACGTTCAGGGCCACCTAATGACGATGGAACACTCAAATTGCGTCCCGATTCAATACATCGTCCTCCAGCAGACTTGTCTCCATGGGTCTATTGCTGCCTCGGGCACCTTATGGCAGTCCTGCTGTGACTCAAAGATTTTCGAATCGGACGAAAAAATGATAGTGAATTGTAACGTTCAGGGCCTCCTAATGACGATGGAACACTCAAATTACGTCCCGATTCAATACATCGTCCTCCAGCAGACTCGACTCCATGGGTCTATTGCTGCCTCGGGCACCTTATGGCCGTTCTGCTGTGAGTCTAGAATATCGAATGGGACGAAAAACTGATAGTGAATTCTAACTTTCAGGGCCACCTAATGACGATGGATCACTCAAATTGCGTCCCGATTCAATACATCGTCCTCCAGCCGACTTGTCTCCATGGGTCTATTGCTGCCTCGGGCACCTTATGGCCGTTCTGCTGTGAGTCAAAGATTTTCGAATCGGACGAAAAACTGATAGTGAATTGTAACATTCAGGGTCACCTAATGACGATGGACCACGCAAATTGCGTCCCGATTCAATACATCGTCCTCCAGCCGAGTTGACTCCATGGGTCTATTGCTGCCTCGGGCACCTTATGGCCGTTCCGCTGTGAATCTAGATTATCGAATGGGACGACAAACTGATAGTGAATTGAAACGTTCAGGGCCACCTAATGACGATGGATCACTCAAATTGCGTCACGATTCAATACATCGTCCTTCAGCAGACTTGTCTCCATGGGTCTATTGCTGCCTCGGGCACCTTATGGCCGTTCTGCTGTGAGTCTAGATTATCGAATGGGACGAAAAACTGATAGTGAATTGTACTTTCAGGGCCACCTAATGACGATGGATCACTCAAATTGCGTCCCGATTCAATACATCGTCCTCCAGCAGACTTGACTCCATTATCGAATTGGACGAAAAACTGATAGTGAATTGTAACGTTCAGGGCCACCTAATGACGATGGATCACTCAAATTGCGTCCCGATTCAATATATCGTCCTCCAGCAACTTGTCTCCATGGGTCTATTGTTGCCTCGGGCACCTTATGGCCGTTCTGCTGTGAGTCAAAGACTTTCGAATCGGACGAAAAACTGATAGTGAATTGTAACTTTCAGGGCCACCTAATGACGATGGATCACTCAAATTGCGTCCCGATTCAATACATCGTCCTCCAGCCGACTTGTCTCCATGGGTCTATTGCTGCCTCGGGCACCTTATGGCCGTTCTGCTGTGAGTCAAAGATTTTCGAATCGGACGAAAAACTGATAGTAAATTGGAACGTTCAGGGCCTCCTAATGACGATGGAACACTCAAATTGCGTCCCGATTCAATACATCGTCCTCCAGCAGACTTGTCTCCATGGGTCTATTGCTGCCTCGGGCACCTAATGGCCGTTCTGCTGTGAGTCAAAGATTTTCGAATCGGACGAAAAACTGATAATGAATTGTAACATTCAGGGCCACCTAATGACGATGGACCACGCAAATTGCGTCCCGATTCAATACATCGTCCTCCAGCCGAGTTGACTCCATGGGTCTATTGCTGCCTCGGGCACCTTATAGCCGTTCTGCTGTGAATCTAGATTATCGAATGGGACGAAAAACTGATAGTGAATTGTAACGTTCAGGGCCACCTAATGACGATGGATCACTCAAATTGCGTCCCGATTCAATACATCGTCCTCCAGCAGACTTGACTTCATGGGTCTATTGCTGCCTCGGGCACCTTATGACCGTTCTGCTGTGAGTCAAAGAATTTCGAATGGGACGAAAAACTGATAGTGAATTGTAACGTTCAGGGCCTCCTAATGACGATGGAACACTCAAATTGCGTCCCGATTCAATACATCGTTCTCCAGCAGACTTGTCTCCTTGGGTCTATTGCTGCCTCGGGCACCTTATGGCCGTTCTGCTGTGAATCAAAGATTTTCGAATCGGACGAAAAACTGATAGTGAATTGTAACATTCAGGGCCACCTAATGACGATGGACCACACAAATCGCGTCCCGATTCAGCACATCGTCCACTAGCCGACTTGACTCCATGGGACTATTGCTGCCTCGGGCACCTTATGGCCGTTCTGCTGTGAGTCTAGATTATCGAATGGGTTGAAAAACTGATAGTGAATTGTAACGTTCAGGGCCACCTAATGACGATGGATCACTCAAATTGCGTCCCGATTCAATACATCGTCCTCCAGCAGACTTGTCTCCATGGGTCTATTGCTGCCTCGGGCACCTTATGGCAGTCCTGCTGTGACTCAAAGATTTTCGAATCGGACGAAAAACTGATAGTGAATTGTAACGTTCAGGGCCTCCTAATGACGATGGAACACTCAAATTACGTTCCAATTCAATACATGGTCCTCTAGCAGACTTGACTCCATGGGTCTATTGCTGCCTCGGGCACCTTATGGCCGTTCTTCTGTGAGTCAAAGATTTTCGAATCGGACGAAAAACTGGTAGCGAATTGTAACATTCAGGGCCACCTAATGACGATGGACCACACAAATTGCGTCCCGATTCAATACATCGTCCTCCAGCAGACTTGACTCCATTATCGAATGGGACGAAAAACTGATAGTGAATTGTAACGTTGAGGGCCACCTAATGACGATGGATCACTCAAATTGCGTCCCGATTCAATACATCGTCCTCCAGCCGACTTGTCACCATGGGTCTATTGCTGCCTCGGGCACCTTATGGCCGTTCTGCTGTGAGTCAAAGATTTTCGAATCGGACGAAAAACTGAAAGTAAATTGGAACTTTCAGGGCCTCCTAATGACGATGGAACAATCAAATTGCGTCCCGATTCAATACATCGTCCTCCAGCGGACTTGTCTCCATGGGTCTATTGCTGCCTCGGGCACCTAATGGCCGTTCTGCTGTGAGTCAAAGATTTTCGAATCGGACGAAAAACTGATAGTGAATTGTAACTTTCAGGGCCACCTAATGACGATGGATCACTCAAATTGCGTCCCGATTCAATACATCGTCCTCCAGCAGACTTGTCTCCATGGGTCTATTGCTGCCTCGGGCACCTTATGGCCGTTCTGCTGTGAGTCTAGATTATCGAATGGGTTGAAAAACTGATAGTGAATTGTAACGTTCAGGGCCACCTAATGACGATGGATCACTCAAATTGCGTCCCGATTCAATACATCGTCCTCCAGCAGACTTGTCTCCATGGGTCTATTGCTGCCTCGGGCACCTTATGGCAGTCCTGCTGTGACTCAAAGATTTTCGAATCGGACGAAAAACTGATAGTGAATTGTAACGTTCAGGGCCTCCTAATGACGATGAATCACTCAAATTGCGTCCCGATTCAATACATCGTCCTCCAGCCGACTTGACTCCATGGGTCTATTGCTGCCTCGGGCACCTTATGGCCGTTCTGCTGTGAGTCAAAGATTTTCGAATCGGACGAAAAACTGATAGTGAATTGTAACTTTCAGGGCCACCTAATGACGATGGATCACTCAAATTGCGTCCCGATTCAATACATCGTCCTCCAGCAGACTTGTCTCCATGGGTCTATTGCTGCCTCGGGCACCTTATGGCCGTTCTGCTGTGAGTTTAGATTATCGAATGGGACGAAAAACTGATAGTGAATTGTAACGTTCAGGGCCTCCTAATGACTATGGAACACTCAAATTGCGTCCCGATTCAATACATCGTTCTCCAGCAGACTTGTCTCCTTGGGTCTATTGCTGCCTCGGGCACCTTATGACCGTTCTGCTGTGAATCAAAGATTTTCGAATCGGACGAAAAACTGATAGTGAATTGTAACATTCAGGGCCACCTAATGACGATGGACCACACAAATTGCGTCCCGATTCAGCACATCGTCCACTAGCCGACTTGACTCCATGGGACTATTGCTGCCTCGGGCACCTTATGGCCGTTCTGCTTTGAGTCAAAGATTTTCGATTCGGACGAAAAACTGATAGTGAATTGTAACATTCAGGGCCACCTAATGACGATGGATCACTCAAATTGCGTCCCGATTAAATACATCGTCCTCCAGCAGACTTGTCTCCATGGGTCTATTGCTGCCTCGGGCACCTTACGGCCGTTCTTCTGTGAGTCAAAGATTTTCGAATCGGACGAAAAACTGTTAGCGAATTGTAACATTCAGGGCCACCTAATGACGATGGACCACACAAATTGCGTCCCGATTCAATACATCGTTCTCCAGCAGACTTGACACCATTATCGAATTGGACGAAAAACTGATAGTGAATTGTAACGTTCGTGGCCACATAATGACGATGGATCACTCAAATTGCGTCCCGATTCAATATATCGTCCTCCAGCAGACTTGTCTCCATGGGTCTATTGTTGCCTCGGGCACCTTATGGCCGTTCTGCTGTGAGTCAAAGATTTTCGAATCGGACAAAAAACTGATAGTGAATTGTAACATTCAGGGCCACCTAATGACGATGGATCACTCAAATTGCGTCCCGATTAAATACATCGTCCTCCAGCAGACTTGTCTCCATGGGTCTATTGCTGCCTCGGGCACCTTACGGCCGTTCTTCTGTGAGTCAAAGATTTTCGAATCGGACGAAAAACTGTTAGCGAATTGTAACATTCAGGGCCACCTAATGACGATGGACCACACAAATTGCGTCCCGATTCAATACATCGTCCTCCAGCAGACTTGACTCCATTATCGAATTGGACGAAAAACTGATAGTGAATTGTAACCTAATGACGATGGATCACTCAAATTGCGTCCCGATTCAATACATCGTCCTCCAGCGGACTTGTCTCCATGGGTCTATTGCTGCCTCGGGCACCTAATGGCCGTTCTGCTGTGAGTCAAAGATTTTCGAATCGGACGAAAAACTGATAGTGAATTGTAACTTTCAGGGCCACCTAATGACGATGGATCACTCAAATTGCGTCCCGATTCAATACATCGTCCTCCAGCCGACTTGCCTCCATAGGTCTATTGCTGCCTTGGGCACCTTATGGCCGTTCTGCTGTGAGTCAAAGATTTTCGAATCGGACGAAAAACTGATAGTAAATTGGAACGTTCAGGGCCTCCTAATGACGATGGAACACTCAAATTGCGTCCCGATTCAATACATAGTCCTCCAGCAGACTTGTCTCCATGGGTCTATTGCTGCCTCGGGCACCTAATGGCCGTTCTGCTGTGTGTCAAAGATTTTCGAATCGGACGAAAAACTGATAATGAATTGTAACATTCAGGGCCACCTAATGACGATGGACCATGCAAATTGCGTCCCGATTCAATACATCGTCCTCCAGCCGACTTGTCTCCATGGGTCTATTGCTGCCTCGGGCACCTAATGGCCGTTCTGCTTTGAGTCAAAGATTTTCGAATCGGACGAAAAACCGATAGTGAATTGTAACATTCAGGGTCACCTAATGACGATGGACCACGCAAATTGCGTCCCGATTCAATACATCGTCCTCCAGCCGAGTTGACTCCATGGGTCTATTGCTGCATCGGGCACCTTATGGCCGTTCCGCTGTGAATCTAGATTATCGAATGGGACGAAAAACTGATAGTGAATTGTAACGTTCAGGGCCACCTAATGACGATGGATCACTCAAATTGCGTCACGATTCAATACATCGTCCTCCAGCAGACTTGTCTCCATGGGTCTATTGCTGCCTCGGGCACCTTATGGCCGTTCTGCTGTGAGTCTAGATTATCGAATGGGACGAAAAACTGATAGTGAATTGTAACTTTCAGGGCCACCTAATGACGATGGATCACTCAAATTGCGTCCCGATTCAATACATCGTCCTCCAGCAGACTTGTCTCCATGGGTCGATTGCTGCCTCGGGCACCTTATGGCCGTTCTGCTGTGGGTCAAAGATTTTCGAATCGGACGAAAAACTGATAGTGAATTGTAACATTCAATGCCACCTATCGACGATGGACCACACAAATTGCGTCCCGATTCAGTACATCGTCCACTAGCCGACTTGACTCCATGGGTCTATTGCTGCCTCGGGCACCTTATGGCCCTTCTGCTGTGAGTCTAGATTATCGAATGGGACGAAAAACTGATAATGAATTGTAACGTTCAGGGCCACCTATTGACGATGGATCACTCAAATTGCGTCCCGATTCAATACATCGTCCTCCAGCCGATTTGTCTCCATGGGTCTATTGCTGCCTCGGGCACCTTAGGGCCGTTCTGCTGTGAGTATGTCTGCTGTCGAAAAATTTTCGAATCGGACGAAAAACTGATAGTGAATTGTAACATTCAGGTCCACCTAATGACGATGGATCACTCAAATTGCGTCCCGATTCAATACATCATCCTCTAGCAGACTTGTCTCCATGGGTCTATTGCTGCCTCGGGCACCTTATGGCCGTTCTTCTGTGAGTCAAAGATTTTCGAATCGGACGAAAAACTGATAGTGAATTGTAACATTCAGGTCCACCTAATGACGATGGACCACACAAATTGCGTCCCGATTCAATACATCGTCCTCCAGCAGACTTGACTCCATGGGTCTATTGCTGCCTCGGGCACCTTATGGCCGTTCTGCTGTGAGTCAAAGATTTTCGAATCGGACGGAATACTGATAGTGAATTGTAACGTTCAGGGCCTCCTAATGACGATGGAACACTCAAATTGCGTCCCGATTCAATACATCGTTCTCCAGCAGACTTGTCTCCATGGGTCTATTGCTGCCTCGGGCACCTTATGGCCTTTCTGCTGTGAATCAAAGATTTTCGAATCGGACGAAAAACCGATAGTGAATTGTAACATTCAGGGTCACCTAATGACGATGGACCACGCAAATTGCGTCCCGATTCAATACATCGTCCTCCAGCCGAGTTGACTCCATGGGTCTATTGCTGCATCGGGCACCTTATGGCCGTTCCGCTGTGAATCTAGATTATCGAATGGGACGAAAAACTGATAGTGAATTGTAACGTTCAGGGCCACCTAATGACGATGGATCACTCAAATTGCGTCACGATTCAATACATCGTCCTCCAGCAGACTTGTCTCCATGGGTCTATTGCTGCCTCGGGCACCTTATGGCCGTTCTGCTGTGAGTCTAGATTATCGAATGGGACGAAAAACTGATAGTGAATTGTAACTTTCAGGGCCACCTAATGACGATGGATCACTCAAATTGCGTCCCGATTCAATACATCGTCCTCCAGCAGACTTGTCTCCATGGGTCGATTGCTGCCTCGGGCACCTTATGGCCGTTCTGCTGTGGGTCAAAGATTTTCGAATCGGACGAAAAACTGATAGTGAATTGTAACATTCAATGCCACCTATCGACGATGGACCACACAAATTGCGTCCCGATTCAGTACATCGTCCACTAGCCGACTTGACTCCATGGGTCTATTGCTGCCTCGGGCACCTTATGGCCCTTCTGCTGTGAGTCTAGATTATCGAATGGGACGAAAAACTGATAATGAATTGTAACGTTCAGGGCCACCTATTGACGATGGATCACTCAAATTGCGTCCCGATTCAATACATCGTCCTCCAGCCGATTTGTCTCCATGGGTCTATTGCTGCCTCGGGCACCTTAGGGCCGTTCTGCTGTGAGTATGTCTGCTGTCGAAAAATTTTCGAATCGGACGAAAAACTGATAGTGAATTGTAACATTCAGGGCCACCTAATGACGATGGATCACTCAAATTGCGTCCCGATTCAATACATCATCCTCTAGCAGACTTGTCTCCATGGGTCTATTGCTGCCTCGGGCACCTTATGGCCGTTCTTCTGTGAGTCAAAGATTTTCGAATCGGACGAAAAACTGATAGTGAATTGTAACATTCAGGTCCACCTAATGACGATGGACCACACAAATTGCGTCCCGATTCAATACATCGTCCTCCAGCAGACTTGACTCCATGGGTCTATTGCTGCCTCGGGCACCTTATGGCCGTTCTGCTGTGAGTCAAAGATTTTCGAATCGGACGGGATACTGATAGTGAATTGTAACGTTCAGGGCCTCCTAATGACGATGGAACACTCAAATTGCGTCCCGATTCAATACATCGTTCTCCAGCAGACTTGTCTCCATGGGTCTATTGCTGCCTCGGGCACCTTATGGCCTTTCTGCTGTGAATCAAAGATTTTCGAATCGGACGAAAAACTGATAGTGAATTGTAACATTCAGGGCCACCTAATGACGATGGACTACACAAATTGCGTCCCGATTCAGCACATCGTCCACTAGCCGACTTGACTCCATGGGACTATTGCTGCCTCGGGCACCTTATGGCCGTTCTGCTGTGAGTCTAGATTATCGAATGGGATGAAAAACTGATAGTGAATTGTAACGTTCAGGGCCACCTAATGACGATGGATCACTCAAATTGCGTCCCGATTCAATACATCGTCCTCCAGCAGACTTGTCTCCATGGGTCTATTGCTGCCTCGGGCACCTTATGGCAGTCCTGCTGTGACTCAAAGATTTTCGAATCGGACGAAAAACTGATAGTGAATTGTAACGTTCAGGGCCTCCTAATGACGATGGAACACTCAAATTACGTCCCGATTCAATACATCGTCCTCCAGCAGACTTGACTCCATGGGTCTATTGCTGCCTCTGGCACCTTATGGCCGTTCTGCTGTGAGTCTAGATTATCGAATGGGACGAAAAACTGATAATGAATTGTAACGTTCAGGGCCACCCAATGACGATGGATCACTCAAATTGCGTCCCGATTCAATACATCGTCCTCCAGCCGACTTGTCTCCATGGGTCTATTGCTGCCTCGGGCACCTTATGGCCGTTCTGCTGTGAGTATGTCTGCTGTCGAAAAATTTTCGAATCGGACGAAAAACTGATAGTGAATTGTAACGTTTAGGGCCACATAATGACGATGGATCACTCAAATTGCGTCCCGATTCAATATATCGTCGTCCAGCAACTTGTCTCCATGGGTCTATTGTTGCCTCGGGCACCTTATGGCCGTTCTGCTGTGAGTCAAAGATTTTCGCATCGGACGAAAAACTGATAGTGAGTTGTAACTTTCAGGGCCACCTAATGACGATGGATCACTCAAATTGCGTCCCGATTCAATACATCGTCCTCCAGCAGACTTGTCTCCATGGGTCTATTGCTGCCTCGGGCACCTAATGGCCGTTCTGCTGTGAGTCAAAGATTTTCGAATCGGACGAAAAACTGATAATGAAATGTAACATTCAGGGCCACCTAATGACGATGGACCATGCAAATTGCGTCCCGATTCAATACATCATCCTCCAGCCGACTTGTCTCCATGGGTCTATTGCTGCCTCGGGCACCTAATGGCCGTTCTGCTTTGAGTCAAAGATTTTCGAATCGGACGAAAAACTGATAGTGAATTGTAACATTCAGGGTCACCTAATGACGATGGACCACGCAAATTGCGTCCCGATTCAATACATCGTCCTCCAGTCGAGTTGACTCCATGGGTCTATTGCTGCATCGGTCACCTTATGGCCGTTCCGCTGTGAATCTAGATTATCGAATGGGACGAAAAACTGATAGTGAATTGTAACGTTCAGGGCCACCTAATGACGATGGATCACTCAAATTGCGTCACGATTCAATACATCGTCCTCCAGCAGACTTGTCTCCATGGGTCTATTGCTGCCTCGGGCACCTTATGGCCGTTCTGCTGTGAGTCTAGATTATCGAATGGGACGAAAAACTGATAGTGAATTGTAACTTTCAGAGCCACCTAATGACGATGGATCACTCAAATTGCGTCCCGATTCAATACATCGTCCTCCAGCAGACTTGTCTCCATGGGTCGATTGCTGCCTCGGGCACCTTATGGCCGTTCTGCTGTGAGTCAAAGATTTTCGAATCGGACGAAAAACTGATAGTGAATTGTACCATTCAATGCCACCTAATGACGATGGACCACACAAATTGCGTCCCGATTCAGTACATCGTCCACTAGCCGACTTGACTCCATGGGTCTATTGCTGCCTCGGGCACCTTATGGCCCTTATGCTGTGAGTCTAGATTATCGAATGGGACGAATAACTGATAATGAATTGTAACGTTCAGGGCCACCTATTGACGATGGATCACTCAAATTGCGTCCCGATTCAATACATCGTCCTCCAGCCGATTTGTCTCCATGGGTCTATTGCTGCCTCGGGCACCTTAGGGCCGTTCTGCTGTGAGTATGTCTGCTGTCGAAAAATTTTCGAATCGGACGAAAAACTGATAGTGAATTGTAACATTCAGGGCCACCTAATGACGATGGATCACTCAAATTGCGTCCCGATTCAATACATCATCCTCTAGCAGACTTGTCTCCATGGGTCTATTGCTGCCTCGGGCACCTTATGGCCGTTCTTCTGTGAGTCAAAGATTTTCGAATCGGACGAAAAACTGATAGTGAATTGTAACATTCAGGTCCACCTAATGACGATGGACCACACAAATTGCGTTCCGATTCAATACATCGTCCTCCAGCAGACTTGACTCCATGGGTCTATTGCTGCCTCGGGCACCTTATGGCCGTTCTGCTGTGAGTCAAAGATTTTCGAATCGGACGGAAAACTGATAGTGAATTGTAACGTTCAGGGCCTCCTAATGACGATGGAACACTCAAATTGCGTCCCGATTCAATACATCGTTCTCCAGCAGAGTTGTCTGAATGGGTCTATAGCTGCCTCGGGCACCTTATGGCTTTTCTGCTGTGAATCAAAGATTTTCGAATCGGACGAAAAACTGATAGTGAATTGTAACATTCAGGGCCACCTAATGACGATGGACTACACAAATTGCGTCCCGATTCAGCACATCGTCCACTAGCCGACTTGACTCCATGGGACTATTGCTGCCTCGGGCACCTTATGGCCGTTCCGCTGTGAGTCTAGATTATCGAATGGGATGAAAAACTGATAGTGAATTGTAACGTTCAGGGCCACCTAATGACGATGGATCACTCAAATTGCGTCCCGATTCAATACATCGTCCTCCAGCAGACTTGTCTCCATGGGTCTATTGCTGCCTCGGGCACCTTATGGCAGTCCTGCTGTGACTCAAAGATTTTCGAATCGGACGAAAAACTGATAGTGAATTGTAACGTTCAGGGCCTCCTAATGACGATGGAACACTCAAATTACGTCCCGATTCAATACATCGTCCTCCAGCAGACTTGACTCCATGGGTCTATTGCTGCCTCTGGCACCTTATGGCCGTTCTGCTGTGAGTCTAGATTATCGAATGGGACGAAAAACTGATAATGAATTGTAACGTTCAGGGCCACCCAATGACGATGGATCACTCAAATTGCGTCCCGATTCAATACATCGTCCTCCAGCCGACTTGTCTCCATGGGTCTATTGCTGCCTCGGGCACCTTATGGCCGTTCTGCTGTGAGTATGTCTGCTGTCGAAAAATTTTCGAATCGGACGAAAAACTGATAGTGAATTGTAACGTTTAGGGCCACATAATGACGATGGATCACTCAAATTGCGTCCCGATTCAATATATCGTCCTCCAGCAACTTGTCTCCATGGGTCTATTGTTGCCTCGGGCACCTTATGGCCGTTCTGCTGTGAGTCAAAGATTTTCGAATCGGACGAAAAACTGATAGTGAGTTGTAACTTTCAGGGTCACCTAATGACGATGGATCACTCAAATTGCGTCCTGATTCAATACATCGTCCTCCAGCAGACTTGTCTCCATGGGTCTATTGCTGCCTCGGGCACCTAATGGCCGTTCTGCTGTGAGTCAAAGATTTTCGAATCGGACGAAAAACTGATAATGAATTGTAACATTCAGGGCCACCTAATGACGATGGACCATGCAAATTGCGTCCCGATACAATACATCATCCTCCAGCCGACTTGTCTCCATGGGTCTATTGCTGCCTCGGGCACCTAATGGCCGTTCTGCTTTGAGTCAAAGATTTTCGAATCGGACGAAAAACTGATAGTGAATTGTAACATTCAGGGTCACCTAATGACGATGGACCACGCAAATTGCGTCCCGATTCAATACATCGTCCTCCAGCCGAGTTGACTCCATGGGTCTATTGCTGCATCGGGCACCTTATGGCCGTTCCGCTGTGAATCTAGATTATCGAATGGGACAAAAAACTGATAGTGAATTGTAACGTTCAGGGCCACCTAATGACGATGGATCACTCAAATTGCGTCACGATTCAATACATCGTCCTCCAGCAGACTTGTCTCCATGGGTCTATTGCTGCCTCGGGCACCTTATGGCCGTTCTGCTGTGAGTCTAGAATATCGAATGGGACGAAAAACTGATAGTGAATTGTAACTTTCAGGGCCACCTAATGACGATGGATCACTCAAATTGCGTCCCGATTCAATACATCGTCCTCCAGCAGACTTGTCTCCATGGGTCGATTTCTGCCTCGGGCACCTTATGGCCGTTCTGCTGTGAGTCAAAGATTTTCGAATCGGACGAAAAACTGATAGTGAATTGTAACATTCAATGCCACCTAATGACGATGGACCACACAAATTGCGTCCCGATTCAGTACATCGTCCACTAGCCGACTTGACTCCATGGGTCTATTGCTGCCTCGGGCACCTTATGGCCGTTCTGCTGTGAGTCTAGATTATCGAATGGGACGAAAAACTGATAATGAATTGTAACGTTCAGGGCCACCTATTGACGATGGATCACTCAAATTGCGTCCCGATTCAATACATCGTCCTCCAGCCGATTTGTCTCCATGGGTCTATTGCTGCCTCGGGCACCTTATGGCCGTTCTGCTGTGAGTATGTCTGCTGTCGAAAAATTTTCGAATCGGACGAAAAACTGATAGTGAATTGTAACATTCAGGGCCACCTAATGACGATGGATCACTCAAATTGCGTCCCGATTCAATACATCGTCCTCCAGCCGATTTGTCTCCATGGGTCTATTGCTGCCTCGGGCACCTTATGGCCGTTCTGCTGTGAGTATGTCTGCTGTCGAAAAATTTTCGAATCGGACGAAAAACTGATAGTGAATTGTAACATTCAGGGCCACCTAATGACGATGGATCACTCAAATTGCGTCCCGATTCAATACATCGATCTCCAGCAGACTTGTCTCCTTGGGTCTATTGCTGCCTCGGGCACCTTATTGCCGTTCTTCTGTGAGTCAAAGATTTTCGAATCGGACGAAAAACTGATAGTGAATTGTAACATTCAGGTCCACCTAATGACGATGGACCACACAAATTGCGTCCCGATTCAATACATCGTCCTCCAGCAGACTTGACTCCATGGGTCTATTGCTGCCTCGGGCACCTTATGGCCGTTCTGCTGTGAGTCAAAGATTTTCGAATCGGACGGAAAACTGATAGTGAATTGTAACGTTCAGGGCCTCCTAATGACGATGGAACACTCAAATTACGTCCCGATTCAATACATCGTTCTCCAGCATACTTGTCTCCATGGGTCTATTGCTGCCTCGGGCACCTTATGGCCTTTCTGCTGTGAATCAAAGATTTTCGAATCGGATGAAAAACTGATAGTGAATTGTAACATTCAGGGCCACCTAATGACGATGGACTACACAAATTGCGTCCCGATTCATCACATCGTCCACTAGCCGACTTGACTCCATGGGACTATTGCTGCCTCGGGCACCTTATGGCCCTTATGCTGTGAGTCTAGATTATCGAATGGGACGAAAAACTGATAATGAATTGTAACGTTCAGGGCCACCTATTGACGATGGATCACTCAAATTGCGTCCCGATTCAATACATCGTCCTCCAGCCGATTTGTCTCCATGGGTCTATTGCTGCCTCGGGCACCTTAGGGCCGTTCTGCTGTGAGTATGTCTGCTGTCGAAAAATTTTCGAATCGGACGAAAAACTGATAGTGAATTGTAACATTCAGGGCCACCTAATGACGATGGATCACTCAAATTGCGTCCCGATTCAATACATCATCCTCTAGCAGACTTGTCTCCATGGGTCTATTGCTGCCTCGGGCACCTTATGGCCGTTCTTCTGTGAGTCAAAGATTTTCGAATCGGACGAAAAACTGATAGTGAATTGTAACATTCAGGTCCACCTAATGACGATGGACCACACAAATTGCGTTCCGATTCAATACATCGTCCTCCAGCAGACTTGACTCCATGGGTCTATTGCTGCCTCGGGCACCTTATGGCCGTTCTGCTGTGAGTCAAAGATTTTCGAATCGGACGGAAAACTGATAGTGAATTGTAACGTTCAGGGCCTCCTAATGACGATGGAACACTCAAATTGCGTCCCGATTCAATACATCGTTCTCCAGCAGAGTTGTCTCCATGGGTCTATAGCTGCCTCGGGCACCTTATGGCCTTTCTGCTGTGAATCAAAGATTTTCGAATCGGACGAAAAACTGATAGTGAATTGTAACATTCAGGGCCACCTAATGACGATGGACTACACAAATTGCGTCCCGATTCAGCACATCGTCCACTAGCCGACTTGACTCCATGGGACTATTGCTGCCTCGGGCACCTTATGGCCGTTCTGCTGTGAGTCTAGATTATCGAATGGGATGAAAAACTGATAGTGAATTGTAACGTTCAGGGCCACCTAATGACGATGGATCACTCAAATTGCGTCCCGATTCAATACATCGTCCTCCAGCAGACTTGTCTCCATGGGTCTATTGCTGCCTCGGGCACCTTATGGCAGTCCTGCTGTGACTCAAAGATTTTCGAATCGGACGAAAAACTGATAGTGAATTGTAACGTTCAGGGCCTCCTAATGACGATGGAACACTCAAATTACGTCCCGATTCAATACATCGTCCTCCAGCAGACTTGACTCCATGGGTCTATTGCTGCCTCTGGCACCTTATGGCCGTTCTGCTGTGAGTCTAGATTATCGAATGGGACGAAAAACTGATAATGAATTGTAACGTTCAGGGCCACCCAATGACGATGGATCACTCAAATTGCGTCCCGATTCAATACATCGTCCTCCAGCCGACTTGTCTCCATGGGTCTATTGCTGCCTCGGGCACCTTATGGCCGTTCTGCTGTGAGTATGTCTGCTGTCGAAAAATTTTCGAATCGGACGAAAAACTGATAGTGAATTGTAACGTTTAGGGCCACATAATGACGATGGATCACTCAAATTGCGTCCCGATTCAATATATCGTCCTCCAGCAACTTGTCTCCATGGGTCTATTGTTGCCTCGGGCACCTTATGGCCGTTCTGCTGTGAGTCAAAGATTTTCGAATCGGACGAAAAACTGATAGTGAGTTGTAACTTTCAGGGTCACCTAATGACGATGGATCACTCAAATTGCGTCCTGATTCAATACATCGTCCTCCAGCAGACTTGTCTCCATGGGTCTATTGCTGCCTCGGGCACCTAATGGCCGTTCTGCTGTGAGTCAAAGATTTTCGAATCGGACGAAAAACTGATAATGAATTGTAACATTCAGGGCCACCTAATGACGATGGACCATGCAAATTGCGTCCCGATT
Organism: Schistocerca cancellata; assembly: GCF_023864275.1. Lineage (NCBI taxonomy): Eukaryota > Metazoa > Arthropoda > Insecta > Orthoptera > Acrididae > Schistocerca > Schistocerca cancellata. The sequence continues at coordinate 440,620 of NC_064631.1, forward strand.
CAATACATCATCCTCCAGCCGACTTGTCTCCATGGGTCTATTGCTGCCTCGGGCACCTAATGGCCGTTCTGCTTTGAGTCAAAGATTTTCGAATCGGACGAAAAACTGATAGTGAATTGTAACATTCAGGGTCACCTAATGACGATGGACCACGCAAATTGCGTCCCGATTCAATACATCGTCCTCCAGCCGAGTTGACTCCATGGGTCTATTGCTGCATCGGGCACCTTATGGCCGTTCCGCTGTGAATCTAGATTATCGAATGGGACAAAAAACTGATAGTGAATTGTAACGTTCAGGGCCACCTAATGACGATGGATCACTCAAATTGCGTCACGATTCAATACATCGTCCTCCAGCAGACTTGTCTCCATGGGTCTATTGCTGCCTCGGGCACCTTATGGCCGTTCTGCTGTGAGTCTAGAATATCGAATGGGACGAAAAACTGATAGTGAATTGTAACTTTCAGGGCCACCTAATGACGATGGATCACTCAAATTGCGTCCCGATTCAATACATCGTCCTCCAGCAGACTTGTCTCCATGGGTCGATTTCTGCCTCGGGCACCTTATGGCCGTTCTGCTGTGAGTCAAAGATTTTCGAATCGGACGAAAAACTGATAGTGAATTGTAACATTCAATGCCACCTAATGACGATGGACCACACAAATTGCGTCCCGATTCAGTACATCGTCCACTAGCCGACTTGACTCCATGGGTCTATTGCTGCCTCGGGCACCTTATGGCCGTTCTGCTGTGAGTCTAGATTATCGAATGGGACGAAAAACTGATAATGAATTGTAACGTTCAGGGCCACCTATTGACGATGGATCACTCAAATTGCGTCCCGATTCAATACATCGTCCTCCAGCCGATTTGTCTCCATGGGTCTATTGCTGCCTCGGGCACCTTATGGCCGTTCTGCTGTGAGTATGTCTGCTGTCGAAAAATTTTCGAATCGGACGAAAAACTGATAGTGAATTGTAACATTCAGGGCCACCTAATGACGATGGATCACTCAAATTGCGTCCCGATTCAATACATCGTCCTCCAGCCGATTTGTCTCCATGGGTCTATTGCTGCCTCGGGCACCTTATGGCCGTTCTGCTGTGAGTATGTCTGCTGTCGAAAAATTTTCGAATCGGACGAAAAACTGATAGTGAATTGTAACATTCAGGGCCACCTAATGACGATGGATCACTCAAATTGCGTCCCGATTCAATACATCGATCTCCAGCAGACTTGTCTCCATGGGTCTATTGCTGCCTCGGGCACCTTATTGCCGTTCTTCTGTGAGTCAAAGATTTTCGAATCGGACGAAAAACTGATAGTGAATTGTAACATTCAGGTCCACCTAATGACGATGGACCACACAAATTGCGTCCCGATTCAATACATCGTCCTCCAGCAGACTTGACTCCATGGGTCTATTGCTGCCTCGGGCACCTTATGGCCGTTCTGCTGTGAGTCAAAGATTTTCGAATCGGACGGAAAACTGATAGTGAATTGTAACGTTCAGGGCCTCCTAATGACGATGGAACACTCAAATTACGTCCCGATTCAATACATCGTTCTCCAGCATACTTGTCTCCATGGGTCTATTGCTGCCTCGGGCACCTTATGGCCTTTCTGCTGTGAATCAAAGATTTTCGAATCGGATGAAAAACTGATAGTGAATTGTAACATTCAGGGCCACCTAATGACGATGGACTACACAAATTGCGTCCCGATTCATCACATCGTCCACTAGCCGACTTGACTCCATGGGACTATTGCTGCCTCGGGCACCTTATGGCCGTTCTGCTGTGAGTCTAGATTATCGAATGGGATGAAAAACTGATAGTGAATTGTAACGTTCAGGGCCACCTAATGACGATGGATCACTCGAATTGCGTCCCGATTCAATACATCGTCCTCCAGCAGACTTGTCTCCATGGGTCTATTGCTGCCTCGGGCACCTTATGGCAGTCCTGCTGTGACTCAAAGATTTTCGAATCGGACGAAAAACTGATAGTGAATTGTAACGTTCAGGGCCTCCTAATGACGATGGAACACTCAAATTACGTCCCGATTCAATACATCGTCCTCCAGCAGACTTGACTGCATGGGTCTATTGCTGCCTCTGGCACCTTATGGCCGTTCTGCTGTGAGTCTAGATTATCGAATGGGACGAAAAACTGATAATGAATTGTAACGTTCAGGGCCACCCAATGACGATGGATCACTCAAATTGCGTCCCGATTCAATATATCGTCCTCCAGCAACTTGTCTCCATGGGTCTATTGTTGTCTCGGGCACCTTATGGCCGTTCTGCTGTGAGTCAAAGATTTTCGAATCGGACGAAAAACTGATAGTGAATTGTAACTTTCTGGGCCACCTAATGACGATGGATCACTCAAATTGCGTCCCGATTCAATACATCGTCCTCCAGCCGACTTGTCTCCGTGGGTCTATTGCTGCCTCGGGCACCTTATATCCGTTCTGCTGTGAGTCAAAGATTTTCGAATCGGACGAAAAACTGATAGTAAATTGGAACGTTCAGGGCCTCCTAATGACGATGGAACACTGAAATTGCGTCCCGATTCAATACATCGTCCTCCAGCAGACTTGTCTCCATGGGTCTATTGCTGCCTCGGGCACCTTATGGCCGTTCTGCTGTGAGTCAAAGATTTTCGAATCGGACGAAAAACTGATAATGAATTGTAACATTCAGGGCCACCTAATGACGATGGACCACGCAAATTGCGTCCCGATTCAATACATCGTCCTCCAGCCGAGTTAACTTCATGGGTCTATTGCTGCCTCGGGCACCTTATAGCCGTTCTGCTGTGAATCTAGATTATCGAATGGGACGAAAAACTGATAGTGAATTGTAACGTTCAGGGCCACACAATGACGATGGATCACTCAAATTGCGTCCCGATTCAATACATCGTCCTCCAGCAGACTTGTCTCCATGGGTCTATTGCTGCCTCGGGCACCTTATGGCCGTTCTGCTGTGAGTTTAGATTATCGAATGGGAGGATAAACTGATAGTGAATTGTAACTTTCAGGGCCTCCTAATGACGATGGATCACTCAAATTGCGTCCCGATTCAATACATCGTCCTCCAGCAGACTTGACTTCATGGGTCTATTGCTGCCTCGGGCACCTTATGGCCGTTCTGCTGTGAGTCAAAGATTTTCGAATCGGACGAAAAACTGATAGTGAATTGTAACGTTCAGGGCCTCCTAATGACGATGGAACACTCAAATTGCGTCCCGATTCAATTCATCGTTCTCCAGCAGACCTGTCTCCTTGGGTCTATTGCTGCCTCGGGCACCTTATGGCCGTTCTGCTGTGAATCAAAGATTTTCGAATCGGACGAAAAACTGATAGTGAATTGTAACATTCAGGGCCACCTAATGACGATGGACCACACAAATTGCGTCCCGATTCAGCACATCGTCCACTAGCCGACTTGACTCCATGGGACTATTGCTGCCTCGGGCACCTTATGGCCGTTCTGCTGTGAGTCTAGGTAATCGAATGGGATGAAAAACTGATAGTGAATTGTAACGTTCAGGGCCACCTAATGACGATGGATCACTCAAATTGCGTCCCGATTCAATACATCGTCCTCCAGCAGACTTGTCTCCATGGGTGTATTGCTGCCTCGGGCACCTTATGGCAGTCCTGCTGTGACTCAAAGATTTTCGAATCGGACGAAAAACTGATAGTGAATTTTAACGTTCAGGGCCTCCTAATGACGATGGAACACTCAAATTACGTCCCGATTCAATACATCGTCCTCCAGCAGACTTGACTCCATGGGTCTATTGCTGCCTCGGGCACCTTATGGCCGTTCTGCTGTGATTCTAGATTATCGAATGGGACGAAAAACTGATAATGAACTGTAACGTTCAGGGCCACCCAATGACGATGGATCACTCAAATTGCGTCCCGATTCAATACATCGTCCTCCAGCCGACTTGTCTCCATGGGTCTATTGCTGCCTCGGGCACCTTATGGCCGTTCTGCTTTGAGTCAAAGATTTTCGAATCGGACGAAAAACTGATAGTGAATTGTAACATTCAGGGCCACCTAATGACGATGGATCACTCAAATTGCGTCCCGATTCAATACATCGTCCTCCAGCAGACTTGACTCCATTATCGAATTGGACGAAAAACTGATAGTGAATTGTAACGTTCAGGGCCATATAATGACGATGGATCACTCAAATTGCGTCCCGATTCAATATATCGTCCTCCAGCAAACTCTTCTCCATGGGTCTATTGCTGCCTCGGGCACCTTATGGCCGTTCTGCTGTGAATCTAGATTATCGAATGGGACGAAAAACTGATAGTGAATTGTAAAGTTCAGGGCCACCTAATGACGATTCAATACATCTGTGAGTCTAGATTATCGAATGGGACGAAAAACTGATAGTGAATTGTAACGTTCAGGGCCACCTAATGACGATGGATCACTCAAATTGCGTCCCGATTCAATACATCGTCCTCCAGCAAACTTGTCTCCATGGGTCTATTGCTGCCTCGGGCACCTTATAGCCGTTCTGCTGTGAGTCTAGATTATCGAATGGGACGAAAAACTGATAGTGAATTGTAACGTTCAGGGCCACCTAATGACGATGGATCACTCAAATTGCGTCCTGATTCAATACATCGTCCTCCAGCAGACTTGACTTCATGGGTCTATTGCTGCCTCGGGCACCTTATGGCCGTTCTGCTGTGAGTCAAAGATTTTCGAATCGGACGAAAAACTGATAGTGAATTGCAACTTTCAGGGCCACCTAATGACGATGGATCACTCAAATTGCGTCCCGATTCAATACATCGTCCTCCAGCAAACTTGTCTCCATGGGTCGATTGCTGCCTCGGGCACCTTATGGCCGTTCTGCTGTGAGTCAAAGATTTTCGAATCGGACGAAAAACTGATAGTGAATTGTAACTTTCAGGGCCACCTAATGACGATGGATCACTCAAATTGCGTCCCGATTCAATACATCGTCCTCCAGCAGACTTGTCTCCAGGGTCGATTGCTGCCTCGGGCGCCTTATGGCCGTTCTGCTGTGAGTCAAAGATTTTCGAATCGGACGAAAAACTGATAGTGATTTGTAACATTCAGGGCCACCTAATGACGATGGACCACACAAATTGCGTCCCGATTCAGTACATCGTCCACTAGCCGACTTGACTCCATGGGACTATTGCTGCCTCGGGCACCTTATGGCCGTTCTGCTGTGAGTCTAGATTATCGAATGGGATGAAAAACTGATAGTGAATTGTAACGTTCAGGGCCACCTAATGACGATGGACCACACAAATTGTGTCCCGATTCAGTACATCGTCCACTAGCCGACTTGACTCCATGGGACTATTGCTGCCTCGGGCACCTTATGGCCGTTCTGCTGTGAGTCTAGATTATCGAATGGGATGAAAAACTGATAGTGAATTGTAACGTTCAGGGCCACCTAATGACGATGGATCACTCAAATTGCGTCCCGATTCAATACATCGTCCTCCAGCAGACTTGTCTCCATGGGTCTATTGCTGCCTCGGGCACCTTACGGCCGTTCTTCTGTGAGTCAAAGATTTTCGAATCGGACGAAAAACTGATAGCGAATTGTAACATTCAGGGCCACCTAATGACGATGGACCACAGAAATTGCGTCACGTTTCAATACATCGTCCTCCAGCAGACTTGACTCCATTATCGAATTGGACGAAAAACTGATAGTGAATTGTAACGTTCAGGGCCACATAATGACGATGGATCACTCAAATTGCGTCCCGATTCAATATATCGTCCTCCAGCAGACTTGTCTCCATGGGTCTATTGCTGCCTCGGGCACCTTATGGCAGTCCTGCTGTGACTCAAAGATTTTCGAATCGGACGAAAAACTGATAGTGAACTTTAACGTTCAGGGCCTCCTAATGACGATGGAACACTCAAATTACGTCCCGATTCAATACATCGTCCTCCAGCATACTTGACTCCATGGGTCTATTGCTGCCTCGGGCACCTTATGGCCGTTCTGCTGTGATTCTAGATTATCGAATGGGACGAAAAACTGATAATGAACTGTAACGTTCAGGGCCACCCAATGACGATGGATCACTCAAATTGCGTCCCGATTCAATACATCGTCCTCCAGCCGACTTGTCTCCATGGGTCTATTGCTGCCTCGGGCACCTTATGGCCGTTCTGCTTTGAGTCAAAGATTTTCGAATCGGACGAAAAACTGATAGTGAATTGTAACATTCAGGGCCACCTAATGACGATGGATCACTCAAATTGCGTCCCGATTAAATACATCGTCCTCCAGCAGACTTGTCTCCATGGGTCTATTGCTGCCTCGGGCACCTTACGGCCGTTCTTCTGTGAGTCAAAGATTTTCGAATCGGACGAAAAACTGTTAGCGAATTGTAACGTTCAGGGCCACCTAATGACGATGGACCACACAAATTGCGTCCCGATTCAATACATGGTCCTCCAGCAGACTTGACTCCATTATCGATTTGGACGAAAAACTGATAGTGAATTGTAACGTTCAGGGCCATATAATGACGATGGATCACTCAAATTGCGTCCCGATTCAATATATCGTCCTCCAGCAAACTTGTCTCCATGGGTCTATTGCTGCCTCGGGCACCTTATGGCCGTTCTGCTGTGAATCTAGATTATCGAATGGGACGAAAAACTGATAGTGAATTGTAAAGTTCAGGGCCACCTAATGACGATTCAATACATCTGTGAGTCTAGATTATCGAATGGGACGAAAAACTGATAGTGAATTGTAACGTTCAGGGCCACCTAATGACGATGGATCACTCAAATTGCGTCCCGATTCAATACATCGTCCTCCAGCAAACTTGTCTCCATGGGTCTATTGCTGCCTCGGGCACCTTATGGCCGTTCTGCTGTGAGTCTAGATTATCGAATGGGACGAAAAACTGATAGTGAATTGTAACGTTCAGGGCCACCTAATGACGATGGATCACTCAAATTGCGTCCTGATTCAATACATCGTCCTCCAGCAGACTTGACTTCATGGGTCTATTGCTGCCTCGGGCACCTTATGGCCGTTCTGCTGTGAGTCAAAGATTTTCGAATCGGACGAAAAACTGATAGTGAATTGTAACTTTCAGGGCCACCTAATGACGATGGATCACTCAAATTGCGTCCCGATTCAATACATCGTCCTCCAGCAAACTTGTCTCCATGGGTCGATTGCTGCCTCGGGCACCTTATGGCCGTTCTGCTGTGAGTCAAAGATTTTCGAATCGGACGAAAAACTGATAGTGAATTGTAACTTTCAGGGCCACCTAATGACGATGGATCACTCAAATTGCGTCCCGATTCAATACATCGGCCTCCAGCAGACTTGTCTCCAGGGCCGATTGCTGCCTCGGGCACCTTATGGCCGTTCTGCTGTGAGTCAAAGATTTTCGAATCGGACGAAAAACTGATAGTGATTAAAACATTCAGGGCCACCTAATGACGATGGACCACACAAATTGCGTCCCGATTCAGTACATCGTCCACTAGCCGACTTGACTCCATGGGACTATTGCTGCCTCGGGCACCTTACGGCCGTTCTTCTGTGAGTCAAAGACTTTCGAATCGGACGAAAAACTGATAGCGAATTGTAACATTCAGGGCCACCTAATGATGATGGACCACAGAAATTGCGTCCCGTTTCAATACATCGTCCTCCAGCAGACTTGACTCCATTATCGAATTGGACGAAAAACTGATAGTGAATTGTAACGTTCAGGGCCACATAATGACGATGGATCACTCAAATTGCGTCCCGATTCAATATATCGTCCTCCAGCAGACTTGTCTCCATGGGTCTATTGTTGCCTCGGGCACCTTATGGCCGTTCTGCTGTGAGTCAAAGATTTTCGTATCGGACGAAAAACTGATAGTGAATTGTAACTTTCAGGGCCACCTAATGACGATGGATCACTCAAATTGCGTCCCGATTCAATACATCGTCCTCCAGCCGACTTGTCTCCATGGGTCTATTGCTGCCTCGGGCACCTTATGGCCGTTCTGCTGTGAGTCAAAGATTTTCGAATCGGACGAAAAACTGATAGTAAATTAAAACGTTCAGGGCCTCCTAATGACGATGGAACACTCAAATTGCGTCCCGATTCAATACATCGTCCTCCAGCAGACTTGTCTCCATGGGTCTATTGCTGCCTCGGGCACCTAATGGCCGTTCTGCTGTGAGTCAAAGATTTTCGAATCGGACGAAAAACTGATAATGAATTGTAACATTCAGGGCCACCTAATGACGATGGACCACGCAAATTGCGTCCCGATTCAATACATCGTCCTCCAGCCGAGTTGACTCCATGGGTCTATTGCTGCCTTGGGCACCTTATGGCCGTTCTGCTGTGAATCTAGATTATCGAATGGGACGAAAAACTGATAGTGAATTGTAACGTTCAGGGCCACCTAATGACGATGGATCACTCAAATTGCGTCCCGATTCAATACATCGTCCTCCAGCAAACTTGTCTCCATGGGTCTATTGCTGCCTCGGGCACCTAATGGCCGTTCTGCTGTGAATCTAGATTATCGAATGGGACGAAAAACTGATAGTGAATTGTAAAGTTCAGGGCCACCTAATGACGATTCAATACATCTGTGAGTCTAGATTATCGAATGGGACGAAAAACTGATAGTGAATTGTAACGTTCAGGGCCACCTAATGACGATGGATCACTCAAATTGCGTCCCGATTCAATACATCGTCCTCCAGCAGACTTGTCTCCAGGGTCGATTGCTGCCTCGGGCACCTTATGGCCGTTCTGCTGAGAGTCTAGATTATCGAATGGGACGAAAAACTGATAGTGAATTGTAACGTTCAGGGCCACCTAATGACGATGGACCACGCAAATTGCGTCCCGATTCAATACATCGTCCTCCAGCCGAGTTGACTCCATGGGTCTATTGCTGCCTCGGGCACCTTATGGCCGTTCTGCTGTGAGTCAAAGATTTTCGAATCGGACGAAAAACTGATAGTGAATTGTAACTTTCAGGGCCACATAATGACGATGGATCACTCAAATTGCGTCCCGATTTAATACATCGTCCTCCAGCAGACTTGTCTCCATGGGTCGATTGCTGCCTCGGGCACCTTATGGCCGTTCTGCTGTGAGTCAAAGATTTTCGAATCGGACGAAAAACTGATAGTGAATTGTAACTTTCAGGGCCACCTAATGACGATGGATCACTCAAATTGCGTCCCGATTCAATACATCGTCCTCCAGCAGACTTGTCTCCAGGGTCGATTGCTGCCTCGGGCACCTTATGGCCGTTCTGCTGTGAGTCAAAGATTTTCGAATCGGACGAAAAACTGATAGTCATTTGTAACATTCAGGGTCACCTAATGACGATGGACCACACAAATTGCGTCCCGATTCAGTACATCGTCCACTAGCCGACTTGACTCCATGGGACTATTGCTGCCTCGGGCACCTTATGGCCGTTCTGCTGTGAGTCTAGATTATCGAATGGGATGAAAAACTGATAGTGAATTGTAACGTTCAGGGCCACCTAATGACGATGGATCACTCAAATTGCGTCCCGATTCAATACATCGTCCTCCAGCCGACTTGTCTCCATGGGTCTATTGCTGCCTCGGGCACCTTATGGCCGTTCTGCTGTGAGTCAAAGATTTTCGAATCGGACGAAAAACTGATAGTAAATTGGAACGTTCAGGGCCTCCTAATGACGATGGAACACTCAAATTGCGTCCCGATTCAATTTATCGTCCTCCAGCAGACTTGTCTCCATGGCTCTATTGCTGCCTCGGGCACCTAATGGCCGTTCTGCTGTGAGTCAAAGATTTTCGAATCGGACGAAAAACTGATAATGAATTGTAACATTTAGGGCCACCTAATGACGATGGACCACGCAAATTGCGTCCCGATTCAATACATCGTCCTCCAGCCGAGTTGACTCCATGGGTCTATTGCTGCCTTGGGCACCTTATGGCCGTTCTGCTGTGAATCTAGATTATCGAATGGGACGAAAAACAGATAGTGAATTGTAACGTTCAGGGCCACCTAATGACGATGGATCACTCAAATTGCGTCCCGATTCAATACATCGTCCTCCAGCAAACTTGTCCCCATGGGTCTATTGCTGCCTCGGGCACCTTATGGCCGTTCTGCTGTGAATCTAGATTATCGAATGGGACGAAAAACTGATAGTGAATTGTAAAGTTCAGGGCCACCTAATGACGATTCAATACATCTGTGAGTCTAGATTATCGAATGGGACGAAAAACTGATAGTGAATTGTAACGTTCAGGGCCACCTAATGACGATGGATCACTCAAATTGCGTCCCGATTCAATACATCGTCCTCCAGCAAACTTGTCTCCATGGGTCTATTGCTGCCTCGGGCACCTTATGGCCGTTCTGCTGTGAGTCTAGATTATCGAATGGGATGAAAAACTGATAGTGAATTGTAACGTTCAGGGCCACCTAATGACGATGGATCACTCAAATTGCGTCCCGATTCAATACATCGTCCTCCAGCAGACTTGTCTCCAGGGTCGATTGCTGCCTCGGGCACCTTATGGCCGTTCTGCTGTGAGTCAAAAATTTTCGAATCGGACGAAAAACTGATAGTCATTTGTAACATTCAGGGCCACCTAATGACGATGGACCACACAAATTGCGTCCCGATTCAGTACATCGTCCACTAGCCGACTTGACTCCATGGGACTATTGCTGCCTCGGGCACCTTATGGCCGTTCTGCTGTGAGTCTAGATTATCGAATGGGATGAAAAACTGATAGTGAATTGTAACGTTCAGGGCCACCTAATGACGATGGATCACTCAAATTGCGTCCCGATTCAATACATCGTCCTCCAGCCGACTTGTCTCCATGGGTCTATTGCTGCCTCGGGCACCGTATGGCCGTTCTGCTGTGAGTCAAAGATTTTCGAATCGGACGAAAAACTGATAGTAAATTGGAACGTTCAGGGCCTCCTAATGACGATGGAACACTCAAATTGCGTCCCGATTCAATACATCGTCCTCCAGCAGACTTGTCTCCATGGGTCTATTGCTGCCTCGGGCACCTAATGGCCGTTCTGCTGTGAGTCAAAGATTTTCGAATCGGACGAAAAACTGATAATGAATTGTAACATTCAGGGCCACCTAATGACGATGGACCACGCAAATTGCGTCCCGATTCAATACATCGTCCTCCAGCCGAGTTGACTCCATGGGTCTATTGCTGCCTTGGGCACCTTATGGCCGTTCTGCTGTGAATCTAGATTATCGAATGGGACGAAAAACTGATAGTGAATTGTAACGTTCAGGGCCACCTAATGACGATGGATCACTCAAATTGCGTCCCGATTCAATACATCGTCCTCCAGCAAACTTGTCTCCATGGGTCTATTGCTGCCTCGGGCACCTTATGGCCGTTCTGCTGTGAGTCTAGATTATGGAATGGGACGAAAAACTGATAGTGAATTGTAACGTTCAGGGCCACCTAGTGACGATGGATCACTCAAATTGCGTCCTGATTCAATACATCGTCCTCCAGCAGACTTGACTTCATGGGTCTATTGCTGCCTCGGGCACCTTATGGCCGTTCTGCTGTGAGTCAAAGATTTTCGAATCGGACGAAAAACTGATAGTGAATTGTAACTTTCAGGGCCACCTAATGACGATGGATCACTCAAATTGCGTCCCGATTCAATACATCGTCCTCCAGCAGACTTGTCTCCATGGGTCGATTGCTGCCTCGGGCACCTTATGGCCGTTCTGCTGTGAGTCAAAGATTTTCGAATCGGACGAAAAACTGATAGTGAATTGTAACTTTCAGGGCCACCTAATGACGATGGATCACTCAAATTGCGTCCCGATTCAATACATCGTCCTCCAGCAGACTTGTCTCCAGGGTCGATTGCTGCCTCGGGCACCTTATGGCCGTTCTGCTGTGAGTCAAAGATTTTCGAATCGGACGAAAAACTGATAGTCATTTGTAAAATTCAGGGCCACCTAATGACGATGGACCACACAAATTGCGTCCCGATTCAGTACATCGTCCACTAGCCGACTTGACTCCATGGCACTATTGCTGCCTCGGGCACCTTATGGCCGTTCTGCTGTGAGTCTAGATTATCGAATGGGATGAAAAACTGATAGTGAATTGTAACGTTCAGGGCCACCTAATGACGATGGATCACTCAAATTGCGTCCCGATTCAATACATCGTCCTCCAGCAGACTTGTCTCCATGGGTCTATTGCTGCCTCGGGCACCTTATGGCAGTCCTGCTGTGACTCAAAGATTTTCGAATCGGACGAAAAATTGATAGTGAATTGTAACGTTCAGGGCCTCCTAATGACGATGGAACACTCAAATTGCGTCCCGATTCAATACATCGTCCTCCAGCAGACTTGTCTCCATGGGTCTATTGCTGCCTCGGGCACCTTATGGCCGTTCTGCTGTGAGTCAAAGATTTTCGAATCGGACGAAAAACTGATAGTGAATTGTAACATTCAGGGCCACCTAATGACGATGGATCACTCAAATTGCGTCCCGAGTCAATACATCGTCCTCCAGCAGTCTTGACTTCATGGGTCTATTGCTGCCTCGGGCACCTTATGGCCGTTCTGTTGTGAGTCAAAGATTTTCGAATCGGACGAAAAACTGATAGTGAATTGTAACTTTCAGGGCCACCTAATGACGATGGATCACTCAAATTGCTTCCCGATTCAATACATCGTCCTCCAGCAGACTTGTCTCCATGGGTCTATTGCTGCCTCGGGCACCTTATGGCCGTTCTGCTGTGAATCAAAGATTTCCGAATCGGACGAAAAACTGAAAATGAATTGTAACATTCAGGGCCACCTAATGACGATGGACCACACAAATTGGGTCCCGATTCAGCACATCCTCCACTAGCCGACTTGACTCCATGGGACTATTGCTGCCTCGGGCACCTTATGGCCGTTCTGCTGTGAGTCTAGATTATCGAATGGGATGAAAAACTGATAGTGAATTGTAACGTTCAGGGCCACCTAATGACTATGGATCACTCAAATTGCGTCCCGATTCAATACATCGTCCTCCAGCAGACTTGTCTCCATGGGTCTATTGCTGCTTCGGGCACCTTATGGCAGTCCTGCTGTGACTCAAAGATTTTCGAATCGGACAAAAAACTGATAGTGAATTGTAACGTTCAGGGCCTCCTAATGACGATGGAAGACTCAAATTACGTCCCGATTCAATACATGGTCCTCCAGCAGACTTGACTCCATGGGTCTATTGCTGCCTCGGGCACCTTATGGCCGTTCTGCTGTGAGTCTAGATTATCGAATGGGACGAAAAACTGATAATGAATTGTAACGTTCAGGGCCACCTAATGACGATGGATCACTCAAATTGCGTCCCGATTCAATACATCGTCCTCCAGCCGACTTGTCTCCATGGGTCTATTGCTGCCTCGGGCACCTTATGGCCGTTCTGCTTTGAGTCAAAGATTTTCGAATCGGACGAAAAACTGATAGTGAATTGTAACATTCAGGGCCACCTAATGACGATGGATCACTCAAATTGCGTCCCGATTAAATACATCGTCCTCCAGCAGACTTGTCTCCATGGGTCTATTGCTGCCTCGGGCACCTTACGGCCGTTCTTCTGTGAGTCAAAGATTTTCAAATCGGACGAAAAACTGATAGCGAATTGTAACATTCAGGGCCACCTAATGACGATGGACCAAACAAATTGCGTCCCGATTCAATACATCGTCCTCCAGCAGACTTGACTCCATTATCGAATTGGACGAAAAACTGTTAGTGAACTGTAACGTTCAGGGCCACATAATGAAGTTGGATCTAGATTATCGAATCGGACGAAAAACTGATAGTGATTTGTAACATTCAGGGCCACCTAATGACGATTCAATACATCTGTGAGTCTAGATTATCGAATGCGACGAAAAACTGATTGTGAATTGTAACGTTCAGGGCTGCTGTGAGTCAAAAATTTTCGAATCGGACGAAAAACTGATAGTGATTTGTAACATTCAGGGCCACCTAATGACGATGGACCACACAAATTGCGTCCCGATTCAGTACATCGTCCACTAGCCGACTTGACTCCATGGGACTATTGCTGCCTCGGGCACCTTATGGCCGTTCTGCTGTGAGTCTAGATTATCGAATGGGATGAAAAACTGATAGTGAATTGTAACGTTCAGGGCCACATAATGACGATGGATCATTCAAATTGCGTCCCGATTCAATACATCGTCCTCCAGCAGACTTGTCTCCATGGGTCTATTGCTGCCTCGGGCACCTTATGGCAGTCCTGCTGTGACTCAAAGATTTTCGAATCGGACGAAAAACTGATAGTGAATTGTAACGTTCAGGGCCTCCTAATGACGATGGATCACTCAAATTGCGTCCCGATTCAATACATCGTCCTCCAGCAGTCTTGACTTCATGGGGCTATTGCTGCCTCGGGCACCTTATGGCCGTTCTGCTGTGAGTCAAAGATTTTCCAATCGGACGAAAAACTGATAGTGAATTGTAACTTTCAGGGCCACCTGATGACGATGGATCACTCAAATTGCGTTCCGATTCAATACATCGTCCTCCAGCCGACTTGTCTCCATGGGTCTATTGCTGCCTCGGGCACCTTATGGCCGTTCTGCTGTGAGTCAAAGATTTTCGAATCGGACGAAAAACTGATAGTGAATTGTAACATTCAGGGCCACCTAATGACGATGGAATACGCAAATTGCGTCCCGATTCAATACATCGTCCTCCAGACGAGTTGACTCCATGGGTCTATTGCTGCCTCGGGCACCTTATGGCCGTTCTGCTGTGAATCTAGATTATCGAATGGGACGAAAAACTGATAGTGAATTGTAACGTTCAGGGCCACCTAATGACGATGGACCACGTAAATTGCGTCCCGATTCAATACATCGTCCTCCAGCCGAGTTGACTCCATGGGTCTATTGCTGCCTCGGGCACCTTATGGCCGTTCTGCTGTGAATCTAGATTATCGAATGGGACGAAAAACTGATAGTGAATTGTA
The DNA here is from genome assembly GCF_023864275.1 of Schistocerca cancellata. Classification (NCBI taxonomy): domain Eukaryota; kingdom Metazoa; phylum Arthropoda; class Insecta; order Orthoptera; family Acrididae; genus Schistocerca; species Schistocerca cancellata. The sequence continues at coordinate 455,714 of NC_064631.1, forward strand.
ACGTTCAGGGCCACCTAATGACGATGGATCACTCAAATTGCGTCCCGATTCAATACATCGTCCTCCAGCAGACTTGACTTCATGGGTCTATTGCTGCCTCGGGCACCTTATGGCCGTTCTGCTGTGAGTCTAGATTATCGAATGGGACGAAAAACTGATAGTGAATTGTAACGTTCAGGGCCACCTAATGACGATGGATCACTCAAATTGCGTCCCGATTCAATACATCGTCCTCCAGCAGACTTGACTTCATGGGTCTATTGCTGCCTCGGGCACCTTATGGCCGTTCTGCTGTGAGTCAAAGATTTTCGAATCGGACGAAAAACTGATAGTGAATTGTAACATTCAGGGCCACCTAATGACGATGGACCACAGAAATTGCGTCCCGATTAAGCACATCGTCCACTAGCCGACTTGACTCCATGGGACTATTGCTGCCTCGGGCACCTTATGGCCGTTCTGCTGTGAGTCTAGATTATCGAATGGGATGAAAAACTGATAGTGAATTGTAACGTTCAGGGCCACCTAATGACGATTCAGTACATCTGTGAGTCTAGATTATCGAATGGGACGAAAAACTGATAGTGAATTGTAACGTTCAGGGCCACCTAATGACGATGGATCACTCAAATTGGGTCCCGATTCAATACATCGTCCTCCTGCAGTCTTGTCTCCATGGGTCGATTGCTGCCTCGGGCACCTTATGGCCGGTCTGCTGTGAGTCAAGAATTTTCGAATCGGACGAAAAACTGATAGTGATTTGTAACATTCAGGGCCACCTAATGACGATGGACAACACAAATTGCGTCCCGATTCAGTACATCGTCCACTAGCCGACTTGACTCCATGGGTCTATTGCTGCCTCGGGCACCTTATGGCAGTCCTGCTGTGACTCAAAGATTTTCGAATCGGACGAAAAACTGGTAGTGAATTGTAACGTTCAGGGCCTCCTAATGACGATGGAACACCCAAATTGCGTCCCGATTTAATACATCGTCCTCCAGCAGACTTGTCTCCATGGGTCTATTGCTGCCACGGGCACCTTATGGCCGTTCTGCTGTGAGTCAAAGATTTTCGAATCGGACGAAAAACTGATGGTGAATTGTAACATTCAGGGCCACCTAATGACGATGGATCATTCAAATTGCGTCCCGATTCAATACATCGTCCTCCAGCGGACTTGTCTCCATGGATCTATTGCTGCCTCGGGCACCTAATGGCCGTTCTGCTGTGAGTCAAAGATTTTCGAATCGGACCAAAAACTGATAGTGAATTGTAACATTCAGGGCCACCTAATGACGATGGACCACGCAAATTGCGTCCAGATTCAATACATCGTCCTCCAGCCGAGTTGACTCCATGGGTCTATTGCTGCCTCGGGCACCTTATGGCCGTTCTGCTGTGAATCTAGATTATCGAATGGGACGAAAAACTGATAATGAATTGTAACGCTCAGGGCCACCTAATGACGATGGATCACTCAAATTGCGTCCCGATTCAATACATCGTCCCCAGCCGACTTGTCTCCATGGGTCTATTGCTGCTTCGGGCACCTAATGGCCGTTCTGCTGTGAGTCTAGATTATCGAATGGGACGAAAAACTGATAGTGAATTGTAACGTTCAGGGCCACCTAATGACGATGGATCACTCAAATTGCGTCCTGATTCAATACATCGTCCTCCAGCAGACTTGACTTCATGGGTCTATTGCTGCCTCGGGCACCTTATGGCCGTTCTGCTGTGAGTCAAAGATTTTCGAATCGGACGAAAAACTGATAGTGAATTGTAAGTTTCAGGGCCACCTAATGACGATGGATCACTCAGATTGCGTCCCGATTCAATACATCGTCTTCCAACAGACTTGTCTCCATGAGTCGATTGCTGCCTCGGGCACCTTATGGCCGTTCTGCTGTGAGTCAAAGATTTTCGAATCGGACGAAAAACTGATAGTGATTTGTAACATTCAGGGCCACCTAATGACGATGGACCACACAAATTGCGTCCCAATTCAGTACATCGTCCTCCAGCCGACCTGACTCCATGGGTCTATTGCTGCCTCAGGCACCTTATGGCCGTTCTGCTGTGAGTCTAGATTATCGAATGGGACGAAAAACTGATAGTGAATTGTAACGTTCAGGGCCACCTAATGACGATGGATCACTCAAATTGCGTCCCGATTCAATACATCGTCCTCCAGCCGACTTGTCTCCATGGGTCTATTGCTGCCTCGGGCACCTTATGGCCGTTCTGCAGTGAGTCAAAGATCTTCGAATCGGACGAAAAACTGATAGTAAATTGGAATAATCTGGGCCTCCTAATGACGATGGAACACTCAAATTGCGTCCCGATTCAATACATCGTCCTCCAGCGGACTTGTCTCCATGGGTCTATTGCTGCCTCGGACACCTAATGGCCGTTCTGCTGTGAGTCAAAGATTTTCGAATCGGACGAAAAACTGATAGTGAATTGTAACATTCAGGGCCACCTAATGACGATGGATCACTCAAATTGCGTCCCGATTCAATACATCGTCCTCCAGCCGACTTGTCTCCATGGGTCTATTGCTGCCTCGGGCACCTTATGGCCGTTCTGCTATGAGTCAAGGATTTTCGCATCGGACGAAAAACTGATAGTAAATTGGAACGTTCAGGGCCTCCTAATGACGATGGAACATTCAAATTGCGTCCCGATTCAATACATCGTCCTCCAGCGGACTTGTCTCCATGGGTCTATTGCTGCCTCGGGCACCTAATGGCCGTTCTACTGTGAGTCAAAGATTTTCGAATCGGACGAAAAACTAATCGTGAATTGTAACATTCAGGGCCACCTAATGACGATGAACCTCGCAAATTGCGTCCCGATTCAATACATCGTCCTCCAGCCGAGTTGACCCCATGGGTCTATTGCTGCCTCGGGCACCTTATGGCCGTTCTGCTGTGAATCTAGATTATCGAATGGGACGAAAAACTGATAGTGAATTGTATAGTTCAGGGCCACCTAATGACGATGGATCACTTAAATTGCGTCCCCATTCAATACATCGTCCTCCGGCCGACTTGTCTCCATGGGTCTATTGCTGCCTCGGGCACCTTATGGCCGTTCTGCTGTGAGTCAAGGATTTTCGCATCGGACGAAAAACTGATAGTAAATTGTAACATTCAGGGCCTCCTAATGACGATGGAACATTCAAATTGCGTCCCGATTCAATACATCGTCCTCCAGCGGACTTGTCTCCATGGGTCTATTGCTGCCTCGGGCACCTAATGGCCGTTCTGCTGTGAGTCAAAGATTTTCGAATCGGACGAAAAACTGATCGTGAATTGTAACATTCAGGGCCACCTAATGACGATGGACCACGCAAATTGCGTCCCGATTCAATACATCGTCCTCCAGCCGAGTTGACCCCATGGGTCTATTGCTGCCTAGGGCACCTTATGGCCGTTCTGCTGTGAATCTAGATTATCGAATGGGACGAAAAACTGATAGTGAATTGTAACGTTCAGGGCCACCTAATGACGATGGATCACTTAAATTGCGTCCCGATTCAATACATCGTCCTCCAGCCGACTTGTCTCCATGGGTATATTGCTGCCTCGGGCACCTTATGGCCGTTCTGCTGTGAGTCAAAGATTTTCGAATCGGACGAAAAACTGATAGTGAATTGTAACGTTCAGGGCCACCTAATGACGATGGATCACTCAAATTGCGTCCCGATTCAATACATCGTCCTCCAGCCGACTTGACTCCATGGGTCTATTGCTGCCTCGGGCACCTTATGGCCGTTCTGCTGTGAGTCTAGATTATCGAATGGGAGAAAAAACTGATAGTGAATTGTAACGTTCAGGGCCTCCTAATGACGATGGATCACTCAAATTGCGTCCCGATTCAATACATCGTCCTCCAGCCGACTTGTCTCCATGGGTCTATTGCTGCCTCGGGCACCTTATGGCCGTTCTGCTATGAGTCAAGGATTTTCGCATCGGACGAAAAACTGATAGTAAATTGGAACGTTCAGGGCCTCCTAATGACGATGGAACATTCAAATTGCGTCCCGATTCAATACATCGTCCTCCAGCGGACTTGTCTCCATGGGTCTATTGCTGCCTCGGGCACCTAATGGCCGTTCTGCTGTGAGTCAAAGATTTTCGAATCGGACGAAAAACTGATTGTGAATTGTAACATTCAGGGCCATCTAATGACGATGGACCACGCAAATTGCGTCCCGATTCAATACATCGTCCTCCAGCCGAGTTGACTCCATGGGTCTATTGCTGCCTCTGGCACCTTATGGCCGTTCTGCTGTGAATCTAGATTATCGAATGGGACGAAAAACGGATAATGAATTGTAACGTTCCGGGCCACCTAATGACGATGGATCACTTAAATTGCGTCCCGATTCAATACATCGTCCACCAGCCGACTTGTCTCCATGGGTCTATTGCTGCCTCGGGCACCTTATGGCCGTTCTGCTGTGAGTCAAAGATTTTCGAATCGGACGAAAAACTGATAGTGAATTGTAACATTCAGGGCCACCTAATGACGATGGACCACGCTAATTGCGTCCCGATTCAATACATCGTCCTCCAGCCGAGTTGACTCCATGGGTCTATTGCTGCCTCGGGCACCTTATGGCCGTTCTGCTGTGAATCGATTATCGAATGGGACGAAAAACTGATAAAGAATTGTAACGTTCAGGGCCACCTAATGACGATGGATCACTCAAATTGCGTCCCGATTCAATACATCGTCCTCCAGCCGACTTGACTCCATGGGTCTATTGCTGCCTCGGGCACCTTATGGCCGTTCTTCTGTGAGTCTAGATTATCGAATGGGACAAAAAACTGATAATGAATTGTAACGTTCAGGGCCTCCTAATGACGATGCATCACTCAAATTGCGTCCTGATTCAATACATCGTCCTCCAGCAGACTTGTCTCCATGGGTCTATTGCTGCCTCGGGCACCGTATGGCCTTTCTGCTGTGAGTCTATATCACTCAATTGCGTCCCGATTCAATACATCATCGTCCAGCAGACTTGTCTCCATGGGTCTATTGCTGCCTCGGGCACCTTAGGGCAGGCCTGCTGTGAGTCAAAGATTTTCGAATCGGACGAAAAACTGATAGTGAATTGTAATTGCGTCCCGATTCAATACATCGTCCTCCAGCAGACTTGTCTCCATGCGTCTATTGCTGCCTCGGGCACCTTATGGCCGTTCTGCTGTGAGTCAAAGATTTTCGAATCGGACGAAAAACTGATAGTGAATTGTAACGTTCAGGGCCACCTAATGACGATGGATCACTGAAATTGCGTCCCGATTCAATACATCGTCCTCCAGCCGACTTGACTCCATGGGTCTATTGCTGCCTCGGGCACCTTATGGCCGTTCTGCTGTGAGTCTAGATTATCGAATGGGAGAAAAAACTGATAGTGAAATGTAACGTTCAGGGCCTCCTAATGACGATGGATCACTCAAATTGCGTCCCGATTCAATACATCGTCCTCCAGCAGACTTGTCTCCATGGGTCTATTGCTGCCTCGGGCACCTTATGGCCGTTCTGCTGTGAGTCTAGATTATCGAATGGGACGAAAAACTGATAGTGAATTGTAACGTTCAGGGCCACCTAATGACGATGGATCACTCAAATTGCGTCCCGATTCAATACATCGTCCTCCAGCCGACTTGACTCTATGGGTCTATTGCTGCCTCGGGCACCTTATGGCCGTTCTGCTGTGAGTCTAGATTATCGAATGGGACGAAAAACTGATAGTGAATTGTAACGTTCAGGGCCTCCTAATGACGATGGATCACTCAAATTGCGTCCCGATTCAATACATCGTCCTCCAGCAGACTTGTCTCCATGGGTCTATTGCTGCCTCGGGCACCTTATGGCCGTTCTTCTGTGAGTCAAAGATTTTCGAATCGGACGAAAAACTGATAGTGAATTGTAACATTCAGGGCCACCTAATGACGATGGATCACTCAAATTGCGTCCCGATTCAATACATCGTCCTCCAGCCGACTTGTCTCCATGGGTCTATTGCTGCCTCGGGCACCTTATGGCCGTTCTGCTATGAGTCAAGGATTTTCGCATCGGACGAAAAACTGATAGTAAATTGGAACGTTCAGGGCCTCCTAATGACGATGGAACATTCAAATTGCGTCCCGATTCAATACATCGTCCTCCAGCGGACTTGTCTCCATGGGTCTATTGCTGCCTCGGGCACCTAATGGCCGTTCTGCTGTGAGTCAAAGATTTTCGAATCGGACGAAAAACTAATCGTGAATTGTAACATTCAGGGCCACCTAATGACGATGGACCACGCAAATTGCGTCCCGATTCAATACATCGTCCTCCAGCCGAGTTGACCCCATGGGTCTATTGCTGCCTCGGGCACCTTATGGCCGTTCTGCTGTGAATCTAGATTATCGAATGGGACGAAAAACTGATAGTGAATTGTAACATTCAGGGCCACCTAATGACGATGGATCACTTAAATTGCGTCCCGATTCAATACATTGTCCTCCAGCCGACTTGTCTCCATGGGTCTATTGCTGCCTCGGGCACCTTATGGCCGTTCTGCTGTGAGTCAAAGATTTTCGAATCGGACGAAAAACTGATAGTGAATTGTAACATTCAGGGCCACCTAATGACGATGGATCACTCAAATTGCGTCCCGATTCAATACATCGTCCTCCAGCAGACTTGTCTCCATGGGTCTATTGCTGCCTCGGGCACCTTATGGCCGTTCTTCTGTGAGTCAAAGATTTTCGAATCGGACGAAAAACTGATAGTGAATTGTAACATTCAGGGCCACCTAATGACGATGGATCACTCAAATTGCGTCCCGATTCAATACATCGTCCTCCAGCCGACTTGTCTCCATGGGTCTATTGCTGCCTCGGTCACCTTATGGCCGTTCTGCTATGAGTCAAGGATTTTCGCATCGGACGAAAAACTGATAGTAAATTGGAACGTTCAGGGCCTCCTAATGACGATGGAACATTCAAATTGCGTCCCGATTCAATACATCGTCCTCCAGCCGACTTGTCTCGATGGGTCTATTGCTGCCTCGGGCACCTTATGGCCGTTCTGCTGTGAGTCTAGATTATCGAATGGGACGAAAAACTGATAGTGAATTGTAACGTTCAGGGCCACCTAATGACGATAGATCTCTCAAATTGCGTCCCGATTCAATACATCGTCCTCCAGCCGACTTGACTCCATGGGTCTATTGCTGCCTCGGGCACCTTATTGCCGTTCTGCTGTGAGTCTAGAATATCGAATGGGACGAAAAACTGATAGTGAATTGTAACGTTCAGGGCCTCCTAATGACGATGGATCACTCAAATTGCGTCCCGATTCAATACATCGTCCTCCAGCCGACTTGGCTCCATGGGTCTATTACTGCCTCGGGCACCTTATGGCCGTTCTGCTGTGAGTCTAGATTATCGAATGGGACGAAAAACTGATAGTGAATTGTAACGTTCAGGGCCTCCTAATGACGATGGATCACTCAAATTGCGTCCCGATTCAATACATCGTCCTCCAGCAGACTTGTCTCCATGGGTCGATTGCTGCCTCGTTCTGCTGTGAGTCAAAGATTTTCGAATCGGACGAAAAAATGATAGTGAATTGTAACATTCAGGGCCACCTAATGACGATGGAGCACGCAAATTGCGTCCCGATTCAATAAATCGTCCTCCAGCCGAGTTGACTCCATGGGTCTATTGCTGCCTCGGGCACCTTATGGCCGTTCTGCTGTGAATCTAGATTATCGAATGGGACGAAAAACTGATAGTGAATTGTAACGTTCAGGGCCACCTAATGACGATGGATCACTCAAATTGCGTCCCGATTCAATACATCGTCCCCAGCCGACTTGTCTCCATGGGTCTATTGCTACCTCGGGCACCTTATGACCGTTCTGCTGTGAGTCTCGATTATCGAATGGGACGAAAAACTGATAGTGAATTGTAACGTTCAGGGCCACCTAATGACGATGGATCACTCAAATTGCGTCCTGATTCAATACATCGTCCTCTAGCAGACTTGACTTCATGGGTCTATTGCTGCCTCGGGCACCTTATGGCCGTTCTGCTATGGGTCAAGGATTTTCGCATCGGACGAAAAACTGATAGTAAATTGGAACGTTCAGGGCCTCCTAATGACGATGGAACATTCAAATTGCGTCCCGATTCAATACATCGTCCTCCAGCGGACTTGTCTCCATGGGTCTATTGCTGCCTCGGGCACCTAATGGCCGTTCTGCTGTGAGTCAAAGATTTTCGAATCGGACGAAAAACTGATCGTGAATTGTAAAATTCAGGGCCACCTAATGACGATGAACCACGCAAATTGCGTCCCGATTCAATACATCGTCCTCCAGCCGAGTTGACCCCATGGGTCTATTGCTGCCTCGGGCACCTTATGGCCGTTCTGCTGTGAGTCAAAGATTTTCGAATCGGACAAAAAACTGATAGTGAATTGTAACTTTCAGGGCCACCTAATGACGATGGATCACTCAAATTGCGTCCCGATTCAATACATCGTCCACTAGCCGACTTGACTCCATGGGACTATTGCTGCCTCGGGCACCTTAGGGCCGTTCTGCTGTGAGTCTAGATTATAGAATGGGATGAAAAACTTATAGTGAATTGTAACGTTCAGGGCCACCTAATGACGATGGATCACTCAAATTGCGTCCCGATTCAATACATCGTCCTCCAGCCGACTTGACTCCATGGGTCTATTGCTGCCTCGGGCACCTTATGGCCGTTCTGCTGTGAGTCTAGATTATCGAATGGGACGAAAAACTGATAGTGAATTGTAACGTTCAGGGCTTCCTAATGACGATGGATCACTCAAATTGCGTCCCGATTCAATACATCGTCCTCCAGCCGACTTGACTCCATGGGTCAATTGCTGCCTCGGGCACCTTATGGCCGTTCTGCTGTGAGTCTAGATTATCGAATGGTACGAAAAACTGATAGTGAATTGTAACGTTCAGGGCCACCTAATGACGATGGATCTCTCAAATTGCGTCCCGATTCAATACATCGTCCTCCAGCCGACTTGACTCCATGGGTCTATTGCTGCCTCGGGCACCTTATGGCCGTTCTGCTGTGAGTCTAGATTATCGAATGGGACGAAAAACTGATAGTGAATTGTAACGTTCAGGGCCTCCTAATGACGATGGAATACTCAAATTGCGTCCCGATTCAATACATCGTCCTCCAGCAGACTTGTCTCCATGGGTCTATTGCTGCCTCGGGCACCTTATGGCCGTTCTGCTGTGAGTCTAGATTATGAAATGGGACGAAAAACTGATAGTGTATTGTATCGTTCAGGGCCACCTAATGACGATGGATCTCTCAAATTGCGTCCCGATTCAATACATCGTCCTCCAGCCGACTTGACTCCATAGGTCTATTGCTGCCTCGGGCACCTTATGGCCGTTCTGCTGTGAGTCTAGAATATCGAATGGGACGAAAAACTGATAGTGAATTGTAACGTTCAGGGCCTCCTAATGACGATGGATCACTCAAATTGCGTCCCGATTCAATACATCGTCCTCCAGCCGACTTGGCTCCATGGGTCTATTACTGCCTCGGGCACCTTATGGCCGTTCTGCTGTGAGTCTAGATTATCGAATGGGACGAAAAACTGATAGTGAATTGTAACGTTCAGGGCCTCCTAATGACAATGGATCACTCAAATTGCGTCCCGATTCAATACATCGTCCTCCAGCAGACTTGTCTCCATGAGTCGATTGCTGCCTCGTTCTGCTGTGAGTCAAAGATTTTCGAATCGGACGAAAAAATGATAGTGAATTGTAACATTCAGGGCCACCTAATGACGATGGAGCACGCAAATTGCGTCCCGATTCAATAAATCGTCCTCCAGCCGAGTTGACTCCATGGGTCTATTGCTGCCTCGGGCACCTTATGGCCGTTCTGCTGTGAATCTAGATTATCGAATGGGACGAAAAACTGATAGTGAATTGTAACGTTCAGGGCCACCTAATGACGATGGATCACTCAAATTGCGTCCCGATTCAATACATCGTCCCCAGCCGACTTGTCTCCATGGGTCTATTGCTGCCTCGGGCACCTTATGACCGTTCTGCTGTGAGTCTCGATTATCGAATGGGACGAAAAACTGATAGTGAATTGTAACGTTCAGGGCCACCTAATGACGATGGATCACTCAAATTGCGTCCTGATTCAATACATCGTCCTCCAGCAGACTTGACTTCATGGGTCTATTGCTGCCTCGGGCACCTTATGGCCGTTCTGCTGTGAGTCAAAGATTTTCGAATCGGACGAAAAACTGATAGTGAATTGTCAAATTCAGGGCCACCTAATGACGATGGATCACTCAAATTGCGTCCCGATTCAATACATCGTCCTCCAGCAGACTTGTCACCATGGGTCTATTGCTGCCTCGGGCACCTTATGGCCGTTCTTCTGTGAGTCAAAGATTTTCGAATCGGACGAAAAACTGATAGTGAATTGTAACATTCAGGGCCACCTAATGATGATGGATCACTCAAATTGCGTCCCGATTCAATTCCTCGTCCTCCAGCCGACTTGTCTCCATGGGTCTATTGCTGCCTCGGGCACCTTATGGCCGTTCTGCTATGAGTCAAGGATTTTCGCATCGGACGAAAAACTGATAGTATATTGGAACGTTCAGGGCCTCCTAATGACGATGGAACATTCAAATTGCGTCCCGATTCAATACATCGTCCTCCAGCGGAATTGTCTCCATGGGTCTATTGCTGCCTCGGGCACCTTAGGGCCGTTCTGCTGTGAGTCTAGATTATAGAATGGGATGAAAAACTGATAGTGAATTGTAACGTTCAGGGCTTCCTAATGACGGTGGATCACTCAAATTGCGTCCCGATTCAATACATCGTCCTCCAGCTGACTTGACTCCATGGGTCAATTGCTGCCTCGGGCACCTTATGGCCGTTCTGCTGTGAGTCTAGATTATAGAATGGGATGAAAAACTGATAGTGAATTGTAACTTTCAGGGCCACCTAATGACGATGGATCACTCAAATTGCGTCCCGATTCAATACATCGTCCTCCAGCCGACTTGACTCCATGGGTCTATTGCTGCCTCGGGCACCTTATGGCCGTTCTGCTGTGAGTCTAGATTATCGAATGGGACGAAAAACTGATAGTGAATTGTAACGTTCAGGGCTTCCTAATGACGATGGATCACTCAAATTGCGTCCCGATTCAATACATCGTCCTCCAGCCGACTTGACTCCATGGGTCAATTGCTGCCTCGGGCACCTTATGGCCGTTCTGCTGTGAGTCTAGATTATCGAATGGGACGAAAAACTGATAGTGAATTGTAACGTTCAGGGCCACCTAATGACGATGGATCTCTCAAATTGCGTCCCGATTCAATACATCGTCCTCCAGCCGACTTGACTCCATGGGTCTATTGCTGCCTCGGGCACCTTATGGCCGTTCTGCTGTGAGTCTAGATTATCGAATGGGACGAAAAACTGATAGTGAATTGTAACGTTCAGGGCCTCCTAATGACGATGGAATACTCAAATTGCGTCCCGATTCAATACATCGTCCTCCAGCAGACTTGTCTCCATGGGTCTATTGCTGCCTCGGGCACCTTATGGCCGTTCTGCTGTGAGTCTAGATTATCGAATGGGACGAAAAACTGATAGTGAATTGTAACGTTCAGGGCCACCTAATGACGATGGATCTCTCAAATTGCGTCCCGATTCAATACATCGTCCTCCAGCCGACTTGACTCCATGGGTCTATTGCTGCCTCGGGCACCTTATGGCCGTTCTGCTGTGAGTCTAGAATATCGAATGGGACGAAAAACTGATAGTGAATTGTAACGTTCAGGGCCTCCTAATGACGGTGGATCACTCAAATTGCGTCCCGATTCAATACATCGTCCACTAGCCGACTTGACTCCATGGGACTATTGCTGCCTCGGGCACCTTAGGGCCGTTCTGCTGTGAGTCTAGATTATAGAATGGGATGAAAAACTGATAGTGAATTGTAACGTTCAGGGCCACCTAATGACGATGGATCACTCAAATTGCGTCCCGATTCAATACATCGTCCTCCAGCCGACTTGACTCCATGGGTCTATTGCTGCCTCGGGCACCTTATGGCCGTTCTGCTGTGAGTCTAGATTATCGAATGGGACGAAAAACTGATAGTGAATTGTAACGTTCAGGGCTTCCTAATGACGATGGATCACTCAAATTGCGTCCCGATTCAATACATCGTCCTCCAGCCGACTTGACTCCATGGGTCAATTGCTGCCTCGGGCACCTTATGGCCGTTCTGCTGTGAGTCTAGATTATCGAATGGGACGAAAAACTGATAGTGAATTGTAACGTTCAGGGCCACCTAATGACGATGGATCTCTCAAATTGCGTCCCGATTCAATACATCGTCCTCCAGCCGACTTGACTCCATGGGTCTATTGCTGCCTCGGGCACCTTATGGCCGTTCTGCTGTGAGTCTAGATTATCGAATGGGACGAAAAACTGATAGTGAATTGTAACGTTCAGGGCCTCCTAATGACGATGGAATACTCAAATTGCGTCCCGATTCAATACATCGTCCTCCAGCAGACTTGTCTCCATGGGTCTATTGCTGCCTCGGGCACCTTATGGCCGTTCTGCTGTGAGTCTAGATTATCGAATGGGACGAAAAACTGATAGTGAATTGTAACGTTCAGGGCCACCTAATGACGATGGATCTCTCAAATTGCGTCCCGATTCAATACATCGTCCTCCAGCCGACTTGACTCCATGGGTCTATTGCTGCCTCGGGCACCTTATGGCCGTTCTGCTGTGAGTCTAGAATATCGAATGGGACGAAAAACTGATAGTGAATTGTAACGTTCAGGGCCTCCTAATGACGATGGATCACTCAAATTGCGTCCCGATTCAATACATCGTCCTCCAGCCGACTTGGCTCCATGGGTCTATTACTGCCTCGGGCACCTTATGGCCGTTCTGCTGTGAGTCTAGATTATCGAATGGGACGAAAAACTGATAGTGAATTGTAACGTTCAGGGCCTCCTAATGACAATGGATCACTCAAATTGCGTCCCGATTCAATACATCTTCCTCCAGCAGACTTGTCTCCATGGGTCGATTGCTGCCTCGTTCTGCTGTGAGTCAAAGATTTTCGAATCGGACGAAAAAATGATAGTGAATTGTAACATTCAGGGCCACCTAATGACGATGGAGCACGCAAATTGCGTCCCGATTCAATAAATCGTCCTCCAGCCGAGTTGACTCCATGGGTCTATTGCTGCCTCGGGCACCTTATGGCCGTTCTGCTGTGAATCTAGATTATCGAATGGGACGAAAAACTGATAGTGAATTGTAACGTTCAGGGCCACCTAATGACGATGGATCACTCAAATTGCGTCCTGATTCAATACATCGTCCTCCAGCAGACTTGACTTCATGGGTCTATTGCTGCCTCGGGCACCTTATGGCCGTTCTGCTGTGAGTCAAAGATTTTCGAATCGGACGAAAAACTGATAGTGAATTGTCACATTCAGGGCCACCTAATGACGATGGATCACTCAAATTGCGTCCCGATTCAATACATCGTCCTCCAGCAGACTTGTCACCATGGGTCTATTGCTGCCTCGGGCACCTTATGGCCGTTCTTCTGTGAGTCAAAGATTTTCGAATCGGACGAAAAACTGATAGTGAATTGTAACATTCAGGGCCACCTAATGACGATGGATCACTCAAATTGCGTCCCGATTCAATACATCGTCCTCCAGCCGACTTGTCTCCATGGGTCTATTGCTGCCTCGGGCACCTTATGGCCGTTCAGCTATGAGTCAAGGATTTTCGCATCGGACGAAAAACTGATAGTAAATTGGAACGTTCAGGGCCTCCTAATGACGATGGAACATTCAAATTGCGTCTCGATTCAATACATCGTCCTCCAGCGGAATTGTCTCCATGGGTCTATTGCTGCCTCGGGCACCTAATGGCCGTTCTGCTGTGAGTCAAAGATTTTCGAATCGGACGAAAAACTGATCGTGAATTGTAAAATTCAGGGCCACCTAATGACGATGAACCACGCAAATTGCGTCCCGATTCAATACATCGTCCTCCAGCCGAGTTGACCCCATGGGTCTATTGCTGCCTCGGGCACCTTATGGCCGTTCTGCTGTGAATCTAGATTATCGAATGGGACGAAAAACTGATAGTGAATTGTAACGTTCAGGGCCACCTAATGACGATGGATCACTTAAATTGCGTCCCGATTCAATACATCGTCCTCCAGCCGACTTGTCTCCATGGGTCTATTGCTGCCTCGGGCACCTTATGGCCGTTCTGCAGTGAGTCAAAGATTTTCGAATCGGACGAAAAACTGATAGTGAATTGTAACATTCAGGGCCACCTAATGACGATGGATCACTCAAATTGCGTCCCGATTCAATACATCGTCCTCCAGCAGACTTGTCTCCATGGGTTTATTGTTGCCTCGGGCACCTTATGGCCCTTCCTCTGTGAGTCAAAGATTTTCGAATCGGACGAAAAACTGATAGTGAATTGTAACATTCAGGGCCACCTAATGACGATGGACCACGCTAATTGCGTCCCGATTCAATACATCGTCCTCCAGCCGAGTTGACTCCATGGGTCTATTGCTTACTCGGGCACCTTATGGCCGTTCTGCTGTGAATCGATTATCGAATGGGACGAAAAACTGATAAAGAATTGTAACGTTCAGGGCCACCTAATGACGATGGATCACTCAAATTGCGTCCCGATTCAATACATCGTCCTCCAGCCGACTTGACTCCATGGGTCTATTGCTGCCTTGGGCACCTTATGGCCGTTCTGCTGTGAGTCTAGATTATCGAATGGGACAAAAAACTGATAGTGAATTGTAACGTTCAGGGCCTCCTAATGACGATGGATCACTCAAATTGCGTCCTGATTCAATACATCGTCCTCCAGCAGACTTGTCCCCATGGGTCTATTGCTGCCTCGGGCACCTTATGGCCGTTCTGCTGTGAGTCTAGATCACTCAAATTGCGTCCCGATTCAATACATCGTCCTCCAGTAGACTTGTCTCCATGGGACTATTGCTGCCTCGGGCACCTTAGGGTAGGCCTGCTGTGACTCAAAGATTTTAGAATCGGACGAAAAACTGATAGTGAATTGTAATTGCGTCCCGATTCAATACATCGTCCTCCAGCAGACTTGTCTCCATGCGTCTATTGCTGCCTCGGGCACCTTATGGCCGTTCTGCTGTGAGTCAAAGATTTTCGAATCGGACGAAAAACTGATAGTGAATTGTAACGTTCAGGGCCTCCTAATGACGATGGATCACTCAAATTGCGTCCCGATTCAATACATCGTCCTCCAGCAGACTTGTCTCCATGGGTCGATTGCTGCCTCGTTCTGCTGTGAGTCAAAGATTTTCGAATCGGACGAAAAACTGATAGTGAATTGTAACATTCAGGGCCACCTAATGACGATGGAGCACGCAAATTGCGTCCCGATTCAATAAATCGTCCTCCAGCCGACTTGACCCCATGGGTCTATTGCTGCCTCGGGCACCTTATGGCCGTTCTGCTGTGAATCTAGATTATCGAATGGGACGAAAAACTGATAGTGAATTGTAACGTTCAGGGCCACCTAATGACGATGGATCACTCAAATTGCGTCCCGATTCAATACATCGTCCCCAGCCGACTTGTCTCCATGGGTCTATTGCTGCCTCGGGCACCTTATGACCGTTCTGCTGTGAGTCTCGATTATCGAATGGGACGAAAAACTGATAGTGAATTGTAACGTTCAGGGCCACCTAATGACGATGGATCACTCAAATTGCGTCCTGATTCAATACATCGTCCTCCAGCAGACTTGACTTCATGGGTCTATTGCTGCCTCGGGCACCTTATGGCCGTTCTGCTGTGAGTCAAAGATTTTCGAATCGGACGAAAAACTGATAGTGAATTGTCACATTCAGGGCCACCTAATGACGATGGATCACTCAAATTGCGTCCCGATTCAATACATCGTCCTCCAGCAGACTTGTCACCATGGGTCTATTGCTGCCTCGGGCACCTTATGGCCGTTCTTCTGTGAGTCAAAGATTTTCGAATCGGACGAAAAACCGATAGTGAATTGTAACATTCAGGGCCACCTAATGACGATGGATCACTCAAATTGCGTCCCTATTCAATACATCGTCCTCCAGCCGACTTGTCTCCATGGGTCTATTGCTGCCTCGGGCACCTTATGGCCGTTCTGCTATGAGTCAAGGATTTTCGCATCGGACGAAAAACTGATAGTAAATTGGAACGTTCAGGGCCTCCTAATGACGATGGAACATTCAAAGTGCGTCCCGATTCAATACATCGTCCTCCAGCGGAATTGTCTCCATGGGTCTATTGCTGCCTCGGGCACCTAATGGCCGTTCTGCTGTGAGTCAAAGATTTTCGAATCGGACGAAAAACTGATCATGAATTGTAAAATTCAGGGCCACCTAATGACGATGAACCACGCAAATTGCGTCCCGATTCAATACATCGTCCTCCAGCCGAGTTGACCCCATGGGTCTATTGCTGCCTCGGGCACCTTATGGCCGTTCTGCTGTGAATCTAGATTATCGAATGGGACGAAAAACTGATAGTGAATTGTAACGTTCAGGGCCACCTAATGACGATGGATCACTTAAATTGCGTCCCGATTCAATACATCGTCCTCCAGCCGACTTGTCTCCATGGGTCTATTGTTGCCTCGGGCACCTTATGGCCCTTCCTCTGTGAGTCAAAGATTTTCGAATCGGACGAAAAACTGATAGTGAATTGTAACATTCAGGGCCACATAATGACGATGGACCACGCTAATTGCGTCCCGATTCAATACATCGTCCTCCAGCCGAGTTGACTCCATGGGTCTATTGCTTACTCGGGCACCTTATGGCCGTTCTGCTGTGAATCGATTATCGAATGGGACGAAAAACTGATAGTGAATTGTAACGTTCAGGGCCTCCTAATGACGATGGATCACTCAAATTGCGTCCTGATTCAATACATCGTCCTCCAGCAGACTTGTCTCCATGGGTCTATTGCTGCCTCGGGCACCTTATGGCCGTTCTGCTGTGAGTCTAGATCACTCAAATTGCGTCCCGATTCAATACATCGTCCTCCAGTAGACTTGTCTCCATGGGACTATTGCTGCCTCGGGCACCTTAGGGTAGGCCTGCTGTGACTCAAAGAGTTTAGAATCGGACGAAAAACTGATAGTGAATTGTAATTGCGTCCCGATTCAATACATCGTCCTCCAGCAGACTTGTCTCCATGCGTCTATTGCTGCCTCGGGCACCTTATGGCCGTTCTGCTGTGAGTCAAAGATTTTCGAATCGGACGAAAAACTGACAGTGAATTGTAACGTTCAGGGCCACCTAATGACGATGGTTCACTCAAATTGCGTCCCGATTCAATACATCGTCCTCCAGCCGACTTGGTTCCATGGGTCTATTACTGCCTCGGGCACCTTATGGCCGTTCTGCTGTGAGTCTAGATTATCGAATGGGACGAAAAACTGATAGTGAATTGTAACGTTCAGGGCCTCCTAATGACGATGGATCACTCAAATTGCGTCCCGATTCAATACATCGTCCTCCAGCAGACTTGTCTCCATGGGTCGATTGCTGCCTCGTTCTGCTGTGAGTCAAAGATTTTCGAATCGGACGAAAAACTGATAGTGAATTGTAACATTCAGGGCCACCTAATGACGATGGAGCACGCAAATTGCGTCCCGATTCAATAAATCGTCCTCCAGCCGAGTTGACCCCATGGGTCTATTGCTGCCTCGGGCACCTTATGGCCGTTCTGCTGTGAATGTAGATTATCGAATGGGACGAAAAACTGATAGTGAATTGTAACGTTCAGGGCCACCTAATGACGATGGATCACTCAAATTGCGTCCCGATTCAATACATCGTCCCCAGCCGACTTGTCTCCTTGGGTCTATTGCTGCCTCGGGCACCTTATGACCGTTCTGCTGTGAGTCTCGATTATCGAATGGGACGAAAAACTGATAGTGAATTGTAACGTTCAGGGCCACCTAATGACGATGGATCACTCAAATTGCGTCCTGATTCAATACATCGTCCTCCAGCAGACTTGACTTCATGGGTCTATTGCTGCCTCGGGCACCTTATGGCCGTTCTGCTGTGAGTCAAAGATTTTCGAATCGGACGAAAAACTGATAGTGAATTGTCACATTCAGGGCCACCTAATGACGATGGATCACTCAAATTGCGTCCCGATTCGATACATCGTCCTCCAGCAGACTTGTCACCATGGGTCTATTGCTGCCTCGGGCACCTTATGGCCGTTCTTCTGTGAGTCAAAGATTTTCGAATCGGACGAAAAACTGATAGTGAATTGTAACATTCAGGGCCACCTAATGACGATGGATCACTCAAATTGCGTCCCGATTCAATACATCGTCCTCCAGCCGACTTGTCTCCATGGGTCTATTGCTGCCTCGGGCACCTTATGGCCGTTCTGCTATGAGTCAAGGATTTTCGCATCGGACGAAAAACTGATAGTAAATTGGAACGTTCAGGGCCTCCTAATGACGATGGAACATTCAAAGTGCGTCCCGATTCAATACATCGTCCTCCAGCGGAATTGTCTCCATGGGTCTATTGCTGCCTCGGGCACCTAATGGCCGTTCTGCTGTGAGTCAAAGATTTTCGAATCGGACGAAAAACTGATCATGAATTGTAAAATTCAGGGCCACCCAATGACGATGAACCACGCAAATTGCGTCCCGATTCAATACATCGTCCTCCAGCCGAGTTGACCCCATGGGTCTATTGCTGCCTCGGGCACCTTATGGCCGTTCTGCTGTGAATCTAGATTATCGAATGGGACGAAAAACTGATAGTGAATTGTAACGTTCAGGGCCACCTAATGACGATGGATCACTTAAATTGCGTCCCGATTCAATACATCTTCCACCAGCCGACTTGTCTCCATGGGTCTATTGCTGCCTCGGGCACCTTATGGCCGTTCTGCTGTGAGTCAAAGATTTTCGAATCGGACGAAAAACTAGTAGTGAATTGTAACATTCAGGGCCACCTAATGACGATGGATCACTCAAATTGCGTCCCGACTCAATACATCGTCCTCCAGCAGACTTGTCTCCATGGGTTTATTGTTGCCTCGGGCACCTTATGGCCCTTCCTCTGTGAGTCAAAGATTTTCGAATCGGACGAAAAACTGATAGTGAATTGTAACATTCAGGGCCACCTAATGACGATGGACCACGCTAATTGCGTCCCGATTCAATACATCGTCCTCCAGCCGAGTTGACTCCATGGGTCTATTGCTGCCTCGGGCACCTTATGGCCGTTCGGCTGTGAATCGATTATCGAATGGGACGAAAAACTGATAAAGAATTGTAACGTTCAGGGCCACCTAATGACGATGGATCACTCAAATTGCGTCCCGATTCAATACATCGTCCTCCAGCCGACTTGACTCCATGGGTCTATTGCTGCCTCGGGCACCTTATGGCCGTTCTGCTGTGAGTCTAGATTATCGAATGGGACAAAAAACTGATAGTGAATTGTAACGTTCAGGGCCTCCTAATGACGATGGATCACTCAAATTGCGTCCTGATTCAATACATCGTCCTCCAGCAGACTTGTCTCCATGCGTCTATTGCTGCCTCGGGCACCTTATGGCCGTTCTGCTGTGAGACAAAGATTTTCGAATCGGACGAAAAACTGATAGTGAATTGTAACGTTCCGGGCCACCTAATGACGATGGATCACCCAAATTGCGTCCCGATTCAATACATCGTCCTCCAGCCGACCTGACTCCGTGGGTCTATTGCTGCCTCGGGCACCTTATGGCCGTTCTGCTGTGAGTCTAGATTATCGAATGGGAGAAAAAACTGATAGTGAATTGTAACGTTCAGGGCCTCCTAATGACGATGGATCACTCAAATTGCGTCCCGATTCAATACATCGTCCTCCAGCAGACTTGTCTCCATGGGTCTATTGCTGCCTCGGGCACCTTAGGGTAGGCCTGCTGTGACTCAAAGATTTTAGAATCGGACGAAAAACTGATAGTGAATTGTAATTGCGTCCCGATTCAATACATCGTCCTCCAGCAGATTTGTCTCCATGCGTCTATTGCTGCCTCGGGCACCTTATGGCCGTTCTGCTGTGAGACAAAGATTTTCGAATCGGACGAAAAACTGATAGTGAATTGTAACGTTCAGGGCCACCTAATGACGATGGATCACTCAAATTGCGTCCCGATTCAATACATCGTCCTCCAGCCGACTTGACTCCATGGGTCTATTGCTGCCTCGGGCACCTTATGGCCGTTCTGCTGTGAGTCTAGATTATCGAATGGGAGAAAAAACTGATAGTGAATTGCAACGTTCAGGGCCTCCTAATGACGATGGATCACTCAAATTGCGTCCCGATTCAATACATCGTCCTCCAGCAGACTTGTCTCCATGGGTCTATTGCTGCCTCGGGCACCTTATGGCCGTTCTGCTGTGAGTCTAGATTATCGAATGGGACGAAAAACTGATAGTGAATTGTAACGTTCAGGGCCACCTAATGACGATGGATCACTCAAATTGCGTCCCGATTCAATACATCGTCCTCCAGCCGACTTGACTCCATGGGTCTATTGCTGCCTCGGGCACCTTATGGCCGTTCTGCTGTGAGTCTAGATTATCGATTGGGACGAAAAACTGATAGTGAATTGTAACGTTCAGGGCCTCCTAATGACGATGGATCACTCAAATTGCGTCCCGATTCAATACATCGTCCTCCAGCAGACTTGACTTCATGGGTCTATATCTGCATCGGGCACCTTATGGCCGTTCTGCTGTGAGTCAAAGATTTTCGAATCGGACGAAAAACTGATAGTGAATTGTAACTTTCAGGGCCACCTAATGACGATGGATCACTCAAATTGCGTCCTGATTCAATACATCGTCCTCCAGCCGACTTGTCTCCATGGGTCTATTGCTGCCTCGGGCACCTTATGGCTGTTCTGCTATGAGTCAAGGATTTTCGCATCGGACGAATAACTGATAGTAAATTGGAACGTTCAGGGCCTCCTAATGACGATGGAACATTCAAATTGCGTCCCGATTCAATACATCGTCCTCCAGCGGACTTGTCTCCATGGGTCTATTGCTGCCTCGGGCACCTAATGGCCGTTCTGCTGTGAGTCAAAGATTTTCGAATCGGACGAAAAACTGATCGTGAATTGTAACATTCAGGGCCACCTAATGACGATGGACCACGCAAATTGCGTCCCGATTCAATACATCGTCCTCCAGCCGAGTTGACTCCATGGGTCTATTGCTGCCTCGGGCACCTTATGGCCGTTCTGCTGTGAATCTAGATTATCGAATGGGACGAAAAACTGATAATGAATTGTAACGTTCAGGGCCACCTAATGACGATGGATCACTCAAATTGCGTCCCGATTCAATACATCGTCCTCCAGCAGACTTGTCTCCATGGGTTTATTGTTGCCTCGGGCACCTTATGGCCGTTCTGCTGTGAGTCAAAGATTTTCGAATCGGACGAAAAACTGATAGTGAATTGTAACATTCAGGGCCACCTAATGACGATGGACCACGCAAATTGCGTCCCGATTCAATACATCGTCCTCCAGCCGAGTTGACTCCATGGGTCTATTGCTGCCTCGGGCACCTTATGGCCGTTCTGCTGTGAATCTAGATTATCGAATGGGACGAAAAACTGATAATGAATTGTAACGTTCAGGGCCACCTAATGACGATGGATCACTTAAATTGCGTCCCGATTCAATACATCGTCCTCCAGCCGACTTGTCTCCATGGGTCTATTGCTGCCTCGGGCACCTTATGGCCGTTCTGCTGTGTGTCAAAGATTTTCGAATCGGACGAAAAACTGATAGTGAATTGTAACATTCAGGGCCACCTAATGACGATGGATCACTCAAATTGCGTCCCGATTCAATACATCGTCCTCCAGCAGACTTGTCTCCATGGGTTTATTGTTGCCTCGGGCACCTTATGGCCGTTCTGCTGTGAGTCAAAGATTTTCGAATCGGACGAAAAACTGATAGTGAATTGTAACATTCAGGGCCACCTAATGACGATGGACCACGCTAATTGCGTCCCGATTCAATACATCGTCCTCCAGCCGAGTTGACTCCATGGGTCTATTGCTGCCTCGGGCACCTTATGGCCGTTCTGCTGTGAATCGATTATCGAATGGGACGAAGAACTGATAAAGAATTGTAACGTTCAGGGCCACCTAATGACGATGGATCACTCAAATTGCGTCCCGATTCAATACATCGTCCTCCAGCCGACTTGACTCCATGGGTCTATTGCTGCCTCGGGCACCTTATGGCCGTTCTGCTGTGAGTCTAGATTATCGAATGGGACAAAAAACTGATAGTGAATTGTAACGTTCAGGGCCTCCTAATGACGATGGATCACTCAAATTGCGTCCTGATTCAATACATCGTCCTCCAGCAGACTTGTCTCCATGGGGCTATTGCTGCCTCGGGCACCTTATGGCCGTTCTGCTGTGAGTCTAGATCACTCAAATTTCGTCCCGATTCAATACATCGTCCTCCAGCAGACTTGTCTCCATGGGTCTATTGCTGCCTCGGGCACCTTAGGGTAGGCCTGCTGTGACTCAAAGATTTTAGAATCGGACGAAAAACTGATAGTGAATTGTAATTGCGTCCCGATTCAATACATCGTCCTCCAGCAGACTTGTCTCCATGCGTCTATTGCTGCCTCGGGCACCTTATGGCCGTTCTGCTGTGAGTCAAAGATTTTCGAATCGGACGAAAAACTGATAGTGAATTGTAACGTTCCGGGCCACCTAATGACGATGGATCACTCAAATTGCGTCCCGATTCAATACATCGTCCTCCAGCCGACTTGACTCCATGGGTCTATTGCTGCCTCGGGCACCTTATGGCCGTTCTGCTGTGAGTCTAGATTATCGAATGGGAGAAAAAACTGATAGTGAATTGTAACGTTCAGGGCCTCCTAATGACGATGGATCACTCAAATTGCGTCCCGATTCAATACATCGTCCTCCAGCAGACTTGTCTCCATGGGTCTATTGCTGCCTCGGGCACCTTAGGGTAGGCCTGCTGTGACTCAAAGATTTTAGAATCGGACGAAAAACTGATAGTGAATTGTAATTGCGTCCCGATTCAATACATCGTCCTCCAGCAGACTTGTCTCCATGCGTCTATTGCTGCCTCGGGCACCTTATGGCCGTTCTGCTGTGAGTCAAAGATTTTCGAATCGGACGAAAAACTGATAGTGAATTGTAACGTTCAGGGCCACCTAATGACGATGGATCACTCAAATTGCGTCCCGATTCAATACATCGTCCTCCAGCCGACTTGACTCCATGGGTCTATTGCTGCCTCGGGCACCTTATGGCCGTTCTGCTGTGAGTCTAGATTATCGAATGGGAGAAAAAACTGATAGTGAATTGCAACGTTCAGGGCCTCCTAATGACGATGGATCACTCAAATTGCGTCCCGATTCAATACATCGTCCTCCAGCAGACTTGTCTCCATGGGTCTATTGCTGCCTCGGGCACCTTATGGCCGTTCTGCTGTGAGTCTAGATTATCGAATGGGACGAAAAACTGATAGTGAATTGTAACGTTCAGGGCCACCTAATGACGATGGATCACTCAAATTGCGTCCCGATTCAATACATCGTCCTCCAGCCGACTTGACTCCATGGGTCTATTGCTGCCTCGGGCACCTTATGGCCGTTCTGCTGTGAGTCTAGATTATCGATTGGGACGAAAAACTGATAGTGAATTGTAACGTTCAGGGCCTCCTAATGACGATGGATCACTCAAATTGCGTCCCGATTCAATACATCGTCCTCCAGCCGACTTGACTCCATGGGTCTATTGCTGCCTCGGGCACCTTATGGCCGTTCTGCTGTGAGTCTAGATTATCGATTGGGACGAAAAACTGATAGTGAATTGTAACTTTCAGGGCCACCTAATGACGATGGATCACTCAAATTGCGTCCTGATTCAATACATCGTCCTCCAGCCGACTTGTCTCCATGGGTCTATTGCTGCCTCGGGCACGTTATGGCTGTTCTGCTATGAGTCAAGGATTTTCGCATCGGACGAATAACTGATAGTAAATTGGAACGTTCAGGGCCTCCTAATGACGATGGAACATTCAAATTGCGTCCCGATTCAATACATCGTCCTCCAGCGGACTTGTCTCCATGGGTCTATTGCTGCCTCGGGCACCTAATGGCCGTTCTGCTGTGAGTCAAAGATTTTCGAATCGGACGAAAAACTGATCGTGAATTGTAACATTCAGGGCCACCTAATGACGATGGACCACGCAAATTGCGTCCCGATTCAATACATCGTCCTCCAGCCGAGTTGACTCCATGGGTCTATTGCTGCCTCGGGCACCTTATGGCCGTTCTGCTGTGAATCGAGATTATCGAATGGGACGAAAAACTGATAATGAATTGTAACGTTCAGGGCCACCTAATGACGATGGATCACTTAAATTGCGTCCCGATTCAATACATCGTCCTCCAGCCGACTTGTCTCCATGGGTCTATTGCTGCCTCGGGCACCTTATGGCCGTTCTGCTGTGTGTCAAAGATTTTCGAATCGGACGAAAAACTGATAGTGAATTGTAACATTCAGGGCCACCTAATGACGATGGATCACTCAAATTGCGTCCCGATTCAATACATCGTCCTCCAGCAGACTTGTCTCCATGGGTTTATTGTTGCCTCGGGCACCTTATGGCCGTTCTGCTGTGAGTCAAAGATTTTCGAATCGGACGAAAAACTGATAGTGAATTGTAACATTCAGGGCCACCTAATGACGATGGACCACGCTAATTGCGTCCCGATTCAATACATCGTCCTCCAGCCGAGTTGACTCCATGGGTCTATTGCTGCCTCGGGCACCTTATGGCCGTTCTGCTGTGAATCGATTATCGAATGGGACGAAGAACTGATAAAGAATTGTAACGTTCAGGGCCACCTAATGACGATGGATCACTCAAATTGCGTCCCGATTCAATACATCGTCCTCCAGCCGACTTGACTCCATGGGTCTATTGCTGCCTCGGGCACCTTATGGCCGTTCTGCTGTGAGTCTAGATTATCGAATGGGACAAAAAACTGATAGTGAATTGTAACGTTCAGGGCCTCCTAATGACGATGGATCACTCAAATTGCGTCCTGATTCAATACATCGTCCTCCAGCAGACTTGTCTCCATGGGTCTATTGCTGCCTCGGGCACCTTATGGCTGTTCTGCTATGAGTCAAGGATTTTCGCATCGGACGAATAACTGATAGTAAATTGGAACGTTCAGGGCCTCCTAATGACGATGGAACATTCAAATTGCGTCCCGATTCAATACATCGTCCTCCAGCGGACTTGTCTCCATGGGTCTATTGCTGCCTCGGGCACCTAATGGCCGTTCTGCTGTGAGTCAAAGATTTTCGAATCGGACGAAAAACTGATCGTGAATTGTAACATTCAGGGCCACCTAATGACGATGGACCACGCAAATTGCGTCCCGATTCAATACATCGTCCTCCAGCCGAGTTGACTCCATGGGTCTATTGCTGCCTCGGGCACCTTATGGCCGTTCTGCTGTGAATCTAGATTATCGAATGGGACGAAAAACTGATAATGAATTGTAACGTTCAGGGCCACCTAATGACGATGGATCACTCAAATTGCGTCCCGATTCAATACATCGTCCTCCAGCAGACTTGTCTCCATGGGTTTATTGTTGCCTCGGGCACCTTATGGCCGTTCTGCTGTGAGTCAAAGATTTTCGAATCGGACGAAAAACTGATAGTGAATTGTAACATTCAGGGCCACCTAATGACGATGGACCACGCAAATTGCGTCCCGATTCAATACATCGTCCTCCAGCCGAGTTGACTCCATGGGTCTATTGCTGCCTCGGGCACCTTATGGCCGTTCTGCTGTGAATCTAGATTATCGAATGGGACGAAAAACTGATAATGAATTGTAACGTTCAGGGCCACCTAATGACGATGGATCACTTAAATTGCGTCCCGATTCAATACATCGTCCTCCAGCCGACTTGTCTCCATGGGTCTATTGCTGCCTCGGGCACCTTATGGCCGTTCTGCTGTGTGTCAAAGATTTTCGAATCGGACGAAAAACTGATAGTGAATTGTAACATTCAGGGCCACCTAATGACGATGGATCACTCAAATTGCGTCCCGATTCAATACATCGTCCTCCAGCAGACTTGTCTCCATGGGTTTATTGTTGCCTCGGGCACCTTATGGCCGTTCTGCTGTGAGTCAAAGATTTTCGAATCGGACGAAAAACTGATAGTGAATTGTAACATTCAGGGCCACCTAATGACGATGGACCACGCTAATTGCGTCCCGATTCAATACATCGTCCTCCAGCCGAGTTGACTCCATGGGTCTATTGCTGCCTCGGGCACCTTATGGCCGTTCTGCTGTGAATCGATTATCGAATGGGACGAAGAACTGATAAAGAATTGTAACGTTCAGGGCCACCTAATGACGATGGATCACTCAAATTGCGTCCCGATTCAATACATCGTCCTCCAGCCGACTTGACTCCATGGGTCTATTGCTGCCTCGGGCACCTTATGGCCGTTCTGCTGTGAGTCTAGATTATCGAATGGGACAAAAAACTGATAGTGAATTGTAACGTTCAGGGCCTCCTAATGACGATGGATCACTCAAATTGCGTCCTGATTCAATACATCGTCCTCCAGCAGACTTGTCTCCATGGGGCTATTGCTGCCTCGGGCACCTTATGGCCGTTCTGCTGTGAGTCTAGATCACTCAAATTTCGTCCCGATTCAATACATCGTCCTCCAGCAGACTTGTCTCCATGGGTCTATTGCTGCCTCGGGCACCTTAGGGTAGGCCTGCTGTGACTCAAAGATTTTAGAATCGGACGAAAAACTGATAGTGAATTGTAATTGCGTCCCGATTCAATACATCGTCCTCCAGCAGACTTGTCTCCATGCGTCTATTGCTGCCTCGGGCACCTTATGGCCGTTCTGCTGTGAGTCAAAGATTTTCGAATCGGACGAAAAACTGATAGTGAATTGTAACGTTCCGGGCCACCTAATGACGATGGATCACTCAAATTGCGTCCCGATTCAATACATCGTCCTCCAGCCGACTTGACTCCATGGGTCTATTGCTGCCTCGGGCACCTTATGGCCGTTCTGCTGTGAGTCTAGATTATCGAATGGGAGAAAAAACTGATAGTGAATTGTAACGTTCAGGGCCTCCTAATGACGATGGATCACTCAAATTGCGTCCCGATTCAATACATCGTCCTCCAGCAGACTTGTCTCCATGGGTCTATTGCTGCCTCGGGCACCTTAGGGTAGGCCTGCTGTGACTCAAAGATTTTAGAATCGGACGAAAAACTGATAGTGAATTGTAATTGCGTCCCGATTCAATACATCGTCCTCCAGCAGACTTGTCTCCATGCGTCTATTGCTGCCTCGGGCACCTTATGGCCGTTCTGCTGTGAGTCAAAGATTTTCGAATCGGACGAAAAACTGATAGTGAATTGTAACGTTCAGGGCCACCTAATGACGATGGATCACTCAAATTGCGTCCCGATTCAATACATCGTCCTCCAGCC
This sequence comes from Schistocerca cancellata, assembly GCF_023864275.1. Taxonomy (NCBI): domain Eukaryota; kingdom Metazoa; phylum Arthropoda; class Insecta; order Orthoptera; family Acrididae; genus Schistocerca; species Schistocerca cancellata. The sequence continues at coordinate 483,467 of NC_064631.1, forward strand.
GACTTGACTCCATGGGTCTATTGCTGCCTCGGGCACCTTATGGCCGTTCTGCTGTGAGTCTAGATTATCGAATGGGAGAAAAAACTGATAGTGAATTGCAACGTTCAGGGCCTCCTAATGACGATGGATCACTCAAATTGCGTCCCGATTCAATACATCGTCCTCCAGCAGACTTGTCTCCATGGGTCTATTGCTGCCTCGGGCACCTTATGGCCGTTCTGCTGTGAGTCTAGATTATCGAATGGGACGAAAAACTGATAGTGAATTGTAACGTTCAGGGCCACCTAATGACGATGGATCACTCAAATTGCGTCCCGATTCAATACATCGTCCTCCAGCCGACTTGACTCCATGGGTCTATTGCTGCCTCGGGCACCTTATGGCCGTTCTGCTGTGAGTCTAGATTATCGATTGGGACGAAAAACTGATAGTGAATTGTAACGTTCAGGGCCTCCTAATGACGATGGATCACTCAAATTGCGTCCCGATTCAATACATCGTCCTCCAGCAGACTTGACTTCATGGGTCTATATCTGCCTCGGGCACCTTATGGCCGTTCTGCTGTGAGTCAAAGATTTTCGTATCGGACGAAAAACTGATAGTGAATTGTAACTTTCAGGGCCACCTAATGACGATGGATCACTCAAATTGCGTCCTGATTCAATACATCGTCCTCCAGCCGACTTGTCTCCATGGGTCTATTGCTGCCTCGGGCACGTTATGGCTGTTCTGCTATGAGTCAAGGATTTTCGCATCGGACGAATAACTGATAGTAAATTGGAACGTTCAGGGCCTCCTAATGACGATGGAACATTCAAATTGCGTCCCGATTCAATACATCGTCCTCCAGCGGACTTGTCTCCATGGGTCTATTGCTGCCTCGGGCACCTAATGGCCGTTCTGCTGTGAGTCAAAGATTTTCGAATCGGACGAAAAACTGATCGTGAATTGTAACATTCAGGGCCACCTAATGACGATGGACCACGCAAATTGCGTCCCGATTCAATACATCGTCCTCCAGCCGAGTTGACTCCATGGGTCTATTGCTGCCTCGGGCACCTTATGGCCGTTCTGCTGTGAATCGAGATTATCGAATGGGACGAAAAACTGATAATGAATTGTAACGTTCAGGGCCACCTAATGACGATGGATCACTTAAATTGCGTCCCGATTCAATACATCGTCCTCCAGCCGACTTGTCTCCATGGGTCTATTGCTGCCTCGGGCACCTTATGGCCGTTCTGCTGTGTGTCAAAGATTTTCGAATCGGACGAAAAACTGATAGTGAATTGTAACATTCAGGGCCACCTAATGACGATGGATCACTCAAATTGCGTCCCGATTCAATACATCGTCCTCCAGCAGACTTGTCTCCATGGGTTTATTGTTGCCTCGGGCACCTTATGGCCGTTCTGCTGTGAGTCAAAGATTTTCGAATCGGACGAAAAACTGATAGTGAATTGTAACATTCAGGGCCACCTAATGACGATGGACCACGCTAATTGCGTCCCGATTCAATACATCGTCCTCCAGCCGAGTTGACTCCATGGGTCTATTGCTGCCTCGGGCACCTTATGGCCGTTCTGCTGTGAATCGATTATCGAATGGGACGAAGAACTGATAAAGAATTGTAACGTTCAGGGCCACCTAATGACGATGGATCACTCAAATTGCGTCCCGATTCAATACATCGTCCTCCAGCCGACTTGACTCCATGGGTCTATTGCTGCCTCGGGCACCTTATGGCCGTTCTGCTGTGAGTCTAGATTATCGAATGGGACAAAAAACTGATAGTGAATTGTAACGTTCAGGGCCTCCTAATGACGATGGATCACTCAAATTGCGTCCTGATTCAATACATCGTCCTCCAGCAGACTTGTCTCCATGGGGCTATTGCTGCCTCGGGCACCTTATGGCCGTTCTGCTGTGAGTCTAGATCACTCAAATTTCGTCCCGATTCAATACATCGTCCTCCAGCAGACTTGTCTCCATGGGTCTATTGCTGCCTCGGGCACCTTAGGGTAGGCCTGCTGTGACTCAAAGATTTTAGAATCGGACGAAAAACTGATAGTGAATTGTAATTGCGTCCCGATTCAATACATCGTCCTCCAGCAGACTTGTCTCCATGCGTCTATTGCTGCCTCGGGCACCTTATGGCCGTTCTGCTGTGAGTCAAAGATTTTCGAATCGGACGAAAAACTGATAGTGAATTGTAACGTTCCGGGCCACCTAATGACGATGGATCACTCAAATTGCGTCCCGATTCAATACATCGTCCTCCAGCCGACTTGACTCCATGGGTCTATTGCTGCCTCGGGCACCTTATGGCCGTTCTGCTGTGAGTCTAGATTATCGAATGGGAGAAAAAACTGATAGTGAATTGTAACGTTCAGGGCCTCCTAATGACGATGGATCACTCAAATTGCGTCCCGATTCAATACATCGTCCTCCAGCAGACTTGTCTCCATGGGTCTATTGCTGCCTCGGGCACCTTAGGGTAGGCCTGCTGTGACTCAAAGATTTTAGAATCGGACGAAAAACTGATAGTGAATTGTAATTGCGTCCCGATTCAATACATCGTCCTCCAGCAGACTTGTCTCCATGCGTCTATTGCTGCCTCGGGCACCTTATGGCCGTTCTGCTGTGAGTCAAAGATTTTCGAATCGGACGAAAAACTGATAGTGAATTGTAACGTTCAGGGCCACCTAATGACGATGGATCACTCAAATTGCGTCCCGATTCAATACATCGTCCTCCAGCCGACTTGACTCCATGGGTCTATTGCTGCCTCGGGCACCTTATGGCCGTTCTGCTGTGAGTCTAGATTATCGAATGGGAGAAAAAACTGATAGTGAATTGCAACGTTCAGGGCCTCCTAATGACGATGGATCACTCAAATTGCGTCCCGATTCAATACATCGTCCTCCAGCAGACTTGTCTCCATGGGTCTATTGCTGCCTCGGGCACCTTATGGCCGTTCTGCTGTGAGTCTAGATTATCGAATGGGACGAAAAACTGATAGTGAATTGTAACGTTCAGGGCCACCTAATGACGATGGATCACTCAAATTGCGTCCCGATTCAATACATCGTCCTCCAGCCGACTTGACTCCATGGGTCTATTGCTGCCTCGGGCACCTTATGGCCGTTCTGCTGTGAGTCTAGATTATCGATTGGGACGAAAAACTGATAGTGAATTGTAACGTTCAGGGCCTCCTAATGACGATGGATCACTCAAATTGCGTCCCGATTCAATACATCGTCCTCCAGCAGACTTGACTTCATGGGTCTATATCTGCCTCGGGCACCTTATGGCCGTTCTGCTGTGAGTCAAAGATTTTCGTATCGGACGAAAAGCTGATAGTGAATTGTAACTTTCAGGGCCACCTAATGACGATGGATCACTCAAATTGCGTCCTGATTCAATACATCGTCCTCCAGCCGACTTGTCTCCATGGGTCTATTGCTGCCTCGGGCACGTTATGGCTGTTCTGCTATGAGTCAAGGATTTTCGCATCGGACGAATAACTGATAGTAAATTGGAACGTTCAGGGCCTCCTAATGACGATGGAACATTCAAATTGCGTCCCGATTCAATACATCGTCCTCCAGCCGACTTGACTCCATGGGTCTATTGCTGCCTCGGGCACCTTATGGCCGTTCTGCTGTGAGTCTAGATTATCGATTGGGACGAAAAACTGATAGTGAATTGTAACGTTCAGGGCCACCTAATGACGATGGACCACGCAAATTGCGTCCCGATTCAATACATCGTCCTCCAGCCGAGTTGACTCCATGGGTCTATTGCTGCCTCGGGCACCTTATGGCCGTTCTGCTGTGAATCTAGATTATCGAATGGGACGAAAAACTGATAATGAATTGTAACGTTCAGGGCCACCTAATGACGATGGATCACTTAAATTGCGTCCCGATTCAATACATCGTCCTCCAGCCGACTTGTCTCCATGGGTCTATTGCTGCCTCGGGCACCTTATGGCCGTTCTGCTGTGTGTCAAAGATTTTCGAATCGGACGAAAAACTGATAGTGAATTGTAACATTCAGGGCCACCTAATGACGATGGATCACTCAAATTGCGTCCCGATTCAATACATCGTCCTCCAGCAGACTTGTCTCCATGGGTTTATTGTTGCCTCGGGCACCTTATGGCCGTTCTGCTGTGAGTCAAAGATTTTCGAATCGGACGAAAAACTGATAGTGAATTGTAACATTCAGGGCCACCTAATGACGATGGACCACGCTAATTGCGTCCCGATTCAATACATCGTCCTCCAGCCGAGTTGACTCCATGGGTCTATTGCAGCCTCGGGCACCTTATGGCCGTTTTGCTGTGAATCGATTATCGAATGGGACGAAAAACTGATAAAGAATTGTAACGTTCAGGGCCACCTAATGACGATGGATCACTCAAATTGCGTCCCGATTCAATACATCGTCCTCCAGCCGACTTGACTCCATGGGTCTATTGCTGCCTCGGGCACCTTATGGCCGTTCTGCTGTGAGTCTAGATTATCGAATGGGACAAAAAACTGATAGTGAATTGTAACGTTCAGGGCCTCCTAATGACGATGGTCACTCAAATTGCGTCCTGATTCAATACATCGTCCTCCAGCAGACTTGTCTCCATGGGTCTATTGCTGCCTCGGGCACCTTATGGCCGTTCTGCTGTGAGTCTAGACCACTCAAATTGCGTCCCGATTCAATACATCGTCCTCCAGCAGACTTGTCTCCATGGGTCTATTGCTGCCTCGGGCACCTTAGGGCAGGCCTGCTGTGACTCAAAGATTTTAGAATCGGACGAAAAACTGATAGTGAATTGTAATTGCGTCCCGATTCAATACATCGTCCTCCAGCAGACTTGTCTCCATGCGTCTATTGCTGCCTCGGGCACCTTATGGCCGATCTGCTGTGAGTCAAAGATTTTCGAATCGGACGAAAAACTGATAGTGAGTTGTAACGTTCAGGGCCACCTAATGACGATGGATCACTCAAATTGCGTCCCGATTCAATACATCGTCCTCCAGCAGACTTGTCTCCATGGGTCTATTGCTGCCTCGGGCACCTTATGGCCGTTCTGCTGTGAGTCTAGATTATCGAATGGGACGAAAAACTGATAGTGAATTGTAACGTTCAGGGCCACCTAATGACGATGGATCACTCAAATTGCGTCCCGATTCAATACATCGTCCTCCAGCCGACTTGACTCCATGGGTCTATTGCTGCCTCGGGCACCTTATGGCCGTTCTGCTGTGAGTCTAGATTATCGATTGGGACGAAAAACTGATAGTGAATTGTAACGTTCAGGGCCTCCTAATGACGATGGATCACTCAAATTGCGTCCCGATTCAATACATCGTCCTCCAGCAGACTTGACTTCATGGGTCTATTGCTGCCTCGGGCACCTTATGGCCGTTCTGCTGTGAGTCAAAGATTTTCGAATCGGACGAAAAACTGATAGTGAATTGTAACTTTCAGGGCCACCTAATGACGATGGATCACTCAAATTGCGTCCTGATTCAATACATCGTCCTCCAGCCGACTTGTCTCCATGGGTCTATTGCTGCCTCGGGCACCTTATGGCTGTTCTGCTATGAGTCAAGGATTTTCGCATCGGACGAATAACTGATAGTAAATTGGAACGTTCAGGGCCTCCTAATGACGATGGAACATTCAAATTGCGTCCCGATTCAATACATCGTCCTCCAGCGGACTTGTGTCCATGGGTCTATTGCTGCCTCGGGCACCTAATGGCCGTTCTGCTGTGAGTCAAAGATTTTCGAATCGGACGAAAAACTGATAGTGAATTGTAACATTCAGGGCCACCTAATGACGATGGACCACGCTAATTGCGTCCCGATTCAATACATCGTCCTCCAGCCGAGTTGACTCCATGGGTCTATTGCAGCCTCGGGCACCTTATGGCCGTTTTGCTGTGAATCGATTATCGAATGGGACGAAAAACTGATAAAGAATTGTAACGTTCAGGGCCACCTAATGACGATGGATCACTCAAATTGCGTCCCGATTCAATACATCGTCCTCCAGCCGACTTGACTCCATGGGTCTATTGCTGCCTCGGGCACCTTATGGCCGTTCTGCTGTGAGTCTAGATTATCGAATGGGACAAAAAACTGATAGTGAATTGTAACGTTCAGGGCCTCAGAATGACGATGGATCACTCAAATTGCGTCCTGATTCAATACATCGTCCTCCAGCAGACTTGTCTCCATGGGTCTATTGCTGCCTCGGGCACCTTATGGCCGTTCTGCTGTGAGTCTAGACCACTCAAATTGCGTCCCGATTCAATACATCGTCCTCCAGCAGACTTGTCTCCATGGGTCTATTGCTGCCTCGGGCACCTTAGGGCAGGCCTGCTGTGACTCAAAGATTTTAGAATCGGACGAAAAACTGATAGTGAATTGTAATTGCGTCCCGATTCAATACATCGTCCTCCAGCAGACTTGTCTCCATGCGTCTATTGCTGCCTCGGGCACCTTATGGCCGTTCTGCTGTGAGTCAAAGATTTTCGAATCGGACGAAAAACTGATAGTGAATTGTAACGTTCAGGGCCACCTAATGACGATGGATCACTCAAATTGCGTCCCGATTCAATACATCCTCCTCCAGCCGACTTGACTCCATGGGTCTATTGCTGCCTCGGGCACCTTATGGCCGTTCTGCTGTGAGTCTAGATTATCGAATGGGAGAAAAAACTGATAGTGAATTGTAACGTTCAGGGCCTCCTAATGACGATGGATCACTCAAATTGCGTCCCGATTCAATACATCGTCCTCCAGCAGACTTGTCTCCATGGGTCTATTGCTGCCTCGGGCACCTTATGGCCGTTCTGCTGTGAGTCTAGATTATCGAATGGGACGAAAAACTGATAGTGAATTGTAACGTTCAGGGCCACCTAAGGACGATGGATCACTCAAATTGCGTCCCGATTCAATACATCGTCCTCCAGCCGACTTGACTCCATGGGTCTATTGCTGCCTCGGGCACCTTATGGCCGTTCTGCTGTGAGTCTAGATTATCGAATGGGACGAAAAAATGATAGTGAATTGTAACTTTCAGGGCCTCCTAATGACGATGGATCACTCAAATTGCGTCCCGATTCAATACATCGTCCTCCAGCAGACTTGACTACATGGGTCTATTGCTGCCTCGGGCACCTTATGGCCGTTCTGCTGTGAGTCAAAGATTTTCGAATCGGACAAAAAACTGATAGTGAATTGTAACTTTCAGGGCCACCTAATGACGATGGATCACTCAAATTGCGTCCCGATTCAATACATCGTCCTCCAGCAAACTTGTCTCCATGGGTCGATTGCTGCCTCGGGCACCTTATGGCCGTTCTGCTGTGAGTCAAAGATTTTCGAATCGGACGAAAAACTGATAGTGATTTGTAACATTCAGGGCCACCTAATGACGATGGACCACACAAATTGCGTCCCGATTCAGTACATCGTTCACTAGCCGACTTGACTCCATGGGACTATTGCTGCCTCGGGCACCTTAGGGCCGTTCTGCTGTGAGTCAAAGATTTTCGAATCGGACGAAAAACTGATAGTGAATTGTAACTTTCAGGGCCACCTAATGACGATGGATCACTCAAATTGCGTCCTGATTCAATACATCGTCCTCCAGCCGACTTGACTCCATGGGTCTATTGCTGCCTCGGGCACCTTATGGCCGTTCTGCTGTGAGTCTAGATTATCGATTGGGACGAAAAACTGATAGTGAATTGTAACTTTCAGGGCCACCTAATGACGATGGATCACTCAAATTGCGTCCTGATTCAATACATCGTCCTCCAGCCGACTTGTCTCCATGGGTCTATTGCTGCCTCGGGCACCTTATGGCTGTTCTGCTATGAGTCAAGGATTTTCGCATCGGACGAATAACTGATAGTAAATTGGAACGTTCAGGGCCTCCTAATGACGATGGAACATTCAAATTGCGTCCCGATTCAATACATCGTCCTCCAGCGGACTTGTCTCCATGGGTCTATTGCTGCCTCGGGCACCTAATGGCCGTTCTGCTGTGAGTCAAAGATTTTCGAATCGGACGAAAAACTGATCGTGAATTGTAACATTCAGGGCCACCTAATGACGATGGACCACGCAAATTGCGTCCCGATTCAATACATCGTCCTCCAGCCGAGTTGACTCCATGGGTCTATTGCTGCCTCGGGCACCTTATGGCCGTTCTGCTGTGAATCTAGATTATCGAATGGGACGAAAAACTGATAATGAATTGTAACGTTCAGGGCCACCTAATGACGATGGATCACTTAAATTGCGTCCCGATTCAATACATCGTCCTCCAGCCGACTTGTCTCCATGGGTCTATTGCTGCCTCGGGCACCTTATGGCCGTTCTGCTGTGTGTCAAAGATTTTCGAATCGGACGAAAAACTGATAGTGAATTGTAACATTCAGGGCCACCTAATGACGATGGATCACTCAAATTGCGTCCCGATTCAATACATCGTCCTCCAGCAGACTTGTCTCCATGGGTTTATTGTTGCCTCGGGCACCTTATGGCCGTTCTGCTGTGAGTCAAAGATTTTCGAATCGGACGAAAAACTGATAGTGAATTGTAACATTCAGGGCCACCTAATGACGATGGACCACGCTAATTGCGTCCCGATTCAATACATCGTCCTCCAGCCGAGTTGACTCCATGGGTCTATTGCAGCCTCGGGCACCTTATGGCCGTTTTGCTGTGAATCGATTATCGAATGGGACGAAAAACTGATAAAGAATTGTAACGTTCAGGGCCACCTAATGACGATGGATCACTCAAATTGCGTCCCGATTCAATACATCGTCCTCCAGCCGACTTGACTCCATGGGTCTATTGCTGCCTCGGGCACCTTATGGCCGTTCTGCTGTGAGTCTAGATTATCGAATGGGACAAAAAACTGATAGTGAATTGTAACGTTCAGGGCCTCCTAATGACGATGGATCACTCAAATTGCGTCCTGATTCAATACATCGTCCTCCAGCAGACTTGTCTCCATGGGTCTATTGCTGCCTCGGGCACCTTATGGCCGTTCTGCTGTGAGTCTAGACCACTCAAATTGCGTCCCGATTCAATACATCGTCCTCCAGCAGACTTGTCTCCATGGGTCTATTGCTGCCTCGGGCACCTTAGGGCAGGCCTGCTGTGACTCAAAGATTTTAGAATCGGACGAAAAACTGATAGTGAATTGTAATTGCGTCCCGATTCAATACATCGTCCTCCAGCAGACTTGTCTCCATGCGTCTATTGCTGCCTCGGGCACCTTATGGCCGTTCTGCTGTGAGTCAAAGATTTTCGAATCGTACGAAAAACTGATAGTGAGTTGTAACGTTCAGGGCCACCTAATGACGATGGATCACTCAAATTGCGTCCCGATTCAATACATCGTCCTCCAGCAGACTTGTCTCCATGGGTCTATTGCTGCCTCGGGCACCTTATGGCCGTTCTGCTGTGAGTCTAGATTATCGAATGGGACGAAAAACTGATAGTGAATTGTAACGTTCAGGGCCACCTAATGACGATGGATCACTCAAATTGCGTCCCGATTCAATACATCGTCCTCCAGCCGACTTGACTCCATGGGTCTATTGCTGCCTCGGGCACCTTATGGCCGTTCTGCTGTGAGTCTAGATTATCGATTGGGACGAAAAACTGATAGTGAATTGTAACGTTCAGGGCCTCCTAATGACGATGGATCACTCAAATTGCGTCCCGATTCAATACATCGTCCTCCAGCAGACTTGACTTCATGGGTCTATTGCTGCCTCGGGCACCTTATGGCCGTTCTGCTGTGAGTCAAAGATTTTCGAATCGGACGAAAAACTGATAGTGAATTGTAACTTTCAGGGCCACCTAATGACGATGGATCACTCAAATTGCGTCCTGATTCAATACATCGTCCTCCAGCCGACTTGTCTCCATGGGTCTATTGCTGCCTCGGGCACCTTATGGCTGTTCTGCTATGAGTCAAGGATTTTCGCATCGGACGAATAACTGATAGTAAATTGGAACGTTCAGGGCCTCCTAATGACGATGGAACATTCAAATTGCGTCCCGATTCAATACATCGTCCTCCAGCGGACTTGTGTCCATGGGTCTATTGCTGCCTCGGGCACCTAATGGCCGTTCTGCTGTGAGTCAAAGATTTTCGAATCGGACGAAAAACTGATAGTGAATTGTAACATTCAGGGCCACCTAATGACGATGGACCACGCTAATTGCGTCCCGATTCAATACATCGTCCTCCAGCCGAGTTGACTCCATGGGTCTATTGCAGCCTCGGGCACCTTATGGCCGTTTTGCTGTGAATCGATTATCGAATGGGACGAAAAACTGATAAAGAATTGTAACGTTCAGGGCCACCTAATGACGATGGATCACTCAAATTGCGTCCCGATTCAATACATCGTCCTCCAGCCGACTTGACTCCATGGGTCTATTGCTGCCTCGGGCACCTTATGGCCGTTCTGCTGTGAGTCTAGATTATCGAATGGGACAAAAAACTGATAGTGAATTGTAACGTTCACGGCCTCAGAATGACGATGGATCACTCAAATTGCGTCCTGATTCAATACATCGTCCTCCAGCAGACTTGTCTCCATGGGTCTATTGCTGCCTCGGGCACCTTATGGCCGTTCTGCTGTGAGTCTAGACCACTCAAATTGCGTCCCGATTCAATACATCGTCCTCCAGCAGACTTGTCTCCATGGGTCTATTGCTGCCTCGGGCACCTTAGGGCAGGCCTGCTGTGACTCAAAGATTTTAGAATCGGACGAAAAACTGATAGTGAATTGTAATTGCGTCCCGATTCAATACATCGTCCTCCAGCAGACTTGTCTCCATGCGTCTATTGCTGCCTCGGGCACCTTATGGCCGTTCTGCTGTGAGTCAAAGATTTTCGAATCGGACGAAAAACTGATAGTGAATTGTAACGTTCAGGGCCACCTAATGACGATGGATCACTCAAATTGCGTCCCGATTCAATACATCCTCCTCCAGCCGACTTGACTCCATGGGTCTATTGCTGCCTCGGGCACCTTATGGCCGTTCTGCTGTGAGTCTAGATTATCGAATGGGAGAAAAAACTGATAGTGAATTGTAACGTTCAGGGCCTCCTAATGACGATGGATCACTCAAATTGCGTCCCGATTCAATACATCGTCCTCCAGCAGACTTGTCTCCATGGGTCTATTGCTGCCTCGGGCACCTTATGGCCGTTCTGCTGTGAGTCTAGATTAACGAATGGGACGAAAAACTGATAGTGAATTGTAACGTTCAGGGCCACCTAAGGACGATGGATCACTCAAATTGCGTCCCGATTCAATACATCGTCCTCCAGCCGACTTGACTCCATGGGTCTATTGCTGCCTCGGGCACCTTATGGCCGTTCTGCTGTGAGTCTAGATTATCGAATGGGACGAAAAAATGATAGTGAATTGTAACTTTCAGGGCCTCCTAATGACGATGGATCACTCAAATTGCGTCCCGATTCAATACATCGTCCTCCAGCAGACTTGACTACATGGGTCTATTGCTGCCTCGGGCACCTTATGGCCGTTCTGCTGTGAGTCAAAGATTTTCGAATCGGACAAAAAACTGATAGTGAATTGTAACTTTCAGGGCCACCTAATGACGATGGATCACTCAAATTGCGTCCCGATTCAATACATCGTCCTCCAGCAAACTTGTCTCCATGGGTCGATTGCTGCCTCGGGCACCTTATGGCCGTTCTGCTGTGAGTCAAAGATTTTCGAATCGGACGAAAAACTGATAGTGATTTGTAACATTCAGGGCCACCTAATGACGATGGACCACACAAATTGCGTCCCGATTCAGTACATCGTTCACTAGCCGACTTGACTCCATGGGACTATTGCTGCCTCGGGCACCTTAGGGCCGTTCTGCTGTGAGTCAAAGATTTTCGAATCGGACGAAAAACTGATAGTGAATTGTAACTTTCAGGGCCACCTAATGACGATGGATCACTCAAATTGCGTCCTGATTCAATACATCGTCCTCCAGCCGACTTGACTCCATGGGTCTATTGCTGCCTCGGGCACCTTATGGCCGTTCTGCTGTGAGTCTAGATTATCGATTGGGACGAAAAACTGATAGTGAATTGTAACGTTCAGGGCCTCCTAATGACGATGGATCACTCAAATTGCGTCCCGATTCAATACATCGTCCTCCAGCAGACTTGACTTCATGGGTCTATATCTGCCTCGGGCACCTTATGGCCGTTCTGCTGTGAGTCAAAGATTTTCGAATCGGACGAAAAACTGATAGTGAATTGTAACTTTCAGGGCCACCTAATGACGATGGATCACTCAAATTGCGTCCTGATTCAATACATCGTCCTCCAGCCGACTTGTCTCCATGGGTCTATTGCTGCCTCGGGCACCTTATGGCTGTTCTGCTATGAGTCAAGGATTTTCGCATCGGACGAATAACTGATAGTAAATTGGAACGTTCAGGGCCTCCTAATGACGATGGAACATTCAAATTGCGTCCCGATTCAATACATCGTCCTCCAGCGGACTTGTCTCCATGGGTCTATTGCTGCCTCGGGCACCTAATGGCCGTTCTGCTGTGAGTCAAAGATTTTCGAATCGGACGAAAAACTGATCGTGAATTGTAACATTCAGGGCCACCTAATGACGATGGACCACGCAAATTGCGTCCCGATTCAATACATCGTCCTCCAGCCGAGTTGACTCCATGGGTCTATTGCTGCCTCGGGCACCTTATGGCCGTTCTGCTGTGAATCTAGATTATCGAATGGGACGAAAAACTGATAATGAATTGTAACGTTCAGGGCCACCTAATGACGATGGATCACTTAAATTGCGTCCCGATTCAATACATCGTCCTCCAGCCGACTTGTCTCCATGGGTCTATTGCTGCCTCGGGCACCTTATGGCCGTTCTGCTGTGTGTCAAAGATTTTCGAATCGGACGAAAAACTGATAGTGAATTGTAACATTCAGGGCCACCTAATGACGATGGATCACTCAAATTGCGTCCCGATTCAATACATCGTCCTCCAGCAGACTTGTCTCCATGGGTTTATTGTTGCCTCGGGCACCTTATGGCCGTTCTGCTGTGAGTCAAAGATTTTCGAATCGGACGAAAAACTGATAGTGAATTGTAACATTCAGGGCCACCTAATGACGATGGACCACGCTAATTGCGTCCCGATTCAATACATCGTCCTCCAGCCGAGTTGACTCCATGGGTCTATTGCAGCCTCGGGCACCTTATGGCCGTTTTGCTGTGAATCGATTATCGAATGGGACGAAAAACTGATAAAGAATTGTAACGTTCAGGGCCACCTAATGACGATGGATCACTCAAATTGCGTCCCGATTCAATACATCGTCCTCCAGCCGACTTGACTCCATGGGTCTATTGCTGCCTCGGGCACCTTATGGCCGTTCTGCTGTGAGTCTAGATTATCGAATGGGACAAAAAACTGATAGTGAATTGTAACGTTCAGGGCCTCCTAATGACGATGGATCACTCAAATTGCGTCCTGATTCAATACATCGTCCTCCAGCAGACTTGTCTCCATGGGTCTATTGCTGCCTCGGGCACCTTATGGCCGTTCTGCTGTGAGTCTAGACCACTCAAATTGCGTCCCGATTCAATACATCGTCCTCCAGCAGACTTGTCTCCATGGGTCTATTGCTGCCTCGGGCACCTTAGGGCAGGCCTGCTGTGACTCAAAGATTTTAGAATCGGACGAAAAACTGATAGTGAATTGTAATTGCGTCCCGATTCAATACATCGTCCTCCAGCAGACTTGTCTCCATGCGTCTATTGCTGCCTCGGGCACCTTATGGCCGTTCTGCTGTGAGTCAAAGATTTTCGAATCGTACGAAAAACTGATAGTGAGTTGTAACGTTCAGGGCCACCTAATGACGATGGATCACTCAAATTGCGTCCCGATTCAATACATCGTCCTCCAGCAGACTTGTCTCCATGGGTCTATTGCTGCCTCGGGCACCTTATGGCCGTTCTGCTGTGAGTCTAGATTATCGAATGGGACGAAAAACTGATAGTGAATTGTAACGTTCAGGGCCACCTAATGACGATGGATCACTCAAATTGCGTCCCGATTCAATACATCGTCCTCCAGCCGACTTGACTCCATGGGTCTATTGCTGCCTCGGGCACCTTATGGCCGTTCTGCTGTGAGTCTAGATTATCGATTGGGACGAAAAACTGATAGTGAATTGTAACGTTCAGGGCCTCCTAATGACGATGGATCACTCAAATTGCGTCCCGATTCAATACATCGTCCTCCAGCAGACTTGACTTCATGGGTCTATTGCTGCCTCGGGCACCTTATGGCCGTTCTGCTGTGAGTCAAAGATTTTCGAATCGGACGAAAAACTGATAGTGAATTGTAACTTTCAGGGCCACCTAATGACGATGGATCACTCAAATTGCGTCCTGATTCAATACATCGTCCTCCAGCCGACTTGTCTCCATGGGTCTATTGCTGCCTCGGGCACCTTATGGCTGTTCTGCTATGAGTCAAGGATTTTCGCATCGGACGAATAACTGATAGTAAATTGGAACGTTCAGGGCCTCCTAATGACGATGGAACATTCAAATTGCGTCCCGATTCAATACATCGTCCTCCAGCGGACTTGTGTCCATGGGTCTATTGCTGCCTCGGGCACCTAATGGCCGTTCTGCTGTGAGTCAAAGATTTTCGAATCGGACGAAAAACTGATAGTGAATTGTAACATTCAGGGCCACCTAATGACGATGGACCACGCTAATTGCGTCCCGATTCAATACATCGTCCTCCAGCCGAGTTGACTCCATGGGTCTATTGCAGCCTCGGGCACCTTATGGCCGTTTTGCTGTGAATCGATTATCGAATGGGACGAAAAACTGATAAAGAATTGTAACGTTCAGGGCCACCTAATGACGATGGATCACTCAAATTGCGTCCCGATTCAATACATCGTCCTCCAGCCGACTTGACTCCATGGGTCTATTGCTGCCTCGGGCACCTTATGGCCGTTCTGCTGTGAGTCTAGATTATCGAATGGGACAAAAAACTGATAGTGAATTGTAACGTTCAGGGCCTCCTAATGACGATGGATCACTCAAATTGCGTCCTGATTCAATACATCGTCCTCCAGCAGACTTGTCTCCATGGGTCTATTGCTGCCTCGGGCACCTTATGGCCGTTCTGCTGTGAGTCTAGACCACTCAAATTGCGTCCCGATTCAATACATCGTCCTCCAGCAGACTTGTCTCCATGGGTCTATTGCTGCCTCGGGCACCTTAGGGCAGGCCTGCTGTGACTCAAAGATTTTAGAATCGGACGAATAACTGATAGTGAATTGTAATTGCGTCCCGATTCAATACATCGTCCTCCAGCAGACTTGTCTCCATGCGTCTATTGCTGCCTCGGGCACCTTATGGCCGTTCTGCTGTGAGTCAAAGATTTTCGAATCGGACGAAAAACTGATAGTGAATTGTAACGTTCAGGGCCACCTAATGACGATGGATCACTCAAATTGCGTCCCGATTCAATACATCCTCCTCCAGCCGACTTGACTCCATGGGTCTATTGCTGCCTCGGGCACCTTATGGCCGTTCTGCTGTGAGTCTAGATTATCGAATGGGAGAAAAAACTGATAGTGAATTGTAACGTTCAGGGCCTCCTAATGACGATGGATCACTCAAATTGCGTCCCGATTCAATACATCGTCCTCCAGCAGACTTGTCTCCATGGGTCTATTGCTGCCTCGGGCACCTTATGGCCGTTCTGCTGTGAGTCTAGATTATCGAATGGGACGAAAAACTGATAGTGAATTGTAACGTTCAGGGCCACCTAATGACGATGGATCACTCAAATTGCGTCCCGATTCAATACATCGTCCTCCAGCCGACTTGACTCCATGGGTCTATTGCTGCCTCGGGCACCTTATGGCCGTTCTGCTGTGAGTCTAGATTATCGAATGGGACGAAAAAATGATAGTGAATTGTAACTTTCAGGGCCTCCTAATGACGATGGATCACTCAAATTGCGTCCCGATTCAATACATCGTCCTCCAGCAGACTTGACTACATGGGTCTATTGCTGCCTCGGGCACCTTATGGCCGTTCTGCTGTGAGTCAAAGATTTTCGAATCGGACAAAAAACTGATAGTGAATTGTAACTTTCAGGGCCACCTAATGACGATGGATCACTCAAATTGCGTCCCGATTCAATACATCGTCCTCCAGCAGACTTGTCTCCATGGGTCGATTGCTGCCTCGGGCACCTTATGGCCGTTCTGCTGTGAGTCAAAGATTTTCGAATCGGACGAAAAACTGATAGTGATTTGTAACATTCAGGGCCACCTAATGACGATGGACCACACAAATTGCGTCCCGATTCAGTACATCGTTCACTAGCCGACTTGACTCCATGGGACTATTGCTGCCTCGGGCACCTTAGGGCCGTTCTGCTGTGAGTCTAGATTATAGAATGGGATGAAAAACTGATAGTGAATTGTAACGTTCAGGGCCACCTAATGACGATGGATCACTCAAATTGCGTCCCTATTCAATACATCGTCCTCCAGCCGACTTGACTCCATGGGTCTATTGCTGCCTCGGGCACCTTATGGCCGTTCTGCTGTGAGTCTAGATTATCGAATGGGACGAAAAACTGATAGTGAATTGTAACGTTCAGGGCTTCCTAATGACGATGGATCACTCAAACTGCGTCCCGATTCAATACATCGTCCTCCAGCCGACTTGACTCCATGGGTCTATTGCTGCCTCGGGCACCTTATGGGCGTTCTGCTGTGAGTCTAGATTATCGAATGGGACAAAAAACTGATAGTGAATTGTAACGTTCAGGGCCTCCTAATGACGCTGGATCACTCAAATTGCGTCCCGATTCAATACATCGTCCTCCAGCAGACTCTTCTCCATGGGTCTATTGCTGCCTCGGGCACCTTATGGCCGTTCTGCTGTGAGTCTAGATTATCGAATGGGACGAAAAACTGATAGTGAATTGTAACGTTCAGGGCCACCTAATGACGATGGATCTCTCAAATTGTGTCCCGATTCAATACATCGTCCTCCAGCCGACTTGACTCCATGGGTCTATTGCTGCCTCGGGCACCTTATGGCCGTTTTGCTGTGAGTCTAGATTATCGAATGGGACGAAAAACTGATAGTGAATTGTAACGTTCAGGGCCTCCTAATGACGATGGATCACTCAAATTGCGTCCCGATTCAATACATCGTCCTCCAGCAGACTTGTCTCCATGGGTCTATTGCTGCCTCGGGCACCTTATGGCCGTTCTGCTGTGAGTCTAGATTATCGAATGGGACGAAAAACTGATAGTGAATTGTAACGTTCAGGGCCACCTAATGACGATGGATCTCTCAAATTGCGTCCCGATTCAATACATCGTCCTCCAGCCGACTTGACTCCATGGGTCTATTGCTGCCTCGGGCACCTTATGGCCGTTCTGCTGTGAGTCTAGATTATCGAATGGGACGAAAAACTGATAGTGAATTGTAACGTTCAGGGCCTCCTAATGACGATGGATCACTCAAATTGCGTCCCGATTCAATACATCGTCCTCCAGCCGACTTGGCTCCATGGGTCTATTACTGCCTCGGGCACCTTATGGCCGTTCTGCTGTGAGTCTAGATTATCGAATGGGACGAAAAACTGATAGTGAATTGTAACGTTCAGGGCCTCCTAATGACGATGGATCACTCAAATTGCGTCCCGATTCAATACATCGTCCTCCAGCAGACTTGTCTCCATGGGTCGATTGCTGCCTCGGGCACCTAATGGCCGTTCTGCTGTGAGTCAAAGATTTTCGAATCGGACGAAAAACTGATAGTGAATTGTAACATTCAGGGCCACCTAATGACGATGGGGCACGCAAATTGCGTCCCGATTCAATAAATCGTCCTCCAGCCGAGTTGACTCCATGGGTCTATTGCTGCCTCGGGCACCTTATGGCCGTTCTGCTGTGAATCTAGATTATCGAATGGGACGAAAAACTGATAGTGAATTGTAACGTTCAGGGCCACCTAATGACGATGGATCACTCAAATTGCGTCCCGATTCAATACATCGGCCCCAGCTGACTTGTCTCCATGGGTCTATTGCTGCCTCGGGCACCTTATGACCGTTCTGCTGTGAGTCTCGATTATCGAATGGGACGAAAAACTGATAGTGAATTGTAACGTTCAGGGCCACCTAATGACGATGGATCACTCAAATTGCGTCCTGATTCAATACATCGTCCTCCAGCAGACTTGACTTCATGGGTCTATTGCTGCCTCGGGCACCTTATGGCCGTTCTGCTGTGAGTCAAAGATTTTCGAATCGGACGAAAAACTGATAGTGAATTGTATCTTTCAGGGCCACCTAATGACGATGGATCACTCAAATTGCGTCCCGATTCAATACATCGTCCTCCAGCAGACTTGTCTCCATGGGTCGATTGCTGCCTCGGGCACCTTATGGCCGTTCTGCTGTGAGTCAAAGATTTTCGAATCGGACGAAAAACTGATAGTGATTTGTAACATCAGGGCCACCTAATGACGATGGACCACACAAATAGCGTCCCCATTCAGTACATCGTCCACTAGCCGACTTGACTCCATGGGACTATTGCTGCCTCGGGCACCTTATGGCCGTTCTGCTGTGAGTCTATGGGGAATGGGATGAAAAACTGATAGTGAATTGTAACGTTCAGGGCCACCTAATGACGATGGATCACTCAAATTGCGTCCCGATTCAATACATCGTCCTCCAGCAGACTTGTCTCCATGGGTCTATTGCTGCCTCGGGCACCTTATGGCAGGGCCTGCTGTGACTCAAAGATTTTAGAATCGGACGAAAAACTGATAGTGAATTGTAACGTTCAGGGCCTGCTAATGACGATGGAACACACAAATTGCGTCCCGATTCAATACATCGTCCTCCAGCAGACTTGTCTCCATGCGTCTATTGCTGCCTCGGGCACCTTATGGCCGTTCTGCTGTGAGTCAAAGATTTTCGAATCGGACGAAAAACTGATAGTGAATTGTAACGTTCAGGGCCACCTAATGACGATGGATCACTCAAATTGCGTCCCGATTCAATACATCGTCCTCCAGCCGACTTGACTCCATGGGTCTATTGCTGCCTCGGGCACCTTATGGCCGTTCTGCTGTGAGTCTAGATTATCGAATGGGACAAAAAACTGATAGTGAATTGTAACGTTCAGGGCCTCCTAATGACGATGGATCACTCAAATTGCGTCCCGATTCAATACATCGTCCTCCAGCAGACTTGTCTCCATGGGTCCATTGCTGCCTCGGGCACCTTATGGCCGTTCTGCTGTGAGTCTAGATTATCGAATGGGACGAAAAACTGATAGTGAATTGTATCGTTCAGGGCCACCTAATGACGATGGATCACTCAAATTGCGTCCCGATTCAATACATCGTCCTCCAGCCGAGTTGACTCCATGGGTCTATTGCTGCCTCGGGCACCTTATGGCCGTTCTGCTGTGCGTCTAGATTATCGAATGGGACGAAAAACTGATAGTGAATTGTAACGTTCAGGGCCACCTAATGACGATGGATCTCTCAAATTGCGTCCCGATTCAATACATCGTCCTCCAGCCGACTTGACTCCATGGGTCTATTGCTGCCTCGGGCACCTTATGGCCGTTCTGCTGTGAGTCTAGATTATCGAATGGGACGAAAAACTGATAGTGAATTGTAACGTTCAGGGCCTCCTAATGACGATGGATCACTCAAATTGCGTCCCGATTCAATACATCGTCCTCCAGCCGACTTGACTCCATGGGTCTATTACTGCCTCGGGCACCTTATGGCCGTTCTGCTGTGAGTCTAGATTATCGAATGGGACGAAAAACTGATAGTGAATTGTAACGTTCAGGGCCACCTAATGACGATGAATCACTCAAATTGCGTCCTGATTCAATACATCGTCCTCCAGCAGACTTGACTTCATGGGTCTATTGCTGCCTCGGGCTCCTTATGGCCGTTCTGCTGTGAGTCAAAGATTTTCGAATCGGACGAAAAACTGATAGTGAATTGTAACTTTCAGGGCCACCTAATGACGATGGATCACTCAAATTGCGTCCCGATTCAATACATCGTCCTCCAGCAGACTTGTCTCCATAGGTCGATTGCTGCCTCGGGCACCTTATGGCCGTTCTGCTGTGAGTCAAAGATTTTCGAATCGGACGAAAAACTGATAGTGAATTGTAACATTCAGGGCCACCTAATGACGATGGACCACACAAATTGCGTCCCGATTCAGTACATCGTCCACTAGCCGACTTGACTCCATGGGACTATTGCTGCCTCGGGCACCTTATGGCCGTTCTGCTGTGAGTCTAGATTATAGAATGGGATGAAAAACTGATCGTGAATTGTAACGTTCAGGGCCACCTAATGACGATGGATCCCTCAAATTGCGTCCCGATTCAATACATCGTCCTCCAGCAGACTTGTCTCCATGGGTCTATTGCTGCCTCGGGCACCTTATGGCAGGCCTGCTGTGAGTCAAAGATTTTCGAATCGGACGAAAAACTGATAGTGAATTGTAAGGTTCACGGCCTCCTAATGACGATGGAACACTCAAATTGCGTCCCGATTCAATACATCGTCCTCCAGCAGACTTGTCTCCATGGGTCTATTGCTGCCTCGGGCACCTTATGGCCGTTCTGCTGTGAGTCAAAGATTTTCGAATCGGACGAAAAACTGATAGTGAATTGTAACATTCAGGGCCACCTAATGACGATGGACCACACAAATTGCGTCCCGATTCAGTACATCGTCCTCCAGCCGATCTGCCTCCATGGGTCTATTGCTGCCTCAGGCACCTTATGGCCGTTCTGCTGTGAGTCTAGATTATCGAATGGGACGAAAAACTGATAGTGAATTGTAACGTTCAGGGCCACCTAATGACGATGGATCTCTCAAATTGTGTCCCGATTCAATACATCGTCCTCCAGCCGACTTGACTCCATGGGTCTATTGCTGCCTCGGGCACCTTATGGCCGTTTTGCTGTGAGTCTAGATTATCGAATGGGACGAAAAACTGATAGTGAATTGTAACGTTCAGGGCCTCCTAATGACGATGGATCACTCAAATTGCGTCCCGATTCAATACATCGTCCTCCAGCAGACTTGTCTCCATGGGTCTATTGCTGCCTCGGGCACCTTATGGCCGTTCTGCTGTGAGTCTAGATTATCGAATGGGACGAAAAACTGATAGTGAATTGTAACGTTCAGGGCCACCTAATGACGATGGATCTCTCAAATTGCGTCCCGATTCAATACATCGTCCTCCAGCCGACTTGACTCCATGGGTCTATTGCTGCCTCGGGCACCTTATGGCCGTTCTGCTGTGAGTCTAGATTATCGAATGGGACGAAAAACTGATAGTGAATTGTAACGTTCAGGGCCTCCTAATGACGATGGATCACTCAAATTGCGTCCCGATTCAATACATCGTCCTCCAGCCGACTTGGCTCCATGGGTCTATTACTGCCTCGGGCACCTTATGGCCGTTCTGCTGTGAGTCTAGATTATCGAATGGGACGAAAAACTGATAGTGAATTGTAACGTTCAGGGCCTCCTAATGACGATGGATCACTCAAATTGCGTCCCGATTCAATACATCGTCCTCCAGCAGACTTGTCTCCATGGGTCGATTGCTGCCTCGGGCACCTAATGGCCGTTCTGCTGTGAGTCAAAGATTTTCGAATCGGACGAAAAACTGATAGTGAATTGTAACATTCAGGGCCACCTAATGACGATGGGGCACGCAAATTGCGTCCCGATTCAATAAATCGTCCTCCAGCCGAGTTGACTCCATGGGTCTATTGCTGCCTCGGGCACCTTATGGCCGTTCTGCTGTGAATCTAGATTATCGAATGGGACGAAAAACTGATAGTGAATTGTAACGTTCAGGGCCACCTAATGACGATGGATCACTCAAATTGCGTCCCGATTCAATACATCGGCCCCAGCTGACTTGTCTCCATGGGTCTATTGCTGCCTCGGGCACCTTATGACCGTTCTGCTGTGAGTCTCGATTATCGAATGGGACGAAAAACTGATAGTGAATTGTAACGTTCAGGGCCACCTAATGACGATGGATCACTCAAATTGCGTCCTGATTCAATACATCGTCCTCCAGCAGACTTGACTTCATGGGTCTATTGCTGCCTCGGGCACCTTATGGCCGTTCTGCTGTGAGTCAAAGATTTTCGAATCGGACGAAAAACTGATAGTGAATTGTATCTTTCAGGGCCACCTAATGACGATGGATCACTCAAATTGCGTCCCGATTCAATACATCGTCCTCCAGCAGACTTGTCTCCATGGGTCGATTGCTGCCTCGGGCACCTTATGGCCGTTCTGCTGTGAGTCAAAGATTTTCGAATCGGACGAAAAACTGATAGTGATTTGTAACATCAGGGCCACCTAATGACGATGGACCACACAAATAGCGTCCCCATTCAGTACATCGTCCACTAGCCGACTTGACTCCATGGGACTATTGCTGCCTCGGGCACCTTATGGCCGTTCTGCTGTGAGTCTATGGGGAATGGGATGAAAAACTGATAGTGAATTGTAACGTTCAGGGCCACCTAATGACGATGGATCACTCAAATTGCGTCCCGATTCAATACATCGTCCTCCAGCAGACTTGTCTCCATGGGTCTATTGCTGCCTCGGGCACCTTATGGCAGGGCCTGCTGTGACTCAAAGATTTTAGAATCGGACGAAAAACTGATAGTGAATTGTAACGTTCAGGGCCTGCTAATGACGATGGAACACACAAATTGCGTCCCGATTCAATACATCGTCCTCCAGCAGACTTGTCTCCATGCGTCTATTGCTGCCTCGGGCACCTTATGGCCGTTCTGCTGTGAGTCAAAGATTTTCGAATCGGACGAAAAACTGATAGTGAATTGTAACGTTCAGGGCCACCTAATGACGATGGATCACTCAAATTGCGTCCCGATTCAATACATCGTCCTCCAGCCGACTTGACTCCATGGGTCTATTGCTGCCTCGGGCACCTTATGGCCGTTCTGCTGTGAGTCTAGATTATCGAATGGGACAAAAAACTGATAGTGAATTGTAACGTTCAGGGCCTCCTAATGACGATGGATCACTCAAATTGCGTCCCGATTCAATACATCGTCCTCCAGCAGACTTGTCTCCATGGGTCCATTGCTGCCTCGGGCACCTTATGGCCGTTCTGCTGTGAGTCTAGATTATCGAATGGGACGAAAAACTGATAGTGAATTGTATCGTTCAGGGCCACCTAATGACGATGGATCACTCAAATTGCGTCCCGATTCAATACATCGTCCTCCAGCCGAGTTGACTCCATGGGTCTATTGCTGCCTCGGGCACCTTATGGCCGTTCTGCTGTGCGTCTAGATTATCGAATGGGACGAAAAACTGATAGTGAATTGTAACGTTCAGGGCCACCTAATGACGATGGATCTCTCAAATTGCGTCCCGATTCAATACATCGTCCTCCAGCCGACTTGACTCCATGGGTCTATTGCTGCCTCGGGCACCTTATGGCCGTTCTGCTGTGAGTCTAGATTATCGAATGGGACGAAAAACTGATAGTGAATTGTAACGTTCAGGGCCTCCTAATGACGATGGATCACTCAAATTGCGTCCCGATTCAATACATCGTCCTCCAGCCGACTTGACTCCATGGGTCTATTACTGCCTCGGGCACCTTATGGCCGTTCTGCTGTGAGTCTAGATTATCGAATGGGACGAAAAACTGATAGTGAATTGTAACGTTCAGGGCCACCTAATGACGATGAATCACTCAAATTGCGTCCTGATTCAATACATCGTCCTCCAGCAGACTTGACTTCATGGGTCTATTGCTGCCTCGGGCTCCTTATGGCCGTTCTGCTGTGAGTCAAAGATTTTCGAATCGGACGAAAAACTGATAGTGAATTGTAACTTTCAGGGCCACCTAATGACGATGGATCACTCAAATTGCGTCCCGATTCAATACATCGTCCTCCAGCAGACTTGTCTCCATAGGTCGATTGCTGCCTCGGGCACCTTATGGCCGTTCTGCTGTGAGTCAAAGATTTTCGAATCGGACGAAAAACTGATAGTGAATTGTAACATTCAGGGCCACCTAATGACGATGGACCACACAAATTGCGTCCCGATTCAGTACATCGTCCACTAGCCGACTTGACTCCATGGGACTATTGCTGCCTCGGGCACCTTATGGCCGTTCTGCTGTGAGTCTAGATTATAGAATGGGATGAAAAACTGATCGTGAATTGTAACGTTCAGGGCCACCTAATGACGATGGATCCCTCAAATTGCGTCCCGATTCAATACATCGTCCTCCAGCAGACTTGTCTCCATGGGTCTATTGCTGCCTCGGGCACCTTATGGCAGGCCTGCTGTGAGTCAAAGATTTTCGAATCGGACGAAAAACTGATAGTGAATTGTAAGGTTCACGGCCTCCTAATGACGATGGAACACTCAAATTGCGTCCCGATTCAATACATCGTCCTCCAGCAGACTTGTCTCCATGGGTCTATTGCTGCCTCGGGCACCTTATGGCCGTTCTGCTGTGAGTCAAAGATTTTCGAATCGGACGAAAAACTGATAGTGAATTGTAACATTCAGGGCCACCTAATGACGATGGACCACACAAATTGCGTCCCGATTCAGTACATCGTCCTCCAGCCGATCTGCCTCCATGGGTCTATTGCTGCCTCAGGCACCTTATGGCCGTTCTGCTGTGAGTCTAGATTATCGAATGGGACGAAAAACTGATAGTGAATTGTAACGTTCAGGGCCACCTAATGACGATGGATCACTCACATTGCGTCCCGATTCAATATATCGTCCTCCAGCAGACTTGTTTCCATGGATCTATTGTTGCCTCGCGCACCTTATGGCCGTTCTGCTGTGTGTCAAAGATTTTCGAATCGGACGAAAAACTGATAGTGAATTGTAACATTCAGGGCAACCTAATGACGATGGATCACTCAAATTGCGTCCCGATTCAATACATCGTCCTCCAGCCGACTTGTCTCCACGGGTCTATTGCTGCCTCGGGCACCTTATGGCCGTTCTGCTGTGAGTCAAAGATTTTCGAATCGGACGAAAAACTGATAGTAAATTGGAACGTTCAGGGCCTCCTAATGACGATGGAACACTCAAATTGCGTCCCGATTCAATACATCGTCCTCCAGCGGACTTGTCTCCATTGGTCTATTGCTGCCTCGGGCACTTGCTGTGAGTCTAGATTATTGAATGGGACGAAAAACTGGTAGTGAACTGTAACGTTCAGGGCCAGCTAATGACGATGGATCACTCAAATTGCGTCCCGATTCAATACATCGTCCTCCAGCCGACTTGTCTCCATGGGTCTATTGCTGCCTCGGGCACCTAATGGCCGTTCTGCTGTGAGTCTAGATTATCGAATGGGATAAAAAATTGATAGTGAATTTTAACGTTCAGGGCCACCTAATGACGATGGATCACTCAAATTGCGTCCCGATTCAATACATCGTCCTCCAGCAGACTTGTCTCCATGGGTCTATTGCTGCCTCGGGCACCTTATGGCCGTTCTGCTGTGAGTCAAAGATTTTCGAATCGGACGAAAAACTGATAGTGATTTGTAACATTCAGGGCCACCTAATGACGATGGACCACACAAATTGCGTCCCGATTCAGTACATCGTCCTCCAGCCGACCTGACTCCATGGGACTATTGCTGCCTCGGGCACCTTATGGCCGTTCTGAAGTGAGTCTAGATTATAGAATGGGATGAAAAACTGATAGTGAATTGTAACGTTCAGGGCCACCTAATGACGATGGATCCCTCAAATTGCGTCCCGATTCTATACATCGTCCTCCAGCAGACTTGTCTCCATGGGTCTATTGCTGCCTCGGGCACCTTATGGCAGGCCTGCTGTGACTCAAAGATTTTCGAATCTGACGAAAAACTGATAGTGAATTGTAACGTTCAGGGCCTCCTAATGACGATGGATCACTCAAATTGCGTCCCAATTCAATATATCGTCCTCCAGCAGACTTGTTTCCATGGGTCTATTGTTGCCTCGCGCACCTTATGGCCGTTCTGCTGTGAGTGAAAGATTTTCACATCGGACGAAAAACTGATAGTGAATTGTAACTTTCAGGGCAACCTAATGACGATGGATCACTCAAATTGCGTCCCGATTCAATACATCGTCCTCCAGCCGACTTGTCTCCACGGGTCTATTGCTGCCTCGGGCACCTTATGGCCGTTCTGCTGTGAGTCAAAGATTTTCGAATCGGACGAAAAACTGATAGTAAATTGGAACGTTCAGGGCCTCCTAATGACGATGGAACACTCAAATTGCGTCCCGATTCAATACATCGTCCTCCAGCGGACTTGTCTCCATTGGTCTATTGCTGCCTCGGGCACCTAATGGCCGTTCTGCTGTGAGTCTAGATTATTGAATGGGACGAAAAACTGGTAGTGAATTGTAACGTTCAGGGCCACCTAATGACGATGGATCACTCAAATTGCGTCCCGATTCAATACATCGTCCTCCAGCCGACTTGTCTCCATGGCTCTATTGCTGCCTCGGGCACCTTATGGCCGTTCTGCTGTGAGTCTAGATTATTGAATGGGACGAAAAACTGATAGTGAATTGTAACTTTCAGGGCCACCTAACGACGATGGATCACTCAAATTGCGTCCCGATTCAATAGATCGTCCTCCAGCAGACTTGTCTCCATGGGTCGATTGCTGCCTCGGGCACCTTATGGCCGTTCTGCTGTGAGTCAAAGATTTTCGAATCGGACGAAAAACCTGATAGTGATTTGTAACATTCAGGGCCACCTAATGACGATGGATCACAAATTGCGTCCCGATTCAGTACATCGTCCACTAGCCGACTTGACTCCATGGGACTATTGCTGCCTCGGGCACCTTATGGCCGTTCTGCTGTGAGTCAAAGATTTTCGAATCGGACGAAAAACTGATAGTGAATTGTAACGTTCAGGGCCACCTAATGACGATGGATCACTCAAATTGCGTCCCGGTTCAATACCTTGTCCTCCAGCAGACTGTCTCCATGGGTCTATTGCAGCCTCGGGCACCTTATGGCCGTTCAGCTGTGACTCAAAGATTTTGGAATCGGACGAAAAACTGATAGTGAATTGTAACGTTCAGGGCCTCCTAATGACGATGGAACACTCAAATTGCGTCCCGATTCAATACATCGTCCTCCAGCCGACTTGTCTCCATGGGTCTATTGCTGCCTCGGGCACCTTATGGCCGTTCTGCTGTGAGTCAAAGATTTTCGAATCGGACGAAAAACTGATAGTGAATTGTAACTTTCAGGGCCACCTAATGACGATGGATCACCCAAATTGCGTCCCGATTAAATACATCGTCCTCCAGCCGACTTGTCTCCATGGGTCTATTGGTGCCTCGGGCACCTTATGGCCGTTCTGCTGTGAGTCAAAGATTTTCCAATCGGACGAAAAACTGATAGTGAATTGTAACGTTCAGGGCCTCCTAATGACGATGGAACACTAAAATTGCCTCCCGATTCAATACATCGTCTTCCAGCAGACTTGACTTCATGGGTCTATTGCTGCCTCGGGCACCTTATGGCCGTTCTGCTGTGAGTCAAAGATTTTCGAATCGGACGAAAAACTGATAGTGAATTGTAACGTTCAGGGACACCTAATGACGATGGATCACTCAAATTGCGTCCCGATTCAATACATCGTCCTCCAGCCGACTTGACTCCATGGGTCTATTGCTGCCTCGGGCACCTTATGGCCGTTCTGCTGTGAGTCTAGATTATCGAATGGGACGAAAAACTGATAGTGAATTGTAACGTTCAGAGCCACCTAATGACGATGGATCACTCAAATTGCGTCCCGATTCAATACATCGTCCTCCAGCCGACTTGACTCCATGTGTCTATTGCTGCCTCGGGCACCTTATGGCCGTTCTGCTGTGAGTCTAGATTATCGAATGGGACGAAAAACTGATAGTGAATTGTAACGTTCAGGGCCTCCTAATGACGATGGATCACTCAAATTGCGTCCCGATTCAATACATCGTCCTCCAGCAGACTTGTCTCCATGGGTCTATTGCTGCCTCAGGCACCTTATGGCCGTTCTGCTGTGAGTCTAGATTATCGAATGGGACGAAAAACTGATAGTGAATTGTAACGTTCAGGGCCACCTAATGACGATGGATCTCTCAAATTGCGTCCCGATTCAATACATCGTCCTCCAGCCGACTTGACTCCATGGGTCTATTGCTGCCTCGGGCACCTTATGGCCGTTCTGCTGTGAATCTAGATTATCGAATGGGACGAAAAACTGATAGTGAATTGTAACGTTCAGGGCCACCTAATGACGATGGATCACTCAAATTGCGTCCCGATTCAATACATCGGCCCCAGCCGACTTGTCTCCATGGGTCTATTGCTGCCTCGGGCACCTTATGACCGTTCTGCTGTGAGTCTCGATTATCGAATGGGACGAAAAACTGATAGTGAATTGTAACGTTCAGGGCCACCTAATGACG
Source organism: Schistocerca cancellata (assembly GCF_023864275.1). NCBI lineage: Eukaryota > Metazoa > Arthropoda > Insecta > Orthoptera > Acrididae > Schistocerca > Schistocerca cancellata. The sequence continues at coordinate 512,137 of NC_064631.1, forward strand.
ATGGATCACTCAAATTGCGTCCTGATTCAATACATCGTCCTCCAGCAGACTTGACTTCATGGGTCTATTGCTGCCTCGGGCGCCTTATGGCCGTTCTGCTGTGAGTCAAAGATTTTCGAATCGGACGAAAAACTGATAGTGAATTGTAACTTTCAGGGCCACCTAATGACGATGGATCACTCAAATTGCGTCCCGATTCAATACATCGTCCTCCAGCAGACTTGTCTCCATGGGTCGATTGCTGCCTCGGGCACCTTATGGCCGTTCTGCTGTGAGTCAAAGATTTTCGAATCGGACGAAAAACTGATAGTGATTTGTAACATTCAGGGCCACCTAATGACGATGGACCACACAAATAGCGTCCCGATTCAGTACATCGTCCACTAGCCGACTTGACTCCATGGGACTATTGCTGCCTCGGGCACCTTATGGCCGTTCTGCTGTGAGTCTATGGGGAATGGGATGAAAAACTGATAGTGAATTGTAACGTTCAGGGCCACCTAATGACGATGGATCACTCAAATTGCGTCCCGATTCAATACATCGTCCTCCAGCAGACTTGTCTCCATGGGTCTATTGCTGCCTCGGGCACCTTATGGCAGGGCCTGCTGTGACTCAAAGATTTTAGAATCGGACGAAAAACTGATAGTGAATTGTAACGTTCAGGGCCTCCTAATGACGATGGAACACACAAATTGCGTCCCGATTCAATACATCGTCCTCCAGCAGACTTGTCTCCATGCGTCTATTGCTGCCTCGGGCACCTTATGGCCGTTCTGCTGTGAGTCAAAGATTTTCGAATCGGACGAAAAACTGATAGTGAATTGTAACGTTCAGGGCCACCTAATGACGATGGATCACTCAAATTGCGTCCCGATTCAATACATCGTCCTCCAGCCGACTTGACTCCATGGGTCTATTGCTGCCTCGGGCACCTTATGGCCGTTCTGCTGTGAGTCTAGATTATCGAATGGGACAAAAAACTGATAGTGAATTGTAACGTTCAGGGCCTCCTAATGACGATGGATCACTCAAATTGCGTCCCGATTCAATACATCGTCCTCCAGCAGACTTGTCTCCATGGGTCCATTGCTGCCTCGGGCACCTTATGGCCGTTCTGCTGTGAGTCTAGATTATCGAATGGGACGAAAAACTGATAGTGAATTGTATCGTTCAGGGCCACCTAATGACGATGGATCACTCAAATTGCGTCCCGATTCAATACATCGTCCTCCAGCCGACTTGACTCCATGGATCTATTGCTGCCTCGGGCACCTTATATCCGTTCTGCTGTGAGTCTAGATTATCGAATGGGACGAAAAACTGATAGTGAATTGTAACGTTCAGGGCCTCCTAATGACGATGGATCACTCAAATTGTGTCCCGATTCAATACATCGTCCTCCAGCCGACTTGACTCCATGGGTCTATTGCTGCCTCGGGCACCTTATGGCCGTTCTGCTGTGAGTTTAGATTATCGAATGGGACGAAAAACTGATAGTGAATTGTAACGTTCAGGGCCTCCTAATGACGATGGATCACTCAAATTGCGTCCCGATTCAATACATCGTCCTCCAGCAGACTTGTCTCCATGGGTCTATTGCTGCCTCGGGCACCTAATGGCCGTTCTGCTGTGAGTCAAAGATTTTCGAATCGGACGAAAAACTGATAGTGAATTGTAACATTCAGGGCCACCTAATGACGATGGACCACGCAAATTGCGTCCCGATTCAATACATCGTCCTCCAGCCGAGTTGACTCCATGGGTCTATTGCTGCCTCGGGCACCTTATGGCCGTTCTGCTGTGCGTCTAGATTATCGAATGGGACGAAAAACTGATAGTGAATTGTAACGTTCAGGGCCACCTAATGACGATGGATCTCTCAAATTGCGTCCCGATTCAATACATCGTCCTCCAGCCGACTTGACTCCATGGGTCTATTGCTGCCTCGGGCACCTTATGGCCGTTCTGCTGTGAGTCTAGATTATCGAATGGGACGAAAAACTGATAGTGAATTGTAACGTTCAGGGCCTCCTAATGACGATGGATCACTCAAATTGCGTCCCGATTCAATACATCGTCCTCCAGCCGACTTGACTCCATGGGTCTATTACTGCCTCGGGCACCTTATGGCCGTTCTGCTGTGAGTCTAGATTATCGAATGGGACGAAAAACTGATAGTGAATTGTAACGTTCAGGGCCACCTAATGACGATGAATCACTCAAATTGCGTCCTGATTCAATACATCGTCCTCCAGCAGACTTGACTTCATGGGTCTATTGCTGCCTCGGGCTCCTTATGGCCGTTCTGCTGTGAGTCAAAGATTTTCGAATCGGACGAAAAACTGATAGTGAATTGTAACTTTCAGGGCCACCTAATGACGATGGATCACTCAAATTGCGTCCCGATTCAATACATCGTCCTCCAGCAGACTTGTCTCCATGGGTCGATTGCTGCCTCGGGCACCTTATGGCCGTTCTGCTGTGAGTCAAAGATTTTCGAATCGGACGAAAAACTGATAGTGATTTGTAACATTCAGGGCCACCTAATGACGATGGACCACACAAATTGCGTCCCGATTCAGTACATCGTCCACTAGCCGACTTGACTCCATGGGACTATTGCTGCCTCGGGCACCTTATGGCCGTTCTGCTGTGAGTCTAGATTATAGAATGGGATGAAAAACTGATCGTGAATTGTAACGTTCAGGGCCACCTAATGACGATGGATCCCTCAAATTGCGTCCCGATTCAATACATCGTCCTCCAGCAGACTTGTCTCCATGGGTCTATTGCTGCCTCGGGCACCTTATGGCAGGCCTGCTGTGAGTCAAAGATTTTCGAATCGACGAAAAACTGATAGTGAATTGTAAGGTTCACGGCCTCCTAATGACGATGGAACACTCAAATTGCGTCCCGATTCAATACATCGTCCTCCAGCAGACTTGTCTCCATGGGTCTATTGCTGCCTCGGGCACCTTATGGCCGTTCTGCTGTGAGTCAAAGATTTTCGAATCGGACGAAAAACTGATAGTGAATTGTAACATTCAGGGCCACCTAATGACGATGGACCACACAAATTGCGTCCCGATTCAGTACATCGTCCTCCAGCCGATCTGCCTCCATGGGTCTATTGCTGCCTCAGGCACCTTATGGCCGTTCTGCTGTGAGTCTAGATTATCGAATGGGACGAAAAACTGATAGTGAATTGTAACGTTCAGGGCCACCTAATGACGATGGATCACTCAAATTGCGTCCCGATTCAATATATCGTCCTCCAGCAGACTTGTTTCCATGGATCTATTGTTGCCTCGCGCACCTTATGGCCGTTCTGCTGTGAGTCAAAGATTTTCGAATCGGACGAAAAACTGATAGTGAATTGTAACATTCAGGGCAACCTAATGACGATGGATCACTCAAATTGCGTCCCGATTCAATACATCGTCCTCCAGCCGACTTGTCTCCACGGGTCTATTGCTGCCTCGGGCACCTTATGGCCGTTCTGCTGTGAGTCAAAGATTTTCGAATCGGACGAAAAACTGATAGTAAATTGGAACGTTCAGGGCCTCCTAATGACGATGGAACACTCAAATAGCGTCCCGATTCAATACATCGTCCTCCAGCGGACTTGTCTCCATTGGTCTATTGCTGCCTCGGGCACCTGCTGTGAGTCTAGATTATTGAATGGGACGAAAAACTGGTAGTGAACTGTAACGTTCAGGGCCAGCTAATGACGATGGATCACTCAAATTGCGTCCCGATTCAATACATCGTCCTCCAGCCGACTTGTCTCCATGGGTCTATTGCTGCCTCGGGCACCTTATGGCCGTTCTGCTGTGAGTCTAGATTATTGAATGGGACGAAAAACTGATAGTGAATTGTAACTTTCAGGGCCACCTAACGACGATGGATCACTCAAATTGCGTCCCGATTCAATACATCGTCCTCCAGCAGACTTGTCTCCATGGGTCGATTGCTGCCTCGGGCACCTTATGGCCGTTCTGCTGAGAGTCAAAGATTTTCGAATCGGACGAAAAACCTGATAGTGATTTGTAACATTCATGGCCACCTAATGACGATGGACCACACAAATTGCGTCCCGATTCAGTACATCGTCCACTAGCCGACTTGACTCCATGGGACTATTGCTGCCTCGGGCACCTAATGGCCGTTCTGCTGTGAGTCTAGATTATCGAATGGGATAAAAAATTGATAGTGAATTGTAACGTTCAGGGCCACCTAATGACGATGGATCACTCAAATTGCGTCCCGATTCAATACATCGTCCTCCAGCAGACTTGTCTCCATGGGTCTATTGCTGCCTCGGGCACCTTATGGCCGTTCTGCTGTGAGTCAAAGATTTTCGAATCGGACGAAAAACTGATAGTGATTTGTAACATTCAGGGCCACCTAATGACGATGGACCACACAAATTGCGTCCCGATTCAGTACATCGTCCTCCAGCCGACCTGACTCCATGGGACTATTGCTGCCTCGGGCACCTTATGGCCGTTCTGAAGTGAGTCTAGATTATAGAATGGGATGAAAAACTGATAGTGAATTGTAACGTTCAGGGCCACCTAATGACGATGGATCCCTCAAATTGCGTCCCGATTCAATACATCGTCCTCCAGCAGACTTGTCTCCATGGGTCTATTGCTGCCTCGGGCACCTTATGGCAGGCCTGCTGTGACTCAAAGATTTTCGAATCGGACGAAAAACTGATAGTGAATTGTAACGTTCAGGGCCTCCTAATGACGATGGAACACTCAAATTTCGTCCCGATTCAATACATCGTCCTCCAGCGGACTTGTCTCCATTGGTCTATTGCTGCCTCGGGCACCTAATGGCCGTTCTGCTGTGAGTCTAGATTATTGAATGGGACGAAAAACTGGTAGTGAATTGTAACGTTCAGGGCCACCTAATGACGATGGATCACTCAAATTGCGTCCCGATTCAATACATCGTCCTCCAGCCGACTTGTCTCCATGGCTCTATTGCTGCCTCGGGCACCTTATGGCCGTTCTGCTGTGAGTCTAGATTATTGAATGGGACGAAAAACTGATAGTGAATTGTAACTTTCAGGGCCACCTAACGACGATGGATCACTCAAATTGCGTCCCGATTCAATAGATCGTCCTCCAGCAGACTTGTCTCCATGGGTCGATTGCTGCCTCGGGCACCTTATGGCCGTTCTGCTGTGAGTCAAAGATTTTCGAATCGGACGAAAAACCTGATAGTGATTTGTAACATTCAGGGCCACCTAATGACGATGGATCACAAATTGCGTCCCGATTCAGTACATCGTCCACTAGCCGACTTGACTCCATGGGACTATTGCTGCCTCGGGCACCTTATGGCCGTTCTGCTGTGAGTCAAAGATTTTCGAATCGGACGAAAAACTGATAGTGAATTGTAACGTTCAGGGCCAGCTAATGACGATGGATCACTCAAATTGCGTCCCGGTTCAATACATTGTCCTCCAGCAGACTGTCTCCATGGGTCTATTGCAGCCTCGGGCACCTTATGGCCGTTCAGCTGTGACTCAAAGATTTTGGAATCGGACGAAAAACTGATAGTGAATTGTAACGTTCAGGGCCTCCTAATGACGATGGAACACTCAAATTGCGTCCCGATTCAATACATCGTCCTCCAGCCGACTTGTCTCCATGGGTCTATTGCTGCCTCGGGCACCTTATGGCCGTTCTGCTGTGAGTCAAAGATTTTCGAATCGGACGAAAAACTGATAGTGAATTGTAACTTTCAGGGCCACCTAATGACGATGGATCACTCAAATTGCGTCCCGATTAAATACATCGTCCTCCAGCCGACTTGTCTCCATGGGTCTATTGGTGCCTCGGGCACCTTATGGCCGTTCTGCTGTGAGTCAAAGATTTTCCAATCGGACGAAAAACTGATAGTGAATTGTAACGTTCAGGGCCTCCTAATGACGATGGAACACTAAAATTGCCTCCCGATTCAATACATCGTCTTCCAGCAGACTTGACTTCATGGGTCTATTGCTGCCTCGGGCACCTTATGGCCGTTCTGCTGTGAGTCAAAGATTTTCGAATCGGACGAAAAACTGATAGTGAATTGTAACGTTCAGGGACACCTAATGACGATGGATCACTCAAATTGCGTCCCGATTCAATTCATCGTCCTCCAGCCGACTTGACTCCATGGGTCTATTGCTGCCTCGGGCACCTTATGGCCGTTCTGCTGTGAGTCTAGATTATCGAATGGGACGAAAAACTGATAGTGAATTGTAACGTTCAGAGCCACCTAATGACGATGGATCACTCAAATTGAGTCCCGATTCAATACATCGTCCTCCAGCCGACTTGACTCCATGTGTCTATTGCTGCCTCGGGCACCTTATGGCCGTTCTGCTGTGAGTCTAGATTATCGAATGGGACGAAAAACTGATAGTGAATTGTAACGTTCAGGGCCTCCTAATGACGATGGATCACTCAAATTGCGTCCCGATTCAATACATCGTCCTCCAGCAGACTTGTCTCCATGGGTCTATTGCTGCCTCAGGCACCTTATGGCCGTTCTGCTGTGAGTCTAGATTATCGAATGGGACGAAAAACTGATAGTGAATTGTAACGTTCAGGGCCACCTAATGACGATGGATCTCTCAAATTGCGTCCCGATTCAATACATCGTCCTCCAGCCGACTTGACTCCATGGGTCTATTGCTGCCTCGGGCACCTTATGGCCGTTCTGCTGTGAATCTAGATTATCGAATGGGACGAAAAACTGATAGTGAATTGTAACGTTCAGGGCCACCTAATGACGATGGATCACTCAAATTGCGTCCCGATTCAATACATCGGCCCCAGCCGACTTGTCTCCATGGGTCTATTGCTGCCTCGGGCACCTTATGACCGTTCTGCTGTGAGTCTCGATTATCGAATGGGACGAAAAACTGATAGTGAATTGTAACGTTCAGGGCCACCTAATGACGATGGATCACTCAAATTGCGTCCTGATTCAATACATCGTCCTCCAGCAGACTTGACTTCATGGGTCTATTGCTGCCTCGGGCGCCTTATGGCCGTTCTGCTGTGAGTCAAAGATTTTCGAATCGGACGAAAAACTGATAGTGAATTGTAACTTTCAGGGCCACCTAATGACGATGGATCACTCAAATTGCGTCCCGATTCAATACATCGTCCTCCAGCAGACTTGTCTCCATGGGTCGATTGCTGCCTCGGGCACCTTATGGCCGTTCTGCTGTGAGTCAAAGATTTTCGAATCGGACGAAAAACTGATAGTGATTTGTAACATTCAGGGCCACCTAATGACGATGGACCACACAAATAGCGTCCCGATTCAGTACATCGTCCACTAGCCGACTTGACTCCATGGGACTATTGCTGCCTCGGGCACCTTATGGCCGTTCTGCTGTGAGTCTATGGGGAATGGGATGAAAAACTGATAGTGAATTGTAACGTTCAGGGCCACCTAATGACGATGGATCACTCAAATTGCGTCCCGATTCAATACATCGTCCTCCAGCAGACTTGTCTCCATGGGTCTATTGCTGCCTCGGGCACCTTATGGCAGGGCCTGCTGTGACTCAAAGATTTTAGAATCGGACGAAAAACTGATAGTGAATTGTAACGTTCAGGGCCTCCTAATGACGATGGAACACACAAATTGCGTCCCGATTCAATACATCGTCCTCCAGCAGACTTGTCTCCATGCGTCTATTGCTGCCTCGGGCACCTTATGGCCGTTCTGCTGTGAGTCAAAGATTTTCGAATCGGACGAAAAACTGATAGTGAATTGTAACGTTCAGGGCCACCTAATGACGATGGATCACTCAAATTGCGTCCCGATTCAATACATCGTCCTCCAGCCGACTTGACTCCATGGGTCTATTGCTGCCTCGGGCACCTTATGGCCGTTCTGCTGTGAGTCTAGATTATCGAATGGGACAAAAAACTGATAGTGAATTGTAACGTTCAGGGCCTCCTAATGACGATGGATCACTCAAATTGCGTCCCGATTCAATACATCGTCCTCCAGCAGACTTGTCTCCATGGGTCCATTGCTGCCTCGGGCACCTTATGGCCGTTCTGCTGTGAGTCTAGATTATCGAATGGGACGAAAAACTGATAGTGAATTGTATCGTTCAGGGCCTCCTAATGACGATGGATCACTCAAATTGCGTCCCGATTCAATACATCGTCCTCCAGCAGACTTGTCTCCATGGGTCTATTGCTGCCTCGGGCACCTAATGGCCGTTCTGCTGTGAGTCAAAGATTTTCGAATCGGACGAAAAACTGATAGTGAATTGTAACATTCAGGGCCACCTAATGACGATGGACCACGCAAATTGCGTCCCGATTCAATACATCGTCCTCCAGCCGAGTTGACTCCATGGGTCTATTGCTGCCTCGGGCACCTTATGGCCGTTCTGCTGTGCGTCTAGATTATCGAATGGGACGAAAAACTGATAGTGAATTGTAACGTTCAGGGCCACCTAATGACGATGGATCTCTCAAATTGCGTCCCGATTCAATACATCGTCCTCCAGCCGACTTGACTCCATGGGTCTATTGCTGCCTCGGGCACCTTATGGCCGTTCTGCTGTGAGTCTAGATTATCGAATGGGACGAAAAACTGATAGTGAATTGTAACGTTCAGGGCCTCCTAATGACGATGGATCACTCAAATTGCGTCCCGATTCAATACATCGTCCTCCAGCCGACTTGACTCCATGGGTCTATTACTGCCTCGGGCACCTTATGGCCGTTCTGCTGTGAGTCTAGATTATCGAATGGGACGAAAAACTGATAGTGAATTGTAACGTTCAGGGCCACCTAATGACGATGAATCACTCAAATTGCGTCCTGATTCAATACATCGTCCTCCAGCAGACTTCACTTCATGGGTCTATTGCTGCCTCGGGCTCCTTATGGCCGTTCTGCTGTGAGTCAAAGATTTTCGAATCGGACGAAAAACTGATAGTGAATTGTAACTTTCAGGGCCACCTAATGACGATGGATCACTCAAATTGCGTCCCGATTCAATACATCGTCCTCCAGCAGACTTGTCTCCATGGGTCGATTGCTGCCTCGGGCACCTTATGGCCGTTCTGCTGTGAGTCAAAGATTTTCGAATCGGACGAAAAACTGATAGTGATTTGTAACATTCAGGGCCACCTAATGACGATGGACCACACAAATTGCGTCCCGATTCAGTACATCGTCCACTAGCCGACTTGACTCCATGGGACTATTGCTGCCTCGGGCACCTTATGGCCGTTCTGCTGTGAGTCTAGATTATAGAATGGGATGAAAAACTGATCGTGAATTGTAACGTTCAGGGCCACCTAATGACGATGAATCACTCAAATTGCGTCCTGATTCAATACATCGTCCTCCAGCAGACTTGACTTCATGGGTCTATTGCTGCCTCGGGCTCCTTATGGCCGTTCTGCTGTGAGTCAAAGATTTTCGAATCGGACGAAAAACTGATAGTGAATTGTAACTTTCAGGGCCACCTAATGACGATGGATCACTCAAATTGCGTCCCGATTCAATACATCGTCCTCCAGCAGACTTGTCTCCATGGGTCGATTGCTGCCTCGGGCACCTTATGGCCGTTCTGCTGTGAGTCAAAGATTTTCGAATCGGACGAAAAACTGATAGTGATTTGTAACATTCAGGGCCACCTAATGACGATGGACCACACAAATTGCGTCCCGATTCAGTACATCGTCCACTAGCCGACTTGACTCCATGGGACTATTGCTGCCTCGGGCACCTTATGGCCGTTCTGCTGTGAGTCTAGATTATAGAATGGGATGAAAAACTGATCGTGAATTGTAACGTTCAGGGCCACCTAATGACGATGAATCACTCAAATTGCGTCCTGATTCAATACATCGTCCTCCAGCAGACTTGACTTCATGGGTCTATTGCTGCCTCGGGCTCCTTATGGCCGTTCTGCTGTGAGTCAAAGATTTTCGAATCGGACGAAAAACTGATAGTGAATTGTAACTTTCAGGGCCACCTAATGACGATGGATCACTCAAATTGCGTCCCGATTCAATACATCGTCCTCCAGCAGACTTGTCTCCATGGGTCGATTGCTGCCTCGGGCACCTTATGGCCGTTCTGCTGTGAGTCAAAGATTTTCGAATCGGACGAAAAACTGATAGTGATTTGTAACATTCAGGGCCACCTAATGACGATGGACCACACAAATTGCGTCCCGATTCAGTACATCGTCCACTAGCCGACTTGACTCCATGGGACTATTGCTGCCTCGGGCACCTTATGGCCGTTCTGCTGTGAGTCTAGATTATAGAATGGGATGAAAAACTGATCGTGAATTGTAACGTTCAGGGCCACCTAAAGACGATGGATCCCTCAAATTGCGTCCCGATTCAATACATCGTCCTCCAGCAGACTTGTCTCCATGGGTCTATTGCTGCCTCGGGCACCTTATGGCAGGCCTGCTGTGAGTCAAAGATTTTCGAATCGACGAAAAACTGATAGTGAATTGTAAGGTTCACGGCCTCCTAATGGCGATGGAACACTCAAATTGCGTCCCGATTCAATACATCGTCCTCCAGCAGACTTGCCTCCATGGGTCTATTGCTGCCTCGGGCACCTTATGGCCGTTCTGCTGTGAGTCAAAGATTTTCGAATCGGACGAAAAACTGATAGTGAATTGTAACATTCAGGGCCACCTAATGACGATGGACCACACAAATAGCGTCCCGATTCAGTACATCGTCCTCCAGCCGATCTGCCTCCATGGGTCTATTGCTGCCTCAGGCACCTTATGGCCGTTCTGCTGTGAGTCTAGATTATCGAATGGGACGAAAACCTGATAGTGAATTGTAACGTTCAGGGCCACCTAATGACGATGGATCACTCAAATTGCGTCCCGATTCAATATATCGTCCTCCAGCAGACTTGTTTCCATGGATCTATTGTTGCCTCGCGCACCTTATGGCCGTTCTGCTGTGAGTCAAAGATTTTCGAATCGGACGAAAAACTGATAGTGAATTGTAACATTCAGGGCAACCTAATGACGATGGATCACTCAAATTGCGTCCCGATTCAATACATCGTCCTCCAGCCGACTTGTCTCCACGGGTCTATTGCTGCCTCGGGCACCTTATGGCCGTTCTGCTGTGAGCAAAGATTTTCGAATCGGACGAAAAACTGATAGTAAATTGGAACGTTCAGGGCCTCCTAATGACGATGGAACACTCAAATTGCGTCCCGATTCAATACATCGTCCTCCAGCGGACTTGTCTCCATTGGTCTATTGCTGCCTCGGGCACCTGCTGTGAGTCTAGATTATTGAATGGGACGAAAAACTGGTAGTGAACTGTAACGTTCAGGGCCAGCTAATGACGATGGATCACTCAAATTGCGTCCCGATTCAATACATCGTCCTCCAGCCGACTTGTCTCCATGGGTCTATTGCTGCCTCGGGCACCTTATGGCCGTTCTGCTGTGAGTCAAAGATTTTCGAATCGGACGAAAAACTGATAGTGATTTGTAACATTCAGGGCCACCTAATGACGATGGACCACACAAATTGCGTCCCGATTCAGTACATCGTCCTCCAGCCGACCTGACTCCATGGGACTATTGCTGCCTCGGGCACCTTATGGCCGTTCTGAAGTGAGTCTAGATTATAGAATGGGATGAAAAACTGATAGTGAATTGTAACGTTCAGGGCCACCTAATGACGATGGATCCCTCAAATTGCGTCCCGATTCAATACATCGTCCTCCAGCAGACTTGTCTCCATGGGTCTATTGCTGCCTCGGGCACCTTATGGCAGGCCTGCTGTGACTCAAAGATTTTCGAATCGGACGAAAAACTGATAGTGAATTGTAACGTTCAGGGCCTCCTAATGACGATGGATCACTCAAATTGCGTCCCAATTCAATATATCGTCCTCCAGCAGACTTGTTTCGATGGGTCTATTGTTGCCTCGCGCACCTTATGGCCGTTCTGCTGTGAGTCAAAGATTTTCGAATCGGACGAAAAACTGATAGTGAATTGTAACTTTCAGGGCAACCTAATGACGATGGATCACTCAAATTGCGTCCCGATTCAATACATCGTCCTCCAGCCGACTTGTCTCCACGGGTCTATTGCTGCCTCGGGCACCTTATGGCCGTTCTGCTGTGAGTCAAAGATTTTCGAATCGGACGAAAAACTGATAGTAAATTGGAACGTTCAGGGCCTCCTAATGACGATGGAACACTCAAATTTCGTCCCGATTCAATACATCGTCCTCCAGCGGACTTGTCTCCATTGGTCTATTGCTGTCTCGGGCACCTAATGGCCGTTCTGCTGTGAGTCTAGATTATTGAATGGGACGAAAAACTGGTAGTGAATTGTAACGTTCAGGGCCACCTAATGACGATGGATCACTCAAATTGCGTCCCGATTCAATACATCGTCCTCCAGCCGACTTGTCTCCATGGCTCTATTGCTGCCTCGGGCACCTTATGGCCGTTCTGCTGTGAGTCTAGATTATTGAATGGGACGAAAAACTGATAGTGAATTGTAACTTTCAGGGCCACCTAACGACGATGGATCACTCAAATTGCGTCCCGATTCAATAGATCGTCCTCCAGCAGACTTGTCTCCATGGGTCGATTGCTGCCTCGGGCACCTTATGGCCGTTCTGCTGTGAGTCAAAGATTTTCGAATCGGACGAAAAACCTGATAGTGATTTGTAACATTCAGGGCCACCTAATGACGATGGATCACAAATTGCGTCCCGATTCAGTACATCGTCCACTAGCCGACTTGACTCCATGGGACTATTGCTGCCTCGGGCACCTTATGGCCGTTCTGCTGTGAGTCAAAGATTTTCGAATCGGACGAAAAACTGATAGTGAATTGTAACGTTCAGGGCCACCTAATGACGATGGATCACTCAAATTGCGTCCCGGTTCAATACATTGTCCTCCAGCAGACTGTCTCCATGGGTCTATTGCAGCCTCGGGCACCTTATGGCCGTTCAGCTGTGACTCAAAGATTTTGGAATCGGACGAAAAACTGATAGTGAATTGTAACGTTCAGGGCCTCCTAATGACGATGGAACACTCAAATTGCGTCCCGATTCAATACATCGTCCTCCAGCCGACTTGTCTCCATGTGTCTATTGCTGCCTCGGGCACCTTATGGCCGTTCTGCTGTGAGTCAAAGATTTTCGAATCGGACGAAAAACTGATAGTGAATTGTAACTTTCAGGGCCACCTAATGACGATGGAACACTAAAATTGCCTCCCGATTCAATACATCGTCTTCCAGCAGACTTGACTTCATGGGTCTATTGCTGCCTCGGGCACCTTATGGCCGTTCTGCTGTGAGTCAAAGATTTTCGAATCGGACGAAAAACTGATAGTGAATTGTAACGTTCAGGGCCACCTAATGACGATGGATCACTCAAATTGCGTCCCGATTCAATACATCGTCCTCCAGCCGACTTGACTCCATGGGTCTATTGCTGCCTCGGGCACCTTATGGCCGTTCTGCTGTGAGTCTAGATTATCGAATGGGACGAAAAACTGATAGTGAATTGTAACGTTCAGAGCCACCTAATGACGATGGATCACTCAAATTGCGTCCCGATTCAATACATCGTCCTCCAGCCGACTTGACTCCATGTGTCTATTGCTGCCTCGGGCACCTTATGGCCGTTCTGCTGTGAGTCTAGATTATCGAATGGGACGAAAAACTGATAGTGAATTGTAACGTTCAGGGCCTCCTAATGACGATGGATCACTCAAATTGCGTCCCGATTCAATACATCGTCCTCCAGCCGACTTGACTCCATGGGTCTATTGCTGCCTCGGGCACCTTATGGCCGTTCTGCTGTGAATCTAGATTATCGAATCGGACGAAAAACTGATAGTGAATTGTAACGTTCAGGGCCTCCTAATGACGATGGATCACTCAAATTGCGTCCCGATTCAATACATCGTCCTCCAGCAGACTTGTCTCCATGGGTCGATTGCTGCCTCGGGCACCTAATGGCCGTTCTGCTGTGAGTCAAAGATTTTCGAATCGGACGAAAAACTGATAGTGAATTAAAACATTCAGGGTCACCTAATGACGATGGACCATGCAAATTGCGTCCCGATTCAATACATCGTCCTCCACCCGAGTTGACTCCATGGGTCTATTCCTGCCTCGGGCAACTAATGGCCGTTCTGCTGTGAGTCTAGATTATCGAATGCGACGAAAAACTGATAGTGAATTGTAACGTTCAGGGCCACCTAATGACGATGGATCACTCAAATTGCGTCCCAATTCAATACATCGTCCTCCAGCAGACTTGTCTCCATGGGTCGATTGCTGCCTCGGGCACCTTATGGCCGTTCTGCTGTGAGTCAAAGATTTTCGAATCGGACGAAAAACTGATAGTGATTTGTAACATTCAGGGCCACCTAATGACGATGGAACACACAAATTGCGTCCCGATTCAATACATCGTCCTCCAGCAGACTTGTCTCCATGCGTCTATTGCTGCCTCGGGCACCTTATGGCCGTTCTGCTGTGAGTCAAAGATTTTCGAATCGGACGAAAAACTGATAGTGAATTGTAACGTTCAGGGCCACCTAATGACGATGGATCACTCAAATTGCGTCCCGATTCAATACATCGTCCTCCAGCCGACTTGACTCCATGGGTCTATTGCTGCCTCGGGCACCTTATGGCCGTTCTGCTGTGAGTCTAGATTATCGAATGGGACAAAAAACTGATAGTGAATTGTAACGTTCAGGGCCTCCTAATGACGATGGATCACTCAAATTGCGTCCCGATTCAATACATCGTCCTCCAGCAGACTTGTCTCCATGGGTCCATTGCTGCCTCGGGCACCTTATGGCCGTTCTGCTGTGAGTCTAGATTATCGAATGGGACGAAAAACTGATAGTGAATTGTATCGTTCAGGGCAACCTAATGACGATGGATCACTCAAATTGCGTCTCGATTCAATACATCGTCCTCCAGCCGACTTGACTCCATGGATCTATTGCTGCCTCGGGCACCTTATATCCGTTCTGCTGTGAGTCTAGATTATCGAATGGGACGAAAAACTGATAGTGAATTGTAACGTTCAGGGCCTCCTAATGACGATGGATCACTCAAATTGTGTCCCGATTCAATACATCGTCCTCCAGCCGACTTGACTCCATGGGTCTATTGCTGCCTCGGGCACCTTATGGCCGTTCTGCTGTGAGTCTAGATTATCGAATGGGACGAAAAACTGATAGTGAATTGTAACGTTCAGGGCCTCCTAATGACGATGGATCACTCAAATTGCGTCCCGATTCAATACATCGTCCTCCAGCAGACTTGTCTCCATGGGTCTATTGCTGCCTCGGGCACCTAATGGCCGTTCTGCTGTGAGTCAAAGATTTTCGAATCGGACGAAAAACTGATAGTGAATTGTAACATTCAGGGCCACCTAATGACGATGGACCACGCAAATTGCGTCCCGATTCAATACATCGTCCTCCAGCCGAGTTGACTCCATGGGTCTATTGCTGCCTCGGGCACCTTATGGCCGTTCTGCTGTGCGTCTAGATTATCGAATGGGACGAAAAACTGATAGTGAATTGTAACGTTCAGGGCCACCTAATGACGATGGATCTCTCAAATTGCGTCCCGATTCAATACATCGTCCTCCAGCCGACTTGACTCCATGGGTCTATTGCTGCCTCGGGCACCTTATGGCCGTTCTGCTGTGAGTCAAAGATTTTCGAATCGGACGAAAAACTGATAGTGAATTGTAACGTTCAGGGCCACCTAATGACGATGGATCTCTCAAATTGCGTCCCGATTCAGTACATCGTCCACTAGCCGACTTGACTCCATGGGACTATTGCTGCCTCGGGCACCTTATGGCCGTTCTGCTGTGAGTCTAGATTATAGAATGGGATGAAAAACTGATCGTGAATTGTAACGTTCAGGGCCACCTAATGACGATGAATCACTCAAATTGCGTCCTGATTCAATACATCGTCCTCCAGCAGACTTGACTTCATGGGTCTATTGCTGCCTCGGGCTCCTTATGGCCGTTCTGCTGTGAGTCAAAGATTTTCGAATCGGACGAAAAACTGATAGTGAATTGTAACTTTCAGGGCCACCTAATGACGATGGATCACTCAAATTGCGTCCCGATTCAATACATCGTCCTCCAGCAGACTTGTCTCCATGGGTCGATTGCTGCCTCGGGCACCTTATGGCCGTTCTGCTGTGAGTCAAAGATTTTCGAATCGGACGAAAAACTGATAGTGATTTGTAACATTCAGGGCCACCTAATGACGATGGACCACACAAATTGCGTCCCGATTCAGTACATCGTCCACTAGCCGACTTGACTCCATGGGACTATTGCTGCCTCGGGCACCTTATGGCCGTTCTGCTGTGAGTCTAGATTATAGAATGGGATGAAAAACTGATCGTGAATTGTAACGTTCAGGGCCACCTAATGACGATGGATCCCTCAAATTGCGTCCCGATTCAATACATCGTCCTCCAGCAGACTTGTCTCCATGGGTCTATTGCTGCCTCGGGCACCTTATGGCAGGCCTGCTGTGAGTCAAAGATTTTCGAATCGACGAAAAACTGATAGTGAATTGTAAGGTTCACGGCCTCCTAATGACGATGGAACACTCAAATTGCGTCCCGATTCAATACATCGTCCTCCAGCAGACTTGTCTCCATGGGTCTATTGCTGCCTCGGGCACCTTATGGCCGTTCTGCTGTGAGTCAAAGATTTTCGAATCGGACGAAAAACTGATAGTGAATTGTAACATTCAGGGCCACCTAATGACGATGGACCACACAAATTGCGTCCCGATTCAGTACATCGTCCTCCAGCCGATCTGCCTCCATGGGTCTATTGCTGCCTCAGGCACCTTATGGCCGTTCTGCTGTGAGTCTAGATTATCGAATGGGACGAAAAACTGATAGTGAATTGTAACGTTCAGGGCCACCTAATGACGATGGATCACTCAAATTGCGTCCCGATTCAATATATCGTCCTCCAGCAGACTTGTTTCCATGGATCTATTGTTGCCTCGCGCACCTTATGGCCGTTCTGCTGTGAGTCAAAGATTTTCGAATCGGACGAAAAACTGATAGTGAATTGTAACATTCAGGGCAACCTAATGACGATGGATCACTCAAATTGCGTCCCGATTCAATACATCGTCCTCCAGCCGACTTGTCTCCACGGGTCTATTGCTGCCTCGGGCACCTTATGGCCGTTCTGCTGTGAGTCAAAGATTTTCGAATCGGACGAAAAACTGATAGTAAATTGGAACGTTCAGGGCCTCCTAATGACGATGGAACACTCAAATTGCGTCCCGATTCAATACATCGTCCTCCAGCGGACTTGTCTCCATTGGTCTATTGCTGCCTCGGGCACCTGCTGTGAGTCTAGATTATTGAATGGGACGAAAAACTGGTAGTGAACTGTAACGTTCAGGGCCAGCTAATGACGATGGATCACTCAAATTGCGTCCCGATTCAATACATCGTCCTCCAGCCGACTTGTCTCCATGGGTCTATTGCTGCCTCGGGCACCTTATGGCCGTTCTGCTGTGAGTCTAGATTATTGAATGGGACGAAAAACTGATAGTGAATTGTAACTTTCAGGGCCACCTAACGACGATGGATCACTCAAATTGCGTCCCGATTCAATACATCGTCCTCCAGCAGACTTGTCTCCATGGGTCGATTGCTGCCTCGGGCACCTTATGGCCGTTCTGCTGTGAGTCAAAGATTTTCGAATCGGACGAAAAACCTGATAGTGATTTGTAACATTCATGGCCACCTAATGACGATGGACCACACAAATTGCGTCCCGATTCAGTACATCGTCCACTAGCCGACTTGACTCCATGGGACTATTGCTGCCTCGGGCACCTAATGGCCGTTCTGCTGTGAGTCTAGATTATCGAATGGGATAAAAAATTGATAGTGAATTGTAACGTTCAGGGCCACCTAATGACGATGGATCACTCAAATTGCGTCCCGATTCAATACATCGTCCTCCAGCAGACTTGTCTCCATGGGTCTATTGCTGCCTCGGGCACCTTATGGCAGGCCTGCTGTGACTCAAAGATTTTCGAATCTGACGAAAAACTGATAGTGAATTGTAACGTTCAGGGCCTCCTAATGACGATGGATCACTCAAATTGCGTCCCAATTCAATATATCGTCCTCCAGCAGACTTGTTTCGATGGGTCTATTGTTGCCTCGCGCACCTTATGGCCGTTCTGCTGTGAGTCAAAGATTTTCGAATCGGACGAAAAACTGATAGTGAATTGTAACTTTCAGGGCAACCTAATGACGATGGATCACTCAAATTGCGTCCCGATTCAATACATCGTCCTCCAGCCGACTTGTCTCCACGGGTCTATTGCTGCCTCGGGCACCTTATGGCCGTTCTGCTGTGAGTCAAAGATTTTCGAATCGGACGAAAAACTGATAGTAAATTGGAACGTTCAGGGCCTCCTAATGACGATGGAACACTCAAATTTCGTCCCGATTCAATACATCGTCCTCCAGCGGACTTGTCTCCATTGGTCTATTGCTGCC
The DNA here is from genome assembly GCF_023864275.1 of Schistocerca cancellata. NCBI lineage: Eukaryota > Metazoa > Arthropoda > Insecta > Orthoptera > Acrididae > Schistocerca > Schistocerca cancellata. Next base: position 530,754 of record NC_064631.1, read on the forward strand.
TCGGGCACCTAATGGCCGTTCTGCTGTGAGTCTAGATTATTGAATGGGACGAAAAACTGGTAGTGAATTGTAACGTTCAGGGCCACCTAATGACGATGGATCACTCAAATTGCGTCCCGATTCAATACATCGTCCTCCAGCCGACTTGTCTCCATGGCTCTATTGCTGCCTCGGGCACCTTATGGCCGTTCTGCTGTGAGTCTAGATTATTGAATGGGACGAAAAACTGATAGTGAATTGTAACTTTCAGGGCCACCTAACGACGATGGATCACTCAAATTGCGTCCCGATTCAATAGATCGTCCTCCAGCAGACTTGTCTCCATGGGTCTATTGCAGCCTCGGGCACCTTATGGCCGTTCTGCTGTGAGTCAAAGATTTTCGAATCGGACGAAAAACTGATAGTGAATTAAAACATTCAGGGTCACCTAATGACGATGGACCATGCAAATTGCGTCCCGATTCAATACATCGTCCTCCACCCGAGTTGACTCCATGGGTCTATTCCTGCCTCGGGCAACTAATGGCCGTTCTGCTGTGAGTCTAGATTATCGAATGCGACGAAAAACTGATAGTGAATTGTAACGTTCAGGGCCACCTAATGACGATGGATCACTCAAATTGCGTCCCAATTCAATACATCGTCCTCCAGCAGACTTGTCTCCATGGGTCTATTGCTGCCTCGGGCACCATATGGCCGTTCTGCTGTGAGTCAAAGATTTTCGAATCGGACGAAAAACTGATAGTGAATTGTAACTTTCAGGGCCACCTAATGACGATGGATCACTCAAATTGCGTCCCGATTCAATACATCGTCCACCAGCCGACTTGTCTCCATGGGTCTATTGCTGCCTCGGGCACCTTATGGCCGTTCTGCTGTGAGTCAAAGATTTTCGAATCGGACGAAAAACTGATAGTGAATTGTAACGTTCAGGGCCTCCTAATGACGATGGAACACTCAAATTGCGTCCCGTTTCAATACATCGTCCTCCAGCAGACTAGTCTACATGCGTCTATTGCTGCCTCGGGCACCTTATGGCCGTTCTGCTGTGAGTCAAAGATTTTCGAATCGGACGAAAAACTGATAGTGAATTGTAACGTTCAGGGCCCCCTAAAGACGATGGATCACTCAAATTGCGTCCCGATTCAATACATCGTCCTCCAGCCGACATGTCTCCATGGGTCTATTGCTGCCTTGGCACCTTATGGCAGTTCTGCTGTGAGTCAAAGATTTTCGAATCGGACGAAAAACTGATAGTGAATTGTAACGATCAGGGCCACCTAATGACGATGGATCACTCAAATTGCGTCCCGGTTCAATACATTGTCCTCCAGCAGACTGTCTCCATGGGTCTATTGCAGCCTAGGGCACCTTATGGCCGTTCAGCTGTGACTCAAAGATTTTGGAATCGGACGAAAAACTGATAGTGAATTGTAACGTTCAGGGCCTCCTAATGACGATGGAACACTCAAATTGCGTCCCGATTCAATACATCGTCCTCCACCCGATTTGTCTCCATGGGTCTATTGCTGCCTCGGGCACCTTATGGCCGTTCTGCTGTGAGTCAAAGATTTTCGAATCGGACGAAAAACTGATGGTGAATTGTAACGTTCAGGGCCTCCTAATGACGATGGAACACTAAAATTGCGTCCCGATTCAATACATCGTCCTCCAGCAGACTTGACTTCATGGGTCTATTGCTGCCTCGGGCACCTTATGGCCGTTATGCTGTGAGTCTAGATTATCGAATGGGACGAAAAACTGATAGTGAATTGTAACGTTCAGGGCCTCCTAATGACGATGGATTACTCAAATTGCGTTCCGATTCAATACATCGTCCTCCAGCCGACTTGACTCCATGGGTCTATTGCTGCCTCGGGCACCTTATGGCCGTTCTGCTGTGACTCTAGATTATCGAATGGGACGAAAAACTGATAGTGAATTGTAACGTTCAGGGCCTCCTAATGACGATGGATCACTCAAATTGCGTCCCGATTCAATACATCGTCCTCCAGCAGACTTGTCTCCATGGGTCGATTGCTGCCTCGGGCACCTAATGGCCGTTCTGCTGTGAGTCAAAGATTTTCGAATCGGACGAAAAACTGATAGTGAATAGTAACATTCAGGGTCACCTAATGACGATGGACCACGCAAATTGCGTCCCGATTCAATACATCGTCCTCCACCCGAGTTGACTCCATGGGTCTATTCCTGCCTCGGGCAACTTATGGCCGTTCTGCTGTGAATCTAGATTATCGAATGGGACGAAAAACTAATAGTGAATTGTAACGTTCAGGGCCACCTAATGACGATGGATCACTCAAATTGCGTCCCGATTCAATACATCGTCCCCAGCCGACTTGTCTCCATGGGTCTATTGCTGCCACGGGCACCTTATGGCCGTTCTGCTGTGAGTGTAGACTATCCAATGGGACGAAAAACTGATAGTGAATTGTAACGTTCAGGGCCACCTAATGACGATGGATCACTCAAATTGCGTCCTGATTCAATACATCGTCCTCCAGCCGACTTGACTTCAGGGGTCTATTGCTGCCTCGGGCACCTTATGGCCGTTCTGCTGTGAGTCAAAGATTTTCGAATCGGACGAAAAACTGATAGTGAATTGTAACTTTCAGGGCCACCTAATGACGATGGATCACTCAAATTGCGTCCCGATTCAATACATCGTCCTCCAGCAGACTTGTCTCCATGGGTCGATTGCTGCCTCGGGCACCTTATGGCCGTTCTGCTGTGAGTCAAAGATTTTCGAATCGGACGAAAAACTGATAGTGATTTGTAACACTCAGGGCCACCTAATGACGATGGACCACACAAATTGCGTCCCGATTCAGTACATCGTCCACTAGCCGACTTGACTCCATGGGACTATTGGTGCCTCGGGCACCTTATGGCCGTTCTGCTGTGAGTCTAGATTCTACAATGGGTTGAAAAACGGATAGTGAATTGTAACGTTCAGGGCCACCTAATGACGATGGATCACTCAAATTGCGTCCCGATTCAATACATCGTCCTCCAGCAGACTTGTCTCCATGGGTCTATTGCTGCCTCGGGCACCTTATGGCAGGCCTGCTGTGACTCAAAGATTTTCGAATCGGACGAAAAACTGATAGTGAATTGTAACTTTCAGGGCCTCCTAATGACGATGGAACACTCATATTGCGTCCCGATTCAATACATCGTCCTCCAGCAGACTTGTCTCCATGCGTCTATTGCTGCCTCGGGCACCTTATGGCCGTTGTGCTGTGAGTCAGAGATTTTCGAATCGGACGAAAAACTGATAGTGAATTGTAACGTTCAGGGCCTCCTAATGACGATGGATCACTCAAATTGCGTCCCGATTCAATACATCGTCCTCCAGCCGACTTGACTCCATGGGTCTATTGCTGCCTCTGGCACCTTATGTCCGTTCTGCTGTGACTCTAGATTATCGAATGGGACGAAAAACTGATAGTGAATTGTAACGTTCAGGGCCTCCTAATGACGATGGATCACTCAAATTGCGTCCCGAATCAATACATCGTCCTCCAGCAGACTTGTCTCCATGGGTCGATTGCTGCCTCGGGCACCTAATGGCCGTTCTGCTGTGAGTCAAAGATTTTCGAATCGGACGAAAAACTGATAGTGAATTGTAACATTCAGGGTCACCTAATGACGATGGACCACGCAAATTGCGTCCCGATTCAATACATCGTCCTCCAGCCGAGTTGACTCCATGGCTCTATTCCTGCCTCGGGCAACTTATGGCCGTTCTGCTGTGAATCTAGATTATCGAATGGGACGAAAAAATAATAGTGAATTGTAACGTTCAGGGCCACCTAATGACGATGGATCACTCAAATTGCGTCCCGATTCAATACATCGTCCCCAGCCGACTTGTCTCCATGGGTCTATTGCTGCCTCGGGCACCTTATGGCCGTTCTGCTGTGAGTCTAGATTATCGAATGGGACGAAAAACTGATAGTGAATTGTAACGTTCAGGGCCACCTAATAACGATGGATCACTCAAATTGCGTCCTGATTCAATACATCGTCCTCCAGCAGACTTGACTTCATGGGTCGATTGCTGCCTCGGGCACCTTATGGCCGTTCTGCTGTGAGTCAAAGATTTTCGAATCCGACGAAAAACTGATAGTGATTTGTAACATTCAGGGCCACCTAATGACGATGGACCACACAAATTGCGTCCCGATTCAGTACATCGTCCACTAGCCGACTTGACTCAATGGTACTATTGGTGCTTCGGGCACCTAATGGCCGTTCTGCTGTGAGTCTAGATTATAGAATGGGATGAAAAACTGATAGTGAATTGTAACGTTCAGGGCCACCTAATGACGAAGGATCACTCAAATTGCGTCCCGATTCAATACATCGTCCTCCAGCAGACTTGTCTCCATGCGTCTATTGCTGCCTCGGGCACCTTATGGCCGTTCTGCTGTGAGTCAAAGATTTTCGAATCGGACGAAAAACTGATGTTGAATTGTAACGTTCAGGGCCACCTAATGACGATGGATCACTCAAACTGCGTCCCGATTCAATACATCGTCCTCCAGCCGACTTGACTCCATGGGTCTATTGCTGCCTCGGGCACCTTATGGCCGTTCTGCTGTGAGTCTAGATTATCGAATGGGACAAAAAACTGATAGTGAATTGTAACGTTCAGGGCCTCCTAATGACGATGGATCACTCAAATTGCGTCCCGATTCAATACATCGTCCTCCAGCAGACTTGTCTCCATGGGTCTATTGCTGCCTCGGGCACCTTATGGACGTTCTGCTGTGAGTCTAGATTATCGAATTGGACGAAAAACTGATAGTGAATTGTAACGTACAGGGCCACCTAATGACGATGGATAACTCAAATTGCGTCCCGATTCAATACATCGTCCTCCAGCCGACTTGACTCCATGGGTCTATTGCTGCCTCGGGCACCTTATGGCCGTTCTGCTGTGAGTCTAGATTATCGAATGGGACGAAAAACTGATAGTGAATTGCAACGTTCAGGGCCTCCTAATGACGATGGATCACTGAAATTGCGTCCCGATTCAATACATCGTCCTCCAGCCGACTTGACTCCATGGGTCTATTGCTGCCTCGGGCACCTTATGGCCGTTCTGCTGTGACTCTAGATTATCGAATGGGACGAAAAACTGATAGTGAATTGTAACGTTCAGGGCCTCCTAATGACGATGGATCACTCAAATTGCGTCCCGATTCAATACATCGTCCTCCAGCAGACTTGTCTCCATGGGTCGATTGCTGCCTCGGGCACCTAATGGCCGTTCTGCTGTGAGTCAAAGATTTTCGAATCGGACGAAAAACTGATAGTGAATAGTAACATTCAGGGTCACCTAATGACGATGGACCACGCAAATTGCGTCCCGATTCAATACATCGTCCTCCACCCGAGTTGACTCCATGGGTCTATTCCTGCCTCGGGCAACTTATGGCCGTTCTGCTGTGAATCTAGATTATCGAATGGGACGAAAAACTAATAGTGAATTGTAACGTTCAGGGCCACCTAATGACGATGGATCACTCAAATTGCGTCCCGATTCAATACATCGTCCTCCAGCCGACTTGACTTCAGGGGTCTATTGCTGCCTCGGGCACCTTATGGCCGTTCTGCTGTGAGTCAAAGATTTTCGAATCGGACGAAAAACTGATAGTGAATTGTAACTTTCAGGGCCACCTAATGACGATGGATCACTCAAATTGCGTCCCGATTCAATACATCGTCCTCCAGCCAACTTGACTTCAGGGGTCTATTGCTGCCTCGGGCACCTTAGGGCCGTTCTGCTGTGAGTCAAAGATTTTCGAATCGGACGAAAAACTGATAGTGAATTGTAACGTTCAGGGCCACCTAATGACGATGGATAACTCAAATTGCGTCCCGATTCAATACATCGTCCTCCAGCCGACTTGACTCCATGGGTCTATTGCTGCCTCGGGCACCTTATGGCCGTTCTGCTGTGAGTCTAGATTATCGAATTGGACGAAAAACTGATAGTGAATTGTAACATTCAGGGCCTCCTAATGACGATGGAACACTCAAATTGCGTCCCGATTCAATACATCGTCCTCCAGCAGACTTGTCTCCATGCGTCTATTGCTGCCTCGGGCACCTTATGGCCGTTCTGCTGTGAGTCAAAGATTTTCGAATCGGACGAAAAACTGATAGTGAATTGTAACGTTCAGGGCCACCTAATGACGATGAATCACTCAAATTGCGTCCCGATTCAATACATCGTCCTCCAGCCGACTTGACTCCATGGGTCTATTGCTGCCTCGGGCACCTTATGGCCGTTCTGCTGTGAGTCTAGATTATCGAATGGGACGAAAAACTGATAGTGAATTGTAACGTTCAGAGCCACCTAATGACGATGGATCACTCAAATTGCGTCCCGATTCAATACATCGTCCTCCAGCCGACTTGACTCCATGGGTCTATTGCTGCCTCGGGCACCTTATGGCCGTTCTGCTGTGAGTCTAGATTATCGAATGGGACGAAAAACTGATAGTGAATTGTAACGTTCAGAGCCACCTAATGACGATGGATCACTCAAATTGCGTCCCGATTCAATACATCGTCCTCCAGCCGACTTGACTCCATGTGTCTATTGCTGCCTCGGGCACCTTATGGCCATTCTGCTGTGAGTCTAGATTATCGAATGGGACGAAAAACTGATAGTGAATTGTAACGTTCAGGGCCTCCTAATGACGATGGATCACTCAAATTGCGTTCCGATTCAATACATCGTCCTCCAGCCGACTTGACTCCATGGGTCTATTGCTGCCTCGGGCACCTTATGGCCGTTCTGCTGTGAGTCTAGATTATCGAATGGGACGAAAAACTGATAGTGAATTGTAACGTTCAGGGCCACCTAATAACGATGGATCACTCAAATTGCGTCCTGATTCAATACATCGTCCTCCAGCAGACTTGACTTCATGGGTCGATTGCTGCCTCGGGCACCTTATGGCCGTTCTGCTGTGAGTCAAAGATTTTCGAATCCGACGAAAAACTGATAGTGATTTGTAACATTCAGGGCCACCTAATGACGATGGACCACACAAATTGCGTCCCGATTCAGTACATCGTCCACTAGCCGACTTGACTCAATGGTACTATTGGTGCTTCGGGCACCTTATGGCCGTTCTGCTGTGAGTCTAGATTATAGAATGGGATGAAAAACTGATAGTGAATTGTAACGTTCAGGGCCACCTAATGACGGAGGATCACTCAAATTGCGTCCCGATTCAATACATCGTCCTCCAGCAGACTTGTCTCCATGCGTCTATTGCTGCCTCGGGCACCTTATGGCCGTTCTGCTGTGAGTCAAAGATTTTCGAATCGGACGAAAAACTGATGTTGAATTGTAACGTTCAGGGCCACCTAATGACGATGGATCACTCAAATTGCGTCCCGATTCAATACATCGTCCTCCAGCCGACTTGACTCCATGGGTCTATTGCTGCCTCGGGCACCTTATGGCCGTTCTGCTGTGAGTCTAGATTATCGAATGGGACAAAAAACTGATAGTGAATTGTAACGTTCAGGGCCTCCTAATGACGATGGATCACTCAAATTGCGTCCCGATTCAATACATCGTCCTCCAGCATTCTTGTCTCCATGTGTCTATTGCTGCCTCGGGCACCTTATGGACGTTCTGCTGTGAGTCTAGATTATCGAATTGGACGAAAAACTGATAGTGAATTGTAACGTTCAGGGCCACCTAATGACGATGGATAACTCAAATTGCGTCCCGATTCAATACATCGTCCTCCAGCCGACTTGACTCCATGGGTCTATTGCTGCCTCGGGCACCTTATGGCCGTTCTGCTGTGACTCTAGATTATCGAATGGGACGAAAAACTGATAGTGAATTGTAACGTTCAGGGCCTCCTAATGACGATGGATCACTCAAATTGCGTCCCGATTCAATACATCGTCCTCCAGCAGACTTGTCTCCATGGGTCGATTGCTGCCTCGGGCACCTAATGGCCGTTCTGCTGTGAGTCAAAGATTTTCGAATCGGACGAAAAACTGATAGTGAATAGTAACATTCAGGGTCACCTAATGACGATGGACCACGCAAATTGCGTCCCGATTCAATACATCGTCCTCCACCCGAGTTGACTCCATGGGTCTATTCCTGCCTCGGGCAACTTATGGCCGTTCTGCTGTGAATCTAGATTATCGAATGGGACGAAAAACTAATAGTGAATTGTAACGTTCAGGGCCACCTAATGACGATGGATCACTCAAATTGCGTCCCGATTCAATACATCGTCCCCAGCCGACTTGTCTCCATGGGTCTATTGCTGCCTCGGGCACCTTATGGCCGTTCTGCTGTGAGTGTAGACTATCCAATGGGACGAAAAACTGATAGTGAATTGTAACGTTCAGGGCCACCTAATGACGATGGATCACTCAAATTGCGTCCTGATTCAATACATCGTCCTCCAGCCGACTTGACTTCAGGGGGTCTATTGCTGCCTCGGGCACCTTATGGCCGTTCTGCTGTGAGTCAAAGATTTTCGAATCGGACGAAAAACTGATAGTGAATTGTAACTTTCAGGGCCACCTAATGACGATGGATCACTCAAATTGCGTCCCGATTCAATACATCGTCCTCCAGCAGACTTGTCTCCATGGGTCGATTGCTGCCTCGGGCACCTTATGGTCGTTCTGCTGTGAGTCTAGATTCTAGAATGGGTTGAAAAACGGATAGTGAATTGTAACGTTCAGGGCCACCTAATGACGACGGATCACTCAAATTGCGTCCTGATTCAATACATCGTCCTCCAGCCGACTTGACTTCAGGGGTCTATTGCTGCCTCGGGCACCTTATGGCCGTTCTGCTGTGAGTCAAAGATTTTCGAATCGGACGAAAAACTGATAGTGAATTGTAACTTTCAGGGCCACCTAATGACGATGGATCACTCAAATTGCGTCCCGATTCAATACATCGTCCTCCAGCCGACTTGACTTCAGGGGTCTATTGCTGCCTCGGGCACCTTATGGCCGTTCTGCTGTGAGTCAAAGATTTTCGAATCGGACGAAAAACTGATAGTGAATTGTAACGTTCAGGGCCACCTAATGACGATGGATAACTCAAATTGCGTCCCGATTCAATACATCGTCCTCCAGCCGACTTGACTCCATGGGTCTATTGCTGCCTCGGGCACCTTATGGCCGTTCTGCTGTGAGTCTAGATTATCGAATTGGACGAAAAACTGATAGTGAATTGTAACTTTCAGGGCCTCCTAATGACGATGGAACACTCAAATTGCGTCCCGATTCAATACATCGTCCTCCAGCAGACTTGTCTCCATGCGTCTATTGCTGCCTCGGGCACCTTATGGCCGTTCTGCTGTGAGTCAAAGATTTTCGAATCGGACGAAAAACTGATAGTGAATTGTAACGTTCAGGGCCACCTAATGACGATGGATCACTCAAATTGCGTCCCGAGTCAATACATCGTCCTCCAGCCGACTTGACTCCATGGGTCTATTGCTGCCTCGGGCACCTTATGGCCGTTCTGCTGTGAGTCTAGATTATCGAATGGGACGAAAAACTGATAGTGAATTGTAACGTTCAGAGCCACCTAATGACGATGGATCACTCAAATTGCGTCCCGATTCAATACATCGGCCTCCAGCCGACTTGACTCCATGGGTCTATTGCTGCCTCGGGCACCTTATGGCCGTTCTGCTGTGAGTCTAGATTATCGAATGGGACGAAAAACTGATAGTGAATTGTAACGTTCAGAGCCACCTAATGACGATGGATCACTCAAATTGCGTCCCGATTCAATACATCGTCCTCCAGCCGACTTGACTCCATGTGTCTATTGCTGCCTCGGGCACCTTATGGCCGTTCTGCTGTGAGTCTAGATTATCGAATGGGACGAAAAACTGATAGTGAATTGTAACGTTCAGGGCCTCCTAATGACGATGGATCACTCAAATTGCGTCCCGATTCAATACATCGTCCTCCAGCCGACTTGACTCCATGGGTCTATTGCTGCCTCGGGCACCTTATGGCCGTTCTGCTGTGAATCTAGATTATCGAATCGGACGAAAAACTGATAGTGAATTGTAACGTTCAGGGCCTCCTAATGACGATGGATCACTCAAATTGCGTCCCGATTCAATACATCGTCCTCCAGCAGACTTGTCTCCATGGGTCGATTGCTGCCTCGGGCACCTAATGGCCGTTCTGCTGTGAGTCAAAGATTTTCGAATCGGACGAAAAACTGATAGTGAATTAAAACATTCAGGGTCACCTAATGACGATGGACCATGCAAATTGCGTCCCGATTCAATACATCGTCCTCCACCCGAGTTGACTCCATGGGTCTATTCCTGCCTCGGGCAACTAATGGCCGTTCTGCTGTGAGTCTAGATTATCGAATGCGACGAAAAACTGATAGTGAATTGTAACGTTCAGGGCCACCTAATGACGATGGATCACTCAAATTGCGTCCCGATTCAATACATCGTCCTCCAGCAGACTTGTCTCCATGGGTCTATTGCTGCCTCGGGCACCATATGGCCGTTCTGCTGTGAGTCAAAGATTTTCGAATCGGACGAAAAACTGATAGTGAATTGTACCTTTCAGGGCCACCTAATGACGATGGATCACTCAAATTGCGTCCCGATTCAATACATCGTCCACCAGCCGACTTGTCTCCATGGGTCTATTGCTGCCTCGGGCACCTTATGGCCGTTCTGCTGTGAGTCAAAGATTTTCGAATCGGACGAAAAACTGATAGTGAATTGTAACGTTCAGGGCCTCCTAATGACGATGGAACACTCAAATTGCGTCCCGTTTCAATACATCGTCCTCCAGCAGACTAGTCTACATGCGTCTATTGCTGCCTCGGGCACCTTATGGCCGTTCTGCTGTGAGTCAAAGATTTTCGAATCGGACGAAAAACTGATAGTGAATTGTAACGTTCAGGGCCCCCTAAAGACGGTGGATCACTCAAATTGCGTCCCGATTCAATACATCGTCCTCCAGCCGACATGTCTCCATGGGTCTATTGCTGCCTTGGCACCTTATGGCCGTTCTGCTGTGAATCAAAGATTTTCGAATCGGACGAAAAACTGATAGTGAATTGTAACGATCAGGGCCACCTAATGACGATGGATCACTCAAATTGCGTCCCGGTTCAATACATTGTCCTCCAGCAGACTGTCTCCATGGGTCTATTGCAGCCTCGGGCACCTTATGGCCGTTCAGCTGTGACTCAAAGATTTTGGAATCGGACGAAAAACTGATAGTGAATTGTAACGTTCAGGGCCTCCTAATGACGATGGAACACTCAAATTGCGTCCCGATTCAATACATCGTCCTCCAGCCGATTTGTCTCCATTGGTCTATTGCTGCCTCGGGCACCTTATGGCCGTTCTGCTGTGAGTCAAAGATTTTGAATCGGACGAAAAACTGATAGTGAATTGTAACTTTCAGGGCCACCTAATGACGATGGATCACTCAAATTTCGTCCCGATTGAATACATCGTCCTCCAGCCGACTTGTCTCCATGGGTCTATTGCTGCCTCGGGCACCTTATGGCCGTTCTGTTGTGAGTCAAAGATTTTCGAATCGGACGAAAAACTGATGGTGAATTGTAACGTTCAGGGCCTCCTAATGACGATGGAACACTAAAATTGCGTCCCGATTCAATACATCGTCCTCCAGCAGACTTGACTTCATGGGTCTATTGCTGCCTCGGGCACCTTATGGCCGTTATGCTGTGAGTCTAGATTATCGAATGGGACGAAAAACTGATAGTGAATTGTAACGTTCAGGGCCTCCTAATGACGATGGATTACTCAAATTGCGTTCCGATTCAATACATCGTCCTCCAGCCGACTTGACTCCATGGGTCTACTGCTGCCTCGGGCACCTTATGGCCGTTCTGCTGTGACTCTAGATTATCGAATGGGACGAAAAACTGATAGTGAATTGTAACGTTCAGGGCCTCCTAATGACGATGGATCACTCAAATTGCGTCCCGATTCAATACATCGTCCTCCAGCAGACTTGTCTCCATGGGTCGATTGCTGCCTCGGGCACCTAATGGCCGTTCTGCTGTGAGTCAAAGATTTTCGAATCGGACGAAAAACTGATAGTGAATAGTAACATTCAGGGTCACCTAATGACGATGGACCACGCAAATTGCGTCCCGATTCAATACATCGTCCTCCACCCGAGTTGACTCCATGGGTCTATTCCTGCCTCGGGCAACTTATGGCCGTTCTGCTGTGAATCTAGATTATCGAATGGGACGAAAAACTAATAGTGAATTGTAACGTTCAGGGCCACCTAATGACGATGGATCACTCAAATTGCGTCCCGATTCAATACATAGTCCCCAGCCGACTTGTCTCCATGGGTCTATTGCTGCCTCGGGCACCTTATGGCCGTTCTGCTGTGAGTGTAGACTATCCAATGGGACGAAAAACTGATAGTGAATTGTAACGTTCAGGGCCTCCTAATGACGATGGATTACTCAAATTGCGTTCCGATTCAATACATCGTCCTCCAGCCGACTTGACTCCATGCGTCTATTGCTGCCTCGGGCACCTTATGGCCGTTCTGCTGTGAGTCAAAGATTTTCGAATCGGACGAAAAACTGATAGTGAATTGTAACGTTCAGGGCCCCCTAAAGACGATGGATCACTCAAATTGCGTCCCGATTCAATACATCGTCCTCCAGCCGACATGTCTCCATGGGTCTATTGCTGCCTTGGCACCTTATGGCCGTTCTGCTGTGAATCAAAGATTTTCGAATCGGACGAAAAACTGATAGTGAATTGTAACGATCAGGGCCACCTAATGACGATGGATCACTCAAATTGCGTCCCGGTTCAATACATTGTCCTCCAGCAGACTGTCTCCATGGGTCTATTGCAGCCTCGGGCACCTTATGGCCGTTCAGCTGTGACTCAAAGATTTTGGAATCGGACGAAAAACTGATAGTGAATTGTAACGTTCAGGGCCTCCTAATGACGATGGAACACTCAAATTGCGTCCCGATTCAATACATCGTCCTCCAGCCGATTTGTCTCCATGGGTCTATTGCTGCCTCGGGCACCTTATGGCCGTTCTGCTGTGAGTCAAAGATTTTGAATCGGACGAAAAACTGATAGTGAATTGTAACTTTCAGGGCCACCTAATGACGATGGATCACTCAAATTTCGTCCCGATTGAATACATCGTCCTCCAGCCGACTTGTCTCCATGGGTCTATTGCTGCCTCGGGCACCTTATGGCCGTTCTGTTGTGAGTCAAAGATTTTCGAATCGGACGAAAAACTGATGGTGAATTGTAACGTTCAGGGCCTCCTAATGACGATGGAACACTAAAATTGCGTCCCGATTCAATACATCGTCCTCCAGCAGACTTGACTTCATGGGTCTATTGCTGCCTCGGGCACCTTATGGCCGTTATGCTGTGAGTCTAGATTATCGAATGGGACGAAAAACTGATAGTGAATTGTAACGTTCAGGGCCTCCTAATGACGATGGATTACTCAAATTGCGTTCCGATTCAATACATCGTCCTCCAGCCGACTTGACTCCATGGGTCTATTGCTGCCTCGGGCACCTTATGGCCGTTCTGCTGTGACTCTAGATTATCGAATGGGACGAAAAACTGATAGTGAATTGTAACGTTCAGGGCCTCCTAATGACGATGGATCACTCAAATTGCGTCCCGATTCAATACATCGTCCTCCAGCAGACTTGTCTCCATGGGTCGATTGCTGCCTCGGGCACCTAATGGCCGTTCTGCTGTGAGTCAAAGATTTTCGAATCGGACGAAAAACTGATAGTGAATAGTAACATTCAGGGTCACCTAATGACGATGGACCACGCAAATTGCGTCCCGATTCAATACATCGTCCTCCACCCGAGTTGACTCCATGGGTCTATTCCTGCCTCGGGCAACTTATGGCCGTTCTGCTGTGAATCTAGATTATCGAATGGGACGAAAAACTAATAGTGAATTGTAACGTTCAGGGCCACCTAATGACGATGGATCACTCAAATTGCGTCCCGATTCAATACATCGTCCTCCAGCCGACTTGACTTCAGGGGTCTATTGCTGCCTCGGGCACCTTATGGCCGTTCTGCTGTGAGTCAAAGATTTTCGAATCGGACGAAAAACTGATAGTGAATTGTAACGTTCAGGGCCACCTAATGACGATGGATAACTCAAATTGCGTCCCGATTCAATACATCGTCCTCCAGCCGACTTGACTCCATGGGTCTATTGCTGCCTCGGGCACCTTATGGCCGTTCTGCTGTGAGTCTAGATTATCGAATTGGACGAAAAACTGATAGTGAATTGTAACTTTCAGGGCCTCCTAATGACGATGGAACACTCAAATTGCGTCCCGATTCAATACATCGTCCTCCAGCAGACTTGTCTCCATGCGTCTATTGCTGCCTCGGGCACCTTATGGCCGTTCTGCTGTGAGTCAAAGATTTTCGAATCGGACGAAAAACTGATAGTGAATTGTAACGTTCAGGGCCACCTAATGACGATGGATCACTCAAATTGCGTCCCGAGTCAATACATCGTCCTCCAGCCGACTTGACTCCATGGGTCTATTGCTGCCTCGGGCACCTTATGGCCGTTCTGCTGTGAGTCTAGATTATCGAATGGGACGAAAAACTGATAGTGAATTGTAACGTTCAGAGCCACCTAATGACGATGGATCACTCAAATTGCGTCCCGATTCAATACATCGGCCTCCAGCCGACTTGACTCCATGGGTCTATTGCTGCCTCGGGCACCTTATGGCCGTTCTGCTGTGAGTCTAGATTATCGAATGGGACGAAAAACTGATAGTGAATTGTAACGTTCAGAGCCACCTAATGACGATGGATCACTCAAATTGCGTCCCGATTCAATACATCGTCCTCCAGCCGACTTGACTCCATGTGTCTATTGCTGCCTCGGGCACCTTATGGCCGTTCTGCTGTGAGTCTAGATTATCGAATGGGACGAAAAACTGATAGTGAATTGTAACGTTCAGGGCCTCCTAATGAAGATGGATCACTCAAATTGCGTCCCGATTCAATACATCGTCCTCCAGCCGACTTGACTCCATGGGTCTATTGCTGCCTCGGGCACCTTATGGCCGTTCTGCTGTGAATCTAGATTATCGAATCGGACGAAAAACTGATAGTGAATTGTAACGTTCAGGGCCTCCTAATGACGATGGATCACTCAAATTGCGTCCCGATTCAATACATCGTCCTCCAGCAGACTTGTCTCCATGGGTCGATTGCTGCCTCGGGCACCTAATGGCCGTTCTGCTGTGAGTCAAAGATTTTCGAATCGGACGAAAAACTGATAGTGAATTAAAACATTCAGGGTCACCTAATGACGATGGACCATGCAAATTGCGTCCCGATTCAATACATCGTCCTCCACCCGAGTTGACTCCATGGGTCTATTCCTGCCTCGGGCAACTAATGGCCGTTCTGCTGTGAGTCTAGATTATCGAATGCGACGAAAAACTGATAGTGAATTGTAACGTTCAGGGCCACCTAATGACGATGGATCACTCAAATTGCGTCCCGATTCAATACATCGTCCTCCAGCAGACTTGTCTCCATGGGTCTATTGCTGCCTCGGGCACCATATGGCCGTTCTGCTGTGAGTCAAAGATTTTCGAATCGGACGAAAAACTGATAGTGAATTGTACCTTTCAGGGCCACCTAATGACGATGGATCACTCAAATTGCGTCCCGATTCAATACATCGTCCACCAGCCGACTTGTCTCCATGGGTCTATTGCTGCCTCGGGCACCTTATGGCCGTTCTGCTGTGAGTCAAAGATTTTCGAATCGGACGAAAAACTGATAGTGAATTGTAACGTTCAGGGCCTCCTAATGACGATGGAACACTCAAATTGCGTCCCGTTTCAATACATCGTCCTCCAGCAGACTAGTCTACATGCGTCTATTGCTGCCTCGGGCACCTTATGGCCGTTCTGCTGTGAGTCAAAGATTTTGAATCGGACGAAAAACTGATAGTGAATTGAAACTTTCAGGGCCACCTAATGACGATGGATCACTCAAATTTCGTCCCGATTGAATACATCGTCCTCCAGCCGACTTGTCTCCATGGGTCTATTGCTGCCTCGGGCACCTTATGGCCGTTCTGTTGTGAGTCAAAGATTTTCGAATCGGACGAAAAACTGATGGTGAATTGTAACGTTCAGGGCCTCCTAATGACGATGGAACACTAAAATTGCGTCCCGATTCAATACATCGTCCTCCAGCAGACTTGACTTCATGGGTCTATTGCTGCCTCGGGCACCTTATGGCCGTTCTGCTGTGAATCAAAGATTTTCGAATCGGACGAAAAACTGATAGTGAATTGTAACGATCAGGGCCACCTAATGACGATGGATCACTCAAATTGCGTCCCGGTTCAATACATTGTCCTCCAGCAGACTGTCTCCATGGGTCTATTGCAGCCTCGGGCACCTTATGGCCGTTCAGCTGTGACTCAAAGATTTTGGAATCGGACGAAAAACTGATAGTGAATTGTAACTTTCAGGGCCTCCTAATGACGATGGAACACTCAAATTGCGTCCCGATTCAATACATCGTCCTCCAGCCGATTTGTCTCCATGGGTCTATTGCTGCCTCGGGCACCTTATGGCCGTTCTGCTGTGAGTCAAAGATTTTGAATCGGACGAAAAACTGATAGTGAATTGTAACTTTCAGGGCCACCTAATGACGATGGATCACTCAAATTTCGTCCCGATTGAATACATCGTCCTCCAGCCGACTTGTCTCCATGGGTCTATTGCTGCCTCGGGCACCTTATGGCCGTTCTGTTGTGAGTCAAAGATTTTCGAATCGGACGAAAAACTGATGGTGAATTGTAACGTTCAGGGCCTCCTAATGACGATGGAACACTAAAATTGCGTCCCGATTCAATACATCGTCCTCCAGCAGACTTGACTTCATGGGTCTATTGCTGCCTCGGGCACCTTATGGCCGTTATGCTGTGAGTCTAGATTATCGAATGGGACGAAAAACTGATAGTGAATTGTAACGTTCAGGGCCTCCTAATGACGATGGATTACTCAAATTGCGTTCCGATTCAATACATCGTCCTCCAGCCGACTTGACTCCATGGGTCTTTTGCTGCCTCGGGCACCTTATGGCCGTTCTGCTGTGACTCTAGATTATCGAATGGGACGAAAAACTGATAGTGAATTGTAACGTTCAGGGCCTCCTAATGACGATGGATCACTCAAATTGCGTCCCGATTCAATACATCGTCCTCCAGCAGACTTGTCTCCATGGGTCGATTGCTGCCTCGGGCACCTAATGGCCGTTCTGCTGTGAGTCAAAGATTTTCGAATCGGACGAAAAACTGATAGTGAATAGTAACATTCAGGGTCACCTAATGACGATGGACCACGCAAATTGCGTCCCGATTCAATACATCGTCCTCCACCCGAGTTGACTCCATGGGTCTATTCCTGCCTCGGGCAACTTATGGCCGTTCTGCTGTGAATCTAGATTATCGAATGGGACGAAAAACTAATAGTGAATTGTAACGTTCAGGGCCACCTAATGACGATGGATCACTCAAATTGCGTCCCGATTCAATACATCGTCCCCAGCCGACTTGTCTCCATGGGTCTATTGCTGCCTCGGGCACCTTATGGCCGTTCTGCTGTGAGTGTAGACTATCCAATGGGACGAAAAACTGATAGTGAATTGTAACGTTCAGGGCCACCTAATGACGATGGATCACTCAAATTGCGTCCTGATTCAATACATCGTCCTCCAGCCGACTTGACTTCAGGGGTCTATTGCTGCCTCGGGCACCTTATGGCCGTTCTGCTGTGAGTCAAAGATTTTCGAATCGGACGAAAAACTGATAGTGAATTGTAACTTTCAGGGCCACCTAATGACGATGGATCACTCAAATTGCGTCCCGATTCAATACATCGTCCTCCAGCAGACTTGTCTCCATGGGTCGATTGCTGCCTCGGGCACCTTATGGCCGTTCTGCTGTGAGTCAAAGATTTTCGAATCGGACGAAAAACTGATAGTGATTTGTAACACTCAGGGCCACCTAATGACGATGGACCACACAAATTGCGTCCCGATTCAGTACATCGTCCACTAGCCGACTTGACTCCATGGGACTATTGGTGCCTCGGGCACCTTATGGCCGTTCTGCTGTGAGTCTAGATTCTAGAATGGGTTGAAAAACGGATAGTGAATTGTAACGTTCAGGGCCACCTAATGACGATGGATCACTCAAATTGCGTCCCGATTCAATACATCGTCCTCCAGCAGACTTGTCTCCATGGGTCTATTGCTGCCTCGGGCACCTTATGGCAGGCCTGCTGTGACTCAAAGATTTTCGAATCGGACGAAAAACTGATAGTGAATTGTAACTTTCAGGGCCTCCTACTGACGATGGAACACTCAAATTGCGTCCCGATTCAATACATCGTCCTCCAGCAGACTTGTCTCCATGCGTCTATTGCTGCCTCGGGCACCTTATGGCCGTTGTGCTGTGAGTCAGAGATTTTCGAATCGGACGAAAAACTGATAGTGAATTGTAACGTTCAGGGCCTCCTAATGACGATGGATCACTCAAATTGCGTCCCGATTCAATACATCGTCCTCCAGCCGACTTGACTCCATGGGTCTATTGCTGCCTCTGGCACCTTATGTCCGTTCTGCTGTGACTCTAGATTATCGAATGGGACGAAAAACTGATAGTGAATTGTAACGTTCAGGGCCTCCTAATGACGATGGATCACTCAAATTGCGTCCCGAATCAATACTTCGTCCTCCAGCAGACTTGTCTCCATGGGTCGATTGCTGCCTCGGGCACCTAATGGCCGTTCTGCTGTGAGTCAAAGATTTTCGAATCGGACGAAAAACTGATAGTGAATTGTAACATTCAGGGTCACCTAATGACGATGGACCACGCAAATTGCGTCCCGATTCAATACATCGTCCTCCAGCCGAGTTGACTCCATGGCTCTATTCCTGCCTCGGGCAACTTATGGCCGTTCTGCTGTGAATCTAGATTATCGAATGGGACGAAAAAATAATAGTGAATTGTAACGTTCAGGGCCACCTAATGACGATGGATCACTCAAATTGCGTCCCGATTCAATACATCGTCCCCAGCCGACTTGTCTCCATGGGTCTATTGCTGCTCGGGCACCTTATGGCCGTTCTGCTGTGAGTCTAGATTATCGAATGGGACGAAAAACTGATAGTGAATTGTAACGTTCAGGGCCACCTAATAACGATGGATCACTCAAATTGCGTCCTGATTCAATACATCGTCCTCCAGCAGACTTGACTTCATGGGTCGATTGCTGCCTCGGGCACCTTATGGCCGTTCTGCTGTGAGTCAAAGATTTTCGAATCCGACGAAAAACTGATAGTGATTTGTAACATTCAGGGCCACCTAATGACGATGGACCACACAAATTGCGTCCCGATTCAGTACATCGTCCACTAGCCGACTTGACTCAATGGTACTATTGGTGCTTCGGGCACCTTATGGCCGTTCTGCTGTGAGTCTAGATTATAGAATGGGATGAAAAACTGATAGTGAATTGTAACGTTCAGGGCCACCTAATGACGAAGGATCACTCAAATTGCGTCCCGATTCAATACATCGTCCTCCAGCAGACTTGTCTCCATGCGTCTATTGCTGCCTCGGGCACCTTATGGCCGTTCTGCTGTGAGTCAAAGATTTTCGAATCGGACGAAAAACTGATGTTGAATTGTAACGTTCAGGGCCACCTAATGACGATGGATCACTCAAATTGCGTCCCGATTCAATACATCGTCCTCCAGCAGACTTGTCTCCATGGGTCGATTGCTGCCTCGGGCACCTTATGGCCGTTCTGCTGTGAGTCAAAGATTTTCGAATCGGACGAAAAACTGATAGTGATTTGTAACACTCAGGGCCACCTAATGACGATGGACCACACAAATTGCGTCCCGATTCAGTACATCGTCCACTAGCCGACTTGACTCCATGGGACTATTGGTGCCTCGGGCACCTTATGGCCGTTCTGCTGTGAGTCTAGATTCTAGAATGGGTTGAAAAACGGATAGTGAATTGTAACGTTCAGGGCCACCTAATGACGATGGATCACTCAAATTGCGTCCCGATTCAATACATCGTCCTCCAGCAGACTTGTCTCCATGGGTCTATTGCTGCCTCGGGCACCTTATGGCAGGCCTGCTGTGACTCAAAGATTTTCGAATCGGACGAAAAACTGACAGTGAATTGTAACTTTCAGGGCCTCCTAATGACGATGGAACACTCAAATTGCGTCCCGATTCAATACATCGTCCTCCAGCAGACTTGTCTCCATGCGTCTATTGGTGCCTCGGGCACCTTATGGCCGTTGTGCTGTGAGTCAGAGATTTTCGAATCGGACGAAAAACTGATAGTGAATTGTAACGTTCAGGGCCTCCTAATGACGATGGATCACTCAAATTGCGTCCCGATTCAATACATCGTCCTCCAGCCGACTTGACTCCATGGGTCTATTGCTGCCTCTGGCACCTTATGTCCGTTCTGCTGTGACTCTAGATTATCGAATGGGACGAAAAACTGATAGTGAATTGTAAAGTTCAGGGCCTCCTAATGACGATGGATCTCTCAAATTGCGTCCCGAATCAATACAGCGTCCTCCAGCAGACTTGTCTCCATGGGTCGATTGCTGCCTCGGGCACCTAATGGCCGTTCTGCTGTGAGTCAAAGATTTTCGAATCGGACGAAAAACTGATAGTGAATTGTAACATTCAGGGTCACCTAATGACGATGGACCACGCAAATTGCGTCCCGATTCAATACATCGTCCTCCAGCCGAGTTGACTCCATGGGTCTATTGCTGCCTCGGGCAACTTATGGCCGTTCTGCTGTGAATCTAGATTATCGAATGGGACGAAAAAATAATAGTGAATTGTAACGTTCAGGGCCACCTAATGACGATGGATCACTCAAATTGCGTCCCGATTCAATACATCGTCCCCAGCCGACTTGTCTCCATGGGTCTATTGCTGCCTCGGGCACCTTATGGCCGTTCTGCTGTGAGTCTAGATTATCGAATGGGACGAAAAACTGATAGTGAATTGTAACGTTCAGGGCCACCTAATAACGATGGATCACTCAAATTGCGTCCTGATTCAATACATCGTCCTCCAGCAGACTTGACTTCATGGGTCGATTGCTGCCTCGGGCACCTTATGGCCGTTCTGCTGTGAGTCAAAGATTTTCGAATCCGACGAAAAACTGATAGTGAATTGTAACTTTCAGGGCCTCCTAATGACGATGGAACACTCAAATTGCGTCCCGATTCAATACATCGTCCTCCAGCAGACTTGTCTCCATGCGTCTATTGCTGCCTCGGGCACCTTATGGCCGTTGTGCTGTGAGTCAGAGATTTTCGAATCGGACGAAAAACTGATAGTGAATTGTAACGTTCAGGGCCTCCTAATGACGATGGATCACTCAAATTGCGTCCCGATTCAATACATCGTCCTCCAGCCGACTTGACTCCATGGGTCTATTGCTGCCTCTGGCACCTTATGTCCGTTCTGCTGTGACTCTAGATTATCGAATGGGACGAAAAACTGATAGTGAATTGTAACGTTCAGGGCCTCCTAATGACGATGGATCACTCAAATTGCGTCCCGAATCAATACATCGTCCTCCAGCAGACTTGTCTCCATGGGTCGATTGCTGCCTCGGGCACCTAATGGCCGTTCTGCTGTGAGTCAAAGATTTTCGAATCGGACGAAAAACTGATAGTGAATTGTAACATTCAGGGTCACCTAATGACGATGGACCACGCAAATTGCGTCCCGATTCAATACATCGTCCTCCAGCCGAGTTGACTCCATGGGTCTATTGCTGCCTCGGGCAACTTATGGCCGTTCTGCTGTGAATCTAGATTATCGAATGGGACGAAAAAATAATAGTGAATTGTAACGTTCAGGGCCACCTAATGACGATGGATCACTCAAATTGCGTCCCGATTCAATACATCGTCCCCAGCCGACTTGTCTCCATGGGTCTATTGCTGCCTCGGGCACCTTATGGCCGTTCTGCTGTGAGTCTAGATTATCGAATGGGACGAAAAACTGATAGTGAATTGTAACGTTCAGGGCCACCTAATAACGATGGATCACTCAAATTGCGTCCTGATTCAATACATCGTCCTCCAGCAGACTTGACTTCATGGGTCGATTGCTGCCTCGGGCACCTTATGGCCGTTCTGCTGTGAGTCAAAGATTTTCGAATCCGACGAAAAACTGATAGTGATTTGTAACATTCAGGGCCACCTAATGACGATGGACCACACAAATTGCGTCCCGATTCAGTACATCGTCCACTAGCCGACTTGACTCAATGGTACTATTGGTGCTTCGGGCACCTTATGGCCGTTCTGCTGTTTGTCTAGATTATAGAATGGGATGAAAAACTGATAGTGAATTGTAACGTTCAGGGCCACCTAATGACGAAGGATCACTCAAATTGCGTCCCGATTCAATACATCGTCCTCCAGCAGACTTGTCTCCATGCGTCTATTGCTGCCTCGGGCACCTTATGGCCGTTCTGCTGTGAGTCAAAGATTTTCGAATCGGACGAAAAACTGATGTTGAATTGTAACGTTCAGGGCCACCTAATGACGATGGATCACTCAAATTGCGTCCCGATTCAATACATCGTCCTCCAGCCGACTTGACTCCATGGGTCTATTGCTACCTCGGGCACCTTATGGCCGTTCTGCTGTGAGTCTAGATTATCGAATGGGACAAAAAACTGATAGTGAATTGTAACGTTCAGGGCCTCCTAATGACGATGGATCACTCAAATTGCGTCCCGATTCAATACATCGTCCTCCAGCAGACTTGTCTCCATGGGTCTATTGCTGCCTCGTGCACCTTATGGACGTTCTGCTGTGAGTCTAGATTATCGAATTGGACGAAAAACTGATAGTGAATTGTAACGTTCAGGGCCACCTAATGACGATGGATAACTCAAATTGCGTCCCGATTCAATACATCGTCCTCCAGCCGACTTGACTCCATGGGTCTATTGCTGCCTCGGGCACCTTATGGCCGTTCTGCTGTGAGTCTAGATTATCGAATGGGACGAAAAACTGATAGTGAATTGCAACGTTCAGGGCCTCCTAATGACGATGGATCACTCAAATTGCGTCCCGATTCAATACATCGTCCTCCAGCCGACTTGACTCCATGGGTCTATTGCTGCCTCGGGCACCTTATGGCCGTTCTGCTGTGAGTCTAGATTATCGAATTGGACGAAAAACTGATAGTGAATTGTAACGTTCAGGGCCACCTAATGACGATGGATAACTCAAATTGCGTCCCGATTCAATACATCGTCCTCCAGCCGACTTGACTCCATGGGTCTATTGCTGCCTCGGGCACCTTATGGCCGTTCTGCTGTGAGTCTAGATTATCGAATGGGACGAAAAACTGATAGTGAATTGCAACGTTCAGGGCCTCCTAATGACGATGGATCACTCAAATTGCGTCCCGATTCAATACATCGTCCTCCAGCCGACTTGACTCCATGGGTCTATTGCTGCTTCGGGCACCTTATGGCCGTTCTGCTGTGAGTCTAGATTATCGAATTGGACGAAAAACTGATAGTGAATTGTAACGTTCAGGGCCTCCTAATGCCGATGGATCACTCAAATTGCGTCCCGATTCAATACATCGTCCTCCACCAGACTTGTCTCCATGGGTCGATTGCTGCCTCGGGCACTTAATGGCCGTTCTGCTGTGAGTCAACGATTTTCGAATCAGACGAAAAACTGATAGATAATTGTAACGTTCAGGGCCACCTAATGACGATGGATCACTCAAATTGCGTCCCGATTCAATACATCGTCCCCAGCCGACTTGTCTCCATGGGTCTATTGCTGCCTCGGGCACCTTATGGCCGTTCTGCTGTGAGTCTAGTTTATCGAATGGGACGAAAAACTGATAGTGAATTGTAACGTTCAGGGCCACCTAATGACGATGGATCACTCAAATTGCGTCCTGATTCAATCCATCGTCCTCCAGCAGAGTTGACTTCATGGGTCTATTGCTGCCTCGGGCACCTTATGGCCGTTCTGCTGTGAGTCAAAGATTTTCGAATCGGACGAAAAACTGATAGTGGATTGTAACTTTCAGGGCCACCTAATGACGATGGATCACTCAAATTGCGTCCCGATTCAATACATCGTCCTCCAGCCGACTTGACTCCATGGGTCTATTGCTGCCTCGGGCACCTTATGGCCGTTATGCTGTGAGTCTAGATTATCGAATGGGACGAAAAACTGATAGTGAATTGTAACGTTCAGGGCCTCCTAATGACGATGGATTACTCAAATTGCGTCCCGATTCAATACATCGTCCTCCAGCCGACTTGACTCCATGGGTCTATTGCTGCCTCGGGCACCTTATGGCCGTTCTGCTGTGACTCTAGATTATCGAATGGGACGAAAAACTGATAGTGAATTGTAACGTTCAGGGCCTCCTAATGACGATGGATCACACAAATTGCGTCCCGATTCAATACATCGTCCTCCAGCAGACTTGTCTCCATGGGTCGATTGCTGCCTCGGGCACCTAATCGCCGTTCTGCTGTGAGTCAAAGATTTTCGAATCGGACGAAAAACTGATAGTGAATAGTAACATTCAGGGTCACCTAATGACGATGGACCACGCAAATTGCGTCCCGATTCAATACATCGTCCTCCACCCGAGTTGACTCCATGGGTCTATTCCTGCCTCGGGCACCTTATGGCCGTTCTGCTGTGAGTCTAGATTATCGAATGGGACAAAAAACTGATAGTGAATTGTAACGTTCAGGGCCTCCTAATGACGATGGATCACTCAAATTGCGTCCCGATTCAATACATCGTCCTCCAGCAGACTTGTCTCCATGGGTCTATTGCTGCCTCGTGCACCTTATGGACGTTCTGCTGTGAGTCTAGATTATCGAATTGGACGAAAAACTGATAGTGAATTGTAACGTTCAGGGCCACCTAATGACGATGGATAACTCAAATTGCGTCCCGATTCAATACATCGTCCTCCAGCCGACTTAACTCCATGGGTCTATTGCTGCCTCTGGCACCTTATGTCCGTTCTGCTGTGACTCTAGATTATCGAATGGGACGAAAAACTGATAGTGAATTGTAACGTTCAGGGCCTCCTAATGACGATGGATCTCTCAAATTGCGTCCCGAATCAATACAGCGTCCTCCAGCAGACTTGTCTCCATGGGTCGATTGCTGCCTCGGGCACCTAATGGCCGTTCTGCTGTGAGTCAAAGATTTTCGAATCGGACGAAAAACTGATAGTGAATTGTAACATTCAGGGTCACCTAATGACGATGGACCACGCAAATTGCGTCCCGATTCAATACATCGTCCTCCAGCCGAGTTGACTCCATGGGTCTATTGCTGCCTCGGGCAACTTATGGCCGTTCTGCTGTGAATCTAGATTATCGAATGGGACGAAAAAATAATAGTGAATTGTAACGTTCAGGGCCACCTAATGACGATGGATCACTCAAATTGCGTCCCGATTCAATACATCGTCCCCAGCCGACTTGACTCCATGGGTCTATTGCTACCTCGGGCACCTTATGGCCGTTCTGCTGTGAGTCTAGATTATCGAATGGGACAAAAAACTGATAGTGAATTGTAACGTTCAGGGCCTCCTAATGACGATGGATCACTCAAATTGCGTCCCGATTCAATACATCGTCCTCCAGCAGACTTGTCTCCATGGGTCTATTGCTGCCTCGTGCACCTTATGGACGTTCTGCTGTGAGTCTAGATTATCGAATTGGACGAAAAACTGATAGTGAATTGTAACGTTCAGGGCCACCTAATGACGATGGATAACTCAAATTGCGTCCCGATTCAATACATCGTCCTCCAGCCGACTTGACTCCATGGGTCTATTGCTGCCTCTGGCACCTTATGTCCGTTCTGCTGTGACTCTAGATTATCGAATGGGACGAAAAACTGATAGTGAATTGTAACTTTCAGGGCCTCCTAATGACGATGGATCTCTCAAATTGCGTCCCGAATCAATACAGCGTCCTCCAGCAGACTTGTCTCCATGGGTCGATTGCTGCCTCGGGCACCTAATGGCCGTTCTGCTGTGAGTCAAAGATTTTCGAATCGGACGAAAAACTGATAGTGAATTGTAACATTCAGGGTCACCTAATGACGATGGACCACGCAAATTGCGTCCCGATTCAATACATCGTCCTCCAGCCGAGTTGACTCCATGGGTCTATTGCTGCCTCGGGCAACTTATGGCCGTTCTGCTGTGAATCTAGATTATCGAATGGGACGAAAAAATAATAGTGAATTGTAACGTTCAGGGCCACCTAATGACGATGGATCACTCAAATTGCGTCCCGATTCAATACATCGTCCCCAGCCGACTTGTCTCCATGGGTCTATTGCTGCCTCGGGCACCTTATGGCCGTTCTGCTGTGAGTCTAGATTATCGAATGGGACGAAAAACTGATAGTGAATTGTAACGTTCAGGGCCACCTAATAACGATGGATCACTCAAATTGCGTCCTGATTCAATACATCGTCCTCCAGCAGACTTGACTTCATGGGTCGATTGCTGCCTCGGGCACCTTATGGCCGTTCTGCTGTGAGTCAAAGATTTTCGAATCTGACGAAAAACTGATAGTGAATTGTAACTTTCAGGGCCTCCTAATGACGATGGAACACTCAAATTGCGTCCCGATTCAATACATCGTCCTCCAGCAGACTTGTCTCCATGCGTCTATTGCTGCCTCGGGCACCTTATGGCCGTTGTGCTGTGAGTCAGAGATTTTCGAATCGGACGAAAAACTGATAGTGAATTGTAACGTTCAGGGCCTCCTAATGACGATGGATCACTCAAATTGCGTCCCGATTCAATACATCGTCCTCCAGCCGACTTGACTCCATGGGTCTATTGCTGCCTCTGGCACCTTATGTCCGTTCTGCTGTGACTCTAGATTATCGAATGGGACGAAAAACTGATAGTGAATTGTAACGTTCAGGGCCTCCTAATGACGATGGATCACTCAAATTGCGTCCCGAATCAATACATCGTCCTCCAGCAGACTTGTCTCCATGGGTCGATTGCTGCCTCGGGCACCTAATGGCCGTTCTGCTGTGAGTCAAAGATTTTCGAATCGGACGAAAAACTGATAGTGAATTGTAACATTCAGGGTCACCTAATGACGATGGACCACGCAAATTGCGTCCCGATTCAATACATCGTCCTCCAGCCGAGTTGACTCCATGGGTCTATTGCTGCCTCGGGCAACTTATGGCCGTTCTGCTGTGAATCTAGATTATCGAATGGGACGAAAAAATAATAGTGAATTGTAACGTTCAGGGCCACCTAATGACGATGGATCACTCAAATTGCGTCCCGATTCAATACATCGTCCCCAGCCGACTTGTCTCCATGGGTCTATTGCTGCCTCGGGCACCTTATGGCCGTTCTGCTGTGAGTCTAGATTATCGAATGGGACGAAAAACTGATAGTGAATTGTAACGTTCAGGGCCACCTAATAACGATGGATCACTCAAATTGCGTCCTGATTCAATACATCGTCCTCCAGCAGACTTGACTTCATGGGTCGATTGCTGCCTCGGGCACCTTATGGCCGTTCTGCTGTGAGTCAAAGATTTTCGAATCCGACGAAAAACTGATAGTGATTTGTAACATTCAGGGCCACCTAATGACGATGGACCACACAAATTGCGTCCCGATTCAGTACATCGTCCACTAGCCGACTTGACTCAATGGTACTATTGGTGCTTCGGGCACCTTATGGCCGTTCTGCTGTTTGTCTAGATTATAGAATGGGATGAAAAACTGATAGTGAATTGTAACGTTCAGGGCCACCTAATGACGAAGGATCACTCAAATTGCGTCCCGATTCAATACATCGTCCTCCAGCAGACTTGTCTCCATGCGTCTATTGCTGCCTCGGGCACCTTATGGCCGTTCTGCTGTGAGTCAAAGATTTTCGAATCGGACGAAAAACTGATGTTGAATTGTAACGTTCAGGGCCACCTAATGACGATGGATCACTCAAATTGCGTCCCGATTCAATACATCGTCCTCCAGCCGACTTGACTCCATGGGTCTATTGCTACCTCGGGCACCTTATGGCCGTTCTGCTGTGAGTCTAGATTATCGAATGGGACAAAAAACTGATAGTGAATTGTAACGTTCAGGGCCTCCTAATGACGATGGATCACTCAAATTGCGTCCCGATTCAATACATCGTCCTCCAGCAGACTTGTCTCCATGGGTCTATTGCTGCCTCGTGCACCGTATGGACGTTCTGCTGTGAGTCTAGATTATCGAATTGGACGAAAAACTGATAGTGAATTGTAACGTTCAGGGCCACCTAATGACGATGGATAACTCAAATTGCGTCCCGATTCAATACATCGTCCTCCAGCCGACTTGACTCCATGGGTCTATTGCTGCCTCGGGCACCTTATGGCCGTTCTGCTGTGAGTCTAGATTATCGAATGGGACGAAAAACTGATAGTGAATTGCAACGTTCAGGGCCTCCTAATGACGATGGATCACTCAAATTGCGTCCCGATTCAATACATCGTCCTCCAGCCGACTTGACTCCATGGGTCTATTGCTGCCTCGGGCACCTTATGGCCGTTCTGCTGTGAGTCTAGATTATCGAATTGGACGAAAAACTGATAGTGAATTGTAACGTTCAGGGCCACCTAATGACGATGGATAACTCAAATTGCGTCCCGATTCAATACATCGTCCTCCAGCCGACTTGACTCCATGGGTCTATTGCTGCCTCGGGCACCTTATGGCCGTTCTGCTGTGAGTCTAGATTATCGAATGGGACGAAAAACTGATAGTGAATTGCAACGTTCAGGGCCTCCTAATGACGATGGATCACTCAAATTGCGTCCCGATTCAATACATCGTCCTCCAGCCGACTTGACTCCATGGGTCTATTGCTGCTTCGGGCACCTTATGGCCGTTCTGCTGTGAGTCTAGATTATCGAATTGGACGAAAAACTGATAGTGAATTGTAACGTTCAGGGCCTCCTAATGCCGATGGATCACTCAAATTGCGTCCCGATTCAATACATCGTCCTCCACCAGACTTGTCTCCATGGGTCGATTGCTGCCTCGGGCACTTAATGGCCGTTCTGCTGTGAGTCAACGATTTTCGAATCAGACGAAAAACTGATAGATAATTGTAACGTTCAGGGCCACCTAATGACGATGGATCACTCAAATTGCGTCCCGATTCAATACATCGTCCCCAGCCGACTTGTCTCCATGGGTCTATTGCTGCCTCGGGCACCTTATGGCCGTTCTGCTGTGAGTCTAGTTTATCGAATGGGACGAAAAACTGATAGTGAATTGTAACGTTCAGGGCCACCTAATGACGATGGATCACTCAAATTGCGTCCTGATTCAATCCATCGTCCTCCAGCAGAGTTGACTTCATGGGTCTATTGCTGCCTCGGGCACCTTATGGCCGTTCTGCTGTGAGTCAAAGATTTTCGAATCGGACGAAAAACTGATAGTGGATTGTAACTTTCAGGGCCACCTAATGACGATGGATCACTCAAATTGCGTCCCGATTCAATACATCGTCCTCCAGCCGACTTGACTCCATGGGTCTATTGCTGCCTCGGGCACCTTATGGCCGTTATGCTGTGAGTCTAGATTATCGAATGGGACGAAAAACTGATAGTGAATTGTAACGTTCAGGGCCTCCTAATGACGATGGATTACTCAAATTGCGTCCCGATTCAATACATCGTCCTCCAGCCGACTTGACTCCATGGGTCTATTGCTGCCTCGGGCACCTTATGGCCGTTCTGCTGTGACTCTAGATTATCGAATGGGACGAAAAACTGATAGTGAATTGTAACGTTCAGGGCCTCCTAATGACGATGGATCACACAAATTGCGTCCCGATTCAATACATCGTCCTCCAGCAGACTTGTCTCCATGGGTCGATTGCTGCCTCGGGCACCTAATCGCCGTTCTGCTGTGAGTCAAAGATTTTCGAATCGGACGAAAAACTGATAGTGAATAGTAACATTCAGGGTCACCTAATGACGATGGACCACGCAAATTGCGTCCCGATTCAATACATCGTCCTCCACCCGAGTTGACTCCATGGGTCTATTCCTGCCTCGGGCAACTTATGGCCGTTCTGCTGTGAATCTAGATTATCGAATGGGACGAAAAACTAATAGTGAATTGTAACGTTCAGGGCCACCTAATGACGATGGATCACTCAAATTGCGTCCCGATTCAATACATCGTCCCCAGCCGACTTGTCTCCATGGGTCTATTGCTGCCTCGGGCACCTTATGGCCGTTCTGCTGTGAGTGTAGACTATCCAATGGGACGAAAAACTGATAGTGAATTGTAACGTTCAGGGCCACCTAATGACGATGGATCACTCAAATTGCGTCCTGATTCAATACATCGTCCTCCAGCAGACTTGACTTCAGGGGTCTATTGCTGCCTCGGGCACCTTATGGCCGTTCTGCTGTGAGTCAAAGATTTTCGAATCGGACGAAAAACTGATAGTGAATTGTAACTTTCAGGGCCACCTAATGACGATGGATCACTCAAATTGCGTCCCGATTCAATACATCGTCCTCCAGCAGACTTGTCTCCATGGGTCGATTGCTGCCTCGGGCACCTTATGGCCGTTCTGCTGTGAGTCAAAGATTTTCGAATCGGACGAAAAACTGATAGTGATTTGTAACACTCAGGGCCACCTAATGACGATGGACCACACAAATTGCGTCCCGATTCAGTACATCGTCCACTAGCCGACTTGACTCCATGGGACTATTGGTGCCTCGGGCACCTTATGGCCGTTCTGCTGTGAGTCTAGATTCTAGAATGGGTTGAAAAACGGATAGTGAATTGTAACGTTCAGGGCCACCTAATGACGATGGATCACTCAAATTGCGTCCCGATTCAATACATCGTCCTCCAGCAGACTTGTCTCCATGGGTCTATTGCTGCCTCGGGCACCTTATGGCAGGCCTGCTGTGACTCAAAGATTTTCGAATCGGACGAAAAACTGATAGTGAATTGTAACTTTCAGGGCCTCCTAATGACGATGGAACACTCAAATTGCGTCCCGATTCAATACATCGTCCTCCAGCAGACTTTTCCCCATGCGTCTATTGCTGCCTCGGGCACCTTATGGCCGTTGTGCTGTGAGTCAGAGATTTTCGAATCGGACGAAAAACTGATAGTGAATTGTAACGTTCAGGGCCTCCTAATGACGATGGATCACTCAACTTGCGTCCCGATTCAATACATCGTCCTCCAGCCGACTTGACTCCATGGGTCTATTGCTGCCTCGGGCACCTTATGTCCGTTCTGCTGTGACTCTAGATTATCGAATGGGACGAAAAACTGATAGTGAATTGTAACTTTCAGGGCCTCCTAATGACGATGGAACACTCAAATTGCGTCCCGATTCAATACATCGTCCTCCAGCAGACTTTTCCCCATGCGTCTATTGCTGCCTCGGGCACCTTATGGCCGTTGTGCTGTGAGTCAGAGATTTTCGAATCGGACGAAAAACTGATAGTGAATTGTAACTTTCAGGGCCTCCTAATGACGATGGATCTCTCAAATTGCGTCCCGAATCAATACAGCGTCCTCCAGCAGACTTGTCTCCATGGGTCGATTGCTGCCTCGGGCACCTAATGGCCGTTCTGCTGTGAGTCAAAGATTTTCGAATCGGACGAAAAACTGATAGTGAATTGTAACATTCAGGGTCACCTAATGACGATGGACCACGCAAATTGCGTCCCGATTCAATACATCGTCCTCCAGCCGAGTTGACTCCATGGGTCTATTGCTGCCTCGGGCAACTTATGGCCGTTCTGCTGTGAATCTAGATTATCGAATGGGACGAAAAAATAATAGTGAATTGTAACGTTCAGGGCCACCTAATGACGATGGATCACTCAAATTGCGTCCCGATTCAATACATCGTCCCCAGCCGACTTGACTCCATGGGTCTATTGCTACCTCGGGCACCTTATGGCCGTTCTGCTGTGAGTCTAGATTATCGAATGGGACAAAAAACTGATAGTGAATTGTAACGTTCAGGGCCTCCTAATGACGATGGATCACTCAAATTGCGTCCCGATTCAATACATCGTCCTCCAGCAGACTTGTCTCCATGGGTCTATTGCTGCCTCGTGCACCTTATGGACGTTCTGCTGTGAGTCTAGATTATCGAATTGGACGAAAAACTGATAGTGAATTGTAACGTTCAGGGCCACCTAATGACGATGGATAACTCAAATTGCGTCCCGATTCAATACATCGTCCTCCAGCCGACTTGACTCCATGGGTCTATTGCTGCCTCTGGCACCTTATGTCCGTTCTGCTGTGACTCTAGATTATCGAATGGGACGAAAAACTGATAGTGAATTGTAACTTTCAGGGCCTCCTAATGACGATGGATCTCTCAAATTGCGTCCCGAATCAATACAGCGTCCTCCAGCAGACTTGTCTCCATGGGTCGATTGCTGCCTCGGGCACCTAATGGCCGTTCTGCTGTGAGTCAAAGATTTTCGAATCGGACGAAAAACTGATAGTGAATTGTAACATTCAGGGTCACCTAATGACGATGGACCACGCAAATTGCGTCCCGATTCAATACATCGTCCTCCAGCCGAGTTGACTCCATGGGTCTATTGCTGCCTCGGGCAACTTATGGCCGTTCTGCTGTGAATCTAGATTATCGAATGGGACGAAAAAATAATAGTGAATTGTAACGTTCAGGGCCACCTAATGACGATGGATCACTCAAATTGCGTCCCGATTCAATACATCGTCCCCAGCCGACTTGTCTCCATGGGTCTATTGCTGCCTCGGGCACCTTATGGCCGTTCTGCTGTGAGTCTAGATTATCGAATGGGACGAAAAACTGATAGTGAATTGTAACGTTCAGGGCCACCTAATAACGATGGATCACTCAAATTGCGTCCTGATTCAATACATCGTCCTCCAGCAGACTTGACTTCATGGGTCGATTGCTGCCTCGGGCACCTTATGGCCGTTCTGCTGTGAGTCAAAGATTTTCGAATCTGACGAAAAACTGATAGTGAATTGTAACTTTCAGGGCCTCCTAATGACGATGGAACACTCAAATTGCGTCCCGATTCAATACATCGTCCTCCAGCAGACTTGTCTCCATGCGTCTATTGCTGCCTCGGGCACCTTATGGCCGTTGTGCTGTGAGTCAGAGATTTTCGAATCGGACGAAAAACTGATAGTGAATTGTAACGTTCAGGGCCTCCTAATGACGATGGATCACTCAAATTGCGTCCCGATTCAATACATCGTCCTCCAGCCGACTTGACTCCATGGGTCTATTGCTGCCTCTGGCACCTTATGTCCGTTCTGCTGTGACTCTAGATTATCGAATGGGACGAAAAACTGATAGTGAATTGTAACGTTCAGGGCCTCCTAATGACGATGGATCACTCAAATTGCGTCCCGAATCAATACATCGTCCTCCAGCAGACTTGTCTCCATGGGTCGATTGCTGCCTCGGGCACCTAATGGCCGTTCTGCTGTGAGTCAAAGATTTTCGAATCGGACGAAAAACTGATAGTGAATTGTAACATTCAGGGTCACCTAATGACGATGGACCACGCAAATTGCGTCCCGATTCAATACATCGTCCTCCAGCCGAGTTGACTCCATGGGTCTATTGCTGCCTCGGGCAACTTATGGCCGTTCTGCTGTGAATCTAGATTATCGAATGGGACGAAAAAATAATAGTGAATTGTAACGTTCAGGGCCACCTAATGACGATGGATCACTCAAATTGCGTCCCGATTCAATACATCGTCCCCAGCCGACTTGTCTCCATGGGTCTATTGCTGCCTCGGGCACCTTATGGCCGTTCTGCTGTGAGTCTAGATTATCGAATGGGACGAAAAACTGATAGTGAATTGTAACGTTCAGGGCCACCTAATAACGATGGATCACTCAAATTGCGTCCTGATTCAATACATCGTCCTCCAGCAGACTTGACTTCATGGGTCGATTGCTGCCTCGGGCACCTTATGGCCGTTCTGCTGTGAGTCAAAGATTTTCGAATCCGACGAAAAACTGATAGTGATTTGTAACATTCAGGGCCACCTAATGACGATGGACCACACAAATTGCGTCCCGATTCAGTACATCGTCCACTAGCCGACTTGACTCAATGGTACTATTGGTGCTTCGGGCACCTTATGGCCGTTCTGCTGTTTGTCTAGATTATAGAATGGGATGAAAAACTGATAGTGAATTGTAACGTTCAGGGCCACCTAATGACGAAGGATCACTCAAATTGCGTCCCGATTCAATACATCGTCCTCCAGCAGACTTGTCTCCATGCGTCTATTGCTGCCTCGGGCACCTTATGGCCGTTCTGCTGTGAGTCAAAGATTTTCGAATCGGACGAAAAACTGATGTTGAATTGTAACGTTCAGGGCCACCTAATGACGATGGATCACTCAAATTGCGTCCCGATTCAATACATCGTCCTCCAGCCGACTTGACTCCATGGGTCTATTGCTACCTCGGGCACCTTATGGCCGTTCTGCTGTGAGTCTAGATTATCGAATGGGACAAAAAACTGATAGTGAATTGTAACGTTCAGGGCCTCCTAATGACGATGGATCACTCAAATTGCGTCCCGATTCAATACATCGTCCTCCAGCAGACTTGTCTCCATGGGTCTATTGCTGCCTCGTGCACCGTATGGACGTTCTGCTGTGAGTCTAGATTATCGAATTGGACGAAAAACTGATAGTGAATTGTAACGTTCAGGGCCACCTAATGACGATGGATAACTCAAATTGCGTCCCGATTCAATACATCGTCCTCCAGCCGACTTGACTCCATGGGTCTATTGCTGCCTCGGGCACCTTATGGCCGTTCTGCTGTGAGTCTAGATTATCGAATGGGACGAAAAACTGATAGTGAATTGCAACGTTCAGGGCCTCCTAATGACGATGGATCACTCAAATTGCGTCCCGATTCAATACATCGTCCTCCAGCCGACTTGACTCCATGGGTCTATTGCTGCCTCGGGCACCTTATGGCCGTTCTGCTGTGAGTCTAGATTATCGAATTGGACGAAAAACTGATAGTGAATTGTAACGTTCAGGGCCACCTAATGACGATGGATAACTCAAATTGCGTCCCGATTCAATACATCGTCCTCCAGCCGACTTGACTCCATGGGTCTATTGCTGCCTCGGGCACCTTATGGCCGTTCTGCTGTGAGTCTAGATTATCGAATGGGACGAAAAACTGATAGTGAATTGCAACGTTCAGGGCCTCCTAATGACGATGGATCACTCAAATTGCGTCCCGATTCAATACATCGTCCTCCAGCCGACTTGACTCCATGGGTCTATTGCTGCTTCGGGCACCTTATGGCCGTTCTGCTGTGAGTCTAGATTATCGAATTGGACGAAAAACTGATAGTGAATTGTAACGTTCAGGGCCTCCTAATGCCGATGGATCACTCAAATTGCGTCCCGATTCAATACATCGTCCTCCACCAGACTTGTCTCCATGGGTCGATTGCTGCCTCGGGCACTTAATGGCCGTTCTGCTGTGAGTCAACGATTTTCGAATCAGACGAAAAACTGATAGATAATTGTAACGTTCAGGGCCACCTAATGACGATGGATCACTCAAATTGCGTCCCGATTCAATACATCGTCCCCAGCCGACTTGTCTCCATGGGTCTATTGCTGCCTCGGGCACCTTATGGCCGTTCTGCTGTGAGTCTAGTTTATCGAATGGGACGAAAAACTGATAGTGAATTGTAACGTTCAGGGCCACCTAATGACGATGGATCACTCAAATTGCGTCCTGATTCAATCCATCGTCCTCCAGCAGAGTTGACTTCATGGGTCTATTGCTGCCTCGGGCACCTTATGGCCGTTCTGCTGTGAGTCAAAGATTTTCGAATCGGACGAAAAACTGATAGTGGATTGTAACTTTCAGGGCCACCTAATGACGATGGATCACTCAAATTGCGTCCCGATTCAATACATCGTCCTCCAGCCGACTTGACTCCATGGGTCTATTGCTGCCTCGGGCACCTTATGGCCGTTATGCTGTGAGTCTAGATTATCGAATGGGACGAAAAACTGATAGTGAATTGTAACGTTCAGGGCCTCCTAATGACGATGGATTACTCAAATTGCGTCCCGATTCAATACATCGTCCTCCAGCCGACTTGACTCCATGGGTCTATTGCTGCCTCGGGCACCTTATGGCCGTTCTGCTGTGACTCTAGATTATCGAATGGGACGAAAAACTGATAGTGAATTGTAACGTTCAGGGCCTCCTAATGACGATGGATCACACAAATTGCGTCCCGATTCAATACATCGTCCTCCAGCAGACTTGTCTCCATGGGTCGATTGCTGCCTCGGGCACCTAATCGCCGTTCTGCTGTGAGTCAAAGATTTTCGAATCGGACGAAAAACTGATAGTGAATAGTAACATTCAGGGTCACCTAATGACGATGGACCACGCAAATTGCGTCCCGATTCAATACATCGTCCTCCACCCGAGTTGACTCCATGGGTCTATTCCTGCCTCGGGCAACTTATGGCCGTTCTGCTGTGAATCTAGATTATCGAATGGGACGAAAAACTAATAGTGAATTGTAACGTTCAGGGCCACCTAATGACGATGGATCACTCAAATTGCGTCCCGATTCAATACATCGTCCCCAGCCGACTTGTCTCCATGGGTCTATTGCTGCCTCGGGCACCTTATGGCCGTTCTGCTGTGAGTGTAGACTATCCAATGGGACGAAAAACTGATAGTGAATTGTAACGTTCAGGGCCACCTAATGACGATGGATCACTCAAATTGCGTCCTGATTCAATACATCGTCCTCCAGCAGACTTGACTTCAGGGGTCTATTGCTGCCTCGGGCACCTTATGGCCGTTCTGCTGTGAGTCAAAGATTTTCGAATCGGACGAAAAACTGATAGTGAATTGTAACTTTCAGGGCCACCTAATGACGATGGATCACTCAAATTGCGTCCCGATTCAATACATCGTCCTCCAGCAGACTTGTCTCCATGGGTCGATTGCTGCCTCGGGCACCTTATGGCCGTTCTGCTGTGAGTCAAAGATTTTCGAATCGGACGAAAAACTGATAGTGATTTGTAACACTCAGGGCCACCTAATGACGATGGACCACACAAATTGCGTCCCGATTCAGTACATCGTCCACTAGCCGACTTGACTCCATGGGACTATTGGTGCCTCGGGCACCTTATGGCCGTTCTGCTGTGAGTCTAGATTCTAGAATGGGTTGAAAAACGGATAGTGAATTGTAACGTTCAGGGCCACCTAATGACGATGGATCACTCAAATTGCGTCCCGATTCAATACATCGTCCTCCAGCAGACTTGTCTCCATGGGTCTATTGCTGCCTCGGGCACCTTATGGCAGGCCTGCTGTGACTCAAAGATTTTCGAATCGGACGAAAAACTGATAGTGAATTGTAACTTTCAGGGCCTCCTAATGACGATGGAACACTCAAATTGCGTCCCGATTCAATACATCGTCCTCCAGCAGACTTTTCCCCATGCGTCTATTGCTGCCTCGGGCACCTTATGGCCGTTGTGCTGTGAGTCAGAGATTTTCGAATCGGACGAAAAACTGATAGTGAATTGTAACGTTCAGGGCCTCCTAATGACGATGGATCACTCAACTTGCGTCCCGATTCAATACATCGTCCTCCAGCCGACTTGACTCCATGGGTCTATTGCTGCCTCGGGCACCTTATGTCCGTTCTGCTGTGACTCTAGATTATCGAATGGGACGAAAAACTGATAGTGAATTGTAACGTTCAGGGCCTCCTAATGACGATGGATCACTTAAATTGCGTCCCGAATCAATACATCGTCCTCCAGCAGACTTGTCTCCATGGGTCGATTGCTGCCTCGGGCACCTAATGGCCGTTCTGCTGTGAGTCAAAGATTTTCGAATCGGACGAAAAACTGATAGTGAATTGTAACATTCAGGGTCACCTAATGACGATGGACCACGCAAATTGCGTCCCGATTCAATACATCGTCCTCCAGCCGAGTTGACTCCATGGCTGTATTCCTGCCTCGGGCAACTTATGGCCGTTCTGCTGTGAATCTAGATTATCGAATGGGACGAAAAAATAATAGTGAATTGTAACGTTCAGGGCCACCTAATGACGATGGATCACTCAAATTGCGTCCCGATTCAATACATCGTCCCCAGCCGACTTGTCTCCATGGGTCTATTGCTGCCTCGGGCACCTTATGGCCGTTCTGCTGTGAGTCTAGATTATCGAATGGGACGAAAAACTGATAGTGAATTGTAACGTTCAGGGCCACCTAATAACGATGGATCACTCAAATTGCGTCCTGATTCAATACATCGTCCTCCAGCAGACTTGACTTCATGGGTCGATTGCTGCCTCGGGCACCTTATGGCCGTTCTGCTGTGAGTCAAAGATTTTCGAATCGGACGAAAAACTGATAGTGATTTGTAACATTCAGGGCCACCTAATGACGATGGACCACACAAATTGCGTACCGATTCAGTACATCGTCCACTAGCCGACTTGACTCAATGGTACTATTGGTGCTTCGGGCACCTTATGGCCGTTCTGCTGTGAGTCTAGATTATAGAATGGGATGAAAAACTGATAGTGAATTGTAACGTTCAGGGCCACCTAATGACGATGGATCACTCAAATTGCGTCCCGATTCAATACATCGTCCTCCAGCAGACTTGTCTCCATGCGTCTATTGCTGCCTCGGGCACCTTATGGCCGTTCTGCTGTGAGTCAAAGATTTTCGAATCGGACGAAAAACTGATGTTGAATTGTAACGTTCAGGGCCACCTAATGACGATGTATCACTCAAATTGCGTCCCGATTCAATACATCGTCCTCCAGCCGACTTGACTCCATGGGTCTATTGCTGCCTCGGGCACCTTATGGCCGTTCTGCTGTGAGTCTAGATTATCGAATGGGACGAAAAACTGATAGTGAATTGCAACGTTCAGGGCCTCCTAATGACGATGGATCACTCAAATTGCGTCCCGGTTCAATACATTGTCCTCCAGCAGACTGTCTCCATGGGTCTATTGCAGCCTCGGGCACCTTATGGCCGTTCAGCTGTGACTCAAAGATTTTGGAATCGGACGAAAAACTGATAGTGAATTGTAACGTTCAGGGCCTCCTAATGACGATGGAACACTCAAATTGCGTCCCGATTCAATACATCGTCCTCCAGCCGATTTGTCTCCATGGGTCTATTGCTGCCTCGGGCACCTTATGGCCGTTCTGCTGTGAGTCAAAGATTTTGAATCGGACGAAAAACTGATAGTGAATTGTAACTTTCAGGGCCACCTAATGACGATGGATCACTCAAATTTCGTCCCGATTGAATACATCGTCCTCCAGCCGACTTGTCTCCATGGGTCTATTGCTGCCTCGGGCACCTTATGGCCGTTCTGTTGTGAGTCAAAGATTTTCGAATCGGACGAAAAACTGATGGTGAATTGTAACGTTCAGGGCCTCCTAATGACGATGGATCACTCAAATTGCGTCCCGATTCAATACATCGTCCTCCAGCCGACTTGACTCCATGGGTCTATTGCTGCCTCTGGCACCTTATGTCCGTTCTGCTGTGACTCTAGATTATCGAATGGGACGAAAAACTGATAGTGAATTGTAACGTTCAGGGCCTCCTAATGACGATGGATCACTCAAATTGCGTCCCGTTTCAATACATCGTCCTCCAGCAGACTAGTCTACATGCGTCTATTGCTGCCTCGGGCACCTTACGGCAGGCCTGCTGTGACTCAAAGATTTTCGAATCGGACGAAAAACTGATAGTGAATTGTAACTTTCAGGGCCTCCTAATGACGATGGAACACTCAAATTGCGTCCCGATTCAATACATCGTCCTCCAGCAGACTTGTCTCCATGCGTCTATTGCTGCCTCGGGCACCTTATGGCCATTGTGCTGTGAGTCAGAGATTTTCGAATCGGACGAAAAACTGATAGTGA
The DNA here is from genome assembly GCF_023864275.1 of Schistocerca cancellata. Lineage (NCBI taxonomy): Eukaryota > Metazoa > Arthropoda > Insecta > Orthoptera > Acrididae > Schistocerca > Schistocerca cancellata. The sequence continues at coordinate 571,016 of NC_064631.1, forward strand.
ATTGTAACGTTCAGGGCCTCCTAATGACGATGGATCACTCAAATTGCGTCCCGATTCAATACATCGTCCTCCAGCCGACTTGACTCCATGGGTCTATTGCTGCCTCTGGCACCTTATGTCCGTTCTGCTGTGACTCTAGATTATCGAATGGGACGAAAAACTGATAGTGAATTGTAACGTTCAGGGCCTCCTAATGACGATGGATCACTCAAATTGCGTCCCGAATCAATACTTCGTCCTCCAGCAGACTTGTCTCCATGGGTCGATTGCTGCCTCGGGCACCTAATGGCCGTTCTGCTGTGAGTCAAAGATTTTCGAATCGGACGAAAAACTGATAGTGAATTGTAACATTCAGGGTCACCTAATGACGATGGACCACGCAAATTGCGTCCCGATTCAATACATCGTCCTCCAGCCGAGTTGACTCCATGGCTCTATTCCTGCCTCGGGCAACTTATGGCCGTTCTGCTGTGAATCTAGATTATCGAATGGGACGAAAAAATAATAGTGAATTGTAACGTTCAGGGCCACCTAATGACGATGGATCACTCAAATTGCGTCCCGATTCAATACATCGTCCCCAGCCGACTTGTCTCCATGGGTCTATTGCTGCCTCGGGCACCTTATGGCCGTTCTGCTGTGAGTCTAGATTATCGAATGGGACGAAAAACTGATAGTGAATTGTAACGTTCAGGGCCACCTAATAACGATGGATCACTCAAATTGCGTCCTGATTCAATACATCGTCCTCCAGCAGACTTGCCTTCATGGGTCGATTGCTGCCTCGGGCACCTTATGGCCGTTCTGCTGTGAGTCAAAGATTTTCGAATCCGACGAAAAACTGATAGTGATTTGTAACATTCAGGGCCACCTAAAGACGATGGACCACACAAATTGCGTCCCGATTCAGTACATCGTCCACTAGCCGACTTGACTCAATGGTACTATTGGTGCTTCGGGCACCTTATGGCCGTTCTGCTGTGAGTCTAGATTATAGAATGGGATGAAAAACTGATAGTGAATTGTAACGTTCAGGGCCACCTAATGACGAAGGATCACTCAAATTGCGTCCCGATTCAATACATCGTCCTCCAGCAGACTTGTCTCCATGCGTCTATTGCTGCCTCGGGCACCTTATGGCCGTTCTGCTGTGAGTCAAAGATTTTCGAATCGGACGAAAAACTGATGTTGAATTGTAACGTTCAGGGCCACCTAATGACGATGGATCACTCAAATTGCGTCCCGATTCAATACATCGTCCTCCAGCAGACTTGTCTCCATGGGTCGATTGCTGCCTCGGGCACCTTATGGCCGTTCTGCTGTGAGTCTAGATTCTAGAATGGGTTGAAAAACGGATAGTGAATTGTAACGTTCAGGGCCACCTAATGACGATGGATCACTCAAATTGCGTCCCGATTCAATACATCGTCCTCCAGCAGACTTGTCTCCATGGGTCTATTGCTGCCTCGGGCACCTTATGGCAGGCCTGCTGTGACTCAAAGATTTTCGAATCGGACGAAAAACTGACAGTGAATTGTAACTTTCAGGGCCTCCTAATGACGATGGAACACTCAAATTGCGTCCCGATTCAATACATCGTCCTCCAGCAGACTTGTCTCCATGCGTCTATTGGTGCCTCGGGCACCTTATGGCCGTTGTGCTGTGAGTCAGAGATTTTCGAATCGGACGAAAAACTGATAGTGAATTGTATCGTTCAGGGCCTCCTAATGACGATGGATCACTCAAATTGCGTCCCGATTCAATACATCGTCCTCCAGCCGACTTGACTCCATGGGTCTATTGCTGCCTCTGGCACCTTATGTCCGTTCTGCTGTGACTCTAGATTATCGAATGGGACGAAAAACTGATAGTGAATTGTAACGTTCAGGGCCTCCTAATGACGATGGATCTCTCAAATTGCGTCCCGAATCAATACAGCGTCCTCCAGCAGACTTGTCTCCATGGGTCGATTGCTGCCTCGGGCACCTAATGGCCGTTCTGCTGTGACTCAAAGATTTTCGAATCGGACGAAAAACTGATAGTGAATTGTAACATTCAGGGTCACCTAATGACGATGGACCACGCAAATTGCGTCCCGATTCAATACATCGTCCTCCAGCCGAGTTGACTCCATGGGTCTATTGCTGCCTCGGGCAACTTATGGCCGTTCTGCTGTGAATCTAGATTATCGAATGGGACGAAAAAATAATAGTGAATTGTAACGTTCAGGGCCACCTAATGACGATGGATCACTCAAATTGCGTCCCGATTCAATACATCGTCCCCAGCCGACTTGTCTCCATGGGTCTATTGCTGCCTCGGGCACCTTATGGCCGTTCTGCTGTGAGTCTAGATTATCGAATGGGACGAAAAACTGATAGTGAATTGTAACGTTCAGGGCCACCTAATAACGATGGATCACTCAAATTGCGTCCTGATTCAATACATCGTCCTCCAGCAGACTTGACTTCATGGGTCGATTGCTGCCTCGGGCACCTTATGGCCGTTCTGCTGTGAGTCAAAGATTTTCGAATCCGACGAAAAACTGATAGTGAATTGTAACTTTCAGGGCCTCCTAATGACGATGGAACACTCAAATTGCGTCCCGATTCAATACATCGTCCTCCAGCAGACTTGTCTCCATGCGTCTATTGCTGCCTCGGGCACCTTATGGCCGTTGTGCTGTGAGTCAGAGATTTTCGAATCGGACGAAAAACTGATAGTGAATTGTAACGTTCAGGGCCTCCTAATGACGATGGATCACTCAAATTGCGTCCCGATTCAATACATCGTCCTCCAGCCGACTTGACTCCATGGGTCTATTGCTGCCTCTGGCACCTTATGTCCGTTCTGCTGTGACTCTAGATTATCGAATGGGACGAAAAACTGATAGTGAATTGTAACGTTCAGGGCCTCCTAATGACGATGGATCACTCAAATTGCGTCCCGAATCAATACATCGTCCTCCAGCAGACTTGTCTCCATGGGTCGATTGCTGCCTCGGGCACCTAATGGCCGTTCTGCTGTGAGTCAAAGATTTTCGAATCGGACGAAAAACTGATAGTGAATTGTAACATTCAGGGTCACCTAATGACGATGGACCACGCAAATTGCGTCCCGATTCAATACATCGTCCTCCAGCCGAGTTGACTCCATGGGTCTATTGCTGCCTCGGGCAACTTATGGCCGTTCTGCTGTGAATCTAGATTATCGAATGGGACGAAAAAATAATAGTGAATTGTAACGTTCAGGGCCACCTAATGACGATGGATCACTCAAATTGCGTCCCGATTCAATACATCGTCCCCAGCCGACTTGTCTCCATGGGTCTATTGCTGCCTCGGGCACCTTATGGCCGTTCTGCTGTGAGTCTAGATTATCGCATGGGACGAAAAACTGATAGTGAATTGTAACGTTCAGGGCCACCTAATAACGATGGATCACTCAAATTGCGTCCTGATTCAATACATCGTCCTCCAGCAGACTTGACTTCATGGGTCGATTGCTGCCTCGGGCACCTTATGGCCGTTCTGCTGTGAGTCAAAGATTTTCGAATCCGACGAAAAACTGATAGTGATTTGTAACATTCAGGGCCACCTAATGACGATGGACCACACAAATTGCGTCCCGATTCAGTACATCGTCCACTAGCCGACTTGACTCAATGGTACTATTGGTGCTTCGGGCACCTTATGGCCGTTCTGCTGTGAGTCTAGATTATAGAATGGGATGAAAAACTGATAGTGAATTGTAACGTTCAGGGCCACCTAATGACGAAGGATCACTCAAATTGCGTCCCGATTCAATACATCGTCCTCCAGCAGACTTGTCTCCATGCGTCTATTGCTGCCTCGGGCACCTTATGGCCGTTCTGCTGTGAGTCAAAGATTTTCGAATCGGACGAAAAACTGATGTTGAATTGTAACGTTCAGGGCCACCTAATGACGATGGATCACTCAAATTGCGTCCCGATTCAATACATCGTCCTCCAGCCGACTTGACTCCATGGGTCTATTGCTACCTCGGGCACCTTATGGCCGTTCTGCTGTGAGTCTAGATTATCGAATGGGACAAAAAACTGATAGTGAATTGTAACGTTCAGGGCCTCCTAATGACGATGGATCACTCAAATTGCGTCCCGATTCAATACATCGTCCTCCAGCAGACTTGTCTCCATGGGTCTATTGCTGCCTCGTGCACCTTATGGACGTTCTGCTGTGAGTCTAGATTATCGAATTGGACGAAAAACTGATAGTGAATTGTAACGTTCAGGGCCACCTAATGACGATGGATAACTCAAATTGCGTCCCGATTCAATACATCGTCCTCCAGCCGACTTGACTCCATGGGTCTATTGCTGCCTCGGGCACCTTATGGCCGTTCTGCTGTGAGTCTAGATTATCGAATGGGACGAAAAACTGATAGTGAATTGCAACGTTCAGGGCCTCCTAATGACGATGGATCACTCAAATTGCGTCCCGATTCAATACATCGTCCTCCAGCCGACTTGACTCCATGGGTCTATTGCTGCCTCGGGCACCTTATGGCCGTTCTGCTGTGAGTCTAGATTATCGAATTGGACGAAAAACTGATAGTGAATTGTAACGTTCAGGGCCACCTAATGACGATGGATAACTCAAATTGCGTCCCGATTCAATACATCGTCCTCCAGCCGACTTGACTCCATGGGTCTATTGCTGCCTCGGGCACCTTATGGCCGTTCTGCTGTGAGTCTAGATTATCGAATGGGACGAAAAACTGATAGTGAATTGCAACGTTCAGGGCCTCCTAATGACGATGGATCACTCAAATTGCGTCCCGATTCAATACATCGTCCTCCAGCCGACTTGACTCCATGGGTCTATTGCTGCTTCGGGCACCTTATGGCCGTTCTGCTGTGAGTCTAGATTATCGAATTGGACGAAAAACTGATAGTGAATTGTAACGTTCAGGGCCTCCTAATGCCGATGGATCACTCAAATTGCGTCCCGATTCAATACATCGTCCTCCACCAGACTTGTCTCCATGGGTCGATTGCTGCCTCGGGCACTTAATGGCCGTTCTGCTGTGAGTCAACGATTTTCGAATCGGACGAAAAACTGATAGATAATTGTAACGTTCAGGGCCACCTAATGACGATGGATCACTCAAATTGCGTCCCGATTTAATACATCGTCCCCAGCCGACTTGTCTCCATGGGTCTATTGCTGCCTCGGGCACCTTATGGCCGTTCTGCTGTGAGTCTAGTTTATCGAATGGGACGAAAAACTGATAGTGAATTGTAACGTTCAGGGCCACCTAATGACGATGGATCACTCAAATTGCGTCCTGATTCAATCCATCGTCCTCCAGCAGAGTTGACTTCATGGGTCTATTGCTGCCTCGGGCACCTTATGGCCGTTCTGCTGTGAGTCAAAGATTTTCGAATCGGACGAAAAACTGATAGTGGATTGTAACTTTCAGGGCCACCTAATGACGATGGATCATTCAAATTGCGTCCCGATTCAATACATCGTCCTCCAGCCGACTTGACTCCATGGGTCTATTGCTGCCTCGGGCACCTTATGGCCGTTATGCTGTGAGTCTAGATTATCGAATGGGACGAAAAACTGATAGTGAATTGTAACGTTCAGGGCCTCCTAATGACGATGGATTACTCAAATTGCGTCCCGATTCAATACATCGTCCTCCAGCCGACTTGACTCCATGGGTCTATTGCTGCCTCGGGCACCTTATGGCCGTTCTGCGGGACTCTAGATTATCGAATGGGACGAAAAACTGATAGTGAATTGTAACGTTCAGGGCCTCCTAATGACGATGGATCACACAAATTGCGTCCCGATTCAATACATCGTCCTCCAGCAGACTTGTCTCCATGGGTCGATTGCTGCCTCGGGCACCTAATCGCCGTTCTGCTGTGAGTCAAAGATTTTCGAATCGGACGAAAAACTGATAGTGAATAGTAACATTCAGGGTCACCTAATGACGATGGACCACGCAAATTGCGTCCCGATTCAATACATCGTCCTCCACCCGAGTTGACTCCATGGGTCTATTCCTGCCTCGGGCAACTTATGGCCGTTCTGCTGTGAATCTAGATTATCGAATGGGACGAAAAACTAATAGTGAATTGTAACGTTCAGGGCCACCTAATGACGATGGATCACTCAAATTGCGTCCCGATTCAATACATCGTCCCCAGCCGACTTGTCTCCATGGGTCTATTGCTGCCTCGGGCACCTTATGGCCGTTCTGCTGTGAGTGTAGACTATCCAATGGGACGAAAAACTGATAGTGAATTGTAACGTTCAGGGCCTCCTAATGACGATGGATCACACAAATTGCGTCCCGATTCAATACATCGTCCTCCAGCAGACTTGTCTCCATGGGTCGATTGCTGCCTCGGGCACCTAATCGCCGTTCTGCTGTGAGTCAAAGATTTTCGAATCGGACGAAAAACTGATAGTGAATAGTAACATTCAGGGTCACCTAATGACGATGGACCACGCAAATTGCGTCCCGATTCAATACATCGTCCTCCACCCGAGTTGACTCCATGGGTCTATTCCTGCCTCGGGCAACTTATGGCCGTTCTGCTGTGAATCTAGATTATCGAATGGGACGAAAAACTAATAGTGAATTGTAACGTTCAGGGCCACCTAATGACGATGGATCACTCAAATTGCGTCCCGATTCAATACATCGTCCCCAGCCGACTTGTCTCCATGGGTCTATTGCTGCCTCGGGCACCTTATGGCCGTTCTGCTGTGAATCTAGATTATCGAATGGGACGAAAAACTAATAGTGAATTGTAACGTTCAGGGCCACCTAATGACGATGGATCACCCAAATTGCGTCCTGATTCAATACATCGTCCTCCAGCAGACTTGACTTCAGGGGTCTATTGCTGCCTCGGGCACCTTATGGCCGTTCTGCTGTGAGTCAAAGATTTTCGAATCGGACGAAAAACTGATAGTGAATTGTAACTTTCAGGGCCACCTAATGACGATGGATCACTCAAATTGCGTCCCGATTCAATACATCGTCCTCCAGCACACTTGTCTCCATGGGTCGATTGCTGCCTCGGGCACCTTATGGCCGTTCTGCTGTGAGTCAAAGATTTTCGAATCGGACGAAAAACTGATAGTGATTTGTAACACTCAGGGCCACCTAATGACGATGGACCACACAAATTGCGTCCCGATTCAGTACATCGTCCACTAGCCGACTTGACTCCATGGGACTATTGGTGCCTCGGGCACCTTATGGCCGTTCTGCTGTGAGTCTAGATTCTAGAATGGGTTGAAAAACGGATAGTGAATTGTAACGTTCAGGGCCACCTAATGACGATGGATCACTCAAATTGCGTCCCGATTCAATACATCGTCCTCCAGCAGACTTGTCTCCATGGGTCTATTGCTGCCTCGGGCACCTTATGGCAGGCCTGCTGTGACTCAAAGATTTTCGAATCGGACGAAAAACTGATAGTGAATTGTAACTTTCAGGGCCTCCTAATGACGATGGAACACTCAAATTGCGTCCCGATTCAATACATCGTCCTCCAGCAGACTTGTCCCCATGCGTCTATTGCTGCCTCGGGCACCTTATGGCCGTTGTGCTGTGAGTCAGAGATTTTCGAATCGGACGAAAAACTGATAGTGAATTGTAACGTTCAGGGCCTCCTAATGACGATGGATCACTCAACTTGCGTCCCGATTCAATACATCGTCCTCCAGCCGACTTGACTCCATGGGTCTATTGCTGCCTCGGGCACCTTATGTCCGTTCTGCTGTGACTCTAGATTATCGAATGGGACGAAAAACTGATAGTGAATTGTAACGTTCAGGGCCTCCTAATGACGATGGATCACTTAAATTGCGTCCCGAATCAATACATCGTCCTCCAGCAGACTTGTCTCCATGGGTCGATTGCTGCCTCGGGCACCTAATGGCCGTTCTGCTGTGAGTCAAAGATTTTCGAATCGGACGAAAAACTGATAGTGAATTGTAACATTCAGGGTCACCTAATGACGATGGACCACGCAAATTGCGTCCCGATTCAATACATCGTCCTCCAGCCGAGTTGACTCCATGGCTGTATTCCTGCCTCGGGCAACTTATGGCCGTTCTGCTGTGAATCTAGATTATCGAATGGGACGAAAAAATAATAGTGAATTGTAACGTTCAGGGCCACCTAATGACGATGGATCACTCAAATTGCGTCCCGATTCAATACATCGTCCCCAGCCGACTTGTCTCCATGGGTCTATTGCTGCCTCGGGCACCTTATGGCCGTTCTGCTGTGAGTCTAGATTATCGAATGGGACGAAAAACTGATAGTGAATTGTAACGTTCAGGGCCACCTAATAACGATGGATCACTCAAATTGCGTCCTGATTCAATACATCGTCCTCCAGCAGACTTGACTTCATGGGTCGATTGCTGCCTCGGGCACCTTATGGCCGTTCTGCTGTGAGTCAAAGATTTTCGAATCGGACGAAAAACTGATAGTGATTTGTAACATTCAGGGCCACCTAATGACGATGGACCACACAAATTGCGTACCGATTCAGTACATCGTCCACTAGCCGACTTGACTCAATGGTACTATTGGTGCTTCGGGCACCTTATGGCCGTTCTGCTGTGAGTCTAGATTATAGAATGGGATGAAAAACTGATAGTGAATTGTAACGTTCAGGGCCACCTAATGACGATGGATCACTCAAATTGCGTCCCGATTCAATACATCGTCCTCCAGCAGACTTGTCTCCATGCGTCTATTGCTGCCTCGGGCACCTTATGGCCGTTCTGCTGTGAGTCAAAGATTTTCGAATCGGACGAAAAACTGATGTTGAATTGTAACGTTCAGGGCCACCTAATGACGATGGATCACTCAAATTGCGTCCCGATTCAATACATCGTCCTCCAGCCGACTTGACTCCATGGGTCTATTGCTGCCTCGGGCACCTTATGGCCGTTCTGCTGTGAGTCTAGATTATCGAATGGGACGAAAAACTGATAGTGAATTGCAACGTTCAGGGCCTCCTAATGACGATGGATCACTCAAATTGCGTCCCGATTCAATACATCGTCCTCCAGCCGACTTGACTCCATGGGTCTATTGCTGCTTCGGGCACCTTATGGCCGTTCTGCTGTGAGTCTAGATTATCGAATTGGACGAAAAACTGATAGTGAATTGTAACGTTCAGGGCCTCCTAATGCCGATGGATCACTCAAATTGCGTCCCGATTCAATACATCGTCCTCCACCAGACTTGTCTCCATGGGTCGATTGCTGCCTCGGGCACTTAATGGCCGTTCTGCTGTGAGTCAACGATTTTCGAATCGGACGGAAAACTGATAGATAATTGTAACGTTCAGGGCCACCTAATGACGATGGATCACTCAAATTGCGTCCCGATTCAATACATCGTCCCCAGCCGACTTGTCTCCATGGGTCTATTGCTGCCTCGGGCACCTTATGGCCGTTCTGCTGTGAGTCTAGATTATCGAATGGGACGAAAAACTGATAGTGAATTGTAACGTTCAGGGCCACCTAATGACGATGGATCACTCAAATTGCGTCCTGATTCAATCCATCGTCCTCCAGCAGACTTGACTTCATGGGTCTATTGCTGCCTCGGGCACCTTATGGCCGTTCTGCTGTGAGTCAAAGATTTTCGAATCGGACGAAAAACTGATAGTGGATTGTAACTTTCAGGGCCACCTAATGACGATGGATCACTCAAATTGCGTCCCGATTCAATACATCGTCCTCCAGCAGACTTGTCTCGATGCGTCTATTGCTGCCTCGGGCACTATATGGCCGTTCTGCTGTGAGTCAAAGATTTTCGAATCGGACGAAAAACTGATAGTGAATTGTAACGTTCAGGGCCACCTAATGACGATGGATCACTCAAATTGCGTCCCGATTCAATACATCGTCCTCCAGCCGACTTGACTCCATGCGTCTATTGCTGCCTCGGGCACCTTATGGCCGTTCTGCTGTGAGTCTAGATTATCGAATGGGACGAAAAACTGATAGTGAATTGTAACGTTCAGGGCCTCCTAATGACGATGGATCACTCAAATTGCGTCCCGATTCAATACATCGTCCTCCAGCCGACTTGACTCCATGGGTCTATTGCTGCCTCGGACACCTTATGGCCGTTCTGCTGTGACTCTAGATTATCGAATGGGACGAAAAACTGATAGTGAATTGTAGCGTTCAGGGCCTCCTAATGACGATGGATCACTCAAATTGCGTCCCGATTCAATACATCGTCCTCCAGCAGACTTGTCTCCATGGGTCGATTGCTGCCTCGGGCACCTAATGGCCGTTCTGCTGTGAGTCAAAGATTTTCGAATCGGACGAAAAACTGATAGTGATTTGTAACATTCAGGGTCACCTAATGACGATGGACCACGCAAATTGCGTCCCGATTCAATACATCGTCCTCCAGCCGAGTTGACTCCATGGGTCTATTCCTGCCTCGGTCAACTTATGGCCGTTCTGCTGTGAATCTGGTTTATCGAATGGGACGAAAAACTAATAGTGAATTGTAACGTTCAGGGCCACCTAATGTCGATGGATCACTCAATTTGCGTCCCGATTCAATACATCGTCCCCAGCCGACTTGTCTCCATGGGTCTATTGCTGCCTCGGGCAACTTATGGCCGTTCTGCTGTGAGTCTAGATTATCGAATGGGACGAAAAACTGATAGTGAATTGTAACGTTCAGGGCCACCTAATGACGATGGATCACTCAAATTGCGTCCCGATTCAATACATCGTCCTCCAGCAGACTTGTCTCCATGGGTCTATTGCTGCCTCGGGCACCTTATGGCCGTTCTGCTGTGAGTCTAGATTATCGAATGGGACGAAAAACTGATAGTGAATTGTAACGTTCAGGGCCACCTAATGACGATGGATAACTCAAATTGCGTCCCGATTCAATACATCGTCCTCCAGCCGACTTGACTCCATGGGTCTATTGCTGCCTCGGGCACCTTATGGCCGTTCTGCTGAGAGTCTAGATTATCGAATGGGACGAAAAACTGATAGTGAATTGTAACGTTCAGGGCCTCCTAATGACGATGGATCACTCAAATTGCGTCCCGATTCAATACATTGTCCTCCAGCCGACTTGACTCCATGGGTCTATTGCTGCCTCGGGCACCTTATGGCCGTTCTGCTGTGAGTCTAGATTATCGAATTGGACGAAAAACTGATAGTGAATTGTAACGTTCAGGGCCACCTAATGACGATGGATCACTCAAATTGCGTCCTGATTCAATACATCGTCCTCCAGCAGACTTGACTTCATGGGTCGATTGCTGCCTCGGGCACCTTATGGCCGTTGTGCTGTGAGTCAAAGATTTTCGAATCGGACGAAAAACTGATAGTGATTTGTAACATTCAGGGCCACCTAATGACGATGGACCACACAAATTGCGTACCGATTCAGTACATCGTCCACTAGCCGACTTGACTCAATGGTACTATTGGTGCTTCGGGCACCTTATGGCCGTTCTGCTGTGAGTCTAGATTATAGAATGGGATGAAAAACTGATAGTGAATTGTAACGTTCAGGGCCACCTAATGACGATGGATCACTCAAATTGCGTCCCGATTCAATACATCGTCCTCCAGCAGACTTGTCTCCATGCGTCTATTGCTGCCTCGGGCACCTTATGGCCGTTCTGCTGTGAGTCAAAGATTTTCGAATCGGACGAAAAACTGATGTTGAATTGTAACGTTCAGGGCCACCTAATGACGATGGATCACTCAAATTGCGTCCCGATTCAATACATCGTCCTCCAGCCGACTTGACTCCATGGGTCTATTGCTGCCTCGGGCACCTTATGGCCGTTCTGCTGTGAGTCTAGATTATCGAATGGGACAAAAAACTTATAGTGAATTGTAACGTTCAGGGCCTCCTAATGACGATGGATCACTCAAATTGCGTCCCGATTCAATACATCGTCCTCCAGCAGACTTGTCTCCATGGGTCTATTGCTGCCTCGGGCACCTTATGGCCGTTCTGCTGTGAGTCTAGATTATCGAATTGGACGAAAAACTGATAGTGAATTGTAACGTTCAGGGCCACCTAATGACGATGGATAACTCAAATTGCGTCCCGATTCAATACATCGTCCTCCAGCCGACTTGACTCCATGGGTCTATTGCTGCCTCGGGCACCTTATGGCCGTTCTGCTGTGAGTCTAGATTATCGAATGGGACGAAAAACTGATAGTGAATTGCAACGTTCAGGGCCTCCTAATGACGATGGATCACTCAAATTGCGTCCCGATTCAATACATCGTCCTCCAGCCGACTTGACTCCATGGGTCTATTGCTGCCTCGGGCACCTTATGGCCGTTCTGCTGTGAGTCTAGATTATCGAATTGGACGAAAAACTGATAGTGAATTGTAACGTTCAGGGCCACCTAATGACGATGGATAACTCAAATTGCGTCCCGATTCAATACATCGTCCTCCAGCCGACTTGACTCCATGGGTCTATTGCTGCCTCGGGCACCTTATGGCCGCTCTGCTGTGAGTCTAGATTATCGAATGGGACGAAAAACTGATAGTGAATTGCAACGTTTAGGGCCTCCTAATGACGATGGATCACTCAAATTGCGTCCCGATTCAATACATCGTCCCCAGCCGACTTGTCTCCATGGGTCTATTGCTGCCTCGGGCACCTTATGGCCGTTCTGCTGTGAGTGTAGATTATCGAATGGGACGAAAAACTGATAGTGAATTGTAACGTTCAGGGCCACCTAATGACGATGGATCACTCAAATTGCGTCCTGATTCAATCCATCGTCCTCCAGCAGACTTGACTTCATGGGTCTATTGCTGCCTCGGGCACCTTATGGCCGTTCTGCTGTGAGTCAAAGATTTTCGAATCGGACGAAAAACTGATAGTGGATTGTAACTTTCAGGGCCACCTAATGACGATGGATCACTCAAATTGCGTCCCGATTCAATACATCGTCCTCCAGCAGACTTGTCTCGATGCGTCTATTGCTGCCTCGGGCACTATATGGCCGTTCTGCTGTGAGTCAAAGATTTTCGAATCGGACGAAAAACTGATAGTGAATTGTAACGTTCAGGGCCACCTAATGACGATGGATCACTCAAATTGCGTCCCGATTCAATACATCGTCCTCCAGCCGACTTGACTCCATGCGTCTATTGCTGCCTCGGCCACCTTATGGCCGTTCTGCTGTGAGTCTAGATTATCGAATGGGACGAAAAACTGATAGTGAATTGTAACGTTCAGGGCCTCCTAATGACGATGGATCACTCAAATTGCGTCCCGATTCAATACATCGTCCTCCAGCCGACTTGACTCCATGGGTCTATTGCTGCCTCGGGCACCTAATGGCCGTTCTGCTGTGACTCTAGATTATCGAATGGGACGAAAAACTGATAGTGAATTGTAGCGTTCAGGGCCTCCTAATGACGATGGATCACTCAAATTGCGTCCCGATTCAATACATCGTCCTCCAGCAGACTTGTCTCCATGGGTCGATTGCTGCCTCGGGCACCTAATGGCCGTTCTGCTGTGAGTCAAAGATTTTCGAATCGGACGAAAAACTGATAGTGATTTGTAACATTCAGGGTCACCTAATGACGATGGACCACGCAAATTGCGTCCCGATTCAATACATCGTCCTCCAGCCGAGTTGACTCCATGGGTCTATTCCTGCCTCGGTCAACTTATGGCCGTTCTGCTGTGAATCTGGTTTATCGAATGGGACGAAAAACTAATAGTGAATTGTAACGTTCAGGGCCACCTAATGTCGATGGATCACTCAATTTGCGTCCCGATTCAATACATCGTCCCCAGCCGACTTGTCTCCATGGGTCTATTGCTGCCTCGGGCACCTTATGGCCGTTCTGCTGTGAGTCTAGATTATCGAATGGGACGAAAAACTGATAGTGAATTGTAACGTTCAGGGCCACCTAATGACGATGGATCACTCAAATTGCGTCCCGATTCAATACATCGTCCTCCAGCAGACTTGTCTCCATGGGTCTATTGCTGCCTCGGGCACCTTATGGCCGTTCTGCTGTGAGTCTAGATTATCGAATGGGACAAAAAACTGATAGTGAATTGTAACGTTCAGGGCCACCTAATGACGATGGATAACTCAAATTGCGTCCCGATTCAATACATCGTCCTCCAGCCGACTTGACTCCATGGGTCTATTGCTGCCTCGGGCACCTTATGGCCGTTCTGCTGAGAGTCTAGATTATCGAATGGGACGAAAAACTGATAGTGAATTGTAACGTTCAGGGCCTCCTAATGACGATGGATCACTCAAATTGCGTCCCTATTCAATACATTGTCCTCCAGCCGACTTGACTCCATGGGTCTATTGCTGCCTCGGGCACCTTATGGCAGGCCTGCTGTGAGTCAAAGATTTTCGAATCGGACGAAGAACTGATAGTGAATTGTAACGTTCAGGGCCTCCTAATGACGATGGAACACTCAAATTGCGTCCCGATTCAATATATCGTCCTCCAGCAGACTTGTCTCCATGCGTCTATTGCTGCCTCGGGCACCTTATGGCCGTTGTGCTGTGAGTCAAAGATTTTCGAATCGGACGAAAAACTGATAGTGAATTGTAACGTTCAGGGCCACCTAATGACGATGGATCACTCAAATTGCGTCCCGATTCAATACATCGTCCTCCAGCCGACTTGACTCCATGCGTCTATTGCTGCCTCGGGCACCTTATGGCCGTTCTGCTGTGAGTCTAGATTATCGAATGGGACGAAAAACTGATAGTGAATTGTAACGTTCAGGGCCTCCTAATGACGATGGATCACTCAAATTGCGTCCCGATTCAATACATCGTCCTCCAGCCGACTTGACTCCATGGGTCTATTGCTGCCTCGGGCACCTTATGGCCGTTCTGCTGTGACTCTAGATTATCGACTGGGACGAAAAACTGATAGTGAATTGTAGCGTTCAGGGCCTCCTAATGACGATGGATCACTCAAATTGCGTCCCGATTCAATACATCGTCCTCCAGCAGACTTGTCTCCATGGGTCGATTGCTGCCTCGGGCACCTAATGGCCGTTCTGCTGTGAGTCAAAGATTTTCGAATCGGACGAAAAACTGATAGTGAATTGTAACATTCAGGGTCACCTAATGACGATGGACCACGCAAATTGCGTCCCGATTCAATACATCGTCCTCCAGCCGAGTTCACTCCATGGCTGTATTCCTGCCTCGGGCAACTTATGGCCGTTCTGCTGTGAATTTAGATTATCGAATGGGACGAAAAAATAATAGTGAATTGTAACGTTCAGGGCCACCTAATGACGATGGATCACTCAAATTGCGTCCCGATTCAATACATCGTCCCCAGCCGACTTGTCTCCATGGGTCTATTGCTGCCTCGGGCACCTTATGGCCGTTCTGCTGTGAGTCTAGATTATCGAATGGGACGAAAAACTGATAGTGAATTGTAACGTTCAGGGCCACCTAATAACGATGGATCACTCAAATTGCGTCCTGATTCAATACATCGTCCTCCAGCAGACTTGACTTCATGGGTCGATTGCTGCCTCGGGCACCTTATGGCCGTTCTGCTGTGAGTCAAAGATTTTCGAATCGGACGAAAAACTGATAGTGATTTGTAACATTCAGGGCCACCTAATGACGATGGACCACACAAATTGCGTACCGATTCAGTACATCGTCCACTAGCCGACTTGACTCAATGGTACTATTGGTGCTTCGGGCACCTTATGGCCGTTCTGCTGTGAGTCTAGATTATAGAATGGGATGAAAAACTGATAGTGAATTGTAACGTTCAGGGCCACCTAATGACGATGGATCACTCAAATTGCGTCCCGATTCAATACATCGTCCTCCAGCAGACTTGTCTCCATGCGTCTATTGCTGCCTCGGGCACCTTATGGCCGTTCTGCTGTGAGTCAAAGATTTTCGAATCGGACGAAAAACAGATGTTGAATTGTAACGTTCAGGGCCACCTAATGACGATGGATCACTCAAATTGCGTCCCGATTCAATACATCGTCCTCCAGCCGACTTGACTCCATGGGTCTATTGCTGCCTCGGGCACCTTATGGCCGTTCTGCTGTGAGTCTAGATTATCGAATGGGACAAAAAACTGATAGTGAATTGTAACGTTCAGGGCCACCTAATGACGATGGATCACTCAAATTGCGTCCTGATTCAATACATCGTCCTCCAGCAGACTTGACTTCATGGGTCTATTGCTGCCTCGGGCACCTTATGGCCGTTCTGCTGTGAGTCAAAGATTTTCGAATCGGACGAAAAACTGATAGTGAATTGTAACTTTCAGGGCCACCTAATGACGATGGATCACTCAAATTGCGTCCCGATTCAATACATCGTCCTCCAGCAGACTTGTGTCCATGGGTCGATAGCTGCCTCGGGCACCTTAGGGCCGTTTGCTGTGAGTCAAAGATTTTCGAATCGGACGAAAAACTGATAGTGATTTGTAACACTCAGGGCCACCTAATGACGATGGACCACACAAATTGCGTCCCGATTCAGTACATCGTCCACTAGCCGACATGACTCCATGGGACTACTGGTGCCTCGGGCACCTTATGGCCGTTCTGCTGTGAGTCTAGATTCTAGAATGGGATGAAAAACGGATAGTGAATTGTAACGTTCAGGGCCACCTAATGACGATGGATCACTCAAATTGCGTCCCGATTCAATACATCGTCCTCCAGCAGACTTGTCTCCATGGGTCTATTGCTGCCTCGGGCACCTTATGGCAGGCCTGCTGTGAGTCAAAGATTTTCGAATCGGACGAAGAACTGATAGTGAATTGTAACGTTCAGGGCCTCCTAATGACGATGGAACACTCAAATTGCGTCCCGATTCAATATATCGTCCTCCAGCAGACTTGTCTCCATGCGTCTATTGCTGCCTCGGGCACCTTATGGCCGTTGTGCTGTGAGTCAAAGATTTTCGAATCGGACGAAAAACTGATAGTGAATTGTAACGTTCAGGGCCACCTAATGACGATGGATCACTCAAATTGCGTCCCGATTCAATACATCGTCCTCCAGCCGACTTGACTCCATGCGTCTATTGCTGCCTCGGGCACCTTATGGCCGTTCTGCTGTGAGTCTAGATTATCGAATGGGACGAAAAACTGATAGTGAATTGTAACGTTCAGGGCCTCCTAATGACGATGGATCACTCAAATTGCGTCCCGATTCAATACATCGTCCTCCAGCCGACTTGACTCCATGGGTCTATTGCTGCCTCGGGCACCTTATGGCCGTTCTGCTGTGACTCTAGATTATCGAATGGGACGAAAAACTGATAGTGAATTGTAGCGTTCAGGGCCTCCTAATGACGATGGATCACTCAAATTGCGTCCCGATTCAATACATCGTCCTCCAGCAGACTTGTCTCCATGGGTCGATTGCTGCCTCGGGCACCTAATGGCCGTTCTGCTGTGAGTCAAAGATTTTCGAATCGGACGAAAAACTGATAGTGAATTGTAACATTCAGGGTCACCTAATGACGATGGACCACGCAAATTGCGTCCCGATTCAATACATCGTCCTCCAGCCGAGTTCACTCCATGGCTGTATTCCTGCCTCGGGCAACTTATGGCCGTTCTGCTGTGAATCTAGATTATCGAATGGGACGAAAAAATAATAGTGAATTGTAACGTTCAGGGCCACCTAATGACGATGGATCACTCAAATTGCGTCCCGATTCAATACATCGTCCCCAGCCGACTTGTCTCCATGGGTCTATTGCTGCCTCGGGCACCTTATGGCCGTTCTGCTGTGAGTCTAGATTATCGAATGGGACGAAAAACTGATAGTGAATTGTAACGTTCAGGGCCACCTAATAACGATGGATCACTCAAATTGCGTCCTGATTCAATACATCGTCCTCCAGCAGACTTGACTTCATGGGTCGATTGCTGCCTCGGGCACCTTATGGCCGTTCTGCTGTGAGTCAAAGATTTTCGAATCGGACGAAAAACTGATAGTGATTTGTAACATTCAGGGCCACCTAATGACGATGGACCACACAAATTGCGTACCGATTCAGTACATCGTCCACTAGCCGACTTGACTCAATGGTACTATTGGTGCTTCGGGCACCTTATGGCCGTTCTGCTGTGAGTCTAGATTATAGAATGGGATGAAAAACTGATAGTGAATTGTAACGTTCAGGGCCACCTAATGACGATGGATCACTCAAATTGCGTCCCGATTCAATACATCGTCCTCCAGCAGACTTGTCTCCATGCGTCTATTGCTGCCTCGGGCACCTTATGGCCGTTCTGCTGTGAGTCAAAGATTTTCGAATCGGACGAAAAACAGATGTTGAATTGTAACGTTCAGGGCCACCTAATGACGATGGATCACTCAAATTGCGTCCCGATTCAATACATCGTCCTCCAGCCGACTTGACTCCATGGGTCTATTGCTGCCTCGGGCACCTTATGGCCGTTCTGCTGTGAGTCTAGATTATCGAATGGGACAAAAAACTGATAGTGAATTGTAACGTTCAGGGCCTCCTAATGACGATGGATCACTCAAATTGCGTCCCGATTCAATACATCGTCCTCCAGCAGACTTGTCTCCATGGGTCTATTGCTGCCTCGGGCACCTTATGGCCGTTCTGCTGTGAGTCTAGATTATCGAATGGGATGAAAAACTGATAGTGAATTGTAACGTTCAGGGCCACCTAATGACGATGGATCACTCAAATTGCGTCCCGATTCAATACATCGTCCTCCAGCAGACTTGTCTCCATGCGTCTATTGCTGCCTCGGGCACCTTATGGCCGTTCTGCTGTGAGTCAAAGATTTTCGAATCGGATGAAAAACTGATGTTGAATTGTAACGTTCAGGGCCACCTAATGACGATGGATCACTCAAATTGCGTCCCGATTCAATACATCGTCCTCCAGCCGACTTGACTCCATGGGTCTATTGCTGCCTCGGGCACCTTATGGCCGTTCTGCTGTGAGTCTAGATTATCGAATGGGACGAAAAACTGATAGTGAATTGTAGCGTTCAGGGCCTCCTAATGACGATGGATCACTCAAATTGCGTCCCGATTCAATACATCGTCCTCCAGCAGACTTGTCTCCATGGGTCGATTGCTGCCTCGGGCACCTAATGGCCGTTCTGCTGTGAGTGAAAGATTTTCGAATCGGACGAAAAACTGATAGTGATTTGTAAGATTCAGGGTCACCTAATGACGATGGACCACGCAAATTGCGTCCCGATTCAATACATCGTCCTCCAGCCGAGTTGACTCCATGGGTCTATTCCTGCCTCGGTCAACTTATGGCCGTTCTGCTGTGAATCTGGTTTATCGAATGGGACGAAAAACTAATAGTGAATTGTAACGTTCAGGGCCACCTAATGTCGATGGATCACTCAATTTGCGTCCCGATTCAATACATCGTCCCCAGCCGACTTGTCTCCATGGGTCTATTGCTGCCTCGGGCACCTTATGGCCGTTCTGCTGTGAGTCTAGATTATCGAATGGGTCGAAAAACTGATAGTGAATTGTAACGTTCAGGGCCACCTAATGACGATGGATCACTCAAATTGCGTCCCGATTCAATACATCGTCCACCAGCAGACTTGTCTCCATGGGTCTATTGCTGCCTCGGGCACCTTATGGCCGTTCTGCTGTGAGTCTAGATTATCGAATGGGACGAAAAACTGATAGTGAATTGTAACGTTCAGGGCCACCTAATGACGATGGATAACTCAAATTGCATCCCGATTCAATACATCGTCCTCCAGCCGACTTGACTCCATGGGTCTATTGCTGCCTCGGGCACCTTATGGCCGTTCTGCTGTGAGTCTAGATTATCGAATTGGACGAAAAACTGATAGTGAATTGTAACGTTCAGGGCCACCTAATGACGATGGATCACTCAAATTGCGTCCTGATTCAATACATCGTCCTCCAGCAGACTTGACTTCATGGGTCTATTGCTGCCTCGGGCACCTTATGGCCGTTCTGCTGTGAGTCAAAGATTTTCGAATCGGACGAAAAACTGATAGTGATTTGTAACATTCAGGGCCACCTAATGACGATGGACCACACAAATTGCGTACCGATTCAGTACATCGTCCACTAGCCGACTTGACTCAATGGTACTATTGGTGCTTCGGGCACCTTATGGCCGTTCTGCTGTGAGTCTAGATTATAGAATGGGATGAAAAACTGATAGTGAATTGTAACGTTCAATGCCACCTAATGACGATGGATCACTCAAATTGCGTCCCGATTCAATACATCGTCCTCCAGCAGACTTGTCTCCATGCGTCTATTGCTGCCTCGGGCACCTTATGGCCGTTCTGCTGTGAGTCAAAGATTTTCGAATCGGACGAAAAACTGATGTTGAATTGTAACGTTCAGGGCCACCTAATGACGATGGATCACTCAAATTGCGTCCCGATTCAATACATCGTCCTCCAGCCGACTTGACTCCATGGGTCTATTGCTGCCTCGGGCACCTTATGGCCGTTCTGCTGTGAGTCTAGATTATCGAATGGGACAAAAAACTGATAGTGAATTGTAACGTTCAGGGCCTCCTAATGACGATGGATCACTCAAATTGCGTCCCGATTCAATACATCGTCCTCCAGCAGACTTGTCTCCATGGGTCTATTGCTGCCTCGGGCACCTTATGGCCGTTCTGCTGTGAGTCTAGATTATCGAATTGGACGAAAAACTGATAGTGAATTGTAACGTTCAGGGCCACCTAATGACGATGGATAACTCAAATTGCGTCCCGATTCAATACATCGTCCTCCAGCCGACTTGACTCCATGGGTCTATTGCTGCCTCGGGCACCTTATGGCCGTTCTGCTGTGAGTCTAGATTATCGAATGGGACGAAAAACTGATAGTGAATTGCAACGTTCAGGGCCTCCTAATGACGATGGATCACTCAAATTGCGTCCCGATTCAATACATCGTCCTCCAGCCGACTTGACTCCATGGGTCTATTGCTGCCTCGGGCACCTTATGGCCGTTCTGCTGTGAGTCTAGATTATCGAATTGGACGAAAAACTGATAGTGAATTGTAACGTTCAGGGCCACCTAATGACGATGGATAACTCAAATTGCGTCCCGATTCAATACATCGTCCTCCAGCCGACTTGACTCTATGGGTCTATTGCTGCCTCGGGCACCTTATGGCCGTTCTGCTGTGAGTCTAGATTATCGAATGGGACGAAAAACTGATAGTGAATTGCAACGTTCAGGGCCTCCTAATGACGATGGATCACTCAAATTGCGTCCCGATTCAATACATCGTCCCCAGCCGACTTGTCTCCATGGGTCTATTGCTGCCTCGGACACCTTATGGCCGTTCTGCTGTGAGTCTAGATTATCGAATGGGACGAAAAACTGATAGTGAATTGTAACGTTCAGGGCCACCTAATGACGATGAATCACTCAAATTGCGTCCTGATTCAATCCATCGTCCTCCAGCAGACTTGACTTCATGGGTCTATTGCTGCCTCGGGCACCTTATGGCCGTTCTGCTGTGAGTCAAAGATTTTCGAATCGGACGAAAAACTGATAGTGGATTGTAACTTTCAGGGCCACCTAATGACGATGGATCACTCAAATTGCGTCCCGATTCAATACATCGTCCTCCAGCAGACTTGTCTCGATGCGTCTATTGCTGCCTCGGGCACTATATGGCCGTTCTGCTGTGAGTCAAAGATTTTCGAATCGGACGAAAAACTGATAGTGAATAGTAACGTTCAGGGCCACCTAATGACGATGGATCACTCAAATTGCGTCCCGATTCAATACATCGTCCTCCAGCCGACTTGACTCCATGCGTCTATTGCTGCCTCGGGCACCTTATGGCCGTTCTGCTGTGAGTCTAGATTATCGAATGGGACGAAAAACTGATAGTGAATTGTAACGTTCAGGGCCTCCTAATGACGATGGATCACTCAAATTGCGTCCCGATTCAATACATCGTCCTCCAGCCGACTTGACTCCATGGGTCTATTGCTGCCTCGGGCACCTTATGGCCGTTCTGCTGTGACCCTAGATTATCGAATGGGACGAAAATCTGATAGTGAATTGTAGCGTTCAGGGCCTCCTAATGACGATGGATCACTCAAATTGCGTCCCGATTCAATACATCGTCCTCCAGCAGACTTGTCTCCATGGGTCGATTGCTGCCTCGGGCACCTAAAGGCCGTTCTGCTGTGAGTCAAAGATTTTCGAATCGGACGAAAAACTGATAGTGATTTGTAACATTCAGGGTCACCTAATGACGATGGACCACGCAAATTGCGTCCCGATTCAATACATCGTCCTCCAGCCGAGTTGACTCCATGGGTCTATTCCTGCCTCGGTCAACTTATGGCCGTTCTGCTGTGAATCTGGTTTATCGAATGGGACGAAAAACTAATAGTGAATTGTAACGTTCAGGGCCACCTAATGTCGATGGATCACTCAATTTGCGTCCCGATTCAATACATCGTCCCCAGCCGACTTGTCTCCATGGGTCTATTGCTGCCTCGGGCACCTTATGGCCGTTCTGCTGTGAGTCTAGATTATCGAATGGGACGAAAAACTGATAGTGAATTGTAACGTTCAGGGCCACCTAATGACGATGGATCACTCAAATTGCGTCCCGATTCAATACATCGTCCACCAGCAGACTTGTCTCCATGGGTCTATTGCTGCCTCGGGCACCTTATGGCCGTTCTGCTGTGAGTCTAGATTATCGAATGGGACGAAAAACTGATAGTGAATTGTAACGTTCAGGGCCACCTAATGACGATGGATAACTCAAATTGCATCCCGATTCAATACATCGTCCTCCAGCCGACTTGACTCCATGGGTCTATTGCTGCCTCGGGCACCTTATGGCCGTTCTGCTGTGAGTCTAGATTATCGAATTGGACGAAAAACTGATAGTGAATTGTAACGTTCAGGGCCACCTAATGACGATGGATCACTCAAATTGCGTCCTGATTCAATACATCGTCCTCCAGCAGACTTGACTTCATGGGTCTATTGCTGCCTCGGGCACCTTATGGCCGTTCTGCTGTGAGTCAAAGATTTTCGAATCGGACGAAAAACTGATAGTGATTTGTAACATTCAGGGCCACCTAATGACGATGGACCACACAAATTGCGTACCGATTCAGTACATCGTCCACTAGCCGACTTGACTCAATGGTACTATTGGTGCTTCGGGCACCTTATGGCCGTTCTGCTGTGAGTCTAGATTATAGAATGGGATGAAAAACTGATAGTGAATTGTAACGTTCAATGCCACCTAATGACGATGGATCACTCAAATTGCGTCCCGATTCAATACATCGTCCTCCAGCAGACTTGTCTCCATGCGTCTATTGCTGCCTCGGGCACCTTATGGCCGTTCTGCTGTGAGTCAAAGATTTTCGAATCGGACGAAAAACTGATGTTGAATTGTAACGTTCAGGGCCACCTAATGACGATGGATCACTCAAATTGCGTCCCGATTCAATACATCGTCCTCCAGCCGACTTGACTCCATGGGTCTATTGCTGCCTCGGGCACCTTATGGCCGTTCTGCTGTGAGTCTAGATTATCGAATGGGACAAAAAACTGATAGTGAATTGTAACGTTCAGGGCCTCCTAATGACGATGGATCACTCAAATTGCGTCCCGATTCAATACATCGTCCTCCAGCAGACTTGTCTCCATGGGTCTATTGCTGCCTCGGGCACCTTATGGCCGTTCTGCTGTGAGTCTAGATTATCGAATTGGACGAAAAACTGATAGTGAATTGTAACGTTCAGGGCCACCTAATGACGATGGATAACTCAAATTGCGTCCCGATTCAATACATCGTCCTCCAGCCGACTTGACTCCATGGGTCTATTGCTGCCTCGGGCACCTTATGGCCGTTCTGCTGTGAGTCTAGATTATCGAATGGGACGAAAAACTGATAGTGAATTGCAACGTTCAGGGCCTCCTAATGACGATGGATCACTCAAATTGCGTCCCGATTCAATACATCGTCCTCCAGCCGACTTGACTCCATGGGTCTATTGCTGCCTCGGGCACCTTATGGCCGTTCTGCTGTGAGTCTAGATTATCGAATTGGACGAAAAACTGATAGTGAATTGTAACGTTCAGGGCCACCTAATGACGATGGATAACTCAAATTGCGTCCCGATTCAATACATCGTCCTCCAGCCGACTTGACTCTATGGGTCTATTGCTGCCTCGGGCACCTTATGGCCGTTCTGCTGTGAGTCTAGATTATCGAATGGGACGAAAAACTGATAGTGAATTGCAACGTTCAGGGCCTCCTAATGACGATGGATCACTCAAATTGCGTCCCGATTCAATACATCGTCCCCAGCCGACTTGTCTCCATGGGTCTATTGCTGCCTCGGACACCTTATGGCCGTTCTGCTGTGAGTCTAGATTATCGAATGGGACGAAAAACTGATAGTGAATTGTAACGTTCAGGGCCACCTAATGACGATGAATCACTCAAATTGCGTCCTGATTCAATCCATCGTCCTCCAGCAGACTTGACTTCATGGGTCTATTGCTGCCTCGGGCACCTTATGGCCGTTCTGCTGTGAGTCAAAGATTTTCGAATCGGACGAAAAACTGATAGTGGATTGTAACTTTCAGGGCCACCTAATGACGATGGATCACTCAAATTGCGTCCCGATTCAATACATCGTCCTCCAGCAGACTTGTCTCGATGCGTCTATTGCTGCCTCGGGCACTATATGGCCGTTCTGCTGTGAGTCAAAGATTTTCGAATCGGACGAAAAACTGATAGTGAATAGTAACGTTCAGGGCCACCTAATGACGATGGATCACTCAAATTGCGTCCCGATTCAATACATCGTCCTCCAGCCGACTTGACTCCATGCGTCTATTGCTGCCTCGGGCACCTTATGGCCGTTCTGCTGTGAGTCTAGATTATCGAATGGGACGAAAAACTGATAGTGAATTGTAACGTTCAGGGCCTCCTAATGACGATGGATCACTCAAATTGCGTCCCGATTCAATACATCGTCCTCCAGCCGACTTGACTCCATGGGTCTATTGCTGCCTCGGGCACCTTATGGCCGTTCTGCTGTGACCCTAGATTATCGAATGGGACGAAAATCTGATAGTGAATTGTAGCGTTCAGGGCCTCCTAATGACGATGGATCACTCAAATTGCGTCCCGATTCAATACATCGTCCTCCAGCAGACTTGTCTCCATGGGTCGATTGCTGCCTCGGGCACCTAAAGGCCGTTCTGCTGTGAGTCAAAGATTTTCGAATCGGACGAAAAACTGATAGTGATTTGTAACATTCAGGGTCACCTAATGACGATGGACCACGCAAATTGCGTCCCGATTCAATACATCGTCCTCCAGCCGAGTTGACTCCATGGGTCTATTCCTGCCTCGGTCAACTTATGGCCGTTCTGCTGTGAATCTGGTTTATCGAATGGGACGAAAAACTAATAGTGAATTGTAACGTTCAGGGCCACCTAATGTCGATGGATCACTCAATTTGCGTCCCGATTCAATACATCGTCCCCAGCCGACTTGTCTCCATGGGTCTATTGCTGCCTCGGGCACCTTATGGCCGTTCTGCTGTGAGTCTAGATTATCGAATGGGACGAAAAACTGATAGTGAATTGTAACGTTCAGGGCCACCTAATGACGATGGATCACTCAAATTGCGTCCCGATTCAATACATCGTCCTCCAGCAGACTTGTCTCCATGGGTCTATTGCTGCCTCGGGCACCTTATGGCCGTTATGCTGTGAGTCTAGATTATCGAATGGGACGAAAAACTGATAGTGAATTGTAACGTTCAGGGCCACCTAATGACGATGGATAACTCAAATTGCGTCCCGATTCAATACATCGTCCTCCAGCCGACTTGACTCCATGGGTCTATTGCTGCCTCGGGCACCTTATGGCCGTTCTGCTGAGAGTCTAGATTATCGAATGGGACGAAAAACTGATAGTGAATTGTAACGTTCAGGGCCTCCTAATGACGATGGATCACTCAAATTGCGTCCCGATTCAATACATTGTCCTCCAGCCGACTTGACTTCATGGGTCTATTGCTGCCTCGGGCACCTTATGGCCGTTCTGCTGTGAGTCTAGATTATCGAATTGGACGAAAAACTGATAGTGAATTGTAACGTTCAGGGCCACCTAATGACGATGGATCACTCAAATTGCGTCCTGATTCAATACATCGTCCTCCAGCAGACTTGACTTCATGGGTCTATTGCTGCCTCGGGCATCTTATGGCCGTTCTGCTGTGAGTCAAAGATTTTCGAATCGGACGAAAAACTGATAGTGAATTGTAACTTTCAGGGCCACCTAATGACGATGGATCACTCAAATTGCGTCCCGATTCAATATATCGTCCTCCAGCAGACTGGTCTCCATGGGTCGATTGCTGCCTCGGGCACCTTAGGGCCGTTTGCTGTGAGTCAAAGATTTTCGAATCGGACGAAAAACTGATAGTGATTTGTAACACTCAGGGCCACCTAATGACGATGGACCACACAAATTGCGTCCCGATTCAGTACATCGTCCACTAGCCGACATGACTCCATGGGACTATTGGTGCCTCGGGCACCTTATGGCCGTGAGTCTAGATTCTAGAATGGGATGAAAAACGGATAGTGAATTGTAACGTTCAGGGCCACCTAATGACGATGGATCACTCAAATTGCGTCCCGATTCAATACGTCGTCCTCCAGCAGACTTGTCTCCATGGGTCTATTGCTGCCTCGGGCACCTTATGGCAGGCCTGCTGTGAGTCAAAGATTTTCGAATCGGACGAAGAACTGATAGTGAATTGTAACGTTCAGGGCCTCCTAATGACGATGGAACACTCAAATTGCGTCCCGATTCAATATATCGTCCTCCAGCAGACTTGTCTCCATGCGTCTATTGCTGCCTCGGGCACCTTATGGCCGTTGTGCTGTGAGTGAAAGATTTTCGAATCGGACGAAAAACTGATAGTGAATTGTAACGTTCAGGGCCACCTAATGACGATGGATCACTCAAATTGCGTCCCGATTCAATACATCGTCCTCCAGCCGACTTGACTCCATGCGTCTATTGCTGCCTCGGGCACCTTATGGCCGTTCTGCTGTGAGTCTAGATTATCGAATGGGACGAAAAACTGATAGTGAATTGTAACGTTCAGGGCCTCCTAATGACGATGGATCACTCAAATTGCGTCCCGATTCAATACATCGTCCTCCAGCCGACTTGACTCCATGGGTCTATTGCTGCCTCGGGCACCTTATGGCCGTTCTGCTGTGACTCTAGATTATCGAATGGGACGAAAAACTGATAGTGAATTGTAGCGTTCAGGGCCTCCTAATGACGATGGATCACTCAAATTGCGTCCCGATTCAATACATCGTCCTCCAGCAGACTTGTCTCCATGGGTCGATTGCTGCCTCGGGCACCTAATGGCCGTTCTGCTGTGAGTCAAAGATTTTCGAATCGGACGAAAAACTGATAGTGAATTGTAACATTCAGGGTCACCTAATGACGATGGACCATGCAAATTGCGTCCCGATTCAATACATCGTCCTCCAGCCGAGTTGACTCCATGGCTGTATTCCTGCCTCGGGCAACTTATGGCCGTTCTGCTGTGAATCTAGATTATCGAATGGGACGAAAAAATAATAGTGAATAGTAACGTTCAGGGCCACCTAATGACGATGGATCACTCAAATTGCGTCCCGATTCAATACATCGTCCCCAGCCGACTTGTCTCCATGGGTCTATTGCTGCCTCGGGCACCTTATGGCCGTTCTGCTGTGAGTCTAGATTATCGAATGGGACGAAAAACTGATAGTGAATTGTAACGTTCAGGGCCACCTAATAACGATGGATCACTCAAATTGCGTCCTGATTCAATACATCGTCCTCCAGCAGACTTGACTTCATGGGTCGATTGCTGCCTCGGGCACCTTATGGCCGTTCTGCTGTGAGTCAAAGATTTTCGAATCGGACGAAAAACTGATAGTGATTTGTAACATTCAGGGCCACCTAATGACGATGGACCACACAAATTGCGTACCGATTCAGTACATCGTCCACTAGCCGACTTGACTCAATGGTACTATTGGTGCTTCGGGCACCTTATGGCCGTTCTGCTGTGAGTCTAGATTATAGAATGGGATGAAAAACTGATAGTGAATTGTAACGTTCAGGGCCACCTAATGACGATGGATCACTCAAATTGCGTCCCGATTCAATACATCGTCCTCCAGCAGACTTGTCTCCATGCGTCTATTGCTGCCTCGGGCACCTTATGGCCGTTCTGCTGTGAGTCAAAGATTTTCGAATCGGACGAAAAACTGATGTTGAATTGTAACGTTCAGGGCCACCTAATGACGATGGATCACTCAAATTGCGTCCCGATTCAATACATCGTCCTCCAGCCGACTTGACTCCATGGGTCTATTGCTGCCTCGGGCACCTTATGGCCGTTCTGCTGTGAGTCTAGATTATCGAATGGGACAAAAAACTGATAGTGAATTGCAACGTTCAGGGCCTCCTAATGACGATGGATCACTCAAATTGCGTCCCGATTCAATACATCGTCCTCCAGCCGACTTGACTCCATGGGTCTATTGCTGCCTCGGGCACCTTATGGCCGTTCTGCTGTGAGTCTAGATTATCGAATTGGACGAAAAACTGATAGTGAATTGTAACGTTCAGGGCCACCTAGTGACGATGGATAACTCAAATTGCGTCCCGATTCAATACATCGTCCTCCAGCCGACTTGACTCCATGGGTCTATTGCTGCCTCGGGCACCTTATGGCCGTTCTGCTGTGAGTCTAGATTATCGAATGGGACGAAAAACTGATAGTGAATTGCAACGTTCAGGGCCTCCTAATGACGATGGATCACTCAAATTGCGTCCCGGTTCAATACATCGTCCTCCAGCCGACTTGACTCCATGGGTCTATTGCTGCTTCGGGCACCTTATGGCCGTTCTGCTGTGAGTCTAGATTATCGAATTGGACGAAAAACTGATAGTGAATTGTAACGTTCAGGGCCTCCTATTGCCGATGGATCACTCAAATTGCGTCCCGATTCAATACATCGTCCTCCACCAGACTTGTCTCCATGGGTCGATTGCTGCCTCGGGCACTTAATGGCCGTTCTGCTGTGAGTCAACGATTTTCGAATCGGACGAAAAACTGATAGATAATTGTAACGTTCAGGGCCACCTAATGACGATGGATCACTCAAATTGCGTCCCGATTCAATACATCGTCCCCAGCCGACTTGTCTCCATGGGTCTATTGCTGCCTCGAGCACCTTATGGCCGTTCTGCTGTGAGTCTAGATTATCGAATGGGACGAAAAACTGATAGTGAATTGTAACGTTCAGGGCCACCTAATGACGATGGATCACTCAAATTACGTCCTGATTCAATCCATCGTCCTCCAGCAGACTTGACTTCATGGGTCTATTGCTGCCTCGGGCACCTTATGGCCGTTCTGCTGTGAGTCAAAGATTTTCGAATCGGACGAAAAACTCATAGTGAATTGTAACGTTCAGGGCCACCTAATGACGATGGATCACTCAAATTGCGTCCCGATTCAATACATCGTCCTCCAGCCGACTTGACTCCATGCGTCTATTGCTGCCTCGGGCACCTTATGGCCGTTCTGCTGTGAGTCTAGATTATCGAATGGGACGAAAAACTGATAGTGAATTGTAACGTTCAGGGCCTCCTAATGACGATGGATCACTCAAATTGCGTCCCGATTTAATACATCGTCCTCCAGCCGACTTGACTCCATGGGTCTATTGCTGCCTCGGGCACCTTATGGCCGTTCTGCTGTGACTCTAGATTATCGAATGGGACGAAAAACTGATAGTGAATTGTAGCGTTCAGGGCCTCCTAATGACGATGGATCACTCAAATTGCGTCCCGATTCAATACATCGTCCTCCAGCAGACTTGTCTCCATGGGTCGATTGCTGCCTCGGGCACCTAATGGCCGTTCTGCTGTGAGTCAAAGATTTTCGAATCGGACGAAAAACTGATAGTGATTTGTAACATTCAGGGTCACCTAATGACGATGGACCACGCAAATTGCGTCCCGATTCAATACATCGTCCTCCAGCCGAGTTGACTCCATGGGTCTATTCCTGCCTCGGTCAACTTATGGCCGTTCTGCTGTGAATCTGGTTTATCGAATGGGACGAAAAACTAATAGTGAATTGTAACGTTCAGGGCCACCTAATGTCGATGGATCACTCAATTTGCGTCCCGATTCAATACATCGTCCCCAGCCGACTTGTCTCCATGGGTCTATTGCTGCCTCGGGCACCTTATGGCCGTTCTGCTGTGAGTCTAGATTATCGAATGGGACGAAAAACTGATAGTGAATTGTAACGTTCAGGGCCACCTAATGACGATGGATCACTCAAATTGCGTCCCGATTCAATACATCGTCCTCCAGCAGACTTGTCTCCATGGGTCTATAGCTGCCTCGGGCACCTTATGGCCGTTCTGCTGTGAGTCTAGATTATCGAATGGGACGAAAAACTGATAGTTAATTGTAACGTTCAGGGCCACCTAATGACGATGGATAACTCAAATTGCGTCCCGATTCAATACATCGTCCTCCAGCCGACTTGACTCCATGGGTCTATTGCTGCCTCGGGCACCTTATGGCCGTTCTGCTGAGAGTCTAGATTATCGAATGGGACGAAAAACTGATAGTGAATTGTAACGTTCAGGGCCTCCTAATGACGATGGATCACTCAGATTGCGTCCCGATTCAATACATTGTCCTCCAGCCGACTTGACTCCATGGGTCTATTGCTGCCTCGGGCACCTTATGGCCGTTCTGCTGTGAGTCTAGATTATCGAATTGGACGAAAAACTGATAGTGGATTGTAACGTTCAGGGCCACCTAATGACGATGGATCACTCAAATTGCGTCCTGATTCAATACATCGTCCTCCAGCAGACTTGACTTCATGGGTCTATTGCTGCCTCGGGCACCTTATGGCCGTTCTGCTGTGAGTCAAAGATTTTCGAATCGGACGAAAAACTGATAGTGAATTGTAACTTTCAGGGCCACCTAATGACGATGGATCACTCAAATTGCGTCCCGATTCAATACATCGTCCTCCAGCAGACTTGTCCCCATGGGTCGATTGCTGCCTCGGGCACCTTAGGGCCGTTTGCTGTGAGTCAAAGATTTTCGAATCGGACGAAAAACTGATAGTGATTTGTAACACTCAGGGCCACCTAATGACGATGGACCACACAAATTGCGTCCCGATTCAGTACATCGTCCACTAGCCGACATGACTCCATGGGACTATTGGTGCCTCGGGCACCTTATGGCCGTTCTGCTGTGAGTCTAGATTCTAGAATGGGATGAAAAACGGATAGTGAATTGTAACGTTCAGGGCCACCTAATGACGATGGATCACTCAAATTGCGTCCCGATTCAATACATCGTCCTCCAGCAGACTTGTCTCCATGGGTCTATTGCTGCCTCGGGCACCTTATGGCAGGCCTGCTGTGAGTCAAAGATTTTCGAATCGGACGAAGAACTGATAGTGAATTGTAACGTTCAGGGCCTCCTAATGACGATGGAACACTCAAATTGCGTCCCGATTCAATATATCGTCCTCCAGCAGACTTGTCTCCATGCGTCTATTGCTGCCTCGGGCACCTTATGGCCGTTGTGCTGTGAGTCAAAGATTTTCGAATCGGACGAAAAACTGATAGTGAATTGTAACGTTCAGGGCCACCTAATGACGATGGATCACTCAAATTGCGTCCCGATTCAATACATCGTCCTCCAGCCGACTTGACTCCATGCGTCTATTGCTGCCTCGGGCACCTTATGGCCGTTCTGCTGTGAGTCTAGATTATCGAATGGGACGAAAAACTGATAGTGAATTGTAACGTTCAGGGCCTCCTAATGACGATGGATCACTCAAATTGCGTCCCGATTCAATACATCCTCCTCCAGCAGACTTGTCTCCATGGGTCGATTGCTGCCTCGGGCACCTAATGGCCGTTCTGCTGTGAGTCTAGATAATCGAATGGGACGAAAAACTGATAGTGAATTGTAACGTTCAGGGCCTCCTAATGACGATGGATCACTCAAATTGCGTCCCGATTCAATACATTGTCCTCCAGCCGACTTGACTCCATGGGTCTATTGCTGCCTCGGGCACCTTATGGCCGTTCTGCTGTGAGTCTAGATTATCGAATTGGACGAAAAACTGATAGTGAATTGTAACGTTCAGGGCCACCTAATGACGATGGATCACTCAAATTGCGTCCTGATTCAATACATCGTCCTCCAGCAGACTTGACTTCATGGGTCTATTGCTGCCTCGTGCACCTTATGGCCGTTCTGCTGTGAGTCAAAGATTTTCGAATCGGACGAAAAACTGATAGTGAATTGTAACTTTCAGGGCCACCTAATGACGATGGATCACTCAAATTGCGTCCCGATTCAATACATCGTCCTCCAGCAGACTTGTCTCCATGGGTCGATTGCTGCCTCGGGCACCTTAGGGCCGTTTGCTGTGAGTCAAAGATTTTCGAATCGGACGAAAAACTGATAGTGATTTGTAACACTCAGGGCCACCTAATGACGATGGACCACACAAATTGCGTCCCGATTCAGTACATCGTCCACTAGCCGACATGACTCCATGGGACTATTTGTGCCTCGGGCACCTTATGGCCGTTCTGCTGTGAGTCTAGATTCTAGAATGGGATGAAAAACGGATAGTGAATTGTAACGTTCAGGGCCACCTAATGACGATGGATCACTCAAATTGCGTCCCGATTCAATACATCGTCCTCCAGCAGACTTGTCTCCATGGGTCTATTGCTGCCTCGGGCACCTTATGGCAGGCCTGCTGTGAGTCAAAGATTTTCGAATCGGACGAAGAACTGATAGTGAATTGTAACGTTCAGGGCCTCCTAATGACGATGGAACACTCAAATTGCGTCCCGATTCAATATATCGTCCTCCAGCAGACTTGTCTCCATGCGTCTATTGCTGCCTCGGGCACCTTATGGCCGTTGTGCTGTGAGTCAGAGATTTTCGAATCGGACGAAAAACTGATAGTGAATTGTAACGTTCAGGGCCTCCTAATGACGATGGATCACTCAAATTGCGTCCCGATTCAATACATCGTCCTCCAGCCGACTTGACTCCATGCGTCTATTGCTGCCTCGGGCACCTTATGGCCGTTCTGCTGTGAGTCTAGATTATCGAATGGGACGAAAAACTGATAGTGAATTGTAACGTTCAGAGCCACCTAATAACGATGGATCACTCAAATTGCGTCCTGATTCAATACATCGTCCTCCAGCAGACTTGACTTCATGGGTCGATTGCTGCCTCGGGCACCTTATGGCCGTTCTGCTGTGAGTCAAAGATTTTCGAATCGGACGAAAAACTGATAGTGATTTGTAACATTCAGGGCCACCTAATGACGATGGACCACACAATTTGCGTCCCGATTCAGTACATCGTCCACTAGCCGACTTGACTCAATGGTACTATTGGTGCTTCGGGCACCTTATGGCCGTTCTGCTGTGAGTCTAGATTATAGAATGGGATGAAAAACTGATGGTGAATTGTAACGTTCAGGGCCACCTAATGACGATGGATCACTCAAATTGCGTCCCGATTCAATACATCGTCCTCCAGCAGACTTGTCTCCATGCGTCTATTGCTGCCTCGGGCACCTTATGGCCGTTCTGTTGTGAGTCAAAGATTTTCGAATCGGACGAAAAACTGATGTTGAATTGTAACGTTCAGGGCCACCTAATGACGATGGATCACTCAAATTGCGTCCCGATTCAATACATCGTCCTCCAGCCGACTTGACTCCATGGGTCTATTGCTGCCTCGGGCACCTTATGGCCGTTCTGCTGTGAGTCTAGATTATTGAATGGGACAAAAAACTGATAGTGAATTGTAACGTTCAGGGCCTCCTAATGACGATGGATCACTCAAATTGCGTCCCGATTCAATACATCGTCCTCCAGCAGACTTGTCTCCATGGGTCTATTGCTGCCTCGGGCACCTTATGGCCGTTCTGCTGTGAGTCTAGATTATCGAATTGGACGAAAAACTGATAGTGAATTGTAACGTTCAGGGCCACCTAATGACGATGGATAACTCAAATTGCGTCCCGATTCAATACATCGTCCTCCAGCCGACTTGACTCCATGGGTCTATTGCTGCCTCGGGCACCTTATGGCCGTTCTGCTGTGAGTCTAGATTATCGAATGGGACGAAAAACTGATAGTGAATTGCAACGTTCAGGGCCTCCTAATGACGATGGATCACTCAAATTGCGTCCCGATTCAATACATCGTCCTCCAGCCGACTTGACTCCATGGGTCTATTGCTGCCTCGGGCACCTTATGGCCGTTCTGCTGTGAGTCTAGATTATCGAATTGGACGAAAAACTGATAGTGAATTGTAACGTTCAGGGCCACCTAATGACGATGGATAACTCAAATTGCGTCCCGATTCAATACATCGTCCTCCAGCCGACTTGACTCCATGGGTCTATTGCTGCCTCGGGCACCTTATGGCCGTTCTGCTGTGAGTCTAGATTATCGAATGGGACGAAAAACTGATAGTGAATTGCAACGTTCAGGGCCTCCTAATGACGATGGATCACTCAAATTGCGTCCCGATTCAATACATCGTCCTCCAGCCGACTTGACTCCATGGGTCTATTGCTGCCTCGGGCACCTTATGGCCGTTCTGCTGTGAGTCTAGATTATCGAATGGGACGAAAAACTGATAGTGAATTGTAGCGTTCAGGGCCTCCTAATGACGATGGATCACTCAAATTGCGTCCCGATTCAATACATCGTCCTCCAGCAGACTTGTCTCCATGGGTCGATTGCTGCCTCGGGCACCTAATGGCCGTTCTGCTGTGAGTCAAAGATTTTCGAATCGGACGAAAAACTGATAGTGAATTGTAACGTTCAGGGCCACCTAATGACGATGGATCACTCAAATTGCGTCCCGATTCAATACATCGTCCTCCAGCCGACTTGACTCCATGGGTCTATTGCTGCCTCGGGCACCTTATGGCCGTTATGCTGTGAGTCAAGATTATCGAATGGGACGAAAAACTGATAGTGAATTGTAACGTTCAGGGCCTCCTAATGACGATGGATTACTCAAATTGCGTCCCGATTCAATACATCGTCCTCCAGCCGACTTGACTCCATGGGTCTATTGCTGCCTCGGGCACCTTATGGCCGTTCTGCTGTGAGTGTAGACTATCGAATGGGACGAAAAACTGATAGTGAATTGTAACGTTCAGGGCCACCTCATGACGATCGATCACTCAAATTGCGTCCTGATTCAATACATCGTCCTCCAGCAGACTTGACTTCAGGGGTCTATTGCTACCTCGGGCACCTTATGGCCGTTCTGCTGTGAGTCAAAGATTTTCGAATCGGACGAAAAACTGATAGTGATTTGTAACACTCAGGGCCACCTAATGACGATGGACCACACAAATTGCGTCCCGATTCAGTACATCGTCCACTAGCCGACTTGACTCCATGGGACTATTGGTGCCTAGGGCACCTTATGGCCGTTCTGCTGTGAGTCTAGATTCTAGAATGGATTGAAAAACGGATAGTGAATTGTAACGTTCAGGGCCACCTAATGACGATGGATCACTCAAATTGCGTCCCGATTCAATACATCGTCCTCCAGCAGACTTGTCTCCATGGGTCTATTGCTGCCTCGGGCACCTTATGGCAGGCCTGCTGTGACTCAAAGATTTTCGAATCGGACGAAAAACTGATAGTGAATTGTAACGTTCAGGGCCTCCTAATGACGATGGATCACTCAAATTGCGTACCGATTCAATACATCGTCCTCCAGCCGACTTGACTCCATGGGTCTATTGCTGCCTCGGGCACCTTATGTCCGTTCTGCTGTGACTCTAGATTATCGAATGGGACGAAAAACTGATAGTGAATTGTAACGGTCAGGGCCTCCTAATGACGATGGATCACTCAAATTGCGTCCCGAATCAATACATCGTCCTCCAGCAGACTTGTCTCCATGGGTCGATTGCTGCCTCGGGCACCTAATGGCCGTTCTGCTGTGAGTCAAAGATTTTCGAATCGGACGAAAAACTGATAGTGAATTGTAACATTCAGGGTCACCTAATGACGATGGACCACGCAAATTGCGTCCCGATTCAATACATCGTCCTCCAGCCGAGTTGACTCCATGGCTCTATTCCTGCCTCGGGCAACTTATGGCCGTTCTGCTGTGAATCTAGATTATCGAATGGGACGAAAAAATAATAGTGAATTGTAACGTTCAGGGCCACCTAATGACGATGGATCACTCAAATTGCGTCCCGATTCAATACATCGTCCCCAGCCGACTTGTCTCCATGGGTCTATTGCTGCCTCGGGCACCTTATGGCCGTTCTGCTGTGAGTCTAGATTATCGAATGGGACGAAAAACTGAAAGTGAATTGTAACGTTCAGGGCCACCTAATAACGATGGATCACTCAAATTGCGTCCTGATTCAATACATCGTCCTCCAGCAGACTTGACTTCATGGGTCGATTGCTGCCTCGGGCACCTTATGGCCGTTCTGCTGTGAGTCAAAGATTTTCGAATCGGACGAAAAACTGATAGTGGATTGTAACTTTCAGGGCCACCCAATGACGATGGATCACTCAAATTGCGTCCCGATTCAATACATCGTCCTCCAGCAGACTTGTCTCGATGCGTCTATTGCTGCCTCGGGCACCTTATGGCCGTTCTGCTGTGAGTCAAAGATTTTCGAATCGGACGAAAAACTGATAGTGAATTGTAACGTTCAGGGCCACCTAATGACGATGGATCACTCAAATTGCGTCCCGATTCAATACATCGTCCTCCAGCCGACTTGACTCCATGCGTCTATTGCTGCCTCGGGCACCTTATGGCCGTTCTGCTGTGAGTCTAGATTATCGAATGGGACGAAAAACTGATAGTGAATTGTAACGTTCAGGGCCACCTAATGTCGATGGATCACTCAAATTGCGTCCCGATTCAATACATCGTCCCCAGCCGACTTGTCTCCATGGGTCTATTGCTGCCTCGGGCAATTTATGGACGTTCTGCTGTGAGTCTAGATTATCGAATGGGACGAAAAACTGATAGTGAATTGTAACGTTCAGGGCCACCTAATGACGATGGATCACTCAAATTGCGTCCCGATTCAATACATCGTCCTCCAGCAGACTTGTCTCCATGGGTCTATTGCTGCCTCGGGCACCTTATGGCCGTTCAGCTGTGAGTCTAGATTATCGAATGGGACGAAAAACTGATAGTGAATTGTAACGTTCAGGGCCACCTAATGACGATGGATAACTCAAATTGCGTCCCGATTCAATACATCGTCCTCCAGCCGACTTGACTCCATGGGTCTATTGCTGCCTCGGGCACCTTATGGCCGTTCTGCTGAGAGTCTAGATTATCGAATGGGACGAAAAACTGATAGTGAATTGTAACGTTCAGGGCCTCCTAATGACGATGGATCACTCAAATTGCGTCCCGATTCAATACATTGTCCTCCAGCCGACTTGACTCCATGGGTCTATTGCTGCCTCGGGCACCTTATGGCCGTTCTGCTGTGAGTCTAGATTATCGAATTGGACGAAAAACTGATAGTGAATTGTAACGTTCAGGGCCACCTAATGACGATGGATCACTCAAATTTCGTCCCGATTCAATACATCGTCCTCCAGCAGACTTGACTTCATGGGTCTATTGCTGCCTCGGGCACCTTATGGCCGTTCTGCTGTGAGTCACAGATTTTCGAATCGGACGAAAAACTGATAGTGAATTGTAACTTTCAGGGCCACCTAATGACGATGGATCACTCAAATTGCGTCCCGATTCAATACATCGTCCTCCAGCAGACTTGTCTCCATGGGTCGATTGCTGCCTCGGGCACCTTAGGGCCGTTTGCTGTGAGTCAAAGATTTTCGAATCGGACGAAAAACTGATAGTGATTTGTAACACTCAGGGCCACCTAATGACGATGGACCACACAAATTGCGTCCCGATTCAGTACATCGTCCACTAGCTGACATGACTCCATGGGACTATTGGTGCCTCGGGCACCTTATGGCCGTTCTGCTGTGAGTCTAGATTCTAGAATGGGATGAAAAACGGATAGTGAATTGTAACGTTCAGGGCCACCTAATGACGATGGATCATTCAAATTGCGTCCCGATTCAATACATCGTTCTCCAGCAGACTTGTCTCCATGCGTCTATTGCTGCCTCGGGCACCTTATGGCCGTTGTGCTGTGAGTCAGAGATTTTCGAATCGGACGAAAAACTGATAGTGAATTGTAACGTTCAGGGCCTCCTAATGACGATGGATCACTCAAATTGCGTCCCGATTCAATACATCGTCCTCCAGCCGACTTGACTCCATGGGTCTATTGCTGCCTCGGGCACCTTATGGCCGTTCTGCTGTGACTCTAGATTATCGAATGGGACGAAAAACTGATAGTGAATTGTAACGTTCAGGGCCTCCTAATGACAATGGGTCACTCAAATTGCGTCCCGATTCAATACATCGTCCTCCAGCAGACTTGTCTCCATGGGTCGATTGCTGCCTCGGGCACCTAATGGCCGTTCTGCTGTGAGTCAAAGATTTTCGAATCGGACGAAAAACTGATAGTGAATTGTAACATTCAGGGTCACCTAATGACGAAGGACCACGCAAATTGCGGCCCGATTCAATACATCGTCCTCCAGCCGAGTTGACTCCATGGGTCTATTCCTGCCTCGGGCACCTTATGGCCGCTCTGCTGTGAGTCTAGATTATAGAATGGGATGAAAAACTGATAGTGAATTGTAACGTTCAGGGCCTCCTAATGACGATGGATCACTCAAATTGCGTCCCGATTCAATACATCGTCCTCCAGCAGACTTGTCTCCAAGCGTCTATTGCTGCCTCGGACACCTTATGGCCGTCCTGCTGTGAGTCAAAGATTTTCGAATCGGACGAAACACTGATAGTGAATTGTAACGTTGAGGGCCACCTAATGACGATGGATCACACAAATTGCGTCCCGATTCAATACATCGTCCTCCAGCCGACTTGACTCCATGGGTCTATTGCTGCCTCGGGCACCTTATGGCTGTTCTGCTGTGAGTCTAGATTATCGAATGGGACAAAAAACTGATAGTGAATTGTAACGTTCAGGGCCTCCTAATGACGATGGATCACTCAAATTGCGTCCCGATTCAATACATCGTCCTCCAGCAGACTTGTCTCCATGGGTCTATTGCTGCCTCGGGCACCTTATGGCCGTTCTGCTGTGAGTCTAGATTATCGAATGGGACGAAAAACTGATAGTGAATTCTAACGTTCAGGGCCACCTAATGACGATGGATAACTCAAATTGCGTCCCGATTCAATACATCGTCCTCCAGCCGACTTGACTCCATGGGTCTATTCCTGCCTCGGGCACCTTATGGCCGTTCTGCTGTGAGTCTAGATTATCGAATGGGACGAAAAACTGATAGTGAATTGTAACGTTCAGGGCCACCTAATAACGATGGATCACTCAAATTGCGTCCTGATTCAATACATCGTCCTCCAGCAGACTTGACTTCATGGGTCGATTGCTGCCTCGGGCACCTTATGGCCGTTCTGCTGTGAGTCAAAGATTTTCGAATCGGATGAAAAACTGATAGTGATTTGTAACATTCAGGGCCACCTAATGACGATGGACCACACAAATTGCGTCCCAATTCAGTACATCGTCCACTAGCCGACTTGACTCCATGGGACTATTGGTGCCTCGGGCACCTTATGGCCGTTCTGCTGTGAGTCTAGATTATAGAATGGGATGAAAAACTGATAGTGAATTGTAACGTTCAGGGCCACCTAATGACGATGGATCACTCAAATTGCGTCCCGATTCAATACATCGTCCTCCAGCAGACTTGACTCCATGCGTCTATTGCTGCCTCGGGCACCTTATGGCCGTTCTGCTGAGAGTCTAGATTATCGAATGGGACGAAAAACTGATAGTGAATTGTAACGTTCAGGGCCTCCTAATGACGATGGATCACTCAAATTGCGTCCCGATTCAATACATCGTCCTCCAGCCGACTTGACTCCATGGGTCTATTGCTGCCTCGGGCACCTTATGGCCGTTCTGCTGTGACTCTAGATTATCGAATGGGACGAAAAACTGATAGTGAATTGTAGCGTTCAGGGCCTCCTAATGACGATGGATCACTCAAATTGCGTCCCGATTCAATACATCGTCCTCCAGCAGACTTGTCTCCATGGGTCGATTGCTGCCTCGGGCACCTAATGGCCGTTCTGCTGTGAGTCAAAGATTTTCGAATCGGACGAAAAACTGATAGTGAATTGTAACGTTCAGGGCCACCTAATGACGATGGATCACTCAAATTGCGTCCCGATTCAATACATCGTCCTCCAGCCGACTTGACTCCATGGGTCTATTGCTGCCTCGGGCACCTTATGGCCGTTATGCTGTGAGTCTAGATTATCGAATGGGACGAAAAACTGATAGTGAATTGTAACGTTCAGGGCCTCCTAATGACGATGGATTACTCAAATTGCGTCCCGATTCAATACATCGTCCTCCAGCCGACATGACTCCATGTGTCTATTGCTGCCTCGGGCACCTTATGGCCGTTCTGCTGTGACTCTAGATTATCGAATGGGACGAAAAACTGATAGTGAATTGTAACGTTCAGGGCCTCCTAATGACGATGGATCACTCAAATTGCGTCCCGATTCAATACATCGTCCTCCAGCAGACTTGACTCCATGGGTCGATTGCTGCCTCGGTCACCTAATGGCCGTTCTGCTGTGAGTCAAAGATTTTCGAATCGGACGAAAAACTGATAGTGAATAGTAACATTCAGGGTCACCTAATGACGATGGACCACGCAAATTGCGTCCCGATTCAATACATCGTCCTCCACGCGAGTTGACTCCATGGGGCTATTCCTGCCTCGGGCAACTTATGGCCGTTCTGCTGTGAATCTAGATTATCGAATGGGACGAAAAACTAATAGTGAATTGTAACGTTCAGGGCCACCTAATGACGATGTATCACTCAAATTGCGTCCCGATTCAATACATCGTCCCCAGCCGACTTGTCTCCATGGGTCTATTGCTGCCTCGGGCACCTTATGGCCGTTCTGCTGTGAGTGTAGACTATCGAATGGGACGAAAAACTGATAGTGAATTGTAACGTTCAGGGCCACCTAATGACGATGGATCACTCAAATTGCGTCCTGATTCAATACATCGTCCTCCAGCAGACTTGACTTCAGGGGTCTATTGCTGCCTCGGGCACCTTATGGCCGTTCTGCTGTGAGTTAAAGATTTTCGAATCGGACGAAAAACTGATAGTGAATTGTAACTTTCAGGGCCACCTAATGACGATGGATCACTCAAATTGCGTCCCGATTCAATACATCGTCCTCCAGCAGACTTGTCTCCATGGGTCGATTGCTGCCTCGGGCACCTTATGGCCGTTCTGCTGTGAGTCAAAGATTTTCGAATCGGACGAAAAACTGATAGTGATCTGTAACACTCAGGGCCACCTAATGACGATGGACCACACAAATTGCGTCCCGATTCAGTACATCGTCCACTAGCCGACTTGACTCCATGGGACTATTGGTGCCTAGGGCACCTTATGGCCGTTCTGCTGTGAGTCTAGATTCTAGAATGGGTTGAAAAACGGATAGTGAATTGTAACGTTCAGGGCCACCTAATGACGATGGATCACTCAAATTGCGTCCCGATTCAATACATCGTCCTCCAGCAGACTTGTCTCCATGGGTCTATTGCTGCCTCGGGCACCTTATGGCAGGCCTGCTGTGACTCAAAGATTTTCGAATCGGACGAAAAACTGATAGTGAATTGTAACTTTCAGGGCCTCCTAATGACGATGGAACACTCAAATTGCGTCCCGATTCAATACATCGTCCTCCAGCAGACTTGTCTCCATGCGTCTATTGCTGCCTCGGGCACCTTATGGCCGTTGTGCTGTGAGTCAGAGATTTTCGAATCGGACGAAAAACTGATAGTGAATTGTAACGTTCAGGGCCTCCTAATGACGATGGATCACTCAAATTGCGTCCCGATTCAATACATCGTCCTCCAGCCGACTTGACCCCATGGGTCTATTGCTGCCTCGGGCACCTTATGTCCGTTCTGCTGTGACTCTAGATTATCGAATGGGACGAAAAACTGATAGTGAATTGTAACGTTCAGGGCCTCCTAATGACGATGGATCACTCAAATTGCGTCCCGAATCAATACATCGTCCTCCAGCAGACTTGTCTCCATGGGTCGATTGCTGCCTCGGGCACCTAATGGCCGTTCTGCTGTGAGTCAAAGATTTTCGAATCGGACGAAAAACTGATAGTGAATTGTAACATTCAGGGTCACCTAATGACGATGGACCACGCAAATTGCGTCCCGATTCAATACATCGTCCTCCAGCCGAGTTGACTCCATGGCTCTATTCCTGCCTCGGGCAACTTATGGCCGTTCTGCTGTGAATCTAGATTATCGAATGGGACGAAAAAATAATAGTGAATTGTAACGTTTAGGGCCACCTAATGACGATGGATCACTCAAATTGCGTCCCGATTCAATACATCGTCCCCAGCCGACGTCTCCATGGGTCTATTGCTGCCTCGGGCACCTTATGGCCGTTCTGCTGTGAGTCTAGATTATCGAATGGGACGAAAAACTGATAGTGAATTGTAACGTTCAGGGCCACCTAATAACGATGGATCACTCAAATTGCGTCCTGATTCAATACATCGTCCTCCAGCAGACTTGACTTCATGGGTCGATTGCTGCCTCGGGCACCTTATGGCCGTTCTGCTGTGAGTCAAAGATTTTCGAATCGGACGAAAAACTGATAGTGATTTGTAACATTCAGGGCCACCTAATGACGATGGACCACACAAATTGCGTCCCGATTCAGTACATCGTCCACTAGCCGACTTGACTCAATGGTACTATTGGTGCTTCGGGCACCTTATGGCCGTTCTGCTGTGAGTCTAGATTATAGAATGGGATGAAAACCTGATAGTGAATTGTAACGTTCAGGGCCACCTAATGACGATGGATCACTCAAATTGCGTCCCGATTCAATACATCGTCCTCCAGCAGACTTGTCTCCATGCGTCTATTGCAGCCTCGGGCACCTTATGGCCGTTCTGCTGTGAGTCAAAGATTCTCGAATCGGACGAAAAACTGATGTTGAATTGTAACGTTCAGGGCCACCTAATGACGATGGATCACTCAAATTGCGTCCCGATTCAATACATCGTCCTCCAGCCGACTTGACTCCATGGGTCTATTGCTGCCTCGGGCACCTTATGGCCGTTCTGCTGTGAGTCTAGATTATCGAATGGGACAAAAAACTGATAGTGAATTGTAACGTTCAGGGCCTCCTAATGACGATGGATCACTCAAATTGCGTCCCGATTCAATACATCGTCCTCCAGCAGACTTGTCTCCATGGGTCTATTGCTGCCTCGGGCACCTTATGGCCGTTCTGCTGTGAGTCTAGATTATCGAATTGGACGAAAAACTGATAGTGAATTGTAACGTTCAGGGCCACCTAATGACGATGGATAACTCAAATTGCGTCCCGATTCAATACATCGTCCTCCAGCCGACTTGACTCCATGGGTTTATTGCTGCCTCGGGCACCTTATGTCCGTTCTGCTGTGAGTCTAGATTATCGAATGGGACGAAAAACTGATAGTGAATTGCAACGTTCAGGGCCTCCTAATGACGATGGATCACTCAAATTGCGTCCCGATTCAATACATCGTCCCCCAGCCGACTTGACTCCATGGGTCTATTGCTGCCTCGGGCACCTTATGGCCGTTCTGCTGTGAGTCAACGATTTTCGAATCGGACGAAAAACTGATAGATAATTGTAACGTTCAGGGCCACCTAATGACGATGGATCACTCAAATTGCGTCCCGATTCAATACATCGTCCCCAGCCGACTTGTCTCCATGGGTCTATTACTGCCTCGGGCACCTTATGGCCGTTCTGCTGTGAGTCTTGATTATCGAATGGGACGAAAAACTGATAGTGAATTGTAACGTTCAGGGCCACCTAATGACGATGGATCACTCAAATTGCGTCCTGATTCAATCCATCGTCCTCCAGCAGACTTGACTTCATGGGTCTATTGCTGCCTCGGGCACCTTATGGCCGTTCTGCTGTGAGTCAAAGATTTTCGAATCGGACGAAAAACTGATAGTGGATTGTAACTTTCAGGGCCACCTAATGACGATGGATCACTCAAATTGCGTCCCGATTCAATACATCGACCTCCAGCAGACTTGTCTCGATGCCTCTATTGCTG
This sequence comes from Schistocerca cancellata, assembly GCF_023864275.1. NCBI lineage: Eukaryota > Metazoa > Arthropoda > Insecta > Orthoptera > Acrididae > Schistocerca > Schistocerca cancellata. Next base: position 615,544 of record NC_064631.1, read on the forward strand.
CCTCGGGCACCTTATGGCCGTTCTGCTGTGAGTCAAAGATTTTCGAATCGGACGAAAAACTGATAGTGAATTGTAACGTTCAGGGCCACCTAATGACGATGGATCACTCAAATTGGGTCCCGATTCAATACATCGTCCTCCAGCCGACTTGACTCCATGCGTCTATTGCTGCCTCGGGCACCTTATGGCCGTTCTGCTGTGAGTCTAGATTATCGAATGGGACGAAAAACTGATAGTGAATTGTAACGTTCAGGGCCTCCTAATGACGATGGATCACTCAAATTGCGTCCCGATTCAATACATCGTCCTCCAGCCGACTTGACTCCATGGGTCTATTGCTGCCTCGGGCACCTTATGGCCGTTCTGCTGTGACTCTAGATTATCGAATGGGACGAAAAACTGATAGTGAATTGTAGCGTTCAGGGCCTCCTAATGACGATGGATCACTCAAATTGCGTCCCGATTCAATACATCGTCATCCAGCAGACTTGTCTCCATGGGTCGATTGCTGCCTCGGGCACCTAATGGCCGTTCTGCTGTGAGTCAAAGATTTTCGAATCGGACGAAAAACTGATAGTGAATTGTAACGTTCAGGGCCACCTAATGACGATGGATCACTCAAATTGCGTCCCGATTCAATACATCGTCCTCCAGCCGACTTGACTCCATGGGTCTATTGCTGCCTCGGGCACCTTATGGCCGTTATGCAGTGAGTCTAGATTATCGAATGGGACGAAAAACTGATAGTGAATTGTAACGTTCAGGGTCTCCTAATGACGATGGATTACTCAAATTGCGTCCCGATTCAATACATCGTCCTCCAGCCGACTTGACTCCATGGGTCTATTGCTGCCTCGGGCACCTTATGGCCGTTCTGCTGTGACTCTAGATTATCGAATGGGACGAAAAACTGATAGTGAATTGTAACGTTCAGGGCCTCCTAATGACGATGGATCACTCAAATTGCGTCCCGATTCAATACATCGTCCTCCAGCAGACTTGTCTCCATGGGTCGATTGCTGCCTCGGGCACCTAATGGCCGTTCTGCTGTGAGTCAAAGATTTTCGAATCGGACGAAAAACTGATAGTGAATAGTAACATTCAGGGTCACCTAATGACGATGGACCACGCAAATTGCGTCCCGATTCAATACATCGTCCTCCACGCGAGTTGACTCCATGGGGCTATTCCTGCCTCGGGCAACTTATGGCCGTTCTGCTGTGAATCTAGATTATCGAATGGGACGAACAACTAATAGTGAATTGTAACGTTCAGGGCCACCTAATGACGATGGATCACTCAAATTGCGTCCCGATTCAATACATAGTCCCCAGCCGACTTGTCTCCATGGGTCTATTGCTGCCTCGGGCACCTTATGGCCGTTCTGCTGTGAGTGTAGACTATCGAATGGGACGAAAAACTGATAGTGAATTGTAACGTTCAGGGCCACCTAATGACGATGGATCACTCAAATTGCGCCCTGATTCAATACATCGTCCTCCAGCAGTCTTGACTTCAGGGGTCTATTGCTGCCTCGGGCACCTTATGGCCGTTCTGCTGTGAGTTAAAGATTTTCGAATCGGACGAAAAACTGATAGTGAATTGTAACTTTCAGGGCCACCTAATGACGATGGATCACTCAAATTGCGTCCCGATTCAATACATCGTCCTCCAGCAGACTTGTCTCCATGGGTCTATTGCTGCCTCGGGCACCTTATGGCAGGCCTGCTGTGACTCAAAGATTTTCGAATCGGACGAAAAACTGATAGTGAATTGTAACTTTCAGGGCCTCCTAATGACGATGGAACACTCAAATTGCGTCCCGATTCAATACATCGTCCTCCAGCAGACTTGTCTCCATGTGTCTATTGCTGCCTCCGGCACCTTATGGCCGTTGTGCTGTGAGTCAGAAATTTTTGAATCGGACGAAAAACTGATAGTGAATTGTAACGTTCAGGGACTCCTAATGACGATGGATCACTCAAATTGCGTCCCAATTCAATACATCGTCCTCCAGCCGACTTGACCCCATGGGATATTTGCTGCCTCGGGCACCTTATGTCCGTTCTGCTGTGACTCTAGATTATCGAATGGGACGAAAAACTGATAGTGAATTGTAACGTTCAGGGCCTCCTAATGACGATGGATCACTCAAATTGCGTCCCGAATCAATACATCGTCCTCCAGCAGACTTGTCTCCATGGGTCGATTGCTGCCTCGGGCACCTAATGGCCGTTCTGCTGTGAGTCAAAGATTTTCGAATCGGACGAAAAACTGATAGTGAATTGTAACATTCAGGGTCACCTAATGACGATGGACCACGCAAATTGCGTCCCGATTCAATACATCGTCCTCCAGCCGAGTTGACTCCATGGCTCTATTCCTGCCTCGGGCAACTTATGGCCGTTCTGCTGTGAATCTAGATTATCGAATGGGACGAAAAAATAATTGTGAATTGTAACGTTCAGGGCCACCTAATGACGATGGATCACTCAAATTGCGTCCCGATTCAATACATCGTCCCCAGCCGACTTGTCTCCATGGGTCTATTGCTGCCTCGGGCACCTTATGGCCGTTCTGCTGTGAGTCTAGATTATCGAATGGGACGAAAAACTGATAGTGAATTGTAACGTTCAGGGCCACCTAATAACGATGGATCACTCAAATTGCGTCCTGATTCAATACATCGTCCTCCAGCAGACTTGACTTCATGGGTCGATTGCTGCCTCGGGCACCTTATGGCCGTTCTGCTGTGAGTCAAAGATTTTCGAATCGGACGAAAAACTGATAGTGATTTGTAACATTCAGGGCCACCTAATGACGATGGACCACACAAATTGCGTCCCGATTCAGTACATCGTCCACTAGCCGACTTGACTCAATGGTACTATTGGTGCTTCGGGCACCTTATGGCCGTTCTGCTGTGAGTCTAGATTATAGAATGGGATGAAAAACTGATAGTGAATTGTAACGTTCAGGGCCACCTAATGACGATGGATCACTCAAATTGCGTCCCGATTCAATACATCGTCCTCCAGCAGACTTGTCTCCATGCGTCTATTGCAGCCTCGGGCACCTTATGGCCGTTCTGCTGTGAGTCAAAGATTTTCGAATCGGACGAAAAACTGATGTTGAATTGTAACGTTCAGGGCCACCTAATGACGATGGATCACTCAAATTGCGTCCCGATTCAATACATCGTCCTCCAGCCGACTTGACTCCATGGGTCTATTGCTGCCTCGGGCACCTTATGGCCGTTCTGCTGTGAGTCTAGATTATCGAAAGGGGACAAAAAACTGATAGTGAATTGTAACGTTCAGGGCCTCCTAATGACGATGGATCACTCAAATTGCGTCCCGATTCAATACATCGTCCTCCAGCAGACTTGTCTCCATGGGTCTATTGCTGCCTCGGGCACCTTATGGCCGTTCTGCTGTGAGTCTAGATTATCGAATTGGACGAAAAACTGATAGTGAATTGTAACATTCAGGGCCACCTAATGACGATGGATAACTCAAATTGCGTCCCGATTCAATACATCGTCCTCCAGCCGACTTGACTCCATGGGTCTATTGCTGCCTCGGGCACCTTATGGCCGTTCTGCTGTGAGTCAAAGATTTTCGAATCGGACGAAAAACTGATGTTGAATTGTAACGTTCAGGGCCACCTAATGACGATGGATCACTCAAATTGCGTCCCGATTCAATACATCGTCCTCCAGCCGACTTGACTCCATGGGTCTAATGCTGCCTCGGGCACCTTATGGCCGTTCTGCTGTGAGTCTAGATTATCGAATGGGACGAAAAACTGATAGTGAATTGCAACGTTCAGGGCCTCCTAATGACGATGGATCACTCAAATTGCGTCCCGATTCAATACATCGTCCTCCAGCCGACTTGACTCCATGGGTCTATTGCTGCCTCGGGCACCTTATGGCCGTTCTGCTGTGAGTCTAGATTATCGAATGGGACGAAAAACTGATAGTGAATTGCAACGTTCAGGGCCTCCTAATGACGATGGATCACTCAAATTGCGTCCCGATTCAATACATCGTCCTCCAGCCGACTTGACTCCATGGGTCTATTGCTGCTTCGGGCACCTTATGGCCGTTCTGCTGTGAGTCTAGATTATCGAATTGGACGAAAAACTGATAGTGAATTGTAACGTTCAGGGCCTCCTAATGCCGATGGATCACTCAAATTGCGTCCCGATTCAATACATCGTCCTCCACCAGACTTGTCTCCATGGGTCGATTGCTGCCTCGGGCACTTAATGGCCGTTCTGCTGTGAGTCAACGATTTTCGAATCGGACGAAAAACTGATAGATAATTGTAACGTTCAGGGCCACCTAATGACGATGGATCACTCAAATTGCGTCCCGATTCAATACATCGTCCCCAGCCGACTTGTCTCCATGGGTCTATTGCTGCCTCGGGCACCTTATGGCCGTTCTGCTGTGAGTCTAGATTATCGAATGGGACGAAAAACTGATAGTGAATTGTAACGTTCAGGGCCACCTAATGACGATGGATCACTCAAATAGCGTCCTGATTCAATCCATCGTCCTCCAGCAGACTTGACTTCATGGGTCTATTGCTGCCTCGGGCACCTTATGGCCGTTCTGCTGTGAGTCAAAGATTTTCGAATCGGACGAAAAAATGATAGTGGATTGTAACTTTCAGGGCCACCTAATGACGATGGATCACTCAAATTGCGTCCCGATTCAATACATCGTCCTCCAGCAGACTTGTCTCGATGCGTCTATTGCTGCCTCGGGCACCTTATGGCCGTTCTGCTGTGAGTCAAAGATTTTCGAATCGGACGAAAAACTGATAGTGAATTGTAACGTTCAGGGCCACCTAATGACGATGGATCACTCAAATTGCGTCCCGATTCAATACATCGTCCTCCAGCAGACTTGTCTCCATGGGTCGATTGCTGCCTCGGGCACCTAATGGCCGTTCTGCTGTGAGTCAAAGATTTTCGAATCGGACGAAAAACTGATAGTGAATTGTAACGTTCAGGGCCACCTAATGACGATGGATCACTCAAATTGCGTCCCGATTCAATACATCGTCCTCCAGCCGACTTGACTCCATGGGTCTATTGCTGCCTCGGGCACCTTATGGCCGTTATGCTGTGAGTCTAGATTATCGAATGGGACGAAAAACTGATAGTGAACTGTAACGTTCAGGGCCTCCTAATGACGATGGATTACTCAAATTGCGTCCCGATTCAATACATCGTCCTCCAGCCGACTTGACTCCATGGGTCTATTGCTGCCTCGGGCACCTTATGGCCGTTCTGCTGTGACTCTAGATTATCGAATGGGACGAAAAACTGATAGTGAATTGTAACGTTCAGGGCCTCCTAATGACGATGGATCACTCAAATTGCGTCCCGATTCAATACATCGTCCTCCAGCAGACTTGTCTCCATGGGTCTATTGCTGCCTCGGGCACCTTATGGCAGGCCTGCTGTGACTCAAAGATTTTCGAATCGGACGAAAAACTGATAGTGAATTGTAACGTTCAGGGACTCCTAATGACGATGGAACACTCAAATTGCGTCCCGATTCAATACATCGTGCTCCAGCAGACTTGTCTCCATGCGTCTATTGCTGCCTCGGGCACCTTATGGCCGTTCTGCTGTGAGTCAAAGATTTTCGAATCGGACGAAAAACTGATAGTGAATTGTAACGTTCAGGGCCACCTAATGACGATGGATCACTCAAATTGCGTCCCGATTCAATACATCGTCCCCAGCCGACTTGTCTCCATGGGTCTATTGCTGCCTCGGGCACCTTATGGCCGTTCTGCTGTGAGTCTAGATTATCGAATGGGACGAAAAACTGATAGTGAATTGTAACGTTCAGGGCCACCTAATGACGATGGATCACTCAAATAGCGTCCTGATTCAATCCATCGTCCTCCAGCAGACTTGACTTCATGGGTCTATTGCTGCCTCGGGCACCTTATGGCCGTTCTGCTGTGAGTCAAAGATTTTCGAATCGGACGAAAAAATGATAGTGGATTGTAACTTTCAGGGCCACCTAATGACGATGGATCACTCAAATTGCGTCCCGATTCAATACATCGTCCTCCAGCAGACTTGTCTCGATGCGTCTATTGCTGCCTCGGGCACCTTATGGCCGTTCTGCTGTGAGTCAAAGATTTTCGAATCGGACGAAAAACTGATAGTGAATTGTAACGTTCAGGGCCACCTAATGACGATGGATCACTCAAATTGCGTCCCGATTCAATACATCGTCCTCCAGCAGACTTGTCTCCATGGGTCGATTGCTGCCTCGGGCACCTAAAGGCCGTTCTGCTGTGAGTCAAAGATTTTCGAATCGGACGAAAAACTGATAGTGAATTGTAACGTTCAGGGCCACCTAATGACGATGGATCACTCAAATTGCGTCCCGATTCAATACATCGTCCTCCAGCCGACTTGACTCCATGGGTCTATTGCTGCCTCGGGCACCTTATGGCCGTTATGCTGTGAGTCTAGATTATCGAATGGGACGAAAAACTGATAGTGAACTGTAACGTTCAGGGCCTCCTAATGACGATGGAGTACTCAAATTGCGTCCCGATTCAATACATCGTCCTCCAGCCGACTTGACTCCATGGGTCTATTGCTGCCTCGGGCACCTTTTGGCCGTTCTGCTGTGACTCTAGATTATCGAATGGGACGAAAAACTGATAGTGAATTGTAACGTTCAGGGCCTCCTAATGACGATGGATCACTCAAATTGCGTCCCGATTCAATACATCGTCCTCCAGCAGACTTGTCTCCATGGGTCTATTGCTGCCTCGGGCACCTTATGGCAGGCCTGCTGTGACTCAAAGATTTTCGAATCGGACGAAAAACTGATAGTGAATTGTAACGTTCAGGGACTCCTAATGACGATGGAACACTCAAATTGCGTCCCGATTCAATACATCGTGCTCCAGCAGACTTGTCTCCATGCGTCTATTGCTGCCTCGGGCACCTTATGGCCGTTCTGCTGTGAGTCAAAGATTTTCGAATCGGACGAAAAACTGATAGTGAATTGTAACGTTCAGGGCCACCTAATGCCGATGGATCACTCAAATTGCGTCCCGATTCAATACATAGTCCCCAGCCGACTTGTCTCCATGGGTCTATTGCTGCCTCGGGCACCTTATGGCCGTTCTGCTGTGAGTGTAGACTATCGAATGGGACGAGAAACTGATAGTGAATTGTAACGTTCAGGGCCACCTAATGACGATGGATCACTCAAATTGCGTCCTGATTCAATACATCGTCCTCCAGCAGACTTGACTTCAGGGGTCTATTGCTGCCTCGGGCACCTTATGGCCGTTCTGCTGTGAGTTAAAGATTTTCGAATCGGACGAAAAACTGATAGTGAATTGTAACTTTCAGGGCCACCTAATGACGATGGATCACTCTAATTGCGTCCCGATTCAATACATCGTCCTCCAGCAGACTTGTCTCCATGGGTCGATTGCTGCCTCGGGCACCTTATGGCCGTTCTGCTGTGAGTCAAAGATTTTCGAATCGGACGAAAAACTGATAGTGATCTGTAACACTCAGGGCCACCTAATGACGATGGACCACACAAATTGCGTCCCGATTCAGTACATCGTCCACTAGCCGACTTGACTCCATGGGACTATTGGTGCCTAGGGCACCTTATGGCCGTTCTGCTGTGAGTCTAGATTCTAGAATGGGTTGAAAAACGGATAGTGAATTGTAACGTTCAGGGCCACCTAATGACGATGGATCACTCAAATTGCGTCCCGATTCAATACATCGTCCTCCAGCAGACTTGTCTCCATGGGTCTATTGCTGCCTCGGGCACCTTATGGCAGGCCTGCTGTGACTCAAAGATTTTCGAATCGGACGAAAAACTGACAGTGAATTGTAACTTTCAGGGCCTCCTAATGACGATGGAACACTCAAATTGCGTCCCGATTCAATACATCGTCCTCCAGCAGACTTGTCTCCATGCGTCTATTGCTGCCTCGGGCACCTTATGGCCGTTGTGCTGTGAGTCAGAAATTTTCGAATCGGACGAAAAACTGATAGTGAATTGTAACGTTCAGGGCCTCCTAATGACGATGGATCACTCAAATTGCGTCCCGATTCAATACATCGTCCTCCAGCCGACTTGACCCCATGGGTCTATTGCTGCCTCGGGCACCTTATGTCCGTTCTGCTGTGACTCTAGATTATCGAATGGGACGAAAAACTGATAGTGAATTGTAACGTTCAGGGCCTCCTAATGACGATGGATCACTCAAATTGCGTCCCGAATCAATACATCGTCCTCCAGCAGACTTGACTCCATGGGTCGATTGCTGCCTCGGGCACCTAATGGCCGTTCTGCTGTGAGTCAAAGATTTTCGAATCGGACGAAAAACTGATAGTGAATTGTAAAATTCAGGGTCACCTAATGACGATGGACCACGCAAATTGCGTCCCGATTCAATACATCGTCCTCCAGCCGAGTTGACTCCATGGCTCTATTCCTGCCTCGGGCAACTTATGGCCGTTCTGCTGTGAATCTAGATTATCGAATGGGACGAAAAAATAATAGTGAATTGTAACGTTCAGGGCCACCTAATGACGATGGATCACTCAAATTGCGTCCCGATTCAATACATCGTCCTCCAGCAGACTTGTCTCCATGCGTCTATTGCAGCCTCGGGCACCTTATGGCCGTTCTGCTGTGAGTCAAAGATTTTCGAATCGGACGAAAAACTGATGTTGAATTGTAACGTTCAGGGCCACCTAATGACGATGGATCACTCAAATTGCGTCCCGATTCAATACATCGTCCTCCAGCCGACTTGACTCCATGGGTCTATTGCTGCCTCGGGCACCTTATGGCCGTTCTGCTGTGAGTCTAGATTATCGAATGGGACGAAAAACTGATAGTGAATTGCAACGTTCAGGGCCTCCTAATGACGATGGATCACTCAAATTGCGTCCCGATTCAATACATCGTCCTCCAGCCGACTTGACTCCATGGGTCTATTGCTGCTTCGGGCACCTTATGGCCGTTCTGCTGTGAGTCTAGATTATCGAATTGGACGAAAAACTGATAGTGAATTGTAACGTTCAGGGCCTCCTAATGCCGATGGATCACTCAAATTGCGTCCCGATTCAATACATCGTCCTCCACCAGACTTGTCTCCATGGGTCGATTGCTGCCTCGGGCACTTAATGGCCGTTCTGCTGTGAGTCAACGATTTTCGAATCGGACGAAAAACTGATAGTGAATTGTAACGTTCAGGGCCACCTAATGACGATGGATCACTCAAATTGCGTCCTGATTCAATCCATCGTCCTCCAGCAGACTTGACTTCATGGGTCTATTGCTGCCTCGGGCACCTTATGGCCGTTCTGCTGTGAGTCAAAGATTTTCGAATCGGACGAAAAACTGATAGTGGATTGTAACTTTCAGAGCCACCTAATGACGATGGATCACTCAAATTGCGTCCCGATTCAATACATCGTCCTCCAGCAGACTTGTCTCGATGCGTCTATTGCTGCCTCGGGCACCTTATGGCCGTTCTGCTGTGAGTCAAAGATTTTCGAATCGGACGAAAAACTGATAGTGAATTGTAACGTTCAGGGCCACCTAATGACGATGGATCACTCAAATTGGGTCCCGATTCAATCCATCGTCCTCCAGCCGACTTGACTCCATGCGTCTATTGCTGCCTCGGGCACCTTATGGCCGTTCTGCTGTGAGTCTAGATTATCGAATGGGACGAAAAACTGATAGTGAATTGTAACGTTCAGGGCCTCCTAATGACGATGGATCACTCAAATTGCGTCCCGATTCAATACATCGTCCTCCAGCCGACTTGACTCCATGGGTCTATTGCTGCCTCGGGCACGTTATGGCCGTTCTGCTGTGACTCTAGATTATCGAATGGGACGAAAAACTGATAGTGAATTGTAGCGTTCAGGGCCTCCTAATGACGATGGATCACTCAAATTGCGTCCCGATTCAATACATCGTCCTCCAGCAGACTTGTCTCCATGGGTCGATTGCTGCCTCGGGCACCTAATGGCCGTTCTGCTGTGAGTCAAAGATTTTCGAATCGGACGAAAAACTGATAGTGAATTGTAAAATTCAGGGTCACCTAATGACGATGGACCACGCAAATTGCGTCCCGATTCAATACATCGTCCTCCAGCCGAGTTGACTCCATGGCTCTATTCCTGCCTCGGGCAACTTATGGCCGTTCTGCTGTGAATCTAGATTATCGAATGGGACGAAAAAATAATAGTGAATTGTAACGTTCAGGGCCACCTAATGACGATGGATCACTCAAATTGCGTCCCGATTCAATACATCGTCCTCCAGCAGACTTGTCTCCATGCGTCTATTGCAGCCTCGGGCACCTTATGGCCGTTCTGCTGTGAGTCAAAGATTTTCGAATCGGACGAAAAACTGATGTTGAATTGTAACGTTCAGGGCCACCTAATGACGATGGATCACTCAAATTGCGTCCCGATTCAATACATCGTCCTCCAGCCGACTTGACTCCATGGGTCTATTGCTGCCTCGGGCACCTTATGGCCGTTCTGCTGTGAGTCTAGATTATCGAATGGGACGAAAAACTGATAGTGAATTGCAACGTTCAGGGCCTCCTAATGACGATGGATCACTCAAATTGCGTCCCGATTCAATACATCGTCCTCCAGCCGACTTGACTCCATGGGTCTATTGCTGCTTCGGGCACCTTATGGCCGTTCTGCTGTGAGTCTAGATTATCGAATTGGACGAAAAACTGATAGTGAATTGTAACGTTCAGGGCCTCCTAATGCCGATGGATCACTCAAATTGCGTCCCGATTCAATACATCGTCCTCCACCAGACTTGTCTCCATGGGTCGATTGCTGCCTCGGGCACTTAATGGCCGTTCTGCTGTGAGTCAACGATTTTCGAATCGGACGAAAAACTGATAGTGAATTGTAACGTTCAGGGCCACCTAATGACGATGGATCACTCAAATTGCGTCCTGATTCAATCCATCGTCCTCCAGCAGACTTGACTTCATGGGTCTATTGCTGCCTCGGGCACCTTATGGCCGTTCTGCTGTGAGTCAAAGATTTTCGAATCGGACGAAAAACTGATAGTGGATTGTAACTTTCAGAGCCACCTAATGACGATGGATCACTCAAATTGCGTCCCGATTCAATACATCGTCCTCCAGCAGACTTGTCTCGATGCGTCTATTGCTGCCTCGGGCACCTTATGGCCGTTCTGCTGTGAGTCAAAGATTTTCGAATCGGACGAAAAACTGATAGTGAATTGTAACGTTCAGGGCCACCTAATGACGATGGATCACTCAAATTGGGTCCCGATTCAATCCATCGTCCTCCAGCCGACTTGACTCCATGCGTCTATTGCTGCCTCGGGCACCTTATGGCCGTTCTGCTGTGAGTCTAGATTATCGAATGGGACGAAAAACTGATAGTGAATTGTAACGTTCAGGGCCTCCTAATGACGATGGATCACTCAAATTGCGTCCCGATTCAATACATCGTCCTCCAGCCGACTTGACTCCATGGGTCTATTGCTGCCTCGGGCACGTTATGGCCGTTCTGCTGTGACTCTAGATTATCGAATGGGACGAAAAACTGATAGTGAATTGTAGCGTTCAGGGCCTCCTAATGACGATGGATCACTCAAATTGCGTCCCGATTCAATACATCGTCCTCCAGCAGACTTGTCTCCATGGGTCGATTGCTGCCTCGGGCACCTAATGGCCGTTCTGCTGTGAGTCAAAGATTTTCGAATCGGACGAAAAACTGATAGTGATTTGTAACATTCAGGGTCACCTAATGACGATGGACCACGCAAATTGCGTCCCGATTCAATACATCGTCCTCCAGCCGAGTTGACTCCATGGGTCTATTCCTGCCTCGGTCAACTTATGGCCGTTCTGCTGTGAATCTGGTTTATCGAATGGGACGAAAAACTAATAGTGAATTGTAACGTTCAGGGCCACCTAATGTCGATGGATCACTCAAATTGCGTCCCGATTCAATACATCGTCCCCAGCCGACTTGTCTCCATGGGTCTATTGCTGCCTCGGGCACCTTATGGCCGTTCTGCTGTGAGTCTAGATTATCGAATGGGACGAAAAACTGATAGTGAATTGTAACGTTCAGGGCCACCTAATGACGATGGATCACTCAAATTGCGTCCCGATTCAATACATCGTCCTCCAGCAGACTTGTCTCCATGGGTCTATTGCTGCCTCGGGCACCTTATGGCCGTTCTGCTGTGAGTTAAAGATTTTCGAATCGGACGAAAAACTGATAGTGAATTGTAACTTTCAGGGCCACCTAATGACGATGGATCACTCAAATTGCGTCCCGATTCAATACATCGTCCTCCAGCAGACTTGTCTCCATGGGTCGATTGCTGCCTCGGGCACCTTATGGCCGTTCTGCTGTGAGTCAAAGATTTTCGAATCGGACGAAAAACTGATAGTGATTTGTAACACTCAGGGCCACCTAATGACGATGGACCACACAAATTGCGTCCCGATTCAGTACATCGTCCACTAGCCGACTTGACTCCATGGGACTATTGGTGCCTAGGGCACCTTATGGCCGTTCTGCTGTGAGTCTAGATTCTAGAATGGGTTGAAAAAACGGATAGTGAATTGTAACGTTCAGGGCCACCTAATGACGATGGATCACTCAAATTGCGTCCCGATTCAATACATCGTCCTCCAGCAGACTTGTCTCCATGGGTCTATTGCTGCCTCGGGCACCTTATGGCAGGCCTGCTGTGACTCAAAGATTTTCGAATCGGACGAAAAACTGATAGTGAATTGTAACTTTCAGGGCCTCCTAATGACGATGGAACACTCAAATTGCGTCCCGATTCAATACATCGTCCTCCAGCAGACTTGTCTCCATGCGTCTATTGCTGCCTCGGGCACCTTATGGCCGTTGTGCTGTGAGTCAGAGATTTTCGAATCGGACGAAAAACTGATAGTGAATTGTAACGTTCAGGGCCGCCTAATGACGATGGATCACTCAAATTGCCTCCCGATTCAATACATCGTCCCCAGCCGACTTGTCTCCATGGGTCTATTGCTGCCTCGGGCACCTTATGGCCGTTCTGCTGTGAGTCTAGATTATCGAATGGCACGAAAAACTGATAGTGAATTGTAACGTTCAGGGCCACCTAATAACGATGGATCACTCAAATTGCGTCCTGATTCAATACATCGTCCTCCAGCAGACTTGACTTCATGGGTCGATTGCTGCCTCGGGCACCTTATGGCCGTTCTGCTGTGAGTCAAAGATTTTCGAATCGGACGAAAAACTGATAGTGATTTGTAACATTCAGGGCCACCTAATGACGATGGATCACTCAAATTGCGTCCCGATTCAATACATCGTCCTCCAGCAGACTTGTCTCCATGCGTCTATTGCAGCCTCGGGCACCTTATGGCCGTTCTGCTGTGAGTCAAAGATTTTCGAATCGGACGAAAAACTGATGTTGAATTGTAACGTTCAGGGCCACCTAATGACGATGGATCACTCAAATTGCGTCCCGATTCAATACATCGTCCTCCAGCCGACTTGACTCCATGGGTCTATTGCTGCCTCGGGCACCTTATGGCCGTTCTGCTGTGAGTCTAGATTATCGAATGGGACGAAAAACTGATAGTGAATTGCAACGTTCAGGGCCTCCTAATGACGATGGATCACTCAAATTGCGTCCCGATTCAATACATCGTCCTCCAGCCGAGTTGACTCCATGGGTCTATTGCTGCTTCGGGCACCTTATGGCCGTTCTGCTGTGAGTCTAGATTATCGAATTGGACGAAAAACTGATAGTGAATTGTAACGTTCAGGGCCTCCGAATGCCGATGGATCACTCAAATTGCGTCCCGATTCAATACATCGTCCTCCACCAGACTTGTCTCCATGGGTCGATTGCTGCCTCGGGCACTTAATGGCCGTTCTGCTGTGAGTCAACGATTTTCGAATCGGACGAAAAACTGATAGATAATTGTAACGTTCAGGGCCACCTAATGACGATGGATCACTCAAATTGCGTCCCGATTCAATACATCGTCCCCAGCCGACTTGTCTCCATGGATCTATTGCTGCCTCGGGCACCTTATGGCCGTTCTGCTGTGAGTCTAGATTATCGAATGGGACGAAAAACTGATAGTGAATTGTAACGTTCAGGGCCACCTAATGACGATGGATCACTCAAATTGCGTCCTGATTCAATCCATCGTCCTCCAGCAGACTTGACTTCATGGGTCTATTGCTGCCTCGGGCACCTTATGGCCGTTCTGCTGTGAGTCAAAGATTTTCGAATCGGACGAAAAACTGATAGTGGATTGTAACTTTCAGAGCCACCTAATGACGATGGATCACTCAAATTGCGTCCCGATTCAATACATCGTCCTCCAGCAGACTTGTCTCGATGCGTCTATTGCTGCCTCGGGCACCTTATGGCCGTTCTGCTGTGAGTCAAAGATTTTCGAATCGGACGAAAAACTGATAGTGAATTGTAACGTTCAGGGCCACCTAATGACGATGGATCACTCAAATTGGGTCCCGATTCAATCCATCGTCCTCCAGCCGACTTGACTCCATGCGTCTATTGCTGCCTCGGGCACCTTATGGCCGTTCTGCTGTGAGTCTAGATTATCGAATGGGACGAAAAACTGATAGTGAATTGTAGCGTTCAGGGCCTCCTAATGACGATGGATCACTCAAATTGCGTCCCGATTCAATACATCGTCCTCCAGCCGACTTGACTCCATGGGTCTATTGCTGCCTCGGGCACGTTATGGCCGTTCTGCTGTGACTCTAGATTATCGAATGGGACGAAAAACTGATAGTGAATTGTAGCGTTCAGGGCCTCCTAATGACGATGGATCACTCAAATTGCGTCCCGATTCAATACATCGTCCTCCAGCAGACTTGTCTCCATGGGTCGATTGCTGCCTCGGGCACCTAATGGCCGTTCTGCTGTGAGTCAAAGATTTTCGAATCGGACGAAAAACTGATAGTGATTTGTAACATTCAGGGTCACCTAATGACGATGGACCACGCAAATTGCGTCCCGATTCAATACATCGTCCTCCAGCCGAGTTGACTCCATGGGTCTATTCCTGCCTCGGTCAACTTATGGCCGTTCTGCTGTGAATCTGGTTTATCGAATGGGACGAAAAACTAATAGTGAATTGTAACGTTCAGGGCCACCTAATGTCGATGGATCACTCAAATTGCGTCCCGATTCAATACATCGTCCCCAGCCGACTTGTCTCCATGGGTCTATTGCTGCCTCGGGCACCTTATGGCCGTTCTGCTGTGAGTCTAGATTATCGAATGGGACGAAAAACTGATAGTGAATTGTAACGTTCAGGGCCACCTAATGACGATGGATCACTCAAATTGCGTCCCGATTCAATACATCGTCCTCCAGCAGACTTGTCTCCATGGGTCTATTGCTGCCTCGGGCACCTTATGGCCGTTCTGCTGTGAGTTAAAGATTTTCGAATCGGACGAAAAACTGATAGTGAATTGTAACTTTCAGGGCCACCTAATGACGATGGATCACTCAAATTGCGTCCCGATTCAATACATCGTCCTCCAGCAGACTTGTCTCCATGGGTCGATTGCTGCCTCGGGCACCTTATGGCCGTTCTGCTGTGAGTCAAAGATTTTCGAATCGGACGAAAAACTGATAGTGATTTGTAACACTCAGGGCCACCTAATGACGATGGACCACACAAATTGCGTCCCGATTCAGTACATCGTCCACTAGCCGACTTGACTCCATGGGACTATTGGTGCCTAGGGCACCTTATGGCCGTTCTGCTGTGAGTCTAGATTCTAGAATGGGTTGAAAAACGGATAGTGAATTGTAACGTTCAGGGCCACCTAATGACGATGGATCACTCAAATTGCGTCCCGATTCAATACATCGTCCTCCAGCAGACTTGTCTCCATGGGTCTATTGCTGCCTCGGGCACCTTATGGCAGGCCTGCTGTGACTCAAAGATTTTCGAATCGGACGAAAAACTGATAGTGAATTGTAACTTTCAGGGCCTCCTAATGACGATGGAACACTCAAATTGCGTCCCGATTCAATACATCGTCCTCCAGCAGACTTGTCTCCATGCGTCTATTGCTGCCTCGGGCACCTTATGGCCGTTGTGCTGTGAGTCAGAGATTTTCGAATCGGACGAAAAACTGATAGTGAATTGTAACGTTCAGGGCCGCCTAATGACGATGGATCACTCAAATTGCCTCCCGATTCAATACATCGTCCCCAGCCGACTTGTCTCCATGGGTCTATTGCTGCCTCGGGCACCTTATGGCCGTTCTGCTGTGAGTCTAGATTATCGAATGGCACGAAAAACTGATAGTGAATTGCAACGTTCAGGGCCACCTAATAACGATGGATCACTCAAATTGCGTCCTGATTCAATACATCGTCCTCCAGCAGACTTGACTTCATGGGTCGATTGCTGCCTCGGGCACCTTATGGCCGTTCTGCTGTGAGTCAAAGATTTTCGAATCGGACGAAAAACTGATAGTGATTTGTAACATTCAGGGCCACCTAATGACGATGGATCACTCAAATTGCGTCCCGATTCAATACATCGTCCTCCAGCAGACTTGTCTCCATGCGTCTATTGCAGCCTCGGGCACCTTATGGCCGTTCTGCTGTGAGTCAAAGATTTTCGAATCGGACGAAAAACTGATGTTGAATTGTAACGTTCAGGGCCACCTAATGACGATGGATCACTCAAATTGCGTCCCGATTCAATACATCGTCCTCCAGCCGACTTGACTCCATGGGTCTATTGCTGCCTCGGGCACCTTATGGCCGTTCTGCTGTGAGTCTAGATTATCGAATGGGACGAAAAACTGATAGTGAATTGCAACGTTCAGGGCCTCCTAATGACGATGGATCACTCAAATTGCGTCCCGATTCAATACATCGTCCTCCAGCCGAGTTGACTCCATGGGTCTATTGCTGCTTCGGGCACCTTATGGCCGTTCTGCTGTGAGTCTAGATTATCGAATTGGACGAAAAACTGATAGTGAATTGTAACGTTCAGGGCCTCCGAATGCCGATGGATCACTCAAATTGCGTCCCGATTCAATACATCGTCCTCCACCAGACTTGTCTCCATGGGTCGATTGCTGCCTCGGGCACTTAATGGCCGTTCTGCTGTGAGTCAACGATTTTCGAATCGGACGAAAAACTGATAGATAATTGTAACGTTCAGGGCCACCTAATGACGATGGATCACTCAAATTGCGTCCCGATTCAATACATCGTCCCCAGCCGACTTGTCTCCATGGATCTATTGCTGCCTCGGGCACCTTATGGCCGTTCTGCTGTGAGTCTAGATTATCGAATGGGACGAAAAACTGATAGTGAATTGTAACGTTCAGGGCCACCTAATGACGATGGATCACTCAAATTGCGTCCTGATTCAATCCATCGTCCTCCAGCAGACTTGACTTCATGGGTCTATTGCTGCCTCGGGCACCTTATGGCCGTTCTGCTGTGAGTCAAAGATTTTCGAATCGGACGAAAAACTGATAGTGGATTGTAACTTTCAGAGCCACCTAATGACGATGGATCACTCAAATTGCGTCCCGATTCAATACATCGTCCTCCAGCAGACTTGTCTCGATGCGTCTATTGCTGCCTCGGGCACCTTATGGCCGTTCTGCTGTGAGTCAAAGATTTTCGAATCGGACGAAAAACTGATAGTGAATTGTAACGTTCAGGGCCACCTAATGACGATGGATCACTCAAATTGGGTCCCGATTCAATCCATCGTCCTCCAGCCGACTTGACTCCATGCGTCTATTGCTGCCTCGGGCACCTTATGGCCGTTCTGCTGTGAGTCTAGATTATCGAATGGGACGAAAAACTGATAGTGAATTGTAGCGTTCAGGGCCTCCTAATGACGATGGATCACTCAAATTGCGTCCCGATTCAATACATCGTCCTCCAGCCGACTTGACTCCATGGGTCTATTGCTGCCTCGGGCACGTTATGGCCGTTCTGCTGTGACTCTAGATTATCGAATGGGACGAAAAACTGATAGTGAATTGTAGCGTTCAGGGCCTCCTAATGACGATGGATCACTCAAATTGCGTCCCGATTCAATACATCGTCCTCCAGCAGACTTGTCTCCATGGGTCGATTGCTGCCTCGGGCACCTAATGGCCGTTCTGCTGTGAGTCAAAGATTTTCGAATCGGACGAAAAACTGATAGTGATTTGTAACATTCAGGGTCACCTAATGACGATGGACCACGCAAATTGCGTCCCGATTCAATACATCGTCCTCCAGCCGAGTTGACTCCATGGGTCTATTCCTGCCTCGGTCAACTTATGGCCGTTCTGCTGTGAATCTGGTTTATCGAATGGGACGAAAAACTAATAGTGAATTGTAACGTTCAGGGCCACCTAATGTCGATGGATCACTCAAATTGCGTCCCGATTCAATACATCGTCCCCAGCCGACTTGTCTCCATGGATCTATTGCTGCCTCGGGCACCTTATGGCCGTTCTGCTGTGAGTCTAGATTATCGAATGGGACGAAAAACTGATAGTGAATTGTAACGTTCAGGGCCACCTAATGACGATGGATCACTCAATTTGCGTCCCGATTCAATACATCGTCCTCCAGCAGACTTGTCTCCATGGGTCTATTGCTGCCTCGGGCACCTTATGGCCGTTCTGCTGTGAGTTAAAGATTTTCGAATCGGACGAAAAACTGATAGTGAATTGTAACTTTCAGGGCCACCTAATGACGATGGATCACTCAAATTGCGTCCCGATTCAATACATCGTCCTCCAGCAGACTTGTCTCCATGGGTCGATTGCTGCCTCGGGCACCTTATGGCCGTTCTGCTGTGAGTCAAAGATTTTCGAATCGGACGAAAAACTGATAGTGATTTGTAACACTCAGGGCCACCTAATGACGATGGACCACACAAATTGCGTCCCGATTCAGTACATCGTCCACTAGCCGACTTGACTCCATGGGACTATTGGTGCCTAGGGCACCTTATGGCCGTTCTGCTGTGAGTCTAGATTCTAGAATGGGTTGAAAAACGGATAGTGAATTGTAACGTTCAGGGCCACCTAATGACGATGGATCACTCAAATTGCGTCCCGATTCAATACATCGTCCTCCAGCAGACTTGTCTCCATGGGTCTATTGCTGCCTCGGGCACCTTATGGCAGGCCTGCTGTGACTCAAAGATTTTCGAATCGGACGAAAAACTGATAGTGAATTGTAACTTTCAGGGCCTCCTAATGACGATGGAACACTCAAATTGCGTCCCGATTCAATACATCGTCCTCCAGCAGACTTGTCTCCATGCGTCTATTGCTGCCTCGGGCACCTTATGGCCGTTGTGCTGTGAGTCAGAGATTTTCGAATCGGACGAAAAACTGATAGTGAATTGTAACGTTCAGGGCCTCCTAATGACGATGGATCACTCAAATTGCCTCCCGATTCAATACATCGTCCTCCAGCCGACTTGACCCCATGGGTCTATTGCTGCCTCGGGCACCTTATGTCCGTTCTGCTGTGACTCTAGATTATCGAATGGGACGAAAAACTGATAGTGAATTGTAACGTTCAGGGCCTCCTAATGACGATGGACCACTCAAATTGCGTCCCGAATCAATACATCGTCCTCCAGCAGACTTGTCTCCATGGGTCGATTGCTGCCTCGGGCACCTAATGGCCGTTCTGCTGTGAGTCAAAGATTTTCGAATCGGACGAAAAACTGATAGTGAATTGTAACATTCAGGGTCACCTAATGACGATGGACCACGCAAATTGCGTCCCGATTCAATACATCGTCCTCCAGCCGAGTTGACTCCATGGCTCTATTCCTGCCTCGGGCAACTTATGGCCGTTCTGCTGTGAATCTAGATTATCGAATGGGACGAAAAAATAATAGTGAATTGTAACGTTCAGGGCCACCTAATGACGATGGATCACTCAAATTGCGTCCCGATTCAATACATCGTCCCCAGCCGACTTGTCTCCATGGATCTATTGCTGCCTCGGGCACCTTATGGCCGTTCTGCTGTGAGTCTAGATTATCGAATGGGACGAAAAACTGATAGTGAATTGTAACGTTCAGGGCCACCTAATAACGATGGATCACTCAAATTGCGTCCTGATTCAATACATCGTCCTGCAGCAGACTTGACTTCATGGGTCGATTGCTGCCTCGGGCACCTTATGGCCGTTCTGCTGTGAGTCAAAGATTTTCGAATCGGACGAAAAACTGATAGTGATTTGTAACATTCAGGGCCACCTAATGACGATGGACCACACAAATTGCGTCCCGATTCAGTACATCGTCCACTAGCCGACTTGACTCAATGGTACTATTGGTGCTTCGGGCACCTTATGGCCGTTCTGCTGTGAGTCTAGATTATAGAATGGGATGAAAAACTGATAGTGAATTGTAACGTTCAGGGCCACCTAATGACGATGGATCACTCAAATTGCGTCCCGATTCAATACATCGTCCTCCAGCAGACTTGTCTCCATGCGTCTATTGCAGCCTCGGGCACCTTATGGCCGTTCTGCTGTGAGTCAAAGATTTTCGAATCGGACGAAAAACTGATGTTGAATTGTAACGTTCAGGGCCACCTAATGACGATGGATCACTCAAATTGCGTCCCGATTCAATACATCGTCCTCCAGCCGACTTGACTCCATGGGTCTATTGCTGCCTCGGGCACCTTATGGCCGTTCTGCTGTGAGTCTAGATAATCGAATGGGACAAAAAACTGATAGTGAATTGTAACGTTCAGGGCCTCCTAATGACGATGGATCACTCAAATTGCGTCCCGATTCAATACATCGTCCTCCAGCAGACTTGTCTCCATGGGTCTATTGCTGCCTCGGGCACCTTACGGCCGTTCTGCTGTGAGTCTAGATTATCGAATTGGACGAAAAACTGATAGTGAATTGTAACGTTCAGGGCCACCTAATGACGATGGATAACTCAAATTGCGTCCCGATTCAATACATCGTCCTCCAGCCGACTTGACTCCATGGGTCTATTGCTGCCTCGGGCACCTTATGGCCGTTCTGCTGTGAGTCTAGATTATCGAATGGGACGAAAAACTGATAGTGAATTGCAACGTTCAGGGCCTCCTAATGACGATGGATCACACAAATTGCGTCCCGATTCAATACATCGTCCTCCAGCCGACTTGACTCCATGGGTCTATTGCTGCCTCGGGCACCTTATGGCCGTTCTGCTGTGAGTCTAGATTATCGAATTGGACGAAAAACTGATAGTGAATTGTAACGTTCAGGGCCACCTAATGACGATGGATAACTCAAATTGCGTCCCGATTCAATACATCGTCCTCCAGCCGACTTGACTCCATGGGTCTATTGCTGCCTCGGGCACCTTATGTCCGTTCTGCTGTGAGTCTAGATTATCGAATGGGACGAAAAACTGATAGTGAATTGCAACGTTCAGGGCCTCCTAATGACGATGGATCACTCAAATTGCGTCCCGATTCAATACATCGTCCTCCAGCCGACTTGACTCCATGGGTCTATTGCTGCTTCTGGCACCTTATGGCCGTTCTGCTGTGAGTCTAGATTATCGAATTGGACGAAAAACTGATAGTGAATTGTAACGTTCAGGGCCTCCTAATGCCGATGGATCACTCAAATTGCGTCCCGATTCAATACATCGTCCTCCACCAGACTTGTCTCCATGGGTCGATTGCTGCCTCGGGCACTTAATGGCCGTTCTGCTGTGAGTCAACGATTTTCGAATCGGACGAAAAACTGATAGATAATTGTAACGTTCAGGGCCACCTAATGACGATGGATCATTCAAATTGCGTCCCGATTCAATACATCGTCCCCAGCCGACTTGTCTCCATGGGTCTATTGCTGCCTCGGGCACCTTATGGCCGTTCTGCTGTGAGTCTAGATTATCGAATGGGACGAAAAACTGATAGTGAATTGTAACGTTCAGGGCCACCTAATGACGATGGATCACTCAATTTGCGTCCTGATTCAATCCATCGTCCTCCAGCAGACTTGACTTCATGGGTCTATTGGTGCCTCGGGCACCTTATGGCCGTTCTGCTGTGAGTCAAAGATTTTCGAATCGGACGAAAAACTGATAGTGGATTGTAACTTTCAGGGCCACCTAATGACGATGGATCACTCAAATTGCGTCCCGATTCAATACATCGTCCTCCAGCAGACTTGTCTCGATGCGTCTATTGCTGCCTCGGGCACCTTATGGCCGTTCTGCTGTGAGTCAAAGATTTTCGAATCGGACGAAAAACTGATAGTGAATTGTAACGTTCAGGGCCACCTAATGACGATGGATCACTCAAATTGGGTCCCGATTCAATACATCGTCCTCCAGCCGACATGACTCCATGCGTCTATTGCTGCCTCGGGCACCTTATGGCCGTTCTGCTGTGAGTCTAGATTATCGAATGGGACGAAAAACTGATAGTGAATTGTAACGTTCAGGGCCTCCTAATGACGATGGATCACTCAAATTGCGTCCCGATTCAATACATCGTCCTCCAGCCGACTTGACTCCATGGGTCTATTGCTGCCTCGGGCACCTTATGGCCGTTCTGCTGTGACTCTAGATTATCGAATGGGACGAAAAACTGATAGTGAATTGTAGCGTTCAGGGCCTCCTAATGACGATGGATCACTCAAATTGCGTCCCGATTCAATACATCGTCCTCCAGCAGACTTGTCTCCATGGGTCGATTGCTGCCTCGGGCACCTAATGGCCGTTCTGCTGTGAGTCAAAGATTTTCGAATCGGACGAAAAACTGATAGTGATTTGTAACATTCAGGGTCACCTAATGACGATGGACCACGCAAATTGCGTCCCGATTCAATACATCGTCCTCCAGCCGAGTTGACTCCATGGGTACATTCCTGCCTCGGTCAACTTATGGCCGTTCTGCTGTGAATCTGGTTTATCGAATGGGACGAAAAACTAATAGTGAATTGTAACGTTCAGGGCCACCTAATGTCGATGGATCACTCAAATTGCGTCCCGATTCAATACATCGTCCCCAGCCGACTTGTCTCCATGGGTCTATTGCTGCCTCGGGCACCTTATGGCCGTTCTGCTGTGAGTCTAGATTATCGAATGGGACGAAAAACTGATAGTGAATTGTAACTTTCAGGGCCACCTAATGACGATGGATCACTCAAATTGCGTCCCGATTCAATACATCGTCCTCCAGCAGACTCGTCTCCATGGGTCTATTGCTGCCTCGGGCACCTTATGGCCGTTCTGCTGTGAGTCTAGATTATCGAATGGGACGAAAAACTGATAGTGAATTGTAACGTTCAGGGCCACCTAATGACGATGGATAACTCAAATTGCGTCCCGATTCAATACATCGTCCTCCAGCCGACTTAACTCCATGGGTCTATTGCTGCCTCGGGCACCTTATGGCCGTTCTGCTGAGAGCCTAGATTATCGAATGGGACGAAAAACTGATAGTGAATTGTAACGTTCAGGGCCTCCTAATGACGATGGATCACTCAAATTGCGTCCCGATTCAATACATTGTCCTCCAGCCGACTTGACTCCATGGGTCTATTGCTGCCTCGGGCACCTTATGGCCGTTCTGCTGTGAGTCTAGATTATCGAATTGGACGAAAAACTGATAGTGAATTGTAACGTTCAGGGCCACCTAATGACGATGGATCACTCAAATTGCGTCCTGATTCAATACATCGTCCTCCAGCAGACTTGACTTCATGGGTCTATTGCTGCCTCGGGCACCTTATGGCCGTTCTGCTGTGAGTCAAAGATTTTCGAATCGGACGAAAAACTGATAGTGAATTGTAACTTTCAGGGCCACCTAATGACGATGGATCACTCAAATTGCGTCCCGATTCAATACATCGTCCTCCAGCAGACTTGTCTCCATGGGTCGATTGCTGCCTCGGGCACCTTAGGGCCGTTTGCTGTGAGTCAAAGATTTTCGAATCGGACGAAAAACTGATAGTGATTTGTAACACTCAGGGCCACCTAATGACGATGGACCACACAAATTGCGTCCCGATTCAGTACATCGTCCACTAGCCGACATGTCTCCATGGGTCGATTGCTGCCTCGGGCAACTTATGGCCGTTTGCTGTGAGTCAAAGATTTTCGAATCGGACGAAAAACTGATAGTGAATTGTAACGTTCAGGGCCACCTAATGACGATGGATCACTCAAATTGCGTCCTGATTCAATACATCGTCCTCCAGCAGACTTGACTTCATGGGTCGATTGCTGCCTCGGGCACCTTATGGCCGTTCTGCTGTGATTCAAAGATTTTCGAATCGGACGAAAAACTGATAGTGAGTTGTAACATTCAGGGCCACCTAATGACGATGGACCACACAAATTGCGTCCCGATTCAGTACATTGTCCACTAGCCGACTTGACTCCATGGGACTATTGGTGCCTCGGGCACCTTATGGCCGCTCTGCTGTGAGTCTAGATTATAGAATGGGATGAAAAACTGGTAGTGAATTGTAACGTTCAGGGCCACCTAATGACGATGGATCACTCAAATTGCGTCCCGATTCAATACATCGTCCTCCAGCAGACTTGTCTCCAAGCGTCTATTGCTGCCTCGGACACCTCATGGCCGTTCTGCTGTGAGTCAAAGATTTTCGAATCTGACGAAAAACTGATAGTGAATTGTAACGTTCAGGGCCACCTAATGACGATGGATCACACAAATTGCGTCCCGATTCAATACATCGTCCTCCAGCCGACTTGACTCCATGGGTCTATTGCTGCCTCGGGCACCTTATGGCCGTTCAGCTGTGAGTCTAGATTATCGAATGGGACAAAAAACTGATAGTGAATTGTAACGTTCAGGGCCTCCTAATGACGATGGATCACTCAAATTGCGTCCCGATTCAATACATCGTCCTCCAGCAGACTTGTCTCCATGGGTCTATTGCTGCCTCGGGCACCTTATGGCCGTTCTGCTGTGAGTCTAGATTATCGAATGGGACGAAAAACTGATAGTGAATTCTAACGTTCAGGGCCACCTAATGACGATGGATAACTCAAATTGCGTCCCGATTCAATACATCGTCCTCCAGCCGACTTGACTCCATGGGTCTATTCCTGCCTCGGGCACCTAATGGCCGTTCTGCTGTGAGTCTAGATTATCGAATGGGACGAAAAACTGATAGTGAATTGTAACGTTCAGGGCCACCTAATAACGATGGATCACTCAAATTGCGTCCTGATTCAATACATCGTCCTCCAGCAGACTTGACTTCATGGGTCGATTGCTGCCTCGGGCACCTTATGGCCGTTCTGCTGTGAGTCAAAGATTTTCGAATCGGATGAAAAACTGATAGTGATTTGTAACATTCAGGGCCACCTAATGACGATGGACCACACAAATTGCGTCCCAATTCAGTACATCGTCCACTAGCCGACTTGACTCCATGGGACTATTGGGCCTCGGGCACCTTATGGCCGTTCTGCTGTGAGTCTAGATTATAGAATGGGATGAAAAACTGATAGTGAATTGTAACGTTCAGGGCCACCTAATGACGATGGATCACTCAAATTGCGTCCCGATTCAATACATCGTCCTCCAGCAGACTTGTCTCCATGGGTCTATTGCTGCCTCGGGCACCTTATGGCAGGCCTGCTGTGACTCAAAGATTTTCGAATCGGACGAAAAACTGATAGTGAATTGTAACGTTCAGGGCCTCCTAATGACGATGGAACACTCAAATTGCGTCCCGATTCAATACATCGTGCTCCAGCAGACTTGTCTCCATGCGTCTATTGCTGCCTCGGGCACCTTATGGCCGTTCTGCTGTGAGTCTAGATTATCGAATGGGACGAAAAACTGATAGTGAATTGTAACGTTCAGGGCCACCTAATGACGATGGATAACTCAAATTGCGTCCCGATTCAATACATCGTCCTCCAGCCGACTTGACTCCATGGGTCTATTGCTGCCTCGGTCACCTTATGGCCGTTCTGCTGTGAGTCTAGATTATCGAATGGGACGAAAAACTGATAGTGAATTGTAACGTTCAGGGCCTCCTAATGACGATGGATCACTCAAATTGCGTCCCGATTCAATAGATTGTCCTTCAGCCGACTTGACTCCATGGTTCTATTGCTGCCTCGGGCACCTTATGGCCGTTCTGCTGTGAGTCTAGATTATCGAATGGGACGAAAAACTGATAGTGAATTGTAACGTTCAGGGCCACCTAATGACGATGGATAACTCAAATTGCGTCCCGATTCAATACATCGTCCTCAAGCCGACTTGACTCCATGGGTCTATTGCTGCCTCGGGCACCTTATGGCCGTTCTGCTGTGAGTCAAAGATTTTCGAATCGGACGAAAAACTGATAGTGAATTGTAACTTTCAGGGCCACCTAATGACGATGGATCACTCAAATTGCGTCCCGATTCAATACATCGTCCTCCAGCAGACTTGTCTCCATGGGTCGATTGCTGCCTCGGGCACCTTAGTGCCGTTCTGCTGTGAGTCAAAGATTTTCGAATCGGACGAAAAACTGATAGTGAATTGTAACTTTCAGGGCCACCTAATGACGATGGACCACACAAATTGCGTCCCGATTCAGTACATCGTCCACTAGCCGACATGACTCCATGGGACTATTGGTGCCTCGGGCACCTTATGGCCGTTCTGCTGTGAGTCTAGATTCTAGAATGGGATGAAAAACGGATAGTGAATTGTAACGTTCAGGGCCACCTAATGACGATGGATCACTCAAATTGCGTCCCGATTCAATACATCGTCCTCCAGCAGACTTGTCTCCATGGGTCTATTGCTGCCTCGGGCACCTTATGGCAGGCCTGCTGTGACTCAAAGATTTTCGAATCGGACGAAGAACTGATAGTGAATTGTAACGTTCAGGGCCTCCTAATGACGATGGAACACTCAAATTGCGTCCCGATTCAATATATCGTCCTCCAGCAGACTTGTCTCCATGCGTCTATTGCTGCCTCGGGCACCTTATGGCCGTTGTGCTGTGAGTCAGAGATTTTCGAATCGGACGAAAAACTGATAGTGAATTGTAACGTTCAGGGCCTCCTAATGACGATGGATCACTCAAATTGCGTCCCGATTCAATACATCGTCCTCCAGCCGACTTGACTCCATGGGTCTATTGCTGCCTCGGGCACCATATGGCCGTTCTGCTGTGACTCTAGATTATCGAATGGGACGAAAAACTGATAGTGAATTGTAACGTTCAGGGCCTCCTAATGACGATGGATCACTCAAATTGCGTCCCGATTCAATACATCGTCCTCCAGCAGACTTGTCTCCATGGGTCGATTGCTGCCTCGGGCACCTAATGGCCGTTCTGCTGTGAGTCAAAGATTTTCGAATCGGACGAAAAACTGATAGTGAATTGTAACATTCAGGGTCACCTAATGACGATGGACCACGCAAATTGCGGCCCGATTCAATACATCGTCCTCCAGCCGAGTTGACTCCATGGGTCTATTCCTGCCTCGGGCAACTTATGGCCGTTCTGCTGTGAATCTAGATTATTGAATGGGACGAAAAACTAATAGTGAATTGTAACGTTCAGGGCCACCTAATGACGATGGATCACTCAAATTGCGTCCCGATTCAATACATCGTCCCCAGCCGACTTGTCTCCATGGGTCTATTGCTGCCTCGGGCACCTTATGGCCGTTCTGCTGTGAGTCTAGATTATCGAATGGGACGAAAAACTGATAGTGAATTGTAACGTTCAGGGCCACCTAATAACGATGGATCACTCAAATTGCGTCCTGATTCAATACATCGTCCTCCAGCAGACTTGACTTCATGGGTCGATTGCTGCCTCGGGCACCTTATGGCCGTTCTGCTGTGAGTCAAAGATTTTCGAATCGGACGAAAAACTGATAGTGATTTGTAACATTCAGGGCCACCTAATGACGATGGACCACACAAATTGCGTCCCGATTCAGTACATCGTCCACTAGCCGACTTGACTCCATGGGACTATTGGTGCCTCGGGCACCTTATGGCCGCTCTGCTGTGAGTCTAGATTATAGAATGGGATGAAAAACTGGTAGTGAATTGTAACGTTCAGGGCCACCTAATGACGATGGATCACTCAAATTGCGTCCCGATTCAATACATCGTCCTCCAGCAGCCTTGTCTCCAAGCGTCTATTGCTGCCTCGGACACCTTATGGCCGTTCTGCTGTGAGTCTAGATTATCGAATGGGACGAAAAACTGATAGTGAATTCTAACGTTCAGGGCCACCTAATGACGATGGATAACTCAAATTGCGTCCCGATTCCATACATCGTCCTCCAGCCGACTTGACTCCATGGGTCTATTCCTGCCTCGGGCACCTTATGGCCGTTCTGCTGTGAGTCTAGATTATCGAATGGGACGAAAAACTGATAGTGAATTGTAACGTTCAGGGCCACCTAATAACGATGGATCACTCAAATTGCGTCCCGATTCAATACATCGTCCTCCAGCAGACTTGTCTCCATGGGTCTATTGCTGCCTCGGGCACCTTATGGCAGGCCTGCTGTGACTCAAAGATTTTCGAATCGGACGAAAAACTGATAGTGAATTGTAACGTTCAGGGCCTCCTAATGACGATGGAACACTCAAATTGCGTCCCGATTCAATACATCGTGCTCCAGCAGACTTGTCTCCATGCGTCTATTGCTGCCTCGGGCACCTTATGGCCGTCCTGCTGTGAGTCTAGATTATCGAATGGGACGAAAAACTGATAGTGAATTGTAACGTTCAGGGCCACCTAATGACGATGGATAATTCAAATTGCGTCCCGATTCAATACATCGTCCTCCAGCCGACTTGACTCCATGGGTCTATTGCTGCCTCGGTCACCTTATGGCCGTTCTGCTGTCAGTCTAGATTATCGAATGGGACGAAAAACTGATAGTGAATTGTAACGTTCAGGGCCTCCTAATGACGATGGATCACTCAAATTGCGTCCCGATTCAATACATCGTAATCCAGCCGACTTGACTCCATGGTTCTATTGCTGCCTCGGGCACCTGATGGCCGTTCTGCTGTGAGTCTAGATTATCGAATGGGACGAAAAACTGATAGTGAATTGTAACGTTCAGGGCCACCTAATGACGATGGATAACTCAAATTGCGTCCCGATTCAATACATCGTCCTCCAGCCGACTTGACTCCATGGGTCTATTGCTGCCTCGGTGACCTTATGGCCGTTCTGCTGTGAGTCTAGATTATCGAATGGGACGAAAAACTGATAGTGAATTGTAACGTTCAGGGCCTCCTAATGACGATGGATCACTCAAATTGCGTCCTGATTCAATACATCGTCCTCCAGCAGACTTGACTTCATGGGTCTATTGCTGCCTCGGGCACCTTATGGCAGGCCTGCTGTGAGTTAAAGATTTTCGAATCGGACGAAGAACTGATAGTGAATTGTAACGTTCAGGGCCTCCTAATGACGATGGAACACTCAAATTGCGTCCCGATTCAATATATCGTCCTCCAGCAGACTTGTCTCCATGCGTCTATTGCTGCCTCGGGCACCTTATGGCCGTTGTGCTGTGAGTCAGAGATTTTCGAATCGGACGAAAAACTGATAGTGACTTGTAACGTTCAGGGCCTCCTAATGACGATGGATCACTCAAATTGCGTCCCGATTCAATACATCGTCCTCCAGCAGACTTGTCTCCATGGGTCGATTGCTTCCTCGGGCACCTAATGGCCGTTCTGCTGTGAGTCAAAGATTTTCGAATCGGACGAAAAACTGATAGTGAATTGTAACATTCAGGGTCACCTAATGACGATGGACCACGCAAATTGCGGCCCGATTCAATACATCGTCCTCCAGGCGAGTTGACTCCATGCGTCTATTCCTGCCTCGGGCAACTTATGGCCGTTCTGCTGTGAATCTAGATTATCGAATGGGACGAAAAACTAATAGTGAATTGTAACGTTCAGGGCCACCTAATGACGATGGATCACTCAAATTGCGTCCCGATTCAATACATCGTCCCCAGCCGACTTGTCTCCATGGGTCTATTGCTGCCTCGGGCACCTTATGGCCGTTCTGCTGTGAGTCTAGATTATCGAATGGGACAAAAAACTGATAGTGAATTGTAACGTTCAGGGCCACCTAATAACGATGGATCACTCAAATTGCGTCCTGATTCAATACATCGTCCTCCAGCAGACTTGACTTCATGGGTCGATTGCTGCCTCGGGCACCTTATGGCCGTTCTGCTGTGAGTCAAAGATTTTCGAATCGGACGAAAAACTGATAGTGATTTGTAACATTCAGGGCCACCTAATGACGATGGACCATACAAATTGCGTCCCGATTCAGTACATCGTCCACTAGCCGACTTGACTCCATGGGTCTATTGGTGCCTCGGGCACCTTATGGCCGTTCTGCTGTGAGTCTAGATTATCGAATGGGACAAAAAACTGATAGTGAATTGTAACGTTCAGGGCCTCCTAATGACGATGGATCACTCAAATTGCGTCTCGATTCAATACATCGTCCTCCAGCAGACTTGTCTCCATGG